>NC_141701.1:40989817-42189817 GCF_971803275.1 Cyanistes caeruleus
TTTACTCATTAGCTAACTCTGATTGTTAGGACTTTCCAGTGCATCGAATAGTGAGAATCTGATCCTAGAAAATCAGGGTAAGTTATATACTGATAAGATTTATTTTTTTTTTTTTAATATTCATTACTATGTGGCAAATTCTGAAGCTTCCTTGTTTAATTTACAAATTGATTCAATTTCCGTGTTTTCTTATAAACTGAAATTATTTTTGAGATGTGAAAAATAATTATTTCAAATTAAGCCTAAAATGTACCTGGAGATCTAGGAAAAGGCATATGCACATTCATGTCCTTCTGCAGTTTGATTTATGTGTGTATTCCTTAGCATAAAATGTTGGACCAATCAGCAAAAATTGCTTAAATATGGAGGTGTCTCACATATAATGATGATTTGACATATTGCTGCTGCTAAGTCAATTAAATTGTCATAGATGAGTATTTTTACTGACAAATGCACTGAATTAGAAAGGTTTTCACTTAATATTCTTCAGTAATTAAATCATATTTAAGTATGTGGTGACTGTCCACCTGTGATAGAGGTCCTATTTATAAATATACTCAGAACCCCAAATGAAAATTAATAATTCTCACTAGTTAAATATGCATGTGTCTAACTTTAACATCATTGTATTTTTCTTGATTATTTGTGTGACAAAGTACATGGTGATGTATAATTTTGATCAGACACTATCTCAAGTATAATTAGAAAAAAAAAGTTATTTTTACTGCTAGTTATATAGTCAATAATAATAATAATAATCATCATAATCATAATAATAGTAATTTTAAATTGACCTTTGCCTTTAACCTTTAAATTTACCAGAATGTCTTGTCATCTTGCTTCATATAAACAGCATGCTCCAAATTTCAGTCACCTTTTCAGAACAAAACTCTAAAAAAGCCCTGACTTTGATTAGAATCAGTAGGAGTCTCAGATAGAATGTTTTGGTCTACCAGTTTTAAAGATATGGGAAAGGTTAATACCTGTTTTCAGTGGTTACTATATAGCAGTGTGACAGAGAGCCTTGAGAAGATGTAAGAGAAATACCATCATAGGCAGAGGCAGTTTGTCAGGGGGACCAGGGCATAAGCCAGTTGCTCAGCTTGTGATTGAGAGAGAAAAAAATCTTCACTTTCTCAGCTTTTATGTCCTTGCTATGTCAAGTTCCTTGATAACTGAGGAATTTTCTGTGCCTTCAGGTAAGCCCTTGTATCTGTTTGGAATAACAGAGCAGAAGCAACTGTTGTGAATATACCTGGAAATGCTGGTTGCCAAATGCCATATTCTGATAGACTGAGGGAATGCATCAGCTCACAGTGATGCACAGCTGTCGCTTATATCCAAGTGTTTGGATGACAATTTTCCTGCCTCTCATATTAGATAGATGTAGAGAGAGTGTTACCAGAAGTACTTTCATTAAGTATCCTGAGGCCTGGGTGAAAAGAAGTTAATTTTATTACAAATGAACAAAACAGAAAAGCTGTCAAGAAATTTTGAGTCTTTTTTTTTTTTTTTCCCAGAATAGACAATCTGCAATTAAACATATAGATAGACAAACAAAAAAAGATGACACACAGGAAGCAGCAGAACAGAGTCAATATGACTTAAGGATTACAATAGCCTTGATTTTATAGATAAATTTCCCCCAAATATAAGCTTTTGCTCAAGCCTCCTCAAACCCTTGCAGATAATATTTTAGAACAATTTCACAGTGAAGATTTGATTTTTCAGCCCCTTTGGAGCTAATATCTGAAAATACAATCCTTTCTAGAGTTTGTCTTAATTTCATGAAGAACACAACAGTAGATGAAGCATAACCATGCTATGAGCTATGAGATGGAGGGAAGATTAAACTTCACAAGGTACTAACTCCGCCAGGCCTCCCACATCTGAGAACCAAAATTACTATATTTACAGAAAATCTCATAAAATTTAAGACTTTATTAAAGCATATTTTACTGTCTTTATTAAATAGTTTTCCTTTCTGTGGAATTTGAGTTTGAACTTGACTCAGTTCTGGTTAATATTCAAGTGCAGCAGACAAATTCCTTAGGTCATGTGCAGGCTTTGTAGCCTTGCTTTGGCTGACAATATATGTATATGTGTGCAAATAGCAGCCTGAATAAATGCATAGTGCATGTAGAGATAGTTAAGTATTTGTAAAGCCTTTGACAAAGAGAAGAATGAGAACAGGTCATAGTAAGGGAAAAAATTACTTTTTTGCATGCCTACTACCAGGGCAGTCTTGGACCAGCCCCTAAAGGAGACAGAACAGAAGAACACACCAGCTAAGGGCTGGTGTGATAAACTTGGAAAGAATAACTTACACAAACCCGTCGCTTGTGCATGCTTCTGAGAAACACTTATTCAGAACTACACTCTCAGGATTGCTAAGGATTCAAGTCTGCATCAGTGTGTGTGACTGTTTCACAATTAATTTTTTTTTCATTTTTTATCAGAGATTAAGTTTTTCAACCTGGAACATGCCCAGGAGCTCATTATCACATGATATGCTTCCAAAGACAAAGCTGTCCTCTCAGCAGAGCTATGCACTCCCTTCAGCAACAGTATTTTCTTATTTGAAAAGTAAATTTAAATGGTTCTATGTTTGAAACCTACATTTTTATTTAACAGCAATTGTTTTGCTACAAAAGTCTTCTGAAAAGCTAACTAGGTTCCTTGTAATCAGGACAAATGTAGGCTGTGTGAACTACATATATATATGTAACTCCATTTTGTATATATAAAGTCTTCTTCAATTCTGTTAAATACCATAATATACTTCTCTATGTATGCTGGGCATCTTATGAAAGGGAAAGCATAGAGAAAAAATGCTAATGTCCCAGTAAAACATTTCAAACAAAGGAAAATTTCCCTTATTGCAGCAGTCGTTAGATACATTTTATGATCTATGTGCATTTTTTTTCATTTCATGTTAAAATAGAAGTATGTATATTTCATAGTCAAGTATTTATATTTTCATCAGCTGATGCTAATGCTAGCTAAGTAAAACATGCACAAATTCCTAAAAACTATTCCTAACCTGTGCAAGGAGGTTAAAATGAATGAGGCATTTTATAACTGATGTAAGCTACTCAGACATGTTAATAGCTGGATGCAATTTACATGTAAATAAATTTCAATACCTGATATCAAATCTCAAACCATGCAGTCTTCTAACATCATCCAATACTAATTAAATTTATTAAAATGTAAACACAAGGGATGGAGAAGCTAGTTAGGCACTGCACTATAACTTCAACGTGCATTGCATATCTGACATTTTCCCTTCCAGACCTTAATATTAACAGTAGTGGGTGACAAGAGCATAGTAATTAGTAATTTTTTTTTTGTCCCAAATAGAATACAGCAATGCCGCTGGGAATGAGGCCTTGCCCAAGGCAGATTCTTGGGATGGAAAAACCCACAAATATTGCAGAAGAAGATAAAACCAGTATTTGAGCAGAAAAAAAAATCAGGTTAGGAAAGACTTATCAATACATATTTATTATATAAAACAGCCATTTAGTTTAGAAGTTTATCCATGGATCCATTATTATGCTCATCCAGTCAAATACGTATATTTATCTATATATATGTGTATACATATGTATATGTGTATCTATACAATTAAGTGCTTCCAAAATGCAGAAAGTAGTCATTTAGTCATTAAACTCTTCTTTCCAGTCCCAATATAAAACAGAAGCCAATTTTGCTGCACAATATCAAAATTCAGAAAGTAAACGCTCTTAAAATAACACATATATCACATTTAGTCAATCCTTGCTGTCCAAACTCAATTAATTATAGTTGCCAGCTGATACTTTTAAAATAAGTGCTGACAATGTGTTTATGATAATGCTGTCATGTTACTTGCTCTTAATAAGTTAAGCACCTCTTCTCACATAGCTTTCACATACAGACTTTCACTGTGTGACTGCAAGAGCAAGAAAACACTGCTGCTGAGGAAATGTGTGCAAAATTTATTGAATGTTTCAGTTGTGTTAGATTTCATCAAGTGTGAAAGCAAAGCCAATGTTTTCAACCTCATCCTGCACTCTTTCTTAAAACCTGTATCATTTTAATCTTTTAAAAAGTCATTAAAAAAATGGTTAGACAAAAATCTTTATACTGGCACCAAAATGCTTCCAAATAACTCTGCTGATATACAATTAAATCCTTTAGATAAAAGAAAGTCTACTAAATACTCCACTAGAGTTTTTGTAAAGAAAACTTTCAAAAGTTTGCTCAAGGACCTTTCTTCAATCACGAAACAGATGAAGATCTTATTTAGTTCTTTCTCCTCTTTAAGTCACAATCTTTTGTTTCTGTTACAGTCTTTCTATAACAGCTGACATGATGTCAGAATCACTACTGCAGGTAAAGCAAAATCAAACATTTGAAGAACTTCTAAGTAATTCTAGGAAAAGAAAAATATTAAAAACCCCACCACTTAAAGAGTTTTCTGGGTTTTGTGTCTGAGAAATCTTAGACTTTAGATACTTACAGATACAGATATTTAGATACTTACTTAGTTACAGTACAGATATTTTCAACCATGGAGAATGGATTTGCATTATCATTTGCACAGATTTGCATATGCTTTCATTTATATTTTTGTGCACTTTTGGTGTTTACTCCAGATGTTATTTACCCATAATAACATCTTTTTCAAGAATATTAAATATTGATAACTTCTGTGGCAACCAGCGGGTATTAAAACTTGCAGCTAATACATAGCAGAGACAGCAAGGAAATCTTCCAGTTAGATACATCTGAACCCATCAAGTAGACCTGAATTCAAAAAGGGAAACTGGTATGTAGATAAAGAAAGGTCTATAGAACTAAGCCATCATAACATTAAAATACTTTTCATTATACCATGTCTAAAAGTGTCCATTTAAATGCAGATTGTATTGTGGAATTGTACACATCTAGCTGTCATAATATTTTCTAATATTGGTTCGGTTTTGGCCGAAGAAGAGGGATTTTGAAGTTCTTCAATTATGTTAGTAGCTTAAAAATACTAAATGTACTTTTATTTTCTTAAAGAAAACTAACCTCAATCACATAAAAATCCTTAGTGCACTAGTTTGCATTTTAAGGATAAAAATAGATGTTCAGACTAATACTGTGAAGTATTATCACATAGATCCAAAAGCAAAAGTCATCTGTCCCTCCCACAGGATACAGTCCCACAAACTTCTACATCATGGGTACTTTCCATGGCATACAGTTCTGCAGGAAAGCTCCATCCCGCAGTTTTCCACTGTGGGTCACCTGTGGGTCACAGGTCCTTCCAGGAAACCTGTTCTTGCATGGGGTCCTCTCCTTGGCCTACAGCTCTCACTAGGAGTCTGCTCCTCAGTGGGATCTCCACAGACTGTATTTTCCCTCAGGGCACATGAATCTCCTCTGGACCCGCTGCAGGCTGTGGCATGGACACCTTCTGCAATGCTCCTTCATGGGCTGCTTCAACTTACTTCACCATGACCTTCTCCACAAGCTGCAATGGCACCTGCAGCCACCTTCTCCCCTTCCTTCTTCATTGATCTTGATGTCTGCTGAGTCGTTTCTCCCACATTTTTCTCACCCCTCTCTCAAACAGCTTCTGCACAGTGCTTGTTGATAATGTTAGTAGCTTCACAATAAAAACTTTTTTTTTGCTTAAAGAACACTAGCCTCAGTCACAGCAAAGAGATTAGCATATTAGCTTTTCTTGAACATGTTTTCATTCTTAATTAACATACCCCTTATTAAATATGTTACCAGAGGCATAACCAACATGATAGATTGTCTTTAGACAGCAGTGGGTCTCTTTTGGAGCCAGCTGAAACTGGCTTTGTCTGGTATCTGTATCCTTGGTCTCTTCTCACAGAGGTCATGCTTGTAGCACCCTCCCTATAGAAAACTCACCATGCTAATACACCCTCCATGGTGGTACAAATGACTTTGAACCTACTGAGACAAATGTGGGATCTGAAATAAAGTGTTTCATGTTCTGCATTCAGCCTCCAGAATGTTACAAGAAAAATTGTCACTGAGAAGCAACAACAGCAGCTCTGCTTTGTACATGACCCCTCCAACATGCTGTAAGATATAAGAGCCTGTATCAGTCCTAGGATTTTGTGGATTTACAAGTAGGGACCTAACTAGAGGTGTTGGCTGAGCTGTATTGTGACTATGCTCTGATTTGAAAAAATAAACTGGATTTGTCCATGCTTTGACCCTTTCCATGTCTGGAAAACAGCCATTTTAAACTGCTAGCATGTGCAGTTTTCATTCTTTCCAATATAACAAAGCAAAGAAGTGATTTTTAAGGATCTCTGTTCTTTACTGTGATGCTGAAATTCTCCTCCTTTCTGCCCTTTTGGAACTGCATCTTAGTCTGTAGGATTAGTTTCTTTTTGTCTGTACTAGATCACATTGATTGTGTCCTTCAGGGAGTACATGCCAAATTTAATAATTTTCTCCAGCTTTACTTAGGATTTGGAGATGGGAGCAACTTCTAACACTTATTCAGTGTTATGCTTGGACACAAGCAAATAAGTTAATCTCTTTCAAAACCTGTGAGAAAACAGTTTAAAAACTAGCAAAATGTAAAAGCAAAGACTACACATCTTACCGAATTAGGAGATGTTTCTACTCCTCTAGAAAAAAAAAAAAAAAAAAAAAAAAAGAGGAAGGAGAGAGTATTGTTTTAATTTTTGAACTAGCATTTTATTATTCTACTGGACAAAAAAAAAAAATATTCAGTAAAACTCACCATTAAGAGCACTGGGAAACATAAATGGAAATTAAATATTCAACCTGAAAATATTCTTCTTTTAAACATGTATAATAAAATTAATAATACTCATTAACTATTTCCTTCCCTTCCCTTCCTGCACCTTCCCGCACCTTCCCTTCCCTCTACTCAATAAGATATAATCAGTAAGTTCTGTGATTAATGATGCAAATAATTACGTATCATTACTATCATTAATTAATTTTGTTCATGCTCAAATAATTAGTGAATATTATAAATGACAAAAAATTTTGCAATACTGAGGGAAAAATTTGAATTCTTGTACTATCTTGTACTCAATTATTATTATACAATAAATATAAATTATTGTACAAAAAAAATATTTGTAAATATCTAATGATCTTAACCAGTCACTCTGAAATGAGTTTAACTTGTTCAGGCTTGCAGAGGGGATTAAAGTGCAGTGGGAAAAGAGATTACACTTCTGTATTTGGGAGAAGTAATAATGCAAAGGGGCAGATTTTCCCCGTTCCAATCAGCTCTGGCTTATGCTTCTGACACAGAACTCATACCCAGGAGCACCAGCATAGGCACAGATGAGCTACTCCGAACTTCATCTCTATTCATGGAAACCACTTCACTGATTTCCTATGAAAGAATCCTAGCAGATACACAGACCAAAGCACAGAGTGATTCCTTTCTTCTTTAGAAGGTTATAAAAGACCATAAATCTTTAATCTGACCTACTGTAAAACACAGAGGAATAAAACTTAAGCAAGTTTCTCAGTTATAATGGCCACTGTTTATTTCTAAAAGGTTAGTTGCTATGACACACATATTTATATAATTTAACAGAGTAAAGACTCTTACAGAAAATGTATTAATTTTAGGAAGACATTAATTATTAGTTTTTAGGTAATTTTTAAGAGTGTGGTGGAATTTCTGATGGGAGTGAAACACAGAACTCAATGACTTGGACCATGGGAGTCCAAGAGCAAATAGGAGATGGTTTTCATGGGACAAAGAGTTGAAAAAGATGCACCTTTCCCATAACAAACTTTAATGAGTTCTAACACTCATCTGACTGAACTAGATAGATGGAGCAGCTCTTTAAAAGCAACCAGATTAATGAAAAATTTTCCTATTACATATTGTCTGTGAACTTCAGAGGACCAAGTTTACTATTAATTCTGTGTTGTCAGGGCATAGACTGAGAATCTTTGGAGTATGTGTGAAGATGAATGAGTCATAAATTAAAGATTTCTCAAGCACGGAGGTTTAAAAAGACAAAATATTTTTATTTTCTCTCATTGAAATGAATATGTTACATGTGACTCAGGTACTTTTACCACAAAGGATATCTTCTAAGGAACGTCCTGTTGCTAGTTTAATCTTGGTATAGAAATAATAGGATTCCTTATTATGGCTTTGCTTGATTAAGTTGACCACATAAAAAACACTATTTTCAAACAGTTTTTCATCCATAACTATTTTGTACATACTTAAATACTTCAGAAATTACAATTTAGTTCCAAGGAGTCTTCTCTGAAGAATGGAGACTGATAGTTCTTAACATCTGTAGAATAAGCAATAGAAAACAGAGCTGGCAGACTTTTTTTATAACAATAATTAACAGCTCCCCAGGGAGCAGTCTGACAACATGTTATGTCAGTTTTTACTGACACTTGTCAGATGGCTATAATATTGCAGGAAACAAACTGGGTAAAGACCAACAAAAAACCCCATTATACTGCATGTATTACAAAATAAAATGAAGCCCTCTTATCCTGAATAAAGAAAAACTGGGTTGTCAAAATAATGAATGCTTGATGGCAGAATCTCTAAAGTATGTTATGTCTTCTCACTTAAAGTCAATTTAGTTGTGGCACATTGTTGATACTCCTGTAGCAAACATTGCCAGCCCAATGCTTTATCTCTGCACAAAGCCAGCTGAGTGCTAAATTTTCAATAAACCCTTGTGGAGATAAACACGCTTGGACAGAGACCAGCCCCAGTGTTCCAGAGTTTGCTTTGCCATTAATCTGCCACAGTGTAAATTCACTCCTAGGTAAACAGATGACCAGGAAAAATGTGTTTTTTGCTGAGTGTTGAATATGGGAAATACTATTTTCTGTGAGACATTAAATGAAGAACAACTGTATAACACAAGTTATACAAGTGTGTATCACGATCATAAAAAGCCCCTTAGCATCCCCTTACCTGGGTGTCATCTCCAAATTCTAATTAAACCAGTATTTTCCTTTTTTCATGGCATTTTACACACATTATCAGATTTGGGAGTTGAGGTATCATTCCTATAAAATTTACTTTTTACATTAATTTACTTTTTATATCAATTTACTTTTTACATTGATTTGAATCCAATTTACTAAATAAGTAGAATTTGGTAAAATATCCTTTTTGGTTTCAGCTAAGACTCAAACCACGGACCAGCTACTGCTCCAAAATTTTACACCATTAAATAGGATCTAAAATATTTTCTTATTGTTATTTAGAGGATTTTTTGAAGCCATTAACTTCAACTGGTTGTGTTCTATACTTGTTAAAAAAATATATTTCTTGCACACAAGTGAGAACCTTCTGTTTGACTAATACTTGAATTGACCTATTTTGTCATTAAACTTTACTGTAGACATTAGAACTTGAAACTCTTTGACCTTTCTTCCAATTCATGGTGTCTATGCAAACAGGTATTTGTATGAATACTTTTCTTTTTCTATGTATCTCTGGGAAGAAACTACTATTTATACATAGAATGAAAGAAATCCAAAGCAAGAAGTGAGACCACTTAAGATTCTTATTGTTACACATAAGAATAAATATCACTCTTTTCTTGCTTGTGGGAAGTTCAGTGTTAAGCAGGAAGGTATTATAATCTAACTGACTGCTTATTTAATTACTTTTTGATGACAAAATGAGCATCCAAAATATTGTTCAGTTAGCACAACTTTATGAATTGCTCCTAAATACTTTTTCTGTAATGTTATTGCTGACAAATTGTTCATGAGCAGATCTTCAATCTCTGTCCTAACCAATTACATAATCTCTTGAAATTAAATTATTTCATTTACTATGAAGCATAAGTATGAAATGTGACTAAGAACTAAA
Source organism: Cyanistes caeruleus (assembly GCF_971803275.1). Classification (NCBI taxonomy): domain Eukaryota; kingdom Metazoa; phylum Chordata; class Aves; order Passeriformes; family Paridae; genus Cyanistes; species Cyanistes caeruleus. The sequence goes on from NC_141701.1 coordinate 40,999,695, forward strand.
CATTGGAGATGAACACTGGAGGTTTTAAAAAGATCATTTCTTTTGCTACCATTCAGCACTAAAGAAGAAAAATAAAATCAAGTGGAAAAATAAGTCAAACTAATTTATTTCTGTATAAGACTGTCCACACCTTGGGCAATTAGTGACTCAGTAGGAGAAGCTGAACATTGAGCAGGGAACTGAGTAATGAAGTGAGACAAAACAAAATGTCTCCAGGAAACTATTAGTTCGTCATATTGGCTTTGCAGTAGATAGTTACTATGTAAAATTTAAAATATGCAGTGAAGATATTTAATTTCCTCCCAAAGTTTATAAATTCTTTTTTTTTTTTTAACCCCATAACAGTAACTCATAACTTGAGGAAGCCCCTCAACACTTTGGCCAGAAGTATTCACTGTCTACTGTGTAGACACACAGGCCTTCATCAAAATGTCTGCTATAAAATTCGCTCAATAATCTCTTCTTAATTTCACTCTTGTCTTCTTGTTATTCAACAAACTTTAAATCTTCCTGTTTCAAGATGCTTTCTCATTCAATAATGTGATCAATTTGGAGAACAGTTTGAAAATAAGTGTTTAATATCTTTTCTCTAAAGCGTAAGTGTGATTTGAGGAGGAAGATTTCCAAACATCAACTATAACGTCTAACGTAGGGTAGGGCATTACAGTAAAAGAATAATGCCTTGGGTTAAAATCACATAATATCCTGATTCCTTCATTCCTTTTTTTCTGTAAATGGGAACTGTGTTAGGCCTCTTTCTCTATCACTTAACCATTTTGAAGAAAAATGAAAACAAACCCCAAATAATTACTCTTCTTCACTGCAAATTATGAGAGGCGTTCTGTTTAAGGAAGATTTTGAAATTACTTTTAGAGTGAATGAAGATACATTAGATCCCTCCCAAAACCAACACATTGTATCATATCATATCAATCATATCATATCATATATCATACCCCTAGTACTTAGTCATATAACATTCATCTTTTCCTAGGAGATTTCTAACTTTTGCAAATTTTTGTAGTTTTATCAGATCTTGATGCAGTCTAACACATCTGACGATCTCTGGGTCTGAAATTTCTAAGGTATTATGATTATTTGATTTTAAAAAATAATTGCCACATGAAAATCTCCTCACAGGCAGTGACAATACATGTGTAACTGAGAATGTGACACCATGACAATAGCATTTACCTATATAAATAAGGGTATAATTTTACTCTCAGTCTTCATTTCATGAAAGAACTGAACCATCTCCTTTCCATTCTCTTTGCTCTTGAAAATGATAAGCTTATTTTCACCTTATGATGATTCTTTGTAGATAATTTTTAAATTATTGAAGTGGTTTTAATACATTCAATTCAGACTCAAGGAGCATAAAAGAAATTAAAGAGAAGACATTTTTTGCCCTAACTTTCAGATGCAATGTGAAAAGAGGTTGTGTGCACCTGATGAGTGAAGCAATGGGCAGAGTCATTTGGTGTTAGAACTATTTCTGGCTTGTGCAAACCTCTTTCTCATAAAGAATAATGCAATTTTCGCTTTTTACCAAACACTTAAAGACTCTATCAAAGTATTTTGGTTTTCATTGATAGAATATGAGGAAAAGTAACATCATATGGGAAAGGACATGAAGAACCTATATTATTAATGAGATCAACTATTTTCTGAATAGCTGGGCACATCACCTTTTTTTTTTTCCTTCTGTTTTTTAACCACTAAAACGCCACTCTTTGGGCATCTACCCTGAACGCTGTAGCTGGAAACCTTATGTGGAATAATTTTCAATTCATATTTCCTGATCTGAAATCATTAATCATCTCCACATATCCGTGTACTGAGGTACAACAGAAATTTAAAGGAATTTGAACAATACATGCTTAAAAAGCCTGGATTCAAACCTAAAAGGAATTTTGTAGGACACTGGCCTTCTCAGACTCTGAGTTGACAACTAGGTAGAATTTAAAAATTTAAAAACCAAATGAAACATGCATTAATAGACACCTCTGCAAATGAGGCATCTTCAGGGCACCATACAGCAGACGCTATAACATTGGTAATTCCATAAAATTATGTGCAATCTTTAATTTAAAATATAAACAAACTACAATATATAATTTAAAGATTTAGGATGCAGATTATGCTTCATGATTAAAATTACTGGCTTAACACACAACATTACTAACTCAAAATTTATGCCATCATAATAATAAGCAAGAAAATCTGAAGTCTTAAAAAGAGTCAGGCCTAAATAATTTTCAATAATCAATATGTAACTCAATAGAAATAATTATTCTAATTTTTTTCTGCTATCATTGTAACATATTGTGTATTAAATTTCCACTAGACACAAAAAAATATTAGCGACATAGTTAGACCTTGAATTTCTTAAATTGTTGCCCAGGTTTCAACAGTATTTTGATACTTTTTTTTTTTAATTATTTTTTTAGGTCAGTAAATCTAATCAATTAACTTAAAAAAAAATCACTCATATATATTGACAAGGAAAAAATAACGTGATTCCAATCCATATTTTTATATACCTAAATTATAAATATTACAGCTCGTTCTTTCTGTGTTCCTTATTTAAGTTTCCCTTAAACATGAGGTCTTATCAACTTGGATTAGAGCAATGAACATTTAATTTCCTGTCTCTGCTTGTGTAGTAGTTCAATTAACTGATAGCAGTGTGAGGTCTATTTAGATAGTAAAGAATCTAAGCTTGCATCCTGGATTGTGAGATGAAATGCTGTGCTCCTGCAATATTTAGACACCTATGTATTAAGATCATAGCTGCACTCCAGATATGCTTAATATCTGAGATTTCCATACCTGAGGTAGCTCAACAGTCACTTCTCAAAAATCTTTTTTCTTTAAATCAGTTTTCTGTCTCTCCAGGGTTTCCACTACCCTAAAAATCAGACATTTAATACTTTAGACCTCTCTTCAACTACATTGTGACATTTCAGTGATGTCTGAAACAAGTCCAAACTGCTATTATAACAAGCCCTTCCTTAAGAAAATGAAAAAATATATAACTTGAGTGCACTATGCTAGTTTCTGCAGTTTTATCCTGGTTTTGTTAGCCAACAAATGGCAGAGGAATGTGACTTCAGAGGGAACTTGTGAACCAACCTACTTTTGCTACTACAAATAATAATATCATATAATGATTAAAATTAATTAGCATTTTCCTGATCTCCAGAGAATCTCTACTCTGGCTAGTTTGTAACTACTGGTTTCACATAAGTTCTTCACAAGTAATTTTTTCCCACTTAAGAAAACCTCAGCCTTTCCCTCCAGCTATTTTTGTGAGCAGCAATAGTGTGCTCTGCCTAAAATTTTTTTGAAACTTGAACTGTAGTTCAAGTTCAATACTCTTGATACTTTACCATCATTAGTTTTCTGGCATGATGCATGTACAGCCTTCTACTCAATGCGTGTTGGCTGTATTTACAGTACAACTTTCTTTTCTCTGTTCTGATATTTGTTTTGACCAACAGGAACCTGTTTGCACAGCAAAGGTACTGCATTACATAGAATCATAGAGTCATTTGGATTGGAAGGGACTTTAGATACCATCTAGTTCCAATCCCCCTGCCATGGAAAAGGAGCTCCTCCCACTAGACTATGTTGCTTGGAGCCCCATCCAACCTAGCCTTGAATTTTTTTTTTAATTTTTTATTAGATATTATTATGAGTAGGATGAATTTGTTGAAGGTCTAGTTTTTGGTTTTTTTTTTTCTCCAAAAGACCTGATTCCATAAGAGGGCCAACAACTTAATGCATAGTGTTGCTGTCTTGCTTCAGTTATTTATATAAGACTTTTCTTAGACATAATCTCCATATAATCCCCAGTATATTCATTATGGAAAACATGAAACATAAAAAATGATTGTTTCCTTTATTGTTCTTTCCTGAACTGTCCAATGTGTTCCAGCATACACAGTGCAATCAGAAAAAGAGAAAGCCCCACAAAATATCTGTAAATGTAGAATTGCAACCACAAACTAATGATGAAGAAACCATATCCAGCATGCTGGAGCTGTTACTCAGTGCTCAAATTCCACTCATTGCACACAGACAAAAGGTTTAATCTCCATTCATCAGGCATTCAAACTTCTGACTAGGAAGACCTTTGTATGTGTAAAGAATACAAGACAAGCAGGAGGAAACCCAAATTAAAGTACAGTGCAAGCTCTTTACTAACATTCTGGGAACATCACTGAGAAATATCAACATATTGCCTTAGAATGGAAAACAGACTGTAACAGCAGATGGAAATAATGTAAATGGGAAAATGTAGGAAAGGATCTGAGATTAAAAGTCATCCTATTACCATTTTTAAAAAAGAACAATTGACTTGTGTGACATTATGAAATGTCATATAACCAGCTGTGTTGAGAGTTTAGGGAAGATTACACATGAGATACTGTTTGTTTGTTGTTTCAAACTTCTTCTCCAACAGCCCTGAAATCAACTAAAAATGCATATATATTTTAGTGAAAGATTATAGACAAGTTCATATAAATGCATGCATTTCTATAAATTTTTAATGAAATCCCGGTGAGCAATGTAGATCCATGGAAATACTGTTGAATTCTTCTGCATCTGATTTCATGGCCTTGTTTGTAAATATTCTTTAGTGTAACAAGCAGTTGCCTATATTTGCTAGATTTCACTTCAGGTTTTCTAATCATAATAAAATTGAAAACTCAGAGAATAATTAAAAAAAGAACTCAAGTCACAATCTGGGGTCAACAAAGTCTATTGTACAGCAGCCTTTTAATAATAAATTATTAAAAGAAATTTAATCAGTGGTAGTGATGAGGATATTAATGGGGAAAGAGAAATGTTGTAGCATCTTTGGAACTATTAGGTCACATCCAGTCAAATGGACAGATTTTCCTAGTTAGGAAAACTAAAGACTCTGATTCTAATATGATTCCTTTCCCATTAAAAAAAAAAAAATAAAAAAAATTATATGTTGGCATTTTACTTGTTGTGACCAAACTAATATATTAATTCATTTAATTTATTTTGTTATAAACTCCCTTGATAAATGTGGTAAAAAAAAATGAAAAAAATCTTAATTTCTCATTGACATGAATCTGAATTTTTTAGGGGTTCTTTTGGGTTTTGCTTTTTGTTTTTGATTTTGATTTTAAATACTAAGAAAATATTTTTTCTTTTATTAATTTCTCTGGGAGAAATTCAGAGTTTTGCTGTAGAAGGCAGATGGTGTAGACACAGACCACATCAGCTGTAATATTGTTATTGTTTGCATTACCTGTCATAGAAGTCCTCTCCATGGATATTAGGGAGCACTTCTTTACTGGGAGGTTGGTTATAAAATGAAACAGACTTCCTAGGATAGTGATTGATGCACCAAGCCTGTCAGGGTTTAAGAGACATTTGGATAATATCCCAAATAATGTGCTTAAATTTTTGTTCAGCCCTATACATATATTGGACTAGATGGTCATTGTTAAGTCTCATCTGATTTATGTGTCCTCTCCTCTCCTCTCCTCTCCTCTCCTCTCCTCTCCTCTCCTCTCCTCTCCTCTCCTCTCCTCTCCTCTCCTCTCCTCTCCTCTCCTCTCCTCTCCTCTCCTCTCCTCTCCTCTCCTCTCCTCTCCAACCTACGCAAATCTAAGAGCACAGACTAGACTTCTTTTTGGGCTTACACTGAATATGTCCATCTTTAAATATAAAAAATAAATTAAAAATACTATAGAATTTAAGCCATTGTATAGTCAGAAAATGTTAAGTATTTGACAGAAAGTAGTTGAAATTATATAAATTAGTATCATAAGTACACATATATAAATATGTAATATATTAAGTATACATTTTATATCATGTAATCATTTAAGTATTTGTTTCTCTTTAACTTGGAACTGATGAGCTTCCAATATTGGACAGAAAGCTCCTATTTAACTTTAAGCATTACATATGTAACCAGTACATACGAACTACCACTACTTAGCACATTCAGTTTTGTATGTCAAATTAATCAGTTACCAAGATAAGCTAAAAGGGTCTGTAGACTTGTGGGAGCTAGAATATTACAGGCAGGGAATGTTTTCCTTTGAAACAATGTAATTTTCATGGAAACCATTACAGTTTAATTAAGAAAGAAGCAAAAGAACACTGATGTTATTCTCCTGCCCTGTGGAGTATATGACACAGCTCAGCTCTGCAGCAATACGTTTGGGACATGCAAATCTTTCCCCAGAGGAGAAAACAGAGAAGCTTGTATTCAGTTTCTAGTGTCCAGTAAATTCTGGTTTGGATTAGTGTGTTCCCTACTTTAATTTCTGAAATGATGTAAAAGAAAAATGCCATGTAATCTTCCAAGTCTAGATGTAATCATTAAATATAGTGAGCCATATGGAGTATTTATTTTTGCCTTCTTATAAAGGCATTTCTTAAATTCTACAGGCAGTGTGAGTGTAGGAAACACTGAAACTACTGAAGCTTTCCTCTCTTTCCTTGGAGGAGATTATTCCGGGAGATATTAAAAGATTGAAAGACAACACAGTCATTGGTCACAGTCAGCAACTTTTGTGAGAGGAAAGTCCTGTTTTAGCAAACCTGATTTCCTTTTATGACCAGGTAGCCTACTTAGGTGATCAAAGGAAATTTGTTGATGTAATCCTTTAGGATTTCAGTTGAGCCTTCTATACTGTCACTTACAGGTTCCTTCTGAACAAAACATCCAGCACAAAACTGGATAAACGCAGCATGTGATGGGTGAGGAACTGGCTCACAGGCTGGGCACAAAGGGTTATAGGGAATGGGTGACATCAAACTGGTGACCCATCACTAGGGAGGTTCCACAAGGCTCCATTCTAGCCTGTGCTCTTGAACATGCTCATCAAAGCCTTGGATGCAGGACTGGAAGGGATAGTAACAAGTGCAGAGACAAAACTGGGAGGAGCTGTTGACTCTCTCAAGGGCAGGGAGACCCTGCAGAGAGATCTCAGCAAATCAAAGGACTGGGGAAACACCAACTGCATGACGTTAAAAAATCAAAGTGTTGGATGTTGTACCTGGGATGGGGCAACCCTGGATGTATGCACAGACTGGAAAGTAAGAGTCTGGAGAGCAGCTCCGCAGGAAGGGACCAGTGGCCCTGGCTGATGGCCCGTTGACCATGAATCAGCAGTGTCCTGGCAGCCAAGAGGGCCTAGCATGTCCTGGGGAGCATCAAGCATTGTCCCACCCTGCTCTGGTGTGGCCTCACCTCGAGTGCTGGGGGCAGTTTTTGGCACCACAATATAAGGATGTTATTAAACTGTTAGAGAGCGTCCAAAGGAGGGCAACAAAGATGAGGAAGGTCCTTGAGGAAAAGTCATATAAAGAGAGGTTGAGGTCACTTGGTGACCCCAAGCTCAGCCTGAAGAAGAGGAGACTTACACAATGCCTCATTGTAGTCTGAAACTTCTTCATGAGGGAAAGAGGAGGGACAGAATCTGTTCTCTGTGGTGACCAGTGACAGGACCTGAGAAAATGGCCTGAAGAAGTGTCAGAGGATGTTTAGACTGGATATTTGGAAAAGGTTCTTCACCCAGTGGGTGGTTGGGCAGAGAAAGAGGGTCTCCAGGGTAGTGGTCACAGCACTAAGCCTGACAGAGTTCAAGAAGCATTTGGACAACACTCTTGGGTACATGATATTACTGGAAATTACACTGTGCAGAGCCAGGAGCTGGACTCAGTGATCTTTATGGCTCCCTTCCAACTCAGTTTATTCTGTGTTTCTGTAATTCTGTGACACATTTTTATTACCACACTCATAAACCAGTTTGCTCTTCATCAGTATTACTTGCTGCCCAGGTTTTCCTCTGATCATTTGCTGTCCAATTTGAATGTTATGTGAGGTGCAAAATTATGTCATCTTTAGTCTGAGCTATCAATAGAGTTCCCTTAAAACACTTGTTACAACTTAGCAACACAAATAGATCTCACATATCCACAGTTAAACAGAGATAAGTTTAAAAGCATTACCCAGCATCCCAGCTCATTCGCCCCTGAGTACTGGAAGGATCTTTCTTGTGTATAATTGCATAGTTTCTTATCTCATGTGTTTATAGCATGCAGCAAACAAATATTCCCTGAGGTGCCAGGAAGAGTGGTAGATGCCAAGATTCTTTGTGTTTTCAAAACATGGCATGTAAGTAGTGATATTATCAGATCCTTAGAAGTATTTGCTTCTTAAACAAATCTCTGTACCTTCACAGCAGAATGTTTTGATACTTTCCTGTCAGCTTAATATCAAAGATTAGCATCTGACATGCCATGTCAGGTTCTTCTACCTGTCTTTCCTACTGCACTTGAGCCAATGAGGTTTCATTTCTAATTCTTAGTAAACATTTTATAAAAATATACACAGACAATTTTGCTGTGAAATTCATAGAATTAACCTCTAGGTTGCAGGTGACTATGATCAGATAAATTGCCTTGGAAAGATGCTCTGCTTCTTGTCAGTTATTGAGCTAGAATAAAAAGACAGGAAACCTGTACTCCTCCACTGTGCACATACAATTGAAGGAAATGCCTTCTTTTGAATGTCTTCCTGTATAAAATTTTGGGTTTTTTTTTTCTTTTTTCCTTTTTTTTTCCTTTTTTAAGATATAGACAGAACCCCTTAATTATTGGATGTAGATAAATTTTAGTAAGAGGATATTAGGTAAAGTCACTCATCATGTCACTGAAAGAAAATAATTTTATGGATAAAATGCAGATTTAAAAGTGTGAAAAATACCCATATATTTTATATGTTAAGTTCTGCATATAATAAAAATAAATTCATTATAGAAAAGGGCTAAAAAGTAAAGGGCTCTTGCTATATCATCTATCAAAATCTCAGAATTCAAGGATTTACAAAGAGATGGAAGTTCAATTTTAGTCTTATTTTTTATTTATTTTGATTTCTTTTCATGGAAAATTCAAAGGATTATTTTGGCTTTCTCCACTGTCAAGACAGAGAATCAGTTTTCTCTATTCCATACATCTTGTTTCCCTTTGGAGTTGATTTTGGCTCTGAAGAAGTTGAAGGAAGTCCAAAGGCTAGTTCAGTACTACCACTCTATGCCAAAGTAGTTGATTCCTGAATGAGTACTTTGGCTTAGATCCCTCTCACAACACAACTGGTTCAATACTTGCACAGTATAATGCTTTCTAAAGTTTGGTATAATTCCTTCACAAACTGTAGGTAAATACATAGAAATTTTAAGTACTGGAAGTTAAACTTTATAGAGTAAAACCAATTTTCCCCTGAAATAATTATGACATTAATTTAACCAAAATATATATTAAGAAGTTATTATTTAAGATTAATAGAGTAATAACACAGGTAGAATAGCAAATAGAATTCCTGTTCAGTCTTATATTTTCTTCTCTGTAGAAAGTTAAGTAAATTCTTTCTCACTCCTCTACCATTTTCTTGTTTTTTTCTTCTTTTTTTTGGTGGGGGAAGTGTGTAAGAAAAAGGTAAATTGCTATTTGAAAAAACTAACAAACAACAAAAAAAGCATGAGATTTGAATATAAAAGCTCTCAGTTTTCTGAAATTCAAAGCACAACCAAAATAATATTCTATCTGTGGTAATGCTATCAATCTAGACTGCAGTCTGTGGTAAGTTATTTTGTTTTGGTCCCTGATTTTGATTAAATTAGTTAATCAAAAAGAAAATTCTCTGCATAGAGGTTATTTACAAAGAGCTATATTCATCCAAGAATAATTAACTTTCTACTTTTGAGTAAATAAAGAAGAATATCAGTTTGGTCTTCATTTTCAGAATTTTTTTTAATGTTGGTGTTACCAACATCATTTACATGTGTTTACACTGTGTTACTAGTAAAACAAACTGGCCTACTACATTAGTTTATTTGCCTTTCAGCAAAGTCAAATGCAGTCTGGATTTGAAAGTAACATCAAATTCAAAAGCAACATCTATAATTAACTGAAATAGAGTTTTCTCATCATTTACAAGCTACCCCAGATGTACAAAGTGAAAAATAAGGATCTTGTGTCATTTTGGAAGTAGGTTTAACTTTGGTTGTGCACATATATGCATTTGTAAGCCCTGTTTTTCTATTTCTCTATAGATATGGAAGGAAATGTATCTATACATATAGTCTGTATCTATCCATAAAGCCGTAAGCTTACATTTTCCCTGGAGCAGATAATATTGTTCTCAGTTCAACTGACCTAATTTGGTTTCAGCAGAGATGAGGCTCCTTGCAATTAGCACTGAGAAAAAGGTTTTTCAGAGATAAAATAGGCATCTATCTTGTTCTTTGAGTCCATGAAAAAAATGGTAGGGTACATTTTTTTCTGTACTGAACTCCACTTGGGTTGATTTTCAGCATTGATCTCAGTAATTTTTTTATGAAGCCAGAAAACATGCCCTACTTTCCACTGTTTACATAGGGTAATAGCATTTCCAGCAAAAATGGTATCATGCTTCTGCACAGGGCAAATTTAACTTTGGCATAAATTGGCTGAAATCCATCAACCTTTAATATTTATGATTACCATCTCAGTGTAGCCCAGTGTTGTCAAACAGCAGATGGGGAAAATTAATTATTAAACTGAGCAATAAATAAAAACTGTAACTTTTATTAGTGCTCAAATTAACAGGAAGGATTAATCCTGCCATATGAACATTTGGATACCTGAGGGGAAAGAAGAATTTTCAATTAATATCACATTCCCTTGACATAACAATTTGAGAGAAGAAAGGGAGGAGGGATCTTCTAATTAATCAAATACAGTGGAACAGAATTATAAAGAGGGAGATTACTTTTTTTTTAATTTGTGCTTTGCTCTCCACAGTGGAGACCCTGCTTTCATACACATTGCTGTTCATGTTCCATTCTGAAGAGTTCTAGTCAATAAAATGCATTTTGTTTCTTGCAACTAACAAAAAAATCTGTTATTTGCATTGACAGAGTAAGTTAATATTCTTCTGAAACAAAATATTTTTTATTTTCAGTCACAGAATACACCTTTGACTTCCTTCAACAGATGTCTTTGCCTCTGACATAGAAAAAACCTCACCTGAGGAGGAAAGCTAAAGGTGCAGAAAGAAATTGAGACCCTTGAACCCAGAAACAGACTTCAACCCCAGTTGTGAACACTGATTGTAGCGTTAGAAATGCTGTCTTGACACATTTATTGTTTTCTATCTCTCTGCAACCATATTAAATTCAATCATCTAAATATGATTTTTGTTAACACTGGCTAACTGATATCCAAGATGATACATTTTTCTTTCAGGTTTTGAGTCACAATGCAAAAGAATACTGGTAATAGCATAACAGAACTATTTAAAACTTTTTTTTTTTTTTTTTTTTTTTTATGCCAGTTAAACTACACACAACTTTGGAAAGAAAAATACTGGCTCTGTAAGTCATGAAATTATCAGTAGAGCAGAACAGACTCTCCTCCTCTTCTATTAGGTTGACACTGGATGAAATTGAAGAATGAACTAATTTCTCTGAAAAGCATAAGGGAACAAGTTTTCTTGTGCTTGACATGAATAATATAAAATATGGTTAAAAATACAAAAATGGTTTTCATCGTGATATTTATCAATGGTCTTTCAGCCTTATTTAGATATATGTATCCTACACTTACACATGCAGGCATAGTAAGTTTTGAAAACATAACTTTAAAAGTGAAAGAGTGCTGTTTCCATAAAGATATGTAAAGCACCTCCATTTGTCCAATCTGCTGAGATATGATTATTCATATAGTGAAAATATTCCCAAAGAAACTGTGTGGAGCAAAGGATCGGTAAAAAGAAAGTAAATACTTTCTTTTTCTTGACTAGAATTCAAAACTGTATTGGTTGGTCTGGTTGTTGTTTTTTTTTTTTGCTTTTTCTCTGAGATTGCACACAGATTTTCATTATTTAAACACCATTTTACATTATAAAATGGAACACTTTCCACACAGCATGGAACAGAGGAAAAGATCAAATGCTAAGTTCTTCCCACTGTGAGGCATTCTTGAAGGCTGAATTTCAACCTTCTGATCAGCTTAATGCAGGCATATGAGAGAAAGATTGAAAAGAGAGGTATTTGAGGGGCAATCTTTGAAACAAACAATTGAAAAAATTTGGGTTGCAGAAGTTAATTATTTTTGGTTTTTGCTCTATGTATGCTTACCATTTTTACTGACTTTTATTGTAAGCACAAATAATAACTCTTGCAAGCTCTAAAAGCTTGACTATAGATAAGGTTTAATTTTATTGTATTTGAAGAGTAGAAAGAATGAAATAGTTTTCAAAGCAAGCCTCCCAGGAAAATACCTTTTTATTAGCAAGCTTGAGAGTGAAAGTGGAATTTAGCAAGAAGCATTATCTAAATTACTTTCAGCAGTTATTTGTACTGCACTGTTTACTACAGTACTTAGTGACTGCAGTTGATTGAGACTTAATTATGTTGCTAAAATAATTATAGCAATGACCCAAATCACAAGTATCTTGCACCTATTACTGGCTCTCATGTTCAGCACAGTCTGAAAATCAACTCCATTATAGTTTAGCACTTCTTTATGAAAACTGATAAGAAGGGTTAAGATCACCCTGAGAAAATGCCCAAAGATTACTGGTGATTCAAGATTTCAGGGTAATATCTTTTAATAATGTATAACAGATGTAAAAAAAATCCGTCTTTAAATGCATATTTGTCAAATAACTGATGCACAGAAATCTTCTTTAAACATAAAAAATGGTAAACGGACATAAATTTAAACACCTGATGAGACTTGTTGAAAGGCACTTGTCTTTTATTTTTTATTTACATTCAGAGTTTCTAGCAATAAGATTAAAAATAAACAAAAGAACAGTAACTTAATTTTACCTGCTAAAATTTGGCAAGAAACATTAATTGAGTGCATTAGGATTTTTTATTTTCTGGGACTTCTTGCCTTTCCTCAGTCTGCATAGGGTGTAAAAGAACAGACTAGAACACATTTCATTCTCAAGGAGAAATAGAGTCCTTCACCATAACTGTAACTTTTTGTTTTATTTAATGAAAACAAGAGCAAAAAGGATGCTGGATTTTTTTTCTTTCTGACAACCTTTCTTTTTATTGCCAAACACAGAAAATGCCATGAACTATCTGAAATGATCAGAAGCTGAATACTAGAGGCTGACTGTCTGAGTTACTCATAGATCATCTGTTTCTTCAATAGTGATACAATAAATAAAATATACAGTGTGTCTGTGTATAACTGAAAGTCACACAAACCACTCCAAAAAAAGAGACCATCTAATTTCTTAATTTTTTATAGAGAAACACCACCACTGCCATGTGTTTTTAATGGATCCCAGATTATGGCACCAGTGTTACATGGGCTCTTTAAAGCTGCACAGCCATCAAGTAGCCCATAATCAACTGCCATTGAAAACAGTGGGAGCTCTAGGGCTCACAGGAGGATGGAGAAAGAACAGATGGACCCAGACTGAGGGCAGCCAGTCACATAATGAACAGCTCTCTTGCCAGGCCATGTCCCAGGTTTTCAGACATTGGACCATAATATTAATTTCTTCTATCCTCATGAGGTACACAACTGGTCTGCCCAATAATTATGGTATGTCTCCCAGGCAAGCTGCCTCAGTACCTGCAAAAATAAAGCTTTCATGAGAAAAAGCTTCTCTAAATGCTTTGCTCCCAGCATAGAGCTGGACTCATGGCACAAACTCTTAAATCACCCTTTTCTTGTAATAACACCAATTCCTTTTATGCCAGAGAATATGAGACATGGACTATGGTGTCTGGTTCAGTGTTCCTAGTCCCTGACAGTTTTTTATGCCATCTGCTGTTAACACATTGTGCAAGAGCTGGTGAGCCACTGGCAGTGGAGGTGTTTGGTACTGAGATAAGTGGAGTTTTCCATGAGGTTTGATGTCATGGAAAATCAAGGTGGTGCCTTACAAAAATTATATTTGAGTAAGAACTCAATAAAGATAAAGATAAAGATAAAGATAAAGATAAAGATAAAGATAAAGATAAAGATAAAGATAAAGATAAAGATAAAGATAAAGATAAAGATAAAGATAAAGATAAAGATAAGATAATAATAATAATAATAGTGATGATGATGATGATGATGATGATAAGGAGAAGAAGAAGAAGAAGAAGAAGAAAAAGAAAAAGAAAAAGAAGAAGAAGAAGGAAAAGAAGAAAAAGAAAAAGAAAAAGAAAAAGAAAAAGAAAAAGAAAAAGAAAAAGAAAAAGAAAAAGAAAAAGAAAAAGAAAAAGAAAAAGAAAAAGAAAAAGAAAAAGAAAAAGAAAAAGAAAAAGAAAAAGAAAAAGAAAAAGAAAAAGAAAAAGAAAAAGAAAAAAGAAAAAGGAAAAGAAAAAGAAAAAGAAAAAGAAAAAGTTATTATAAAGTTTTATATAATTGTAGTATAATAATATAGTATTATAATAATAATAATACTAAAATAATAATATTAGTAGTATATAATTAGAGCAAGAGCTATAGCTCTGCTGAGAAAAGAAGCCAGTGGTCATAGAAGTTCAGATGACAAGGGTCAAATGTATATGTGTCAAACACTTGTACTTGGATAGCCGTGGATTATGAACTGAGGATTGTTGGGAAGAACATGCTGGGAAAAAGAGCAGGATGTTGCTGGAGAAGGGGACCATAGGGAGGTAGGGAAGCATTTTTCTGGGACAAAATTGTTCTGTCATTGTTCTGGCTCTTGGAGACAAGCACAACATGGCAGAGTTCAAGTGCAAGAGTGAAGTCAAGAAGCAGGTATGGCCTGCTGAGCAAAGACAAATACATTATGAGATATCAAGATGACCAAAGCCTCTAAAAGCACTCTGACCTTTTTCCAGAAATGTCTGTAAGAAGGAAGTGTATATGATAACTAGCTTGCATAGAAAGTCAGGAATGTAGCTCCAGGGCAGAGGAAACTTGTCAATAAAAAAAAACACACCCATGCAACACAGATGGCATCCTCAGGACCCTTAACTCCCCATCACCTTGATGGACACTGGGTCCGGGAATGTGAATCCTTCTTTCTTCCTTTCTTCCTTTCTCCATCTTTTTCTCTCACATCTCTTCTCTCTCTGCTTTCACCCTACCCCTTATTCAAAACCCACTGCCATGTGCTTCTAATAGAAGGTAAGAGAATAGTTTATATCAATTTCATCCTTTTATACTAGGGATCTTAACTATGGCTAACACAAAATAACTCCTACCTGTCAGTGTGTGTCACAATAACTCACTTCACCTCCTGAAGAAATATTGTCTGACACATGTTCTATTTGTATTTATAATTATTTCACTGAATTTAGGAGAATAAGAGGTTCAGGGAAGGGAAGGAGAAAATTCGTGAGCCTCATGAAAGCAGAGGACAAACAAAGGTCTTAAAAGCAAACAAAAATTGATGACAAATTTCATAAGTAACGACGTCAAAATATGTCCTCATTTAGAATATAGGACTAAATTCAGAGGAAATTAAAGTACAAATTTAATCTGTGAAATTATATATTTTGAAGGAAATTAATTTTTCACAACCTTTAATTCATGCTCTACCATTTACAGAGGCACTTCTGTGAATTTAATCTGAAGTTCTCAGATAACTGTACAGAAATAGTTACTGACAGTTACCTGTTCATTAGTGTAATGCTCAGTCTCATTCCCAAAGAGCATTTTTTCTCTAAGTGAAAAAGAAAATATTTTTCAAGGTGGCAATGTCTCCTGCATAAACAGCATTTGATTACCATTTTTTCATGATACTTAGGGAAGAAAAAAACATCCCCCATAATTTTTTTTCTAAACCTTTACAACTTGTTTGCAGATATTCATAGATAAAAATGCTTGTCTTTAAAAAAACAGAGCAAATACACTATTTTGCACACTGTTGGTATGATCCCAGTAGTTATAGATTTAATCTATTGACAACCAGTTTGTAACCAATCATCTGAAACAGTCTTGAGGCAGAATGAAAAGCTTGTGCTTTAATTTCCCCCAGTTAAACACAGGAGATTATCTTCTGCTGCATTTACTCAAGGAATGTGGTTGGTAGATAGATACATGCTGATGCTCACAGCTCTATGAGGAAATTGAACATGAGGTTGCCAAGTTACACTTTTTCAAAATGTTGAGCTTGAACAGTGCTTGATAACTACAGGCTGCTTTGTTAAAGTTTGCTTCATAATGATACAGCAGTACAGACAGGCTGTTTCAATTTAAATTATCCTAATACCCTCGAAGAGGGTTGTTTTTCACCTATTCCAGCAACATGAGCAACTGCTGTTGATTTCATAGTAACATTCAGAATACTAGGGCTTTGCCTTGTGTGAATAAACTGCTTGGGCAGTATGCACTTCCAAAACATCAATATAAAAATAATCTTCACCCATTTTCTAGCCAAGGTTTCACATTGAGTTAATAGTTTCATTTACACCTTTCCTTGTCCAGGGTAAATCAGAAATAAATTAATTTATGGAACATACTTTCTTGAGGAGACGTCTTACTAAAATCAGACTAAAATAGATAAAAGCTATTAATTTTCTATTTCAATTGCAAATACAGAGGTAAATATTTTTAATGTGTATATTTTTTAGCTACCAAAACTCTTCAGACAACTTTGTAAGACTATCACTGGAGTAATAAATATGTGCAACCAGAATAAAAGATTATTTTTTCTGCATATTATTGCTCATGTTTAGATGTCTATGTCCTGTAGAATACTTACAAAACCATTTTACAGAAGACTAATTGCAGACTGGATTGATAAATCCCCACAGAAAAAACTGTACTTTATGACCCTACAGACTCAGGCTGTCCTTGACTATGCTAGGACTCCGGTAACATACTTATTTTGTAGTTTTTGTCCCTATTATTTTTTGATCCTTTTAAATGGAGTTTTCTGCATTGTTTAATCCACTATATGCTTAATCCTTGTTATCCTCACTTTCCTCATTAGTTCAGTAGATTAGTAGTGCTACCAACACAGCTATCTCAATAAAGTGTTAATTTTCTTCTTCAGTGTTTTTCTTCAGCCTTCTCCTCCAATAAGTAATTTAAAAAAAAAAAAAAATAGAGATATGTCAAGTATTAGAGAATTGTCAAGAAATCGGTCAACTGTTACTTGTAAAAGCAAATATTTTGTAGCAACCAATGCTCAGACACCTTGGCTGAAGCGGTTTGCAAACAGCAAATGAGAGATGCTCCTTTTTGAATGAAGTTTGAACCGAGGCAGCTGCACGGAATACAAGCCACCAGATGGCAGCAGGAATGGCAGCCTCCCCTTGGGAAAGCAGAGGATGCACTTCAGGGAGAACTACCTGGTTAGGAACTCTTGTTTACCTTCACACACCAGTAAAACAGAGCAGTTGCTCGTAGCTCTTTGCCTGGGATTGTTCCTGCATGCTCCTGCTTACAGCAGAAGGAAATCCTAATGCTTTTTATTGGAAAACATGTAATGTGAATTGCTTTTTCAAAAAGTACCAGTCCCTTGAGATTATTGCTTTTACTGCATTTATCCTTCTTCTCTGAGACAGAAGGATCCTTAATATCTTATGCTGACTTGGGCAATTTTTTTCTCATCATGTAAAATTAAAAAAAAATCCAAAATTAATTTCATTTTCCCACAGAATTTGATAAGAACATGCAGAGTATCCTCTATTTCTATTTTTTTTTTTGGCCTTTATTTTACTTAGAATTGCATGCTAAATTTTTTTCATAAATAAAACAGTTTTTTGTGTCAGAGCTCAAAGAATCATGCTGGCCTCAACTTGGTTGTCAATAGTTAGAAAGATGTAAGGGACTATGAAGTGCTAAAGGAAGGTCTTCACACTTCTTACCCGTCCTAGTTCTCTGTGTGTTTTCCCAGAGTTCATTTTTAATAAATCTGTTGTCCTCGTGTTACCCAACTTCTTTATAGGAATCAAGGATCACTCTTGATCTATTCAGTTTTATATACTAGCCCTGTGAAGAGGCTTCAGAAATTACCTGGATTGTGCTTCTTCACAGACTCTGGGCAGACAATGACAAGCTATTTGGGCTTTAATGACTTGCATGTTAAGTGGTTACATGGCTTTCACTAACCTTGCAAAATGGGCCTTGAGTAAAGTAAATGTTAGTTGAAAATACAACATGCATTTTCTGTAGTGTAGAGAAATAAATTTATTTCTCTGAAAGTACAGGTAATCTTGAGAGGTACTGTGATGTTTTAATATGCTAATTTAAATTGAGTTGCACAGATGAAACCACTTTTAATTTTTTTTCCTGCTAGACATATTTAATTACTTAAATTTTCTTTCTTATTTGTTTACCTAGAATATGGTAGAAGTATTACCTAGTGTTTAAAAGACAGTTGTCATTGACACTGAAAAGAAAGTGGAAAGCTAAATATTTTCCTCTTCTCTCTAACAATGTGATCCTTTGATATTGTGATTTCTTGGGATATCTTCTCTTCCTCCACATTTAAAAAAAAATTTAAAAATATCCTAAATACAATAACTGCATTTTTAGTGTGTTCCAGTGAAATCTTAACCTTAACTGCTCAAAAAGTCATAGACTGGACAAACCATGAAAAGTGCCCACACTGCCAAAGAGACCATGAGCCATTTCAGAAGTGACACACTCAGAAGAAACTTGTATTCAAGTTTTCAGCACTCAGCTCCCTTTTTCTCTTTGATTATTTACTTCAATTTGCATGGCACAGACTGTGGTGATTGACTTAAGCACAAACAGCTGTTCTGGGACCCCATGAGCAACACAAGCCTCTGTAAGATAGGTGAGGGAGAGAGACATCAAACAAAATGCATTCCCCTCACACAAAAATGGACAATTCCTGACTAATGGCACATTCTAACTTGCTTCAACTGCAATTTAGTGTATTGTGCACTGCAACAGTAAAAGCTCCCTACATTTGTTACCACTGTGCAATGGGTTTAGTAAAAATTTTCTTCCCTTCCCTTCCCTTCCCTTCCCTTCCCTTCCCTTCCCTTCCCTTCCCTTCCCTTCCCTTCCCTTCCCTTCCCTTCCCTTCCCTTCCCTTCCCTTCCCTTCCCTTCCCTTCCCTTCCCTTCCCTTCCCTTCCCTTCCCTTCCCTTCCCTTCCCTTCCCTTCCCTTCCCTTCCCTTCCCTTCCCTTCCCTTCCCTTCCCTTCCCTTCCCTTCCCTTCCCTTCCCTTCCCTTCCCTTCCCTTCCCTTCCCTTCCCTTCCCAAAAAAACCAAAAAAACACCACTTGCCCTGCATTCAGAAATGTCTTGACTATCAAAAAAATGTTATTTGGACACAAGTAGGAAAATATACTTTTCTCTTTTTTTTCTTAGAAATTAGGGTGGAGATTGGGGGAAAAAAGGAAAACTGAAGGGGAAATAATGAAACTGCATGATGACTCTTGGCTCAGGACAGATACCTGTAATTGGTGACCAAAAGTAATCATGATCCCAGACAATACAGCACTGGAGCAGATCAAGGCAGATCTCTTCTTTCATTAAGTAGAGAGACCCAGCTGAATTTTGGGACATCTATTTTAGCCCTCTTGTGCTAGGAGTGCTAGGAGTTGGTGGAATACTGCCTCCATTTAATTCATAACTCAAATAGTCTCCCTCTGCAAAATATGAGGTATTCTTTATATATATACATATATGAAAAGTCATTTACTGACAGCTTTCCCTCCCCCTCCCCTTTCAATAGTGTGCTACTCAATTTATAAAATCCTGCAGTGGAGAAACTGTCCACTTATATTTGATGTCTTTGTTTTTGCATTTAATGAGGATGGCTGCTAGATGTCATTCTTTCTTATTTGATATCATGACACTTACTGATAGGTTTCAACAGAAATGTGTACCCTACTGAGTAGAAGGACCCAGTTACAACACCCTGTTCACCTGTCATGGCTCACTGTTGCCATTTAAATAAAACTGACCTATGTATTAATGGAGCCATAACCTCTGCTTTAGAGTAAACTGTATCTCAGACAAAAATAGAGATGGAAAAAGGGAATATACTCTGCAGCACAAAAGGTGAAATGCTACTGTAGAAGGTAATACTTTAGCAAAATGTTTAGAGCTTGACAGAGCATCAAAGTACTTGCTGAAATTATGGTTTTATATTGAGCTGGAGATTTTCAGGACAGTGTAAGTACATATGTATAGATGCCTTAGGTCAGATTAAAGATCCATCTTTCCCAGAATCCTCCTTCTGAATGGGGTCAGCACTGCTTAAGGAAAACCTCCTTTTAACAGCAGAGAAATGAAAAATCCTTGCAATTTGCAGCT
Organism: Cyanistes caeruleus; assembly: GCF_971803275.1. Lineage (NCBI taxonomy): Eukaryota > Metazoa > Chordata > Aves > Passeriformes > Paridae > Cyanistes > Cyanistes caeruleus. The sequence continues at coordinate 41,019,966 of NC_141701.1, forward strand.
TAGGGACTGCCTCAGCCAAAAGATCTGCTTTTAATAGCAGTTTCTAGGGTAATTTTCCCATGCATTTATCTAATCTTTTATGAACCTATTTATGCTTTTGGACTGTAAATATCTTGGCAAGGACTTCAGCTGTTGACTGCTTTCTGTTTGAAAAAACTATCTTTTATGTGTTTCCAGCATGCTGTCTGACCCTTTCATTTCCTGTGTTCTTTTATGGTTAGAAGAATAATTCTCTATTTGTTTTCATCCTTCTACGTAAACTCTCCCTAATGCCATCTTCCAGTTATTTCTTTTCTGAGATGTGGTGTCATAGTCTATTTAGTGTCTCCTAGTACTGCTGTCACCTCAGCCCCTCAACCATCATTTCTAACCCTTTATATACCTTTTCACCATTTGAAGTAGAGGGACAGAATACAAATACTCAGGGCTGGATATAATCTAAATGTATACAACAATGTAAGGATGTTTTCCTTTTTATTCATGTGTGAATTCCTACCATTCACACTCTTTTGACTGAAGCTGATTGTTCATATCCAATGTTTCTCATCAAACTAGTCACAAGACTTGCAAGATGCTCTTAAAGGAACAACACCAGCTTGTTCATAGCTCATTTTCAGCATGTATATCTACTATGTACAATTTTTTGTCTGCTTTATGCTGATTTCTTTAAAAATTTGCCTTTCACTACTCTGTCATTCAGATGATCCACTGAACTGCATGACCATAGTGGCATTTTAGTTGGAAATGTTTAAGCAAACTGAATGTATGCTTTGACATATCTGAAAATATAATCAAGGTAAGGTTTGCATTAGGAAAGAGTTTTTCCGTTGAGCAATTGATATGTTTGGAAAAATGGACTAATTACTGTGATGAGCAACACACTGGTTCTGACAGGCAGAGAAATAATCAAGCCAATCCAAAATCAGGCTGGGAACATTAACCTGAGAATTATGTTGATCCATTATACCCTTTTTTGATAGAAAATTATCTAGTGATAACATGGCATAATGGGATATAAACAAGCAAAAAGATGACAAGTTCAGCAGGGGTGTGGAAAAAAGCTTTGTATTTATCAGAGAATGAAATTTTAGCAGCATGTGAGAAACTGGACTTGTGATGTCTTCAGTCTCAGCATCTTTTACATTATATTTTAACACTTAACATGTGTTAAATGCTTTTCATTTTAGAAACAATATTTTTAACATTTCATAGAATTCTACTCATCATTTTGTCTACTGAGGCTGCCCTGCAGCTCTCCCTTAAAGATTCAGATTTTGAGGTTTGAGTTAGAAGGCATAGCTGTTGTATGAAAATCAGTGTTTAATTGTTCTTTGTGTGTTTCTCTCCTTAATAAGTTGCTTTCTGGGAAAATGTGCAAATGGCAGGATTTCCCTGCTAGTTTTCATGGATCCTACATAAGCATATTATTTGTATTCAGAAATTTGAATTTGCACAAAGACACTTAACCAGTGAAATTGCTGTTTACCACAATAATTTCTTACATAAACCTGCAGAACTTAGACCTACAGTTAGTAGTAAAAAATAATCATAAAAAATACCTCTCCATTTTTGACATCTCACCTCTGGTTGTCAAGGAGATGCTAACCCCTGTCTCTGTTGTGGAGAGGCTTGATGCTTTTCTCAATTTATACACAGCTGCTTATTTGACCTGTCTGTCCAGACCTGTTGAAAGTTAGTGGGCCTGAAAATTGCTCACTTTTGCAACTGTACAGCTGGATCAGCTGGTTCCTTAGAAAAATGCTTCTTACCACCTTGGTCTTTCTAAATGCAATAACACTACTAAATGCTTGATTTGCCATTTGTTTGGATATTTTTCAATCACAGCATAAAAAGAATCAAAACCTAGAAATTTAAAATGAAAACCCTGAAAAAAATTCAAATGGGTAGTCCTGATATCAAAATATCATACCTTAAGTATGCTGTGTGTTTAAATGGAGTCCAAATACCAAAAAAAATTTAACCATATAAACCTTGCCTGGGAAAAAAAAATAATAAAAAAAAAAATAAAAAGAGAGAGGAGAGAGGAAGTGATAATTCCCAGTGTGCTGTTCACAGAATGATACATCTGAATATTTCAAAAATTTAAAAATGAAAAAAAATTAAAAATATAAAAGTAACAGTTAGAGCAGGTCTATCCAAGTAATTGCTATTTAGGGGAGTACATGATGAAGCATAATTTATTTTGAGAATGTAGAAACTGATTTTCATGTGAACACTGGTCTAAATGCTTCATCTCACCTTGTAATTTTCAATATTTCTAAACAATTAAAGACCTTGTGGTACTGATTTTCTTATCATGAACTCAGCCAAGACAACTTAACTTCCTACTTCCATGAGAATAAGCATTTAGCATACTAGCAGTGAAGTCACACTAACTCAAAAGAGTAGAATTAAGGCAAACCTACAGAAACAGTACCCACTCAGTTTTCTTAGGTGTGGAAAGCTTTTAATTCTCAGCAATGCAAATGGCAGTTTAGAGAGCTTAGAACTGCACAGGAAGAAACCATGAGTTTCCTTAGAAGGTGGATGATTGTAGATTTGGAATGAGGAAATAATATAAACTACATTAGAAGGAATGTTATTTCTATAGTTTGTAATATATTTACACTAGCAATTCAATTAAATTAAAACTGCACTATCTTAAAATAATATTTGATGATCTTATTGTTGCTTTCTCACAAGCTCCTACGTACACTGAATCGTATTTCAGTTCTGAAATAGAAACAGCCCTAAAACAGAGATATTTTGCACAAAGATGGAAATATAAAATGTGGGCAAATAGATGATATTGATTTAAATGGTTCCATCAAAACATAACTCACTCCCTGTCTAGATACATGGAAAGAAGTTTTGTAGGAGTTGGTCCTCTGGATTCAGAGTTGGGATGTCTTTCAGGATAAGGACAGATGGAAGGACACTGAAAATTCTGCACAGGCTGACCAGAGCATGGCATCAGGCCCATATGAATAAAGAGTTATTCACTGTCTGATTTGTTTCCATTTGTCTGTTTCATTGCTGATATTTGGATAGGTGGCATGATGTTGCCGATAGCTAAGTGTTCCCTCTCAGTGAAAGGAAAGATTAAGTGTTCCCTCTCAGCGAAAAAAAAAGATCTAAGGAAAGAATTAAAGGATTCAAAGACATACCCACCAGCCAGAGACTCTCAGAGCTACATTTTAGATAAAATGTGTCATATATCAGTTTTTGTTCAAGATTCTGCCCTCCTTTTAAAATTAAGATGCAGAGCAGAAGGTTATTTCATTCAAGTAAGAGAAAGGTAATAAATACAACCCCCATGAATATAAAATACTCTTCCAAATATATAACTTTCTTTTATGTCAGTTCCACACACACTGCTGCAAACACTTAGTGCTAGGTTTGAGCTATATTATACTGTAAAAAAGGAACTTAAATGTATGGGGTTTTTTTTTTCCCTAAAGACGATTGCAATTATTGAAGGATGAATACAAAAAACAAATTGAAAATGCTAAAGTGGTGATATAAGTTTAAAAAGATGTGTGGAGATTATATATACCTATATAGATGGAAAAGTTTCAGGAGACCTTTTTCTGCTGTATAGTATGCTAAATAATAGTGTACTATTAACAGTATATTACTGTTAATATGCTATATATTTATCCTATAAATAATGGCTAAAGAGAGGTCCAAGAGGTTTTCAAAACTTCCATAGTTTACTTTCATAGTTTATTGCCATGATGTAAAAAGGCAACCATTGTTTTGGGGTGGCAAAATTCAGTGCTTTAATATATCCACTAAATATAGGGTTTAAAAGGGATCTACTAACTATGATTTTAAAAAGCACAGTAAGAGCAAGCCAAATGTGGTGTGGATTTGTGGGTTTGGGTTTGCTGTGTTTTTTTTACAACTGTGTTGAACTAAGAAGCAGAAAAAAAAAGCCCAAAACACCAAGTGATTCAGTATGAGGTTTTTTGTCTGTCATTATATTTTTGACAGGTCTGTCTCGTTTCTGTACACAATATTTGTAGTTCCCATCCAGTCTTCAGATTATCTGCCCAGCAATCCAGAATGCTAAACAATCCTAGGAAATAAAGTACAGCTTTTCTGCAGGGGAATCAAAACATTTTTATTCCAAATAATGGACAATAAAATCTTATGGAAGACAATTGTTTAAAAAGACACCTGAATGACCCCAGTTTTCAGCTGACAAAAAAGCTTTCAACTTGTTTCTGATGAATTTAAAGCTGTGTATGGTCTAGTGTCAGAAAATTAAATTTCTGATGCAATGCCAATAAATGGCTTATATTAAGTGTCACACAATGCTTTTGTTAAAAATGGGTTAGTCATTAATATAATAAGCATAATGATAATCATTTGGTATACAGTCAGTGCAAGATAATTACTAACTGTTTCAAATAATTGATCAGTTTTCAAGATCACTGGGTGTCTCTGCAGCTGTGGAAGCTAACAAATAAATAGAAAATGTCAAAGTGTAAGATTTGCACAAGCTGGTAAGAAAGCTCAGTATTCTCTACTTGAGGAGCCTAAAAAACAGATTTCAAACATGTTATCAGATTTCATCTGTGAGCAAGGAAATGAAATCAGTCATCATGCGATAATCATCAGGGCATTCCTTAACTGAAAACTGCCTGGAAAGGTAGACAAAGTTATTCCGGTCTATTTGACTGATGAAGTTGTAGAGACCTGAACAGAAAATCAATCAGCCTTCTCTTCTGGGTACAGTACAAATGATATAAATTTTGTTGAATAGCAAATCTAGGAAGAAATACTGTGAGCAGAATCCAAACTTTATTACAAACTTTGTGACTCATGAGGGCTTTGAATCTATGGGTTGAGATGGTCTGCATATGATGATGATCTTATGTAAATTTGACAATCTTATGTAAATTTTTATGATCTTATGTAAATTTAGCTGCCTGAAAAGTCATCAACATCTTCAAATCCAAAACATGTATAGCCTCAGCCAAGGATGCTTACAAAATAAACTTGCAATTGCAAGCACTTGCGGTAGCAAATGCACTTAAATAGGGCAATCTCTCAACTGGACTCTCTTTAACATACATCATGGTTACTGAAAAATCATATTAAAATAGAAATATAATTAGAACAACTTTGATGAGCAAAACTGCTCAGTGATAATGTGGTAGTGTAATTCAGATGATGAAAGATGCCCTGTGAATTAATGTATGCAGGAGTCTCATGATGCAGATGAAATATCCTAAAAGCTATCACAGTGTTAATCTTGCACCATATAACATAGGTCAGATCTATACTGAGGATCCAAGACCCATTCCAAACATCACAGCTCTGCTTTTTAATGCTGATAAATTCTGATGAAGCACTTGAGGTCATAAGTAACTTGAGTCCTGCACAGTACATGATAAAATGGGAAATCAGAATATTAAAAAGCAACTGTTCAGTAATATGTAGTTTTACTCATGGGTTGTTCAGTATATTTTGAAATAGATGAACTCTCTAAGTAAAATAACCAAGGGAAACAGGCAACAGTTCACTCATTGCTTCCACTGGAATATTCTTCCAGAGTGCATAAGTGCATGCATTAACACTGAATGGCTTCTAACAAAAATCAGTTGAATGCAGTTCAAGTTTAAATCTCGATACCAGTTATAGAATGGATTCAGATTTTTGTTAGGATTGAGTCAGTTATCTCCTCAAGGAGTTTGATTAGCATAATTTTCCATTCAATTTCCAAGAATGTCAACTTCTGTACTCAAAATGCTGCATAATCTCTCTTCCTTTATTTTAACTCTATTATTCTTTTCAGAAATCTCATTCTGGATGGCTGTTGTCTCAATGTAATGCATTTTTTTTTCTGGCACATCTTTATTTTTAAAATTTTCACATAGTCTTATCCTGGTTTACATTTCTATTTTCATTTCCTTTTGTGACAGTCACAGTCCCAATGGTCTCTGCAACCTTCCCACCTTATTGCTTTGCTCTTCTTTACTCATGTTTCCTTCTGGCTTTTGAGAAGGTGTCTCCTTTAAACTCCTCCTTTAAAATTACTTTTTAGCAATTTTTTTGTTTGCTTTGGGGTGTGGGGATTTTTGGTTTGTTGAGATGAAGAACGAGGGATGGAACCACCTTGCTTTGAAATGATTTATTGCTCAAGTAGCCAGATAAGATATCAGTCTCAAGGCATGAGGTTTAGAAGAGCAGCAATCAGCCATAGCTCAAGGAAGGCAGGAGTTTCTTCTTTGCATGGCAATATATAACATTCTAGCCCAACAGGCAGCTGACATGAAGCTTGTTTTCACTTATTAACTTATCACCTTCATTTAATTTTGCTGCACTGTGTCTCTCTTTTAGCCACTAAGCTGACAGGTCACACACCTTTATTATAGTTTCTAGATCTCTAACCTACTCTATAAGTCACACTATTACAGTTTAAACCCCAAACTATTTTACCTAATATAATTTCTTACCTACTCTAAGCATATTCTTACTTTATAATTATAGGGATATAAGTTTATAATTTCTCTACCCAATATCTGTGTACCTTCATCACTGCATCAAACTAAGTTCTTTCCAAGGCTGCAGATTGAATCCTTCAGCATGTGTCGAAGTTTCTATTTTTTGGTTTCCAGCATTGGTTCTGGTATTATGTTTGTTTGTTTGTTTGTTTGTTTTATTGGAGGAATTGTGGGGTTTTGTGGTTTTTTGTTTGGGTTCTTCTCCATTTGGTTTTTTGAGGGTTTTTTGTTTGGATTTTTTTGGTTTGTTGTTGCAGTTGATGTTTTGGGGATTTTTTGTAGAAGCTATTTTCATCTCTGATAATTTTACTGAGAGCATCATTGTATAGTAAATTAAGTAAAGTGTTGGGATGCCCACATTCTTTGTGTGGTGTCAGGTCATTATTATTTCAATCAAATAAAAGCAATAAAATGTCTTTTTTAAGTACCTGAAATCAACTAATGGTCTCTTTAATTTTATTTCTTTGATATGGAAGACTGAGTTTATTAATGGTAGAAGATTGCTTTCCCTTATAACATGCTAATTTATGTTGCTATTAGAATAAATAGGCTGATGAATACCTTAGTCTGATGATACATTAGTCTGATGAATATCTAATCATCTTGTTCAGCACTTAGGTGTTGCTTTACAGCAACATAAGGCTTATCTTTTGAATCTGCAGAGCAAAACTAGACCAGCTGCCAAATTTAAGGTTGTAAGGCTACCTGGACTAGGATTTTGTAATATAACTCCACTAATTAGCTGTGGGTTCTCAAAACAAAGTCACAGTGCTAAGAAATAAATATTTACTGATATTACTGTGTGTTACTAATGTAAAAACTGAAATTGTTGCTTGTTCAATGCTAATGCAACAATTTTCTTCTGTTTTTTCCCCCTTGAGGTGATCAGATGGATGAAAAACAGACTTGGAAGTGGACACCTAAATAACTAGGCATGGCCTGGCATAAAAATCAGCAACTCACAATGTACATCAAGCAATTTCCAGTCATTTTGATGTTACCTAGATCTAAACTGATAAAGATGAAAAGTTGTGTACTTCAGAATCATTCCCAGACACTTATGATTCAGGCTTACACAAACAGCCTTGTAGTAGCAAATTTCAGGAATATTAAATAATTCTCATTTATGTTCATGCCATTATTCTGTTACACAACTGCAAAAACAGAGAGGTACTATTTTAAACTTTGTGTTTAAGGAAGTTTGTATAAAGCTTTTTATACATGGAGGTAGTCCATATTTAGATGAGCTTTTCTTCATAGCCTGCTGTCATCCAGGCAGTAGAGAATGTCAGTGCCTGTAATGTTAAATGAACTTAGAGTGCCCTGTGTTAAATATCTGCTTGACATTAGCTGAAAAATCTAAAAAAATAGGCAAAAATAAGATTTTATTTTATGATATCTATTGGTCTGTATTTTAATTTAATATTTGAACTGACATATTTATTTCCTTTTTAGATTAATTATTGAAAAGCACAAATTTTCTTCTTACTGCCAACACTACGAGATTTTTGTCTTTGTTTAGTTTTCTTGGAGAAAAACTGTCTTTTTAGATAAATTAAAGAGCATTTTCACTTCAGCTCTCATAGTCACTCACAGATTAATATAAAGTTATGAACAGGCTTTCTAACTATATATACCAACATACTATATATACCAATGGCCATTTCATTAGGTATTAATAATACAATCATTTAGAAATGCAATATTTATTGTTTTACAGCAGACACACTATTAAAAATGTTTCATGTATGTACTTTAAAATTTTTGGATCGAATTGAAGCATTCTTTCAGATGTGTAACTTTTCACACTGCAGTCTGAAGGAGTATTTCAAGGGATATTTTCTTTGAAAGATAATTGTACACACACCTTCTGTTTCCTTATTTTCCCCTCTCTAAGTCAAGCTGATAAAAAGCAGAGGAATGTTACAGTTGAAGCTATACTTGAATAAAAAACGAAAAAAGTATAGCAATTTCCCTGTTAAAAACTCCCAGAACCTCAGGAGACTTATTTTCACTCACACAGTGCAGCAATGACACTCTGCCCAAGAACACTTGGAGACATTTTCCTTACAAATTTATTCTTTCTTTGTAGTTTCATTTGATGTAAAATAACAATAATCTGGCCTGTAAGTATGTGTTTCCTCAATGTGAATGGAAAACAGCAGCAGCCATTACTGCTTATTTTAGAGAATAACTAGCATTTTATAGCCTTTTCCAGCAGATTGATCTTCTTTCTCCTTTAATTCAGCAGGAAAATTGGCTTCTGTTCCCTATGAAAAAAAATAGATACACTACTTGGGTTAGCCTAGTAATAAAATCAAAGTGCTACTTATATTTTTGTCTTTAATGCATCTCTTTATTTAAGAAATATTAATTTTGTTAAGAACCATGTAATAAGGGGGAATAGGAATCAGTAAAGTATAATGGAAGAGGAGGATATGAAGATAATTTTTGAGATATATATATAGAGGAGAGAAACTGAACCCTAGAAAAATGACTAGTACAAAAATAGCAGCAGATGTCAATCATCAAAAACTAATTAGCGCAAAGAGTGTTTTTCATATGCACACATTTTCCTTATAACTTCTTACATCACGTTTACTGTACATGCCACACGAGCTCTGAAGGCTGAAAATATCCTGTATTTATTAAAAAAATATAATTTAATCCTACAAAATCATGCCGATTTAGACCCTTTGCAAAACAAGACCCAAAATCTCTATAAATTTAATCAGTCTGTCTGACCACTGCAGACATTCAACTAGTCAATAACAATTTGTTTGGTGAACACACAACAGGCAAAGTTCAATTGTAGCTATGCATTTAGTTACAACCGTTACACAGCTTACAGTCTGGCTCAGTGCATGTTCACAGATCTGCCACCTTTTAATAAGGATCCATTTGTGTTATTGCTTATTCCTTTCCTTGTTTGAAAAAGAGTTTTCTAAAAATAACAAGTAGCTTGTAGAAGGCCTCCTATGGTGTCAGTATCAGTAACTGAACTCAGCTGTAATGACAAAAATATGGGATCAAAGACAAAACTATCTCAGAAATTAAGGCAACACCTACATGTCGCTATTCTGTCAAGAGTCAAAGGCTTTAAAATTCAAATACATAAGTAAAAAATAAATATTTTGAAAATTTATCAACACTTTAGAATGACAGAATGGTTGGGGTTGAAAGGGACCTTTGGCGGTCATCTAGTCTAACCTCACTGTTAAAGCAGGTTGCAGAGGCTCATGTCTGGATGGGTTTTGAATAGCCTGTTGCAGTGCTCTGTCATACTCAAAGTAAATGTGTTTGTCTTCATATTTAGAGAGAACTTCCTCTGCTTCAGTGTGTACTTGTTAATTTTCCTGTCACTGGGCACCACTTAAAAGACTGTTCCCATCCTATTGATTCTGTTCCCATCCTACTGACAGCTGCCTTTAACGTATTTGTAGACATTGATATGATTGATATGATCCCCTCCCAGTCTTCTCAAGACTAAACAGACCCAGCTCTCTCAGCATCTCCTCAAAAGAGAGATGCTTTAGTCCCCTCATTATCTTCATAGCTCTCCTTGGGATACTCTCCAATCCCTTGTCTTTGTCACTACTAGCTCATAGTGACTTCTTGTCCATCAGGACCCCCATGTCTTCCTCCAAAGAGCTGCTTTGGACCTGTCCTGGTGTGGGGGGTTGTTCAGGATCCTGCACTTTGTTGAACTTCACTAGGTTCCTCTGCACCCTGCTGTCCAGCCTGTCCGGGTCTTGCTGGGTGGCAGCACTGCCTTCTGGTGCATCAGCCACTCCTCCAAGTCTCCTGTCATCAGCCACCTTGTTGAGGGTACATTTTGTCATTTCATCCAGGTCATTGATAGCATTTGATGACAACTGCACCCAGTGCAATCCCCTGAGGAGGACCACTAGCTACAGGACTCCAGCTAAACTCTGCCCTGCTGGTCACAACCCTCTGAGTTCGGCCAGTCAGCTGGTTCTCAATCCACTTCACCATCCTCTCATCTAACCCATGCTTCCTGAGTTTGCCTGTGAGGGTATTATGGGAGACAGTGTCAAAAGCCTTGCTGGAGCCAAGTCTATACTGGTCTTGTCTCATGCACTCAACCAGTTGTGCCATCATAGAGGGTTAGAGAATGGTCAAGCATGATTTCTCCTTGAAAATCCATGCTGACTACTCCTGATAATCATCTTTTGCTCCACACACTTAAAGGTGGCCTCCAAAATGATCTTCCCCATCACCTTTCCAGGAGTGAAGGTGAGGCTGATTGGCCTGTACTTTCCTGTGCCCTCTTCCATGTCCTTTTTAAAAGCTCTAATGATATTGTCTTTCTCTGAAATCCTCATTCTTATTGTCCTTGATACCCTTTGAGGGATTTAATTCAAAATGGACTTTATCCTTCCTTGTCACATCTTTGCACATTCCAACAGCATTCTTGTGTTACGCCCAAGCAACCTGTTCCTTTTTCCACATGTCGTGCACTTCCTTCTTCTGTTTGAATTTTGCATTTATTATAAGTAATACCACTGTTTAGAAATCAGGCAGCTGATACTGTTGTGTTGTGATGCCAATAGAATTAAAATCTATTTTTATAGACCCTTTTAAATGCAGAGTATACTATAGTACTCAAGCAGAGGGAAAATTATTCCTTTTAAATTTCACTTCTAAATATAATTTATCCCTAACTTTGCTAATCACAAAGAATTTCTATAATCTTTATATTTTTAAATAACAGATAAAGAAGCAAGATAAAACTTCTGAAAGTGATGCAAGTGATATTTTCTGTTAATTTATTATCCCTTGACTCTTATTTTCCATTAATTATCAATGAGACAGATATAACCAACCAAGTGCTCATGTAATGTCTGAAAATGGTTCTAAGAAACATCTTACCAATAAAAGTTTTTAGAAGCTTGGCCTGCATATTTTAATCCTAAATTCTCTTAATCTCTAAGCAAATGTGTACTAATTCTTTATAATAAAATTACATCTTCTAACAGAGAAAATTAATTTGGCCCAAAGAAATGATCTTATTCCAGATATATTTCTAATAAACTTATATATGAGTTGGAGTAAATTTAGAGCTTCTTCTGGACTGGAACAAAGGTCATGGAACAAAGTGATTTTTTTCTGCACATTTATTTGTAGCAATTAAAAAAAAACAACTTGGACTTGAATAATGCTTTAATTGTATGGTCCAGATTTGGGGTTTTAGTTCTATATAAGTAAAAGGTATTTGTTTTGGATTTTATCGAATGGGAGATAGTCTTAAACATCTTTAAATATATGATAGGATTGTGCACAGTGGAATGGGGAATGTCGCAAAATAGTTTTGAATACATGTTGTGTAAGAGAGTTAAGAGCTCTCTAAAGAGCTTTAACTTTTAAAGGCAATGGAATAATACAGAAATAAGATAAGGAAAATAATGTTTCCATCAACTACTCTCCTGACAGTTTCTCTTATCTTTCCCCTTACCTGAGATTAATACTGCAATGTTACTGACACAGATCTCAGAACTCAATTTTGTGTGTTTCTATGTAGACACAAAATTAGAGAAGTGCTGCTGCAACATGAACACATCTGTGATGTGAGTAGTCCAGCAAAGGATCACAAAGGTGGTGAAGGAACTGGAGCTTCTTTCACATTCTGTTTACAGCCTGGATGACAGAAAACTCAGAGAGAGCCTTTTGTATTTATAGATCTGATGGGAGGCACTGAAGAAGAGGGAACCAGACTTCTCAATAGCACTCATTGACAGGACAAGAGGCAACAGATACAAATTAAGACACAAAACACCATCTGAACAAAAGGTATGTGAGAGAAACTAGACACTGGAAAATATTTCCCAGGGAGGTTTACAGTCTCTGCCTCTGGAGGTACTAAATATTTCACTACACAGGGCTCTGGGCAATCTGTTCTAGCTGATTCTGCATGAGCATGGAGTGGGAGGTAGCAGGGAAGATTCATGGGGAGGGTTAGATGACTTCAAAAAGTACCTTCCAACCTCAATGTTATTTTGTTATTCTGTTATTCTCTAAGAACAGTTTTCCAATCTTTTTCTTTAGAAACAAAATGACTTACTTAAAATGATGTCATGAAACCCTGTCAAGATCTCTCCTAAATTCAAGATAGATGACATCCACTGGTTATTCCCTGTGCATGGGGTCTGCTGCCCTGTCACAGAAGGAAATGAAATTGGTTTGACATATGTTGCTTTTGATAAATCCTTCTTGTCTCCTACTCATTTCCTTTCTTTCCAGTGACACACAATTAGGTTTTTTATCATTTGTAGTAGTACTGAGTGTTGGTGGGCCTATAATTCCTCCTTTTCCTGTCTTCAAATAAAGAAATAAATGTTCATCCATTTCCACTCTTCAAATAAAGAAAAGTTCTTCCATTCTCCTGGGACCTGATCTATGTGAGATCTCAAAGATATCCCACAAGGCTTATAAGAACTCAGAAGCTATTTCTGCATATCTTGGGATGGGATTTTTACAGACATCTTCATTTAAAAGCATCTTATCCAAGCACTCACTATGCTTATATGATCTTCTTTACTGAAGGCTGAGCTCCTCAACTTTTAATGGGGGAATTCATTAGATAACTCAATTGATCCAAACTGATCATTTTATTAAGGATTAATGAAAAAAATATCATAAAGCTTCCTTCATATCACCATTAGAGATTATACCATTCCTACAAACTTATAAACACGAACATTTAAGCAATTTACTTTTCCTCTATATTTCCATTATGTACATTCACATTTGACCTCTTTTCTGCCACAATAATCTTACTTCTTGAATATGTTCTTTCTCTCAAGTTAAAGAAGTCATGGTTTAGTCCAGTTCATCACCTACCCACTGCCTATTTTTCTTCTGCATTAATAGGGTGGGCACTTGTGACCTCAGTATCATTTCTCTAAGAACCTGCCAGTTCTCTTTTCCCTTTTGAAAAGATTTTCAGCTGAGAGGCTGCCAACTTTTAAAGTTTATTGAAGTTTGTCTTCCTCAAATTTATTGATTTTCATCTTTCTGTTTTCACTTCTTCTTTTCTTAAAGAATACAATATCTGATACTTCATAATCACTTTTGCTCAGGTTCCATTGTCTGGGTCTCTGTTGCTAGTTAGGGCCTGCCCTGAGTATTTTACTTATCATTAACTAGGTGATGAAATTATATATGTCTACATGTGTGTGTGCAGAGAGAGATAATCTTAATTTTATAATGAGTCAGGATGCAATGTTGTCATAACATGACTAATTATTGAAAACATTTACATTAAAAGCATCGTCAAATGGTTTATGCAATTAATTCCTGACCTACCTCTCTCTAGATAATTGTCACATGTGAATCATATTGATTGTCAGTGCCTCACTAAAGTTTTACCATATTTCTGCTTTTGACTTCAGCATAATGTTGTGAGAGATGCTGAAACAAAGCCTACAGTAGTCTCCTTAGCCAGAAAATAAATTGTCTAAAATTAACAATGGTTGTAAATATCCACCACCTTGTTATCTGTAAAGGATCATCCATATCGCCTCTCCAAAGCAACAATGCTATGCCATTATCCAGAAAAGGTAATGGGAAGATTTATCACATTTTATTTTATTTTATTGTTGCTTTGAAAACTGGCAATGTATGGTCATTGACTCATTAACAGACAGTAAGCACAGCTAAACTATTGGCAGTTTCTCCCAAAAGTATGCACATTTCCAGAAAAACAAAGTAAATCCCAAATTCTCTAGCTATCTGGCAATATTTGTGTGACCTTCTTCACTTCTGAAAAGTGACACACTGATCCAATCTATGTTTTTTGGAGATGGCAATATCCAGAAGATGGAAAAAAAAATGAGCTGTTGAGGTATTGGTGTGCAACATAGGCAGATCACTGGTTAGCCTGGCAAAGTTTCTGGTGGAACCAGGTGCACAGCCAGGTATTCACAATGCAAGAATTTCCTCTGACATCCATCTAGAGGGTAGGTCTAGACAGTGAAAACTGAGAAGCTGCAGGGAAAAGGAAGTAAAGATCTGTATTTCCATCTTGAATGATGGAACTGTGTTCTCAACAGTGATCTGTCTCTGCATATGAAGAAAATGTTACTACAATTAGTGGTTAGATTATGAGAAGAAAAATACTTTGGTTCCCTTCATTCTCTTCTTCCTTTACTGATAGAACCTTATCTGAGATCAGTAAGATATCATTGCAGTTAATCACCCAGTTCAACATGCATGGAGAATCATGACATTTATTGGAATTATTAGAATACTTAGTACCTTTTCATTTGAAATACAAGGCTCTGATAACTAGAAATCCAGTACTCAGTATTTAAAAATCCCTGAACTTCCTTGGAGGACAATTTAACCATCTACATGGTATATCTCAAAGGGATGACTTCCAAGTATTGAAGTCCAGAAAGATTTATGCACTATAAGTACAAGTTGTGGAAAACAGTTTCCAGTTCTCTATAGTCACATAAGTTCAGAATAGAAGTGGGATTTTAGATGTTCTGTCTTCCATCTTTTCTGATTTGCTGTGACACTTTGTTAAATATATAAAGATTTCTATTTAGCAGAGCAAAATTCTCCCATCTAGCATACAGAAAACCTGACATTACACACAGATTTAGTAATTCCACAAGAGAACACGCAGATATGAATTTAAACAGTGGACAATCTTGAACTTGTTGGAGATAAATAACTCTTTCCAGCAATTCATTTTCAGACACTCCATTATTGTAGTAGAAAACAATAACATTCTATATGACATTCTGGAAATGTTATATTACATGCACTTGTGATTCCAAAGAATAATTAGCTATTTGAAATGCTCCTCATCTGGCATTTGTTTCTCTTTCATCAGGGACATTAATAAGGTAAATGCCATTTAGGTGTTTGCACACTATTTGCATGAAAGATTCTTGGTGTATTTTTAAGTATTTTAGCTTTGGCTACTACAAATAGTAAGCTCACAATTTGTTGGCCCCATGTAAAACCCAAACAAGGCTTCATGGATTAAATTACTTCACCTCATAGCCTAATGATAGTTAGGACTAACTAACTGTGGACTTGCTGAGCCAAAACAAGAACTGAATGAAGCAATACATTGTTTGTATGACTTCCTGATAGCCTGGAACTTTTACGTGTCCAGTAAATTGTATGACCTGAATCAAAGTCCTGTGTCTGCCCAGAGACATCAGAACTTATATCTCTAATTTATTTAGTGAAGGCCTTTAAGATGAAAAAACGGAACATTTTGTTTCAAGGCTGATGTTGTGGTAAGCGGGGAAAATGATGTAGCCAGAGAGAAATAATAAAACCCATACAAGAAACAATATGATTACAGCTGCACTCCTAGTATTTTTACTCAAAATGAGATACCCAACTTTCAGATGTGGTTCCAGGATTTGCTGGTTGTTTGGTAGCTGCCTCCTGTAGCATCATATGACTCACTCAGGATCCACACAAAGGAAACTGGCTTTGCTTTCTCCCATCATGCAATCACTTTTTCTTTCCTTCCTCCAGCCCTGTGATGTGCCTAGATGTGACTATGCTCGAGGAACTAGAAAACTCCAAAGGACACCTATGTCCAGAACAGCAACAA
The DNA here is from genome assembly GCF_971803275.1 of Cyanistes caeruleus. Taxonomy (NCBI): domain Eukaryota; kingdom Metazoa; phylum Chordata; class Aves; order Passeriformes; family Paridae; genus Cyanistes; species Cyanistes caeruleus. The sequence goes on from NC_141701.1 coordinate 41,036,085, forward strand.
GCCCACTGAAAGATAGGTACCTTGAGAGTTCTTACATGTAGCTGTTAAGCACACATATTTCTGATTCTATTATTCCTTTGTTTGAGCTGGGAGGTAGAGCAGACAGGGGACGTAATTTTTCACCAGTCTTCTCAACTCTGCTGCACAGCAGAAGGATTTTTGCCCATTAGATATATGGAACATCATGTTCATCAGCTAATTCAATTAAAATGTTGAGATAGAATGGGTAATGTTGAAAACCATTGTTTACTTCTTTTAGTATATTTGACAATGAAAGATGCTTTGTAATTAAGGAATGTAATTACTGCTAATGCATTTCAGGGGTGTGGAAAGTACTTGTCAAAGAGAAAAAAATTGTAATGATGTAAGACATTTCACTGATAACTTCACTTTTGTTGTTGAAGGGCACAACAATGAAATAAACTATTGTAAAATACAATTTTCCAGGGATTTTACTTTTCTGTCTCAGCTTCACTGACTGAGAATTGCATTTCATTTTCAAAGAACGGGCAATTTCTTACATTATATAATTTTTGCCCTTGGAAACTGTCAGTTGCAATATCCAGGATAAAAAATCTAATTTTAATACCCAGAGAGCATGCAAGAACATGTTTTTATATATGGACTAAAATGAGGATGCCACCTGGATAGCAGTGAATATATAGACTATATCAATCTTGTAACATATTATCATTTGTTAGGGCTGAGAAAGGATTTTAAAAAATACTATTTCTTCTACTAAAAAAGTCTATAATTTCTACAAAAAGGTACAGAAAGAGATTTATGGTATATCCTCAATTAAGTGCATTCTTCTATTCATAAATAAAATAAACTAATTAAAGATAAACAATTGTTTACTTGCCAGAGTTTTTGAGAAGCATCTGAAGGATTCGAATCCTTGTTTAATTGCTGTTAGCAGCTTGCCCATAACTTTTTGTTAAGTAAGGGCTGGAAAAAAAGATGAATTGATTTCACAAGCCTAACCCATCTATGCCACGTGTATGGAATTTTCCACATGTCAAACTGGAAATTATCAGACCAACATAAGAGGGAAGTTAAACTCTGCTTGTCCAAGTGTGAAAGCCATTTAACACACAGTCGCACTGCACAGCAGTCTACATTAGGAGAGCAACTTGACACAGCAGCTAGGTTTTACCAAGACCATAATTTTATGCTAATTCAAGGAATAAAAAATCTGCCTCTGGGGAAAATTGTCAAGAGCCTTTTAAGGATCAAATTTGTTCAGAGTCCCACTTCGGTACTCATGGCGCTCACTGACAAACTTACTTAACAGGTGTTTCAAGTGGACCTACCAAATTAAATGCTGTTCTTTCTGATGTTCAAAATGTACAGGGATACCGTGTGCTGCAGAAAAATGTCAGGAAAAGCCAGCACTGCTGAATCACACACTTGAACCCTGCATTATTTTATTGTGTGTTACTCTTTCCATGTATTTCTTCACTGACTTTCATCAGTGACCAACTGTGTTGGTCATTCTGACAATTTTGACAATTTTGATTTCATCTACTTCATCTCCTTGGATGATAATGGGAGACCATGGATCTCTGGGAGACCTAATGGCTGCTTGAAGGTCAGCAAAGTAATGTACTGGGGTGGGTGTGTGCATAGAGCAGTTCATGGGGATGGAAAGCTCAAAAGGAGACTTTTGTTCTGCCAAAAAACACAAAGAAAATTAGCAGGAACTGAGTTCTGTTCAGCAAGTCACTGGGCAAATATGAATGCCCAGAGCTTCTGCATAAAGATATCTGCTTGATGGATTAGGAATGGAATAGAAGCAACCCTATAGCTTATTGCAATAGTATATCTAAATAAGTAATTCCTCTCCTTAGCTATGACTGTGCAAGTGGTTTACATGGTAGTAAACAAAACTGCAGAATACTAGGAGATACTTTGTTCTTCAAATCATGAAATTAAAAGCAGTTTGTCTAGGTCCAGTTGAGGTGAACACTCTCAATCAGATTTGGTTTATAGTCCTATTGTCACAAAGACTTTTTCTTGCTCTCCTTAGTTAGGATTATCTTCTGAATATTATTCTGGGGTCATAATTATGATTTGCCTACTGTTATAAAATTGATTTATTTGCTTGCTTCTACCATACTTACATAACTACTATACAAACAGCTTTCTTTCCCTCTATCAAATTTACCTGATCTTTCTGCTTTCTTTTTGTTTCCATGGAAACAGAGATGATTTTTAAAGAGACAAAAAGAAATGCAGTCCATAACAAAGTTGATCTTCAAGAACAGACATCTAGAGATATTCTAGTTTTGTTTAAGAATTCCCAGATTCCTATCCCCTAAGACGCATATTTTCCCTACATAGTCCTGAAAGGTCTTCTTTTTGTGTTCTTCTATTCATACAGGAATTAACATGGCAACTTAGAGAGTCACAACCTAATTAGGCAATGATATACTTTCATCTGACTAAATAACAGTATGAAAACTTTATGCTTTAACCTTATTCACATATTCCTATTACATATAAAAGAAGAGCCCAGGGAACTTCAGTTAGGTGCTGAGGCAGCTAAGAGTTGAGCACCAGATTACTGATTGCTGCAACTCTGGAAGATAAGTTTGATAAAAGTGCTCAGTGCCAGAGCTTCCAAACATGAAGTTACCAACTTAATTTCTCCACCCAAATTTACTTAATGCTGTTTTTCAAGTTTAATTCCTGTTCTCTTATTACTTTGAGCACGGACCTGCTAGATCTTTCTTTCTGTAACATACCTTGATTTATTTTCAGTGGAAACTAGGACATCAGGTAGGGAGAAGGTGGGAACAGATGGGGAAAGGTGATGCATCTTGACCCGTCCCATTATGGAGTCTGGATATAATTAAGCTACACTTGAAACCTGGTATGTTTTCCTGGAAGCTGTGAAGCCCTGCTGAGTTTTACAGCTTGAATATGGACTAAAATTTCTAGGATCCTGAGGTTTTGTGAGCAACAGGGATGTGTTTACCCTCCAAATGCTCAAACCAAAATGTTTCCTAGTAGGTTTAATTAGACAATTTTGTGACACTAATGTTCATACCCTGGAAGTACGGGTGCTCTGCCATTTTTATTATTCCAATGTGCAGAATTATCAGGATTCAAGACTGTATTTCATGAAGATTTTCAAATCTGTATGTTCCTATTGTGCTCTCTAATGGCAATAAAGGATGGTACTAATTGCAGGCCCTTCCTGAATTGTTCTCTTTAGTGCCCTCTCAGTTTTCTGTTTCTACACCAGATGCTCATGAAGTGGCTGTTCATAGTTTAAAAGTTAAAAAATATTAATGTTAGAATTTCTTGATAAAGAAGCATATAATTTTTAGTAATTCCAAACATGTTGAAAAAATAAACACCAAAAAACTCCAGAAAATAAAAAAAAAATTACCCTCCCCCCAAGAATAAATGAGACCTCTCTTATATATTGCTCTTGATAGGAATTATTTCAGGTAAATTGATCCTAATTCAAAAATTTTTGTCAGTCAGTAAAAAATTAAAACATTGGGATAAGACAAGAGAATGATCAAGATATGGAAAAGGCTTTTCTAATGATGTGCAGCTATAAGGGAAATCAAGGGAATTTGGGGATTTGTGGTCAGAACCCTTGTATATATTAGCAAAGAAGAAAGAAATGCCTTCTGGGTAGTAAAACTGCTAGCAGGGAATTTCAAAAAAAGAGAATATTCTTCTTGGAAGGGTGTTCCCTAAACAATTCTTAAGGGCTAATTTTGAATATCACAGCAGACAGCTAAGCAAAAAATGCAGAATGCAGTTAAAAAAATTAGCAAAATGAATAGGTCAGAGAATTATACAGGCAAAATTTTAATAGCTACAGGAATATATGATAAGACCTCATAAATACTTTGAGCTTTTCATACAGTTCTGCTACATTAGATGAGATTCAGAGGAGGATACACTTTTCAGAAATGTAGTCAGAATAATTAATATCAGGGAAAACAGAGCATCTTATTAAATTATTTGTTCATCTTGTCGCCCCAGGCCAGTTTCTTCAATTTTCTTTGCACCTAAAGCCAATGAACTGCTGTTACCTGGCTCACTGTCACCTTCTGGTGTCCTGCCCTAAGCACGTTAGATGGATGTAAAGTCACTGAGAGTTAGTCTGTGCTTCTCTGTTTCTTTTTGTGAAAATCTCAAACCTTAAAGCAGACAAGATATGATTAAACTTTTTGGGGGAAGTCTCTCCCATGACAATTATCTGTGCTCACACTTTTTTTCCCAGCACTTAGAAGGATCATCTAATAAGTTGTAGCTGGGCACATGCAGTCAAGATGTCACTTGCTGAGCAGTACTTTCTGCTAGGCTTCACCCCATGGCAGTAAAACAGTGCTGTTTAGGAAATGAAGCTGTCTGCACAGATGATGCCTCTTCTGCTGTAGCTGTGGAATGAAATGGCACATATGAGATAACCTTGCTGGCAAAGAAAGAATGGTCTTATCTTTGAAGCAAATGAATTCTGAGTGAAGAACTGAATTTTTTCTGCCTTTGATAGCTTTCTTTCAAGGCCACTGAAACCTATGCAACCCTTTCTTGTATTAAGAGCAAGGTCTTTTTTGGGTTTCTAAAATTAGGTCAGAGTGGCTTGCTTATGAATTTACTAAGTGTGTGTACTTGGGACTGATGTGAGAGAGTTCTGCCCTGAGCACTTGCAGTGTGGAAATTATTAAATTGTCCTGAAAGACTGACACCCAGCGAGAGTGGACAACTTTCATTTCTAATCACCCTGTCTTCAGTCTGATGTCTAAAAATGTGCAGTTCCTAGTGGTCTTTCAGTATCTTATGAAAACTAATGGGTTATTATTTTAGCAGTACTCAGGTATTGTAGTAATGGGAAACATTGGAAACCCCAGGAGATTTATTAATTCTCTCTTCAGAGTGGATTTTAAGAGCATGCAATAAATAAGATGTGAATTAGACTTTGAATGATGAGTAAAAAAGAAAATATCAAATAGCTAGCTGTTCGTTAATCACTGTTCATTTTGTGCTTTGATTAAGACAGGAGACCTCTGTACAAAAGCAATGAGTGAAAATATAATTAAATAGAGTAGCATTTAAGTGTGATTAGTACTACAATATCAATACTGGTCTTTTGACAAGAAGGTTTTTTGGAGTCTGAAAGTTTTATTTTCCTTATTTTTAAAGTATGGAAACTTGTGATTACTACCTATGAATGTAATGAAGAAGAATGAAAAAGCTGAAAATACATGTAAGTAATATGTATTAGAGAAGATAAATTGGGAGATTTTACTCTGTCTTACACTTTAAAGAGATAGGACTGATCAACAAGATCTCAATGAACTAAATAATGTCTTCTTTTAAAAGTCTGAACAATGAATAATTGCACAACAGGATGAGGCAGAACATAATGACCAAGAATGTCTCAAGTTTCAAAGGTAAATTGGACATTGATGTAGGTTCAGTAGTATATAATGTTTCATAATTGAGTGTTAGATCCTATCTCAAAAAGGGATTAAAAGTATACTTGTCTGATACTTGATTCATAAAGCAGCAATGTTAATATGTCAAAATAGTTGTGCTTCCCTTTGGAAAACATGCCCATCAACAGATATTATGTGAACTTTTCGGGACAATTCCATTGTTAACTGATTTAATTTTTAATTTACATTGCAATAAATTACCTTTGTCTTCATATATTTGTGAAATACATTTTCTATCTTCTTTCTTTCCTGCTCTATTATTTGTTTAATACTGACATGGTAAAGGAAAGTTCTGTGAGGGTTTTTCACAGGTGGTTAAGTTATTTAACTCAGTTAAAAAACCTTAGAACTGAGCATCCTTTAACAAAAAATAAATGTTTTATTTGGAATATCATATGGAACACCAGACTTGTCCTGATTTTGTGACTTATGTTGCAGACTCTGTGACTATTTTTCAGATTCATATGAAACATGTTCCTTTGTACTTACTCTGTGTTTAAAGCTTATCATTTATAAAGAGTGGTATTAACATGAGCATTCAAATTGACCCGAAAAATGATGTTCAATTGTTGCAAGTAGTCATGGAAATTTTGCAGAAGCTGAGCTCTTATAGTAGACACATCTTCAAACCTATTAATAATTTAATATTTTCCTTTAATTGTACCACCATAATTACCATTAAACATCTTAAAGATACCAGTTAGAGTCCTCACTAATGGAGCTGCCACAGTACTTTTCACATATGGTTTGTAGCTCAGATATTCAGGAGAGAAACTGGTAAATGTCATTGCATCCTTAAGGCTGATATAATTTTGACAAAAGGGAAGTGAATCTATTCTTTAGTTCAGAGCATACATTAAAGCACATTGCAGAAAAGGGGAAATAAAATAAATTTACACACTTGTGTCCACCCTTTTTTACTTCACAGCTCAAACATTTGAGATTTGCTGCCTTAGCTGCTTTGATTGAAGGTGGCATAAAGGAAGAAGATGTGGTTTAGTTCCCAGGCAAAGGGGTTTAGGAATAGATGGGGGAAAGAAGCAATACAACTTATTAATTAATGAAGTATACTAATGAATAAATGCTCTCCTAGAGCAAAAGCAGATAGAACCTGTCTTTCTACCTGTCAGTCACTCTAAATGAGCTTGGAATCTATGCTAATCACACTTAAGTGCTTTTCAATCTGCCTTGGAGAGGTGGGGACAATAGATAGAGAGTGGATACATTGCATTCCCATTGCTCAGTATTTATCTGCTAGTTGCAGGTAACTTCAAAAAAGGCTTTGAATTGCAGAGTGGCAGAAGATTATTTTGTCTCCTCCAACATTTTGGCATTTGTGACACTATGGCTCTGCCATGGAAAGGGAAAGTCTCCATGGGCTGCTGCTGCCAAAAGACATTCTCTTTTAGCGCTCCCACTCTTGCTGCCCCTGGGGACTGGTAACAGCAGCACCCTCCCTATAAGAGTTTATGAGAGCTCTAGCTTATTGTGAGCACCATAAAAATTTAAAAACCATCTACTGTGTAAAAGCCTAATTTCCCTAGCCCATTAGTTTTATTTTTATTTTTTATGTCTATGTTTTTTCCACAAACCACTGTGTACCTCTCCTCCAGAAAGTAAGTAGAAATTAAGACAAAATCCTACATGAAAGTAGTGGAGTTCATAGCCTCTGAACCAAGCATGCAAAGTTATGTCAGAATTACTAGAGCACTTTTCACTTATACATCGATTTATTTCTTAGTCATGTTCATTTATAGTTTCGATTATGAGGACTTCGATAATCACTTGAATAACTATTCCCATTCAGGTTTGCTTTGAACACACAAAAAATATTTAAGTTAAGTCGATGATAGCTTGAAGCTTTTAATTTGCTCCTGAGATTTCGAGACACTTGAGAAATTAATTTAGCCACAAGCCTGCTGTGATGTTAAAGCTAACCTTAGCCATTCTCAAATGAAAATACCTGTAACACACCATAAGACAGTGGCATGTGTAGGTGATTTAGGTACTCGCTCTCCTTCCACATTACATTTCCAGAATGCATAATGGCCCTCTTTAGGCACTGGAAGGCTGCTCTAAGGTCTTCTCAGGGTCTTCTCCAGGCTCTCAGCTTTCTTCATAGGAGAGATGCTCCATCCATCCTGGTGACCCTCCTCTAGACTCAGACCAAGAGGTAGTCTTGGGCAGCTGTTGAGTAAGCTCTTAAATTATTGCATGTTTTTAACAACTTAAGCAAGAGAAGATATACAATAGAGTTGCTAATAACGTTTTAATATGATTACAAATATCATAAAATTGTTTTGTACTCTGAGAAAAACTAATGTGATTGAATTTTGCTTCATATTTCCAGTGAATTTACTTATGTCCCTAGATGAGTAATTAAAATACTGTGATAATCTTCCAATGGGACCAGGGCAAAAAAATTGTTTATAAAGTTTACTGTGATTGCATTATTGTTACATCATATCCCAAATCTGGTAAAATGGCACACTTATCAGAGCCATCTATGCTGTTATTTAACTTCTGTCTCAATGGGATAGAAGACTTTCCTGAAACTACTCCCAGACAGATGACATAGGCTGTTCCATCTTCCAGAAGAGTGAAACAGACCCTTCTAATTTGATATACCCAGGTGGATTTAATGTTTCATGCCCCTTAAGCAGCAGGAGAGACAAAACTCAAACTTATATAATTCCCCATAAGAAAGGTCTGACCCAATGTTTCCATAAGAGAAGACATACTGTGAGCCTTGACAGTAGCAGTCACATTTGAAATGCAAAACGGACAAGGCAGGCACAGGTTTACTGCAGCAGACACATTAAAATACCAGTAGACAGGGATAAATTAAACTAATGCCTTGGTTCTAATTAAGCCTTTGATTTCTGAGGTGATTTTCTGTTAATACACAGGAAAAGGTCTCCAAGGCTACATCTATCCTACTAAATTAAACATGTGCAATATTGTCTTCTGGAATTGAGACAAGCTGGCATTGAGTAGCCCTCACACATATCACTATACTCTTTCACTCTCCAGAACAGGATGATGACATTCTGTCTCCTTGTGGTGAATGGCCCTGATCAGTGCACACTCTGTAATCCCACCTGGAACTGCTTTGGAGACAGCCCGGGCTAAGTGTGTTCCAAGGACCATTTTAATCAATCATTCAACAATGTAAGTAGGACATAATAATTAAGCAGTGAAAGTTGCTCAGTCCCAGTGCCCAGGAATATTCCCTTGCTTCACTTTGCTTACATCACCAGCATCACTTTTCACTAAGAAACTATGTTGGCTGAATACCCTGCCATCTATACTAGATACCTGCTTTATATCACTTCATAACAAATGTATAGAAAACCAGAGGGATTTATTCTAAGTACTGAAAACTTGAAGAGAATTGAATTCCCTTGAAGTCATAAGAATTGACATGTTCTCTTTTTACCAAGGAGATGTGACAATATATGAAGTCACATCAACTATTATGTTTGCTTACATTTTGACATAACATTTTGATATAGCATACATGTGCATTTTGATATAATGTGTATATCAAATGTATTATCATGAAATTCTACTGTCTAGATCTGGTGATATTTTTCTTAAAAAAAATTACAAAAAGAAAGAAAAAGAAAAACAAGTAATTTTACAGGACTGTCTTTATAAATTGGCAGACTCATTTTTATTGTTATAAAAGTGGTGCTCTGGCATTTTCTGGTAATAATGAACTTACAAGTAATTTTTATTGCTACATTACCAATATGTGATCCCATGATATACTTAGCTAGTTAAATTGATTTTCTCCCAAAATAAAATGCAATTGATTTGAGGTTTATGATCCTACATATTTTTTTCAGGTTGAAGCTGAGATCCTTAGTTTGAGAACCTGTCTTTTGGGATCAACTTTTGTAGCCTTGATGAAAATACTATAGAAATTTTCTTGCTCACTTACACAGTTTGCCAAAGACCATAGTAAAACATGACAATTGTTTTCATACCAGGTTGTTATTATATATGCTGTTCCCTATATCCATATATCTAAAACCATGGAGACTGTACTACAATAAGATTTATCAGTATTCTACCACAAGTGCTCATTAATAACGTTAGAGGCTTTACTTGACAACATCCACACCACCGAGCACTAGAGGCAGAAGAGAATAACTGTTTTTTACATAATGGTAGCCTTGCATTCCCAGCTCAGGGAGCATTTCTTTTTTGCTAAGGAGCAGCAGTTTTAATATATTACTTCAGTTTTGGTGGTTTCAAAATTTACAATTATACTTTATGAGGAGAAAGAAAAGATCCAAACTCTTCTCTCAACCACTCCTCATACTGCCCCTTATATGAGATAGCAACCCATCCTGACTGTTTAGGGAGATAGTGCTGTATGCTAAACAAACCTTTAGGATCTTGTCCTATAACTACTACCCTTGTTTGACTCTCACTGACCTCTAAAAGATTGATGAACTATTACATTTTCGAGATCGCATGTAAGACTAAAATAAATCTTTACATATAATTTTGAATTTTGGCCCCGGTTCTGATGTCTACAATGACAATTTATACAGATTGCTGAGCAGATGCAGAGACTTATTGATTTCTGCTGGACTCATCAATGCATTGTTGCTGCTGTGACTCACCTAGAGCTACTCTGAAATAATTTGATAATTCTGTAAACTGACCTAGTGGTTTCTATACAAATACTTTGACTTAAGTGCCTCTTGGAATTGTCTTCAATGGGTCAAGCAGAAAATAGATGACTCATGATAGCCCGCAAAAGGGTCATTAAGAGATAATGTCAGAACTATTAGATCTGATGCCTCTGGCCTCTGCCAGCTTATGGAATTGGTTTAGCCTGAGGGGGTATAAAAGTCTGCCAACAAAAACAAAACAACGAAGACGCCTTTGTGTTATTTAAAGGAACAATGTCTGTGGCTATGACTTGATATCCAGACTGGAAAGAATCTGCCCAGATGCATACAGAAATTTAGTAGTTTGAGTGGAATAATTTCTGCCTTCTCATGACCTACTGTGCCATGGAATGACCAGGGACATCTTCAACTGCTGTAATTTGGAAAGGCATGAAATTAGAAAATTGGCATATATATTATTTTTTTTAACTTGCAGCCCCTACCTTTTATAAAACATTTTGGTTATATCAAAATAAAACACTTTGGTTTGATAATAATGTTGGATTTGGGATGAAATTATTTGCCTTTAGATTTGCTAACATCTAGGAAACTGCCATCTTCCCACAGAGTAAGAACTTCCCTGGCTAACACGATCTCTTTATGTTGCCTAAAATTTTCTATTTCCTATTTGCCTTCTAAGCATTTTTTTGATTAATTTATCTTCTGCTCCACTGAAAGCTACAATATCAAGGAGTCAGCTGAGCTACCTGAGAAGGAAGAAAAGGCTGTAAGGGAAAAACTATGGGAATATTTACTGCATAATGTACATCAAACCTTTTATTGTCATTATGTGGCCATACTTCTGGCATCACATTTACAGAAATAATGTGAACATCAGCTTGGAGTACTCATGAAAAGGATGACCTGAAAAGATCTAAACTTTGGGCCCATTAGGTCATGTATTTACAATGTTAGGAAACATCTGAGGCAGTGGTCAACAGTAAAGTAATGTCAGACATAAAATAAGGCCAGAATTAGTTTGCACTTTAAAAAAATACCGTCATCAAATAATTAGGGACAAGGACATTAAAAATTGTTTTCTGGAGTAAGACCAAAGCTCAGTCAAGGCACCTTGGGGTCCTGGTTGGTGGCAAGCTAAATATAAGCCAGCAGTGCCCTGGCAGCCAGGGGGGACAACCTTGTCCTGGGGGGCATCAGGCACAGCATGGCCAGCTGGGCAAAGGAGGGGATTGTCCCACTCTGCTCTACACTGGGGCAGCCTCACCTCGAATATTGAGCATAGTTTTGGGCACTGCAATGTAAGAAAGATACTGAACTCCTTCTGAGAGGAAGAGGAGGGGCAGACACTGATCTCTTTCCTGTGGTGACCAGTGACAGGACCTGAGGGAATGACCTGCAGTTCTGTAAACAAAATGTTTATTTTTAATTATGACCATCACAGAGCTGTTTTAAAAATAAAGGGAAAAGTTGTTGTTAGTGTTTTAAAGTGAATAATGTTTTTTATGCTATGGTTTTTGCCAGATGTTAGAAAAAATTGGTATTTGGTTTCTTTCTTCTTGAGTAATTTTCTTCATGAAAAATGTGGAGGCCATTATCTGAAACAGGTCTGGGAACTCTTTAATTCTGTTGTCTCAAAGATACTTGACAGATCAATTCTAAACATGTGAATAGGATTAAGTAGAGGATTTTAGACTATAATCCTAGGCACATTATCAATATACTAGCTATAGAAGCTTTTTGTTTGCAGTCTGTTTCCAGTCAAAATGGTTATCTGTTCTGAGATCCTTGGGTATTAAACTGTTGAAAAGAGCAAGGCGTTAGGAAAAAACAACAATGACACTAAAACAAACAACCCAGTGTTAAAAGAGGTTCATGCTCCAGGTAGAGTTACTGCTGAAAAATATTAACAAATGGTGTCATCAGTTTAAATAGCTGTAGGGAAATACTTCCATGAAAATATCATACCTTAAGTACTAAGGCTCAGGGGCTGTTTGAGAGAGCACACACAAACCAGAGACATTGCCTGCAGAGATTCTGAAAGCATGACATTTGCAGCTTCTTTTTTTTTAAGGAACTTAGGACCTTCATCTGGCCATTCAGTACTGCAATTAAGTGGATCATAAGAAAGCACACAGCTCTTGGATTAAAGCATCTCAAGTTTCCTTCCACAACCCACATACATTTTTCTGATTACATGTTCACACAAAATTTAATAACTGTGGCAAAGCAAGCATTAGAAATAAGGTGAATAACAATAATTTTGTGGCTTCATTTGGTCTCAGGTTGTCACACATGGCCTCAGAATACTTTACCTTTAGCAAACTTCACACGACAATACTTTGCAGAGTTTATTCAACATAGATAAATACATCTGTAATCTGAGGGAAAAAAATTACTTAGCATATACAAAAAGTGTCATAGCTCATGAAAGAAACTGTAGTCACATTGACAATGTATAAATTTTTTAAAATCAAGAATTATGATTTATAATTTTACAGAGAGCATCAATCATTTTATCTGTTTGTACTGAAACACACTCTATCTTCCTCCTTGCCTCCCCCACTTCCTTTCTTAAGCACTATTCAGAATATGTAATTAAACCAATCTAAGCTGAATGTAGCATCTTTTCAAAAAAGTGAATGGAAATACTGAAACTACTGAAGCCATCTCATAAAACTTGTGGGAGAACAGAATTGGGAGCTAACAGATATATGAGGGAAAAATGTGGAAGAATCATGAAAGCAATATAATAAATAAATTATTCTAATTATAACATTGCTATATAAGAAAACACAGAATGCTTTATTCAAGTCACATAGACAGGAATCACATAAAATAATATGAATTTTAATCATATTTAAAGCTTAGCATTAAGCAGCAAAGAATTTATTAAAAGATCCTCTTCTGCTCCTCTCATTCATCAATTGAATGAAGACTACTGATGTTCCTAAGCTCAGGGTTAAGCACTATCTGTCATAAACCTGGGGAATCATAAAAATAACTTTGTAATTAGAAAAAAAATGGATATTATACTCTTTTATTTGTTAATCCTCTCACCTGGGGCATGGGAGTTCAGAAAAGATGTCCTCCTGAACTAGCCTGACACTGATTTCCTCTCATCTTTACTTGGTGTTGTTTATATCAACAGGCCAGCATTTTTTTCCCATAAAATAATGGAAGACAGAAGCCTCCCTCACTGAGATTAGAAAGGATCAGATTAACACAGGTCGTTTTGTGAAGGACAGAGTAACAGGCCTGCCTTCCTTTGAGCAGCTTGTACCCATGGACTACAGACTTATCATGAGCCTGCTCATGGGCTCAGCTGCAAATCCTCTCAGCAGCCAACTGGCAAGGGGTGAAAGACCACTTTAAACAGTCATCTGTCTTCTTTGCAATACAGCCACCACACTGTATGTGATTTAAGTTTTGCCAAATTTATGTTTACTATGAGGCAGTCTGACATTTTATGTATCATGAGTTGGTTTTTTTCTCTATAGGAACAGCTTATAACTCATAGTTTAAAGGTAACACTGAATATGTATATAAACTTAAAATCTAATCCTGTTCATTAAAACAAATGGGTTTTTGCACAAGCTTTCAATACCTTAGATAACTCCATGACCCCTGGCTGAAGTTGATATTTGCAAATAACTTTTTTTCATTTTGTACTAATTTGCAGTTCTCTTTTAAAAAGTCCTTGAAGCTGATCACAGAGCAGTCCAAATAAATGGACTCACAGTATTTCATTTATATACAGGGGGAAAAAAAAAGGAAACTCCAGTGATTCACTGAACTTCACCTTTTGTATTTAAAAAGAAAACAGAACAACAAAAAATTACCCCACCCACTGAAGATTTAAAATTCTTTATAGTGTTATTTGTGTTCCAAGAGCTCTGCTTACATAAAGTGAGAATGGGCTTTGAAAAATGTGATTTCTGTGGATCAAACAAAAAGAGGTCTATAGAATACAGTGTTAGTTTTGTCATTGGAGTTCTGTGCTAACCAAGGCTGCTGAAATATAATTCAACTGCAGGGGTTAAAAAAAAACCCACTCAGAAATAAATTGTCTGATTGCAAAGATGGAACAAAACTTGATAAATTCTAGAGATATTTTACCTCTCAAAGACCATAAAGAAAAGGTTTCCTATGAGCCTTTCATTCTTTCTCCTTTGCCCTTTTCAGGGCTTTTTATTTCCTTCTATTTAGTCATGGCTGGAAGTCAAAAGATGTGGAAAGGGTAGAACTAGCATATAAATCCTCTAACCTGCCTCCAAGAAAAAGAATTTGCATCCAAATATGCATCTTTTCCCTGGTACCCTTTGGAGCTGTCTCACAGAAAGCTAACTCTTAAAATGATGGCTCATTTCTTGATCCCTCCCCTTCCCCATAACGTAGGGGAAAAAAAAGAAAACGTCCTAGTTTATGTTCTGGGTGATAAACGGAGCTGTTCCTGTACCCCATCCTCATTACTGATGAGCTGAGAGCTGATCACAAGACTGGAAGAGCAAGTAGCTTCATGATATACTAGCTTTGCACAGGATGCCTGTGAGTCACCAGTGTGATGTAGTCACAGAAATAACTCATGCTACCAGTCACAGTCCTTGCAGACAGTGACAAATATTATGGCCATAGGGCAGGACATAAGGGACACCATATCTGGACCATGGCATAAGGTGCAGAACTAGTCACAGTCTGGGAAAATTTGGAAGGTAAAATTTGGAAGTGATTTAGAGTAAGACTGCATCCCATTAGGATGGGATGGACACAAGCCAGGGAGCCTGATTAGCGAATGTCTGCACTGAGCAATGAAGAAGAGCAGCGCTGAAAGCCCTGAGCTGCCATGGACTTTATCTGCTCTAGAAGCAGTACATCACAGTGTGGTGCTGATGGGCTGTATTTATTATCTCAAAGTGCATTAAAGTGGATGAACTGCTTCTGGCCCTGAGCTGGTGTTGCTGCAGCACAACAGGTAGACAGATCAGCTGGAGTCAGCAATAGCTCAGGACTCTGCACCAAATTTCACTGCACTGCATCGACATCTTCTGTGTGAGCCTTGGCTTGTGCATTCAGGCACAAGGAAAGCTGTCAGGGCATATGATTGCTTGCTATAAATATATCAAGGGGAGGAGGGAAAACGGGGGACTGACACTAGGGCTGGGAAAAAAAAAAAATATTTAAACTAGAGGATAACACTGGCACGAAGTCAAATAGATAGAAACTAGTTACAAATAGGTTTAGGCTGGAAATTGGAAGACAGCTTCAAACCATCAGAGCAGTGAGATTCCAGAAGGCTTTCCAACTAGAGGAAGAGGGCCAAAAAGCTTAATTACTGTTAAAATTAAGTTTAAACATTTGTGAAAGTGGTTATATGACATTGCTGCCTGAGGAGATTGGATAAGATTCAGTGGCTCAGGCAGTTCTTCCCAAATTAATATTCCTCTGAACACTTTCCTGCCATCTCATGAGCCCCTTGGTCCTTCATAGAAGTCACAAGGTTGCCCTAATCTCAGACAGCTCAGATCTCTCTAATACTTCAGCACTGGGGCCCTCAAACTTTCTGTCAGGGAAGAGAGTTGTGCATGCCCAATGTGAAGCTGCTTGAAGCCACACGAACTGCCCAGACATGAGTTCTCATTGTGCTTTTCAGTTCCCATCTTAAGTACAGCCTGAGCTCCTGCTTCTTGTGAAATGATGAAAGACCTCATCTTCACACTTCTTTCAAATATTTGTCTTCTGGTGTGAAGAGAACCTAAGTTATTTGTGATCTTGCCCTGACAGGAGTCTGCTGCACTTGGTGGAGCTGCAGTGCAAAGACCACTATCTTGCTTCTTTGTCTCAGTTAAGGGGTTTGACTTTTCTGTGACCTTTTGCTTCCCCTCACTGGACTCTTGAAGCAAAATAAGAAAAAGAATAAAGACATCTAGCTAAAAGGATTTTGTATCTGTTCAAAAGAGAAAAGTTTGAGTTTGGATCTGTCTGCATAAGTACTTTCCCTCTTTCCCTCTAGTTTCTTCCCTCTACCTGCAGCTGATGGTACTTGATGGAGCTTTTTTTTTTTTTCTTAAACTTTTTTTAAAGCCTCTGTTTCTAGAGGCAGATTCACATGACAATCTCAGTACCTAGAAAAAATCTTTCTCATCCTCCACCCTGAAGAAAATAAGTCTTAAAAAGTTTCAGGTTGCACCTTAGGCAATCCAGAAACACAAAAACATTACTACCTTCTATGCTCACAATTCTGCAAAGCCAAACCAGGGAGCATGGAGTGCCAGTGCTCCCACACACCCTCTTCCAGCTGGTGCTGCATCTATGCTGTGTACTTTAGGAAAAAGAATAAACCTCTGATTATAGCCTCAAGTTTTAAATCATCTCCAGACTGCTGAGGAAGCATTTTCAGGCTGGTAAAATTTTGCTCTCACAGTGTTAAGGAGTCCTGATCCAGGTCTGGTTGAAATCTGTGCTGTACATGGCTGGGAAAAAGGCCTGCTCAGTGGTGACAAGAGTGTGCATGCAAAGTACACAAAGCACATAGCAAACAAATGCCAGTACTTGCTGTAGGGTGAAATCCTTCACTTTTCTGAACAAATACATAACAATGACAACCATAGCACTACAGAGAATAAATTATTTTGCTTTTGGTTAGAAAATTAAAAGTATATAATTTTCAGTTTATAAAGAGGATTGTGTTTGAAGAATACTTAAAAAAAATACCACTACTTGATAGGTAAACGTAAGAATAACTTCTGTCAAAATCCTGAAAAATAAACACTAGACAACTACAAATTTATCATTTAAAAGACACAAATATTATACTTTGTCAGCTGTTATTGGTCAGATGCACAGATAAATATATCATAATTAATTTCAAATGTTGCAAGAATAAACTGTTGTAGGGCTTGGATTGAAAGTATACTAGTTGTGGAATGTAAAAAACCATGAATTTAAATAATGTTATTCAAGGACATTATCTTAGGAAATTTTGATTACAAGAGTTTTCGTTTGAGGCCAAATCTGTGGGGAAGACATAAAAAATGTGAGATTAAAAATGTTAATTCAGAAGAAGATAGGTATTTCCAGAATAAACAAACATTTCAGTCATATGTGATTCCATGCTCTTAATACAGTTCGTATTATATGTACATAAAATAGTTCGTATTTAATGGGCAAAAGAAAATGGTGTCTATAAGAGAATTCCTGTATATTTGTAATATACCTACTTCCAAGGTATTCCTAACTAATATTCTATGTTTCTCTTCACCTCTTTTTTTAAAGCACTCACTCCTCTCATTTTTTCTGCCCTTTCACTTCAATGTGCTGTAAAAACAAACTTGAGACAAAGGAACCTAACTGATGTGGCAGAGCTATGTATGTTTGCTAACCCACAGCAGCCTAATCACTTCAGGGAATGAGGGCTGAGAAGTTTTTTTACACAAAGTATTCATCACACTTAAAATTACTTCATATTTTTTCCTTCTCTTCAAGATGCTGAAAGGGCTGTGGTCACCAAAGATTTCCTTGGGTACAGAGCTGAGGAAGCCAACCCCAGCCTCAGGACCAAGATGCTTTTGGAAGGGCTGAGAGAGAAAGGTGACAGCAGCACTGTTGTAAGGGAGCTTACCTGGCTTTCCCATGCTGGGAGCACAAAAAAGGCATCAAAAATGTGCATGTGCAACGTGCACTGCAGACTCCCACCCTAAATTGCTGAAAAGGTACAAAGGTGCCTAAATAAAAGCAGGGACTCCCCATCTTCCAGCATCTCTTCCCTCAGTCAGGGAAAAAGACAATAAAAATTAAACACGTCCAAGTTGGTTTTGCTCTAGTAGTTGCAGCATCATTTGAAAGCTGTTTGGTTTCAAAGATACACCAAAAATACCTTCAGGCACTGCAATATTGGGCCTAGGTTGATTCCAACCATCCAAGAACTTAAATGTCAATGGTAAAATAATCTGATGGCTGGGTGATAGTTGTAGGTTGAGCTTCATAGCCAGGGAAGAGTGGGATATTTCCAAAATCATAGGCATTAAGTAGATGACAGACTTTGTAGAAATGATCACACTAGCAAGGAATTATCGTTATTTCTATTAAATAAACTGTTGTTGGGAAATAACTTTACCACCCCAGGTTCTCTAAATATTTTCTTGATTTCCCAGGCTTGCCTTTCAACAATATAAAACTCATACACTGTATGACTGAATGCAAAAGATTAGTTAAAAAAGTATTTATTTTCTATTTTTTCTGCTATGTTCCATTACAAAAAGAAGCATAACGAAAACAAAACAGAAGATAGCATTTTATTAGTGGTACATTAATGAGCTTAAACAACTAGGTGACTTATGCTTGTCACAAATACATATTACAAACAATCACAAAACCTTAACTAAAAATGAAATAAATAATTTGAATCGCTTTTCTTAATATTTTTAATATTTATAAAATATATAGCACTTTCTATTACATTTTTTCAGTCATTTTAATCCATAACAAAGTAAAATTTATGACATAGTTTGCAAATATGCTAAAGGGATAAGAATAATTAAAAAAACCCCTAAATTCCTGGAGGTATGAAATAATAAATCTGTTAATGTTAATCAATTTATTATCATATATCCAGATTGTGCATACCCTGCAAAAATAGCCATTTCTTCAACTAATATACATATGTTTCTTTATAGTATTGTAAGTTTTTAAATATAAAGCTTCATGGATGTATGTTTCTCTTTTACAGTTGTGCCTAATATGTAACTTTCATTAATATATACTGAATATATTCCATTAGTATATACTAATATATAGACACACGCACACACACACCGCCCCCACACACACATATATACACACAGCATTATATATTAGTATATACTGAATAGCAAAATAATTTCTATAACAGATAGCTGGGATTCCTGTGGAAAAAGTTGGTGAAAGTGGAAGGCATGTTTACCACAGCATGGAAAAAACTGACAAGGAAATGTAAATGAAAGCATTTGTTTTACATTGTTCAATATATTTCAATAGATTATGCAATGTACTGTAATAATATACAGAATCTGAAAAGAAATTTCTTATTATTCTAGTATTCCAATGTTTTTTTTCTTTATGATTCCAAGAGGATATGAACTACTGTCTCTTCTAAACTTCCTGAAAATTGAGCCAAGCAAATAGAAATGTGTTGACACTATAGAACTTACTCCAGAAAAATAAAATAATTCCACTTAACAGCCCTCCAAGTCAGGAAAGCACTTAAGCACAGATATGACTTTATTTGCTATAACCTGAAAGTTAATCAATCACTCAAGCACTCTTATGCTCTTGCCAGAATCCTTAACACTTTCCCCTGGCCATGTACAAGGTTTAGAGGCTCCATTATGTAGCTAGGTACAGATTTGCATCTGTCTGAGCTACAGGATTGAGGGAACATGGAAGTGTGCTTGGGGACCCCAGAGCCAATATTCAGGTGTGTGTTTGTGGCAGATGGGGAGAAAGATGAACAAGGAAGAGGGCTAACCAGCATGCAGTAGCCTGTTTGCAGCCAATACTGTCCTGGTGTGGTGAGGGAAAAAGTGATGCAGAATAACCTGCCTGGGCAGCATCAGCATTTTCAGCTTCATTCCGCCCCTTGCAGCAGCACAGCATCCCCCTTCAGGCACTAAGCTCCAGGGGATACACTGTGAAGCTCAGCTTTTTAACTATTTTCCACGGTGCACGAGCAGCAGCTGCCACAGCCACAGAAATGGCTGGCACCAGGACCTGGCAGTCCTGCTGATAGCATCTCAGAGGGTTCTTCCCTCTGGACTCATTTCAGCTGGGCTGCATGGTCTGAAAACCCATCAGCACCAGGACCTGGGATGCTCACTTCGTGAAATCCTGAAAGAAACAGGTCATGTGCTTGAAGATTGCTCTGTCATAAGAAGAATTGCATGGGTGGCTGTAGGCAGGAGCCTGGCTTAAAAACCACATTCCTGATAAAATAAAAACACTAAAATAGAAGTATCTCTAGTTCCTTAGAGAAACAAAGAGAGACACAAACATGTGCATCTGCAGAGATCTTAAACTATATTCCCACCTTGTGTTTCCCTTTTGAAGCGCCTGAAGTGCAACCTCAGGCATCTGAGACAGGTACTTAAATTTTGGGAACTTGAGTGAGTCTTTCATGCTTCCATCATACTGAACCAATCAGAGATGTGAGTAAAGCTCAGACTAATAATTGCCTGAGACACAACTTTTTAAAATCAGCTTTAACTTTTTTCAGACCTTAGATTTTTTTCAGAGACTAAAGCACCGCATAAAGAAATAGAAAGTGAAATGCAAGTGCTTTCAATGTTAATAAAATTTCCAAAAGCTTTCTTGTAATTGCCAAGAAAGAATGAAAGGTGATCTGAATTTCTATGGGCAACAGTTGTACATTCTCAAGACCTCAAGCCTTTTTTAACATTTTGTCTGATACAAGAAACTTAAGGCATTGAATAAACCAAATCATATTTGAAGTAACAGGCTGCGGTGTTGACAACCACACATGTTTAACCATGCACTTTGAGGTGTTCTGGTAAGTCTCTGCATTTAAAATAAATAAATAAAATTTTGTGGAATCAAGAACTAATTTAGAGAACAAGATTTTTCATGATTCTTTTCTCAAAGCATATTGATATTTTATATTATTGGTTTGAATTCTTAAGAATTCTAGTTTGAATAGACAAAACTATAAATGACTGGTTTAAAAAAATAGCCTACTTACAACTAGCTCTTCTCCACAAAGTTCTTGATGCACTTAATTAATATAATAAAATGGCCAACAGCCAAAAAATAGTCTGATTTTGATTTCAAAGGTGCCTTTGTGCTACTGGAATTCAAAGCTCTTTTGAAAATCTGTTATTTTTTTAAAAAAATATGTATAAAATGAAACATACTCATTTACTGATGAAATCAAGAATAAATGTATTCATATTGGTAACACTTCCATAATAAAACTATGCTAACATTATAACCTAGCATATGATTAGCTCTGTGAAGATCACATAATCCAAAATTCCCATCAAAAAGCAAACCAAATCAACCCAAATATATTTACTTTTACTTAAGAGTAATTTTTGGTATACTATATAACATCACTTCAATAGGCACAGTACTAAAAAGAATTTTCTTTATTAAATGTACTTGAAAATATCATGACATAAAGAGAACAAATTACATATTATTCTATGGACTGGTTTTTTTACTCCTGTTAAAATATTTGCCTTCACTTGCATACAGATTTTTAGCAAAAGCTGATGGCTCATTATAGTTCTGTTTTTTCATTGTTGATGGGCTGTGTTGACTTAAAAAGCACTTGTACTCATTATATGTTATGTGTGAAATGACAGGCTGCAACATGAAGGCTGAGTTTTGACATATGCATATGGAGTTCACTATGCTTTAAATGTAGGTATTTAAAAGCAAAATGTAGCCATTTAATATGTTTGTAAATTTTATCTTGGTATTTTAAAACTTGTTATAATGCAGAATTTAAAATTTTGCCTCTTTGGTTCAAGACTGAATTTCGGACCAAGTTGTTCCACAAGGGCAAGGTTGGATGCAGTTACCTCTCAGTATTCTGTGAGGTCACTGAACAAATGCCTGCTGTATTTACAAATCAACACTGACCTGCAGTCAAAGCTATGACATCTTATATTCTTTCAATAACACTTTTTGTCTTGAAATCAAAAGTATTGATGAAGCCCCACCAGTTTGCCTCCTTAGAAAAACAACAATAAAAAAACCAAAACAATTTACAGGCTAATGTGTTTCTCAAATTATCTGTATTTAATGAGCAATTTCAAAAGCCTCAGTGATGAATGCACAGATGTTCTACAAACAGAATTCTTGACAGAGATCTTCCAAATACCCAGGCAGAGTCCCAGAATTTCATGTCATTCATTCCATTCTGCACAATGTGAATTTTTGTTTAAATTCTTTGTGGGGGGTTTTCATGTAATGGAATTCCTTCACCTACAGAAATTTGCAATGACATACTTTGTGCTGGTCTGGGTAAATGTTATGCCACATATGTCTCTTAAGCACCCCTCAGATTCAGTGATGCAACTGCACATCTCATGAACAGCTGAAGGAAAAACATCCAACCGGTAGCTGACCTGTTTCAGATTCTCCTGTTGCCAGCAGGGGTGGCAGCACATGGCCACACTGTTGTGACAGCTGAGTGCCACAGCAATGCACTGAAATGGAGAAGATTATTTGGGAGCACTGAGAACTGTCATTAAAAGATACCAGCCTTCTCTTTTCAGCGCTGTCAATGCTCTGACAAAATTTGTGTTTCCAGCATATGCTTTCTAGACAAGGGCAGTGCCTGAGTCACCATTGTTAAACCTCTTAAACTGTTATAGCTTTAGATTCAAAATATCTGGTGTCTGTGTCCCAGACTTGAGATCCTACGGACAGCCATGGTAGTTTTATCTCTGGTTCAGATGTGACTCCCTTATTTAGGGACAATTCTTATAAAAAAAAGTTCATGATATGTATATGAAAATGCTGGGTTTTGATGCCACTTAGACTATTTAATTGCTGGATTGGTACATCATTCCACTGAATTTAGGATGGAAAATAAATGTGTAGCCCTTGGAGGTGTACTATTAGGAAGTATGTGTGTACCAGAAGACATTTGAAAGCGATAAAAAAGTTCCCCTTCCCCAAATATTTTTAGATTATTTGGAACTAGTATAAAATTAGATCAGCTATGCTTCAAAACAATGTTACTCTCACACATGTAAATCCAAATATTTCTAATGCAAAGCAAAAAAAAAAGACAGACATGATTTGCTTCTACATTTCAGTCATCTTTTGTCCCTGCCTTGCATTTTGAATTGTTCCCGTTGGGATGAGCTCTCCTCTGGCTTCACTTTTGAAGTATTAGTCATCTTAACTCATAGAAAAGGATGTGATAGAATTAGTCTTTCTGCTAAACAAGGAAGATAGTGGCCCTGTCTCCTAAGTTCTACTAACAACTTTAAGTGGATGGGAAAAAAAAAGGTAGTTTTGATTTCAATACAATAAATAGAAACCCCAAAATCTACTATAGAAAATGAATACCTTTTTACCATCATCTTCACTGGTGTATGTCTAAGCGCAAAATTAAATTATATTGCAAAATTGCAATTAAACAAAGTTATTCATTTTAAATTTAAAAGTCCTTTATATTTCATCATTAAATGATACTCTGAAACTAGTACTTGATCCAGAGCAATGTAATGGTCTTAAAAAACAAAGAAATTATGCATTATATGTATATATGTATAATGTATTCTTCAGAGCTTATTCAAGTGATTCCTGTCTTTTACTATCAATATATATATATAACTTATTAAGAAGTCAAAGGGTAAAATAATTTTTCAAGCATAATGTAAAATGTCAATTTGTTGAGAGTTTGAATGGAACACAAGTTCTACCTATGATGTGAAATCATGGTTAACCATGGAAACAATGTGTTAGGTGGGTTGTCTGAAACTATTTCAAAATCTTGTGGACAAAGACTATTAGATTCACAGTATTTAATTCTTAACCAAAATAAAAAAAAAGAGGGAATAAATAGATGACACACTATTTTTTGTACTTGCACTTAATTTAAAATCAAAATTAAATTCATATGCCATTATTTTTACTTGAAGAAGAGTGACTTATCCATGAAAAAGTGTTTTTTCTTTTTGTGGCTTGTTTGTTTTGTTTTGTTTTCAAGCTATCAGACCAGTATGGCTATATGTTTGCTGTTGTTACTGTTAGGTGAAGAGAAAAAAATGGAAAAAGTAGCATGACTCAATGTACAAACACAAATATGGATTTACAACAGTGCTTAAAGTGCTTTCTTATTTGAGGAGGTACTTACACAAACGTCTTTTCATGCTTATCTCCTTTGTCACCATGTACTATATGCTTGCTCTCATTTATAATATAATGATAGGGCATTATGTTCATACTCAGCGTTTAGTATATTGTCATAAAAACATCTGAAAAGAGGAAAATGACAATTCTATTTGTGTATTATTACAGCAATTTGAAAATTTTATTAAATACTCAAGTGCTTCGTTTCGCCATTTATTCCTTTGCTTCCAATGTTTGCTTAAAGCACTATGTAAGTACAAATAGATAATACTAAAAGCATATCCATCCTATTCTGGGGTTTAGACTAGGATTATTTACTGATGTCTTGCAGAACCGAGATGAAATTAGGATCCCACGTGACCATTTATCTGCTGATGCTGCAAGATGTCTTGCCTCCAGGATTGGTTTCCACATACATGGTTCACCAAAGGTCTAAATCTTATGAATATTTATACATTTTTATGTCTTGTTAAGTGGCAGTGCTGTCATGGGGGATGTCAAGTAGTATACTTTAATTTGCTAGTACCAGAAGTTGTGGGAGCAGCAGAAGCTGTGGCTTGGCTGCCTACATACAAAGGGTCCAAACAAGCCACTTTGGCTGCAAAGAACGAGTGAATACAGTGAAGGACTGCAAACAGGTTAGAAAACTCCAGCTCCTGGAAGTGAAAAAAAAAAAGAAAAAAAAAAAAAGATTAAACATGAAACAGAAGAACACCCCACAAACATATAACCAGGAATGAACCACTATTGCAGCAGCAACAATTTTAATAGCTTGATGTAATTCTGCTAATGTACCTTACAATTCTCCATTATAGCGACCTAGACATTGACAATGGAACATTCTGTAAAAAAATTGCTTGGAGGCTAAGATGGACAAATTTCTGGATTAAGTTCCTCCATAGAAATATGAGATCCTACTAGCTAAAGGGGAAAGAAAGTGACACTATATTATTTTTATTTTGCCTCAGGTCAATATAAATCTGGCACTTTTGCAGGTTAATTTAGATAGAAACTTTATGGCTGCACTGCAACAGTCTGCACACCTCTGGAGTACTACCATTTAACCAATGTACCCATGAAAATTAATAATGGTGAGGTCCACATTCATTACATTTGTTCATCACACCTCCTCACACTATTAATCAGCTAATAAATCACACTATTAAACAGCTATTTCCTTACGTGATTCTTTAAAATATATATTAAAAAAAAGAGGATGTATTTTCAAAATGTGCTACTATCACATAGTGGTAATTGAGATCTGTTATTGGGTCAAAAAAAGGAATATATTCTATGTTTTAAATTTATTAGGAATATTATACAAATTCCTTTTTCTTCTGCTTTAATTTACATTTCTTTATAGCCCCCTCAGCATGTGATTAGACTAACTGGGACTTTGTTAGACACCACTACAGAGGAAACAAATAAAAACTAAATTTTTTTACATATATAAATGGACTCCTTTATGTCTAATTGACTTTATCTAATCAATTTTTTTTACCTTATCTTCAGTATGTGTTTCTGAAGCTGGTATTTAATCAATAAATATCTACTGTACTTGAAAACAATTATTGAGGTACTTCAATACATATAAAAGTAGTACAGAGTTTACATCTTTCTGCTTTGATTCACTTCCCATACAGATTTTTTCACTGCAATGTGAAACCAATAATTAATATCTGTGGTATATTCTACTTGTCTTACTCTCTAGTATTGATATTTCCAAGCTATGTAGTGCCAGGTTTTTGCTCTTTATCTGTTCTAGGAGAATATTGAAAAATGTTGTAAATTCTACAAAAACTCCTAAACCTCTCAAAATGACATCAAACAGCAATTTTCTGCCTCTTGAGATTTCCTGGAAGACATTGCTTTGTGGAATACATGCAGACATTCACAAATCCCTCATGGGTGAGGGACACAGTGTGAAAGCAGACAGCTGGATGAGCAGAGTGTGCAGTGATGTACTGCATGGGTGAAACTTCGTTCAGGTTTCCTACAGCCTCAGCAGAAGTCCTTCAGACATACTCAGAAATAAACTGATCCCATGAGGTTCTTTAAACTCCCCTCATGACCAATTCTCAATAAAGAAGATAAATTTTATGCCAAATTTCACAAACCTGCCAGCTATGTCTATGTAAGAAAAAAAAATAAAAAAAATCCACTGACAGACATTTTCAGTTTTAAACCCAGAGAGAAGGGCAATTTTATCACTATGTCAAAGTGGATTTTTTTCCTCCCTCCAATTTCAAAATAAGAAAATGTATTATAAATAAGAAAACAATGAGCATTCAAAGATGAGGAAACAAAGATTTATGGAAGCTATTTCAGAATAACAACTATGAGTTGCAACTAAGCTACTTAATGAAGTTAACTTCATTTCATTAATATATTTATTTACCCTTTTAGTACTACAAAAGAACAGCTGAAGCCTAAGATAAGGGAATAAATATTTAGTGGAACCATGAAATATTTTTAATATCAATTGCAGGTATTATCTGTAGAGTGACTATATTTTCCCCTATGTCTCAACAAGATAACCATATTAAAACAAATATTACAGTTTGAGAATTGTTCAAGTCAATTAGCTAACACTACAAGCTGAACATTGTTACTATCATAATTACAGCTACTGGACAGTGAATTTTTACAGTGCATGAGTGTAATTATTATCATGAGTTATCACAGGTGTTTCTGCAATAGTAACACATCAGGAATATTCTCTGCTCAATTTACCATCAAGGGAAATGGGTGAGGCAACAGAACAGTCTCTGAAGGTCCCATTTGATAACTATTATCAATAGTAATGACCACATGAAAACTACCTTGATTGCAAAAAAGAGCACTAATAGGTCAGCAAATGCTGGGATATTAGTTGCAATGAAACACTATTCCTATTTCAAGGAATGTGCTCATATGAGGACATGCATTTTTAACTGGAAACAAAAGCAATGTGAAGCACAGTAGGCTGACTGGTATGCCTGATTAAAGGCTGCAACTCAGTTCCCAGAAGCCTGATTGATGGGAACAGGATCTATCAGGAACAACACTTTTCAGGCAGGTTAGCATAAACACAAGAAATCTTAACAAACATATGACTCCATGTAGAGCTGCTTACAGACAGAACATGCCATCACTTCTGCTGGGAACTTGCACTTTCAGGTGCCTCCGGGTTGGCACTACTTCCAGGGGTGCCCACAGGCTCTTGTGCACCCTCAGCCACCCTGGTTGTTTCACTACACACTTTGTCCTCAGCCACACTTTTGTCTGAAGACACTTTCCTCTAGGCAGGGTAGTGTGTATTGCACACAGTCCAGATGAAGTTTCAAATGGACAAACAGACCAACCCTAAGACACCTGAAAAAATATGCAGTTAAGCCATTGAAGATGATACCAGTAGGGAAAGTCACATGCTCTGAATCCTCCAAAAAGCAAAGAAATACTAATTTAAGCCACACCTACTTGCCCATGCACAAATACACAATTTACTATTATTACAATTTCCAGACTGCTGCCTGTACACCTCAGCTAAGACCCTACTCTCCCAGGAATATCAATGTACCCTCTGGTCTTCAGATTGTCTTTCTAAGCTATCTCTTGACTAAACTTCTCTCACCCTACATTGCTGTCATTATACCAGACACTTCTAGATTATTAACCTGAACATATGCAGTTCCTGCTGAGGACAACGTAAATGGGCAAAAAGGCATGTGAGAAAGATGCAGCCATTGAGAAGGTCAGAAGCACACTGGAATTCTAGTAACCTTTCACAAAGGAAGTCTGGGTTGAAAAGACAGAGAAGGAAAGAGAAAACAGTTTTCCAAAAAAAAAAACTAAAAAAACCACAACAAAAAAAAACAAACCCCAAAAATCTCTTATTCCATTATATTATACATATATTATGTAATATGAAACAACTACATAAATTATACATTTACAAAATCCAGCAATTGTATGTTTTAAAATACCCATGGTATATTTTAAAAAGTCTTCTCTTTCATCCATATATAAACTGCTGATATGAGAAGATATTTGTTCATCAAAAGCGGAGTTACATGGTCTCTCTATACTTGCATAGAATCTGATCTAAAATATATATTTAGACAAATAATTCGTATGCAAGACATGGGGAAACTATAAACTGAACCACACCAACCAACACAAGTCAGAAACCTGAACTCAACAATTCAGTAGCTGCAACTGAGCAATCATTCTATAAAAATCTTAAGGATGTATACTTATAACCCATTTAAAGATGATATTCTAAATGTGAAGAGCACTGTGATGCTCAAAGAAAAACCCTCAAGGCTAAGAGCAAGAATTAATTTAAAATTGCATTTTGGAGAACAGACTTGAGCAGAAATGTCAGTCTGGAAAATGATGCAAGCACCCATCAAGTCACCTTGAAACAGTAGAAAGTGGGTATTTTGTTCATAGTAATGTGATCCGTAGTCATTCAGGATATTTAGATTAGATGTTATACAAGATAATTTCAAGCAAAATTAATTGGAATTAATTAATACTAAGGTAATTAATTAATAATGAGATTAATGTGAAATCCTTGAAGTTTAACTTCTTCCTTTGCTGATACTACATCTGTGCCTTCTTTGATTTTCCACATGCAAATAGATGAAGACAATTGATGACCTCCATCTTGATAAACTTCTTTTTGCACCCACTTCAGTTTTGTACTGCTCAGTTTAGGAGTTCAGCCAATCTGTGAACAAAAGTTCACCTGATGCAGCACAGCAGTGTGGCCTTGCCTGAGTTTTCTGAGACAACTGTTATTCTGCAAGCTGGGGGAGGTGAAAGCACAGACTGAAGTGTAGCTTTTGAGTCATACATGTTTTACCAAGGACAGAGATCCTCGGTTTCCAGTTTGGTGAAAATTCAGTAATGTAATAAGATGATGATTTTTATACATATCACTTACTCCTATGTTTGGAGGCATATGTTTATACCTTGTAACTGGAACTCTTGAAGATTTAAGGTACTCTTCTTATTTGCCAGAAAAATCTAATACTTAGGTGAAATTGAAGATCACAGCACTCTGAGTTTATTACAGTCCCCAGACTGTGTATCACCCCTGGAAGCTGCTGTGATACTATTGAGACACTCATTAATCTACAACTAAACAAACAGGTGAACAGAAAAGTAACTAGATAGGAAGGTCTAAGTGAATCTCTTTTGGGCCTTACATACGCAGAGAAAGCTTTGCCCTTCTGTGCTTAGTTTCTTTTTTACCCAAGCCAAACAGCTCATTAAGAACAAATACAGGGACACATTGGCTACACATTCTGTCAAACTCACAGGTCTATTTTTTAGCTCTCACTCGTAAAAGAAATTTGTCTCTCTAAGCAAACTTGTGCAATATCTCCTGATGAGTGACAGCTGGGAAATAACCTACAGATTGGAATGTCTAAGGGGGTATCAGTGATTAATGTTGCCCTTAAGTGGTTCTCTTGTCAGAAACCACTTAGACCTTGCCAAAGATACCTTTTAAGTTAGGTGTTTGCTTTAAGGCACCCTGCCATAGACCCACTGGTGCAACCTATGGAAATTATTATTCAGATTTTTAGACTGGAACTATAAGGAATAAATCCATAAGGAAACACTTCCTCTATTCTACAGTATATATCTTTATATTAACATGATTTAACTTAGAGAAGCCAAACAAAAGCATGAGCACAATGTCTCTACAGAAAAAAAAGACAGTATTTGAAATTTATAAATACCTAAAATTATTTTAAAGCTGAAAAGAACTATACTGGGAAATAAGTTAAACAGTAATTAAATCCATAGCACATGCTGTATGTCTCAAAGCATGCCATATTGAATTTTTTAAGTCAGGCATGAAGTACACTATCAAAAATTTTGACAATATTATAAAAATATTAGTTTTTCAATGTCAGTGAAGGACTTTCTTTCTCATAGGAATATAAATGCTGGTGGAAAGTGTTTTTATCAAAAACACAACAAAAAACCCAAACCAAAACAAAAACCAACAACAAACCTAACTGATGAATGTATGTAGTACTGGACTTTATCCCAAAACGTATTTTCCTTAGATTTTTCAAACATTAACACTGATATCTCTGCATATGCCACCAGAATACAGAGGAGATTCTGGAAAATTATGAAGATGGTATGGATAAAAATTATACTGCATATGCATACCCAAGCAATGTATATCTACAAGTTGGAATGCATTTCTAGAATAATAACAAATTAATTTTTTGATCAAAACTCAATAGCTGAGCATTTTGACAGTCTTGATTCAGCAGAGCATGAATAAGTGTTCTAAAGGTAAAGGGTATTATCACATAGGTTCAACATGCCATATCACACATATCTGGGAAAGCATGAGGTACACAAAATGTTCTGCATTATAAATGAAGGAAGACAGGAAGAATTTGGATTTTGGTAACTCAAATTTTTCTGTGAAGCTATTATACAGAATCATAGAATCATTTAGGTTAGAAAGGACATTTATTGATTCCAGTGTTTAATCCAGCACTGCCAAATCCACTACTAAACCAGTTCCCAAGTGCCACATCTCCATATCTACACCATCCCACTTAGGATGGTGATTCTGCCACTTCCCTGAGCAGCCTGTTCCCATGATTGACAGCCCTCCTGGAGAAGATATTTTTCCTAGTATCCAACCTATATCTCCCCTGGTGCAAATTGAGGCCATTTCATCTTGCCTGATTGCTTGTTACTTATGAGAACAGACTGACCCCACCTGGCTACTATCTCCTTTCAGGCAGTTGTAGAGAGCAATGAGATTCCTCCTGAACCTCCTTTTCTACAGGCTGGACAACCCCAGCTCCATCAGTTGCTCCTTATCAGACTTGTGTTTCAGACCGTTCACCAGCTCTATTGCTCTTTTCTGGACTTGCTCCACCACCTTAATGTCTTTCTTTTAGTGAGTAGCCCAAAACTGAACACAGTTTGTGGTGTCTGGAAAGTTACCTGTTATGCCCTGCTTCCACATTGCTGCTTGGGAATTAGGGAAGAGCCCTAATACAAGGGTGCAATGGCTCCTCAAATTTATTTTTTTTTTTTCACTGCTGAGTCCTCCTTTCACTACATTCTGATTATTCCCCATGTATTATAACTCAAGAAAGAAATAATAGAATCATAAAGAAAATGTTACAGCAGTGGGTCTCCAGGCCAGCTGCAAAACAGAGCTGCATCTAACAGGTGATGATAGTTGTGGCATGAATATTCATTGCAGCCTTTAACAGATGTTTTACAAAATTTCCATCCTCTGATTTCAAATGAAGTCTGCATACAGTATTCATGAAATCTGGCATTCAAAATATTTCTGAAAATCTGATTAACATTTCCTAATGACTCAACAGTTCTGCAAATAGCTATACCTCTAACCTAGGAAAGTAAAGCAAAAAAACAGAGGCTAGATTGTTCCACCTCTCCTTATGATGAATAGTGTTTTAGATCTATGAAAGGTTTAAAGGATAAAGAAGGGGGTTATCCACAAAGTTGTAAGCCAAACAGTGTTGAAAATATATGACCTGAGAACCTTCACATTTATTTTACAGACACATTTATCTACATTTCTTAGACTAAGCAACATACTTAATATGTAAACAAATCAGAATGGATAGTAGTGCTCATTATAAATGCCACAGCACCTTCCAAAGAGAATATAACCTGACATCTTTGCATTTAGTTTATGTGCATTGATCACCATGAAAATGAATTAAAATTAACAGATTTTTATTTCCAAGTTGAGTAATGTGAAATTTTAAATTTATAGAAAAGAGCAGCAACCAGGGAACATGACGGCATATTAATAAGCATGATAGCAGTTTGTAGAATATTCTGGCTTCATAAAGTGTAAGGTAGCATTTCTATCTTAATAAAAGTTTGGCACAATTTTCTAGAACTCAATTTGAGTGGAAATAGCAATAGGTACAATAAAGGCACCAGGATACCACTAAGGCTTATATATGTCCAACATACTTATGTATCTCTAAGTGATTTATATGACAGATATACTTCAAAACATTTTAAATTTTAATTTAATTTAAAATTTAATTTAATTTATTATACTTTAAAACAATTTTTAAAAAAAACAACATTTTTTTTCCAAAATCTATATTTTATTATTTGGTTTTATTTTTTTCATGTAATTCAGTATGAAAAATATATTCTCATTTTACCAGTTAAAAAAACAAATAAAAAAAAATAGAATAAAAGCCTGCTAAATTTCCAAAGACCCCAACAGTGTGCCATTCCTGGAATCCTATTTATTTTTGTTAGTGTTAAAATCATGTGTAAATATGACAGCAATAGCAGACAGATATTAGAAAAATAATGATGACTTTAATCCTTCATCTGTACATAAGTATAGAATAAAAGTGGTCAATTACTTTCTTAAGAGAAAATGATCCTCATGACATTAGGTTAACTGTATTGTCTTATTAGAGCTGAAAAAAACTTCTGTACTACTAAAAATAACTCTGAAGGAAATCAGAAATAAGAAAATATTTATCTTTGAGGTGCAGCAGAGGTATCAAAACCATGGTGTCCACATTTTATTGCTGTTGATTTAATGGGAACTCTTACATACCTTTATTTTAGTGAGTAAAAACACTCAAAATCAAGTAAATAGCTGCTGGGTAGAAAATAATTAACATCAACCATAAAGAGTCATGGAGGAAGAAGCAGAATGTAACTATGGGCATTTAAACACATAACTATCCCCAAAACAATGCATTTTTTTCTTTACATATTCTATAATGCTCTACATATTTAGTACTTATAGACAATTTATTTAACCATTTCCTTTTTTCTCATGGAACAATTTTGTTCTGACATTCATTCATCAGTCTGGTCTCTGACATGGTCAGGAAAAACAGTATAGTAAATGCCTTAAAAGCAAAGCTTAGACATCAACAAGAAAATAATTTTTATCTTTACAGTAAAATTTGGATTCTAGTCAAAAAAGAACTTTGAGCCAGACTCTCAGGCTGTTCCAACCATCACAGACATGGGGAGATCACTTTTCATGCTGCGACAGTAAATGTCCTTATTCTCAAAAGACATAAATAGAAATAATCTTAAATCTCTCATGGCTACTGTTTTCATTAATTAACTCTTGAATCAAAAGCACAACTGGAAATAGAACTTGTCTGATTTTGCATTAGACACAGACAGTAAGCTTCTGTCTTGTTGCAAGCTATGTATTTAATGCACAAGGGGTTTTTTTCCCTGAGAAATAAAAACAGATTTTCAACCTTTGCTGAGTTTTTCTCCCAGGTTGATTTAAGGATATACTTTCCACCATTTCTTCATGATACAATTATAGGGTGAAAAACAGGGTACTCAACCTCTCAGCTTTATCACAATGACAAGGAGAAGAGTTGGAAAACATGCCTAAACCCATATATCCCATAAATCCTGTATTTTATTATTTTTAGATCTAATTACAACTTTCAAGAGATTTTTAACTAGATAAAAATAATTTGTTCAGTTTTCTTCAAGTTCATTGGTTTCCTTTACATTCCTTGTGAATCATTCTAATATTTCCAAGTAACTTAGTCTATTACACTCCTCCACTCCCCTAGCTGCTTTGAAAATTGTATATTGCCTTTATACAAACAATATATTGTTTTTACCTTTGCTTCGATTTGTTTAGTATCTTGGTTTTGGAACAAAAATTTGATTTTGCTCTTCCCATCATCTGAAGAACC
Organism: Cyanistes caeruleus; assembly: GCF_971803275.1. NCBI lineage: Eukaryota > Metazoa > Chordata > Aves > Passeriformes > Paridae > Cyanistes > Cyanistes caeruleus. Next base: position 41,069,775 of record NC_141701.1, read on the forward strand.
TTTGAGCTGAGAAAACTTGTACCTCCAAAGCACAGCCTAAAGGGAAAAAAAAACCAAACAAACCAAAATATAAAAAATCACACACAAGCAAGTCAATGTAGTTGTCATTGAAAATTGTATTAGAAATACCTGGAAATACAAATACCAAGGAAAGATCTTTATGGTACATAACTAAATAAATCTAGTATTCTGTGGTCAGATGTTCCTTTAATCATATAGCTACATTATATTTTGGCAGTGCTTGAATAACACCTGTCAGAGTACATTTGTGAAATTTACCCTGAAATTCCTTTATCTATTTTTAATACCAATTAAACAAAAAAGAAAAGGATTTTTTTTCCACTGATCATCTGTGGATTCCCTGCTCTATCTGAAGTACTGATCTGACATACAAGCGCCTTCTTTCCATACTAAAAAATATCTAGAATTAACATAAAGGGCATATTATACTAAAATATAAAAATTATATTTAAAAAAATAGACATACTAAAATGTCTATTTTTAAAGGATAAAGTAACAAAAGAAAGCTGTTTAATGAGAACATATTTTGAGTTTATTTATGAGAGCTCTAGTTAGGAATTTGAGCAAATAATTCTAACCATATCAGTGGTCTTTCAAGTAATTATGAATTACTTGAATTAATATGTTGAAAAAGACATAATATTTTACCAAAAAAATATGCAATTAATAAAATTTACAGCTGTCTAGAAAAGCATCTCTTTAAAAGCATATCTAGTGAGGATCTATGTAGAAAAAAACAATTTTAAACTATTTTGTTTAGAAATGGAAAAGAACTATTTTTGTTGTCTTTTCAACCTCATTTAAAGATAACCCCCATCCTCCAGATATTTCACATTGTTAAAACTTTTCCTTGTGATTCCAACAGTATTTCACATAATTAGGTCATCATCATTTACATTGTTCCACTACTTTTATGAACACTAATTTCACAGGCATCAGACAACACAGAAACTTAAGGCAATCCTTTTGTCTAAGGGTTTGTAAATTGCTTCCTCTCAGTGGTGTAGGATGACACTTCCATCTGTGCCCCTAGTCTTTATCTATGAATGATTTACTATCTACTGGGAATTAAACAGAATATGGGGGTGGTCAAATTTTTAGCTGTCCTAAATCTATGCAGGCCCCCCTGCTTCAGGATGTGTTGGTCCCTTCATGTCAATGACTGGCAAAAATCTCTACCCTGCACCAAGCTGGATAAAGTTTGTTGTGTTTGTCTTAGCAACCTGACAAGAAAAGAAACCTCAGTGACAGCATTTTAACTGTGCACTATACATAAAACAAGTGCTAGAATTTTTCTCCCAAATTTTCTCTTATATATAGTTGTTCCTTCCAGATAGATAAAAAAAAGAACCCTAGTCTCAGCACCACTTTCATTCTCTGGGTGTATGTGACAGGTGAGTTCCCATTTGCCATAACAGAGTTAAGGACATTCAGTTTCACATAAATTAGAGGAGTTTGGCAGTTTATGTGAAAATGAATCCTATTTGTTTCAAATGTTGTCCTCCTGAGCACCAATCTGTGATACAGAAAATAGAATAGATTCCCTCATTCCTATGTGTGTGAAATTCCTTTGACATTGTTCAAAGATGTTTATTTATATTGTACAGATAGTGAGGTAAAAACAAAACAAAGCAAAATAATCCAGTATATAACATCATTCAGGTGGCTATATTCCTACATTCTTTGTAAACTCCTTTTTTTTTTTTTTTTTTTTTACAGATTTACAATTTCAACAAATCTTGTCAGAAGATCAAGACCATTGCCTTTCTGCAGGGACAGCAAATCTACTTAAGCATGTCATTTCCTGGATGAGAAATATAAAGGGCAGTGATTCTCTCTTTATCTCTGGAGAAAACAATCAAAGCAATGAGCTATCATCTTTCTCTTCTCTGATGATATATAGAGAGGCCAAGAGAGAGATGCAGCATTAACAAGGACCCTTAGATGTGCAGGCAAAATCCCAGGGTACCTGGCCTTATTCCCAGTCAGATTAAGTTTGAATGAAGATGAAGGACGTATTGAACTGAGGTACTTTGACATTTCCATGCAGTTTTGCCATGCACTTCATTTCCATTCAGAGGAAAAAGAATGACAGTCACACCAAACCACAGGCATGACTCAGGAGCACACTTCAATTTATGCATAACATTTGTTTTGGAGACTCCGATTCAGCAAAGGTTCTTACTTAGCACAGCAAAATCAGGTATATAGTGTGGAGAGAACTAATCCCAACAAAACTGCACTTCAACATCAATATATTAAAACAAGCTCCTAGAACTGACAGTCTCTGCAGAGACAATTAAATACTCTTCATCTAAAGTGTAAGGAGTAGAAATGCTATTGACAATGCATGAAATGTTTCCCATATGAAAGAATTATCTGCTCCTTTTGAGTGGTCTTCAACAAATTGCACACACTTTCCCTCAAAGTTGTCCACTTGAGGGAACAGTCATTTGCGAAAATAAGAATAGGGAAATGTGAGCTTGAAGTTACTAAGTCAGGAATACAAAGTATTTAAAGTTAGTCACCCTGGCTACTTTTTCTAGAGAATCTCTGAATAATAAATCCTACATCCTGGTTTAAAATAGGGAGAACTGGTTCATTGTGGTAGACTGTGGATGTATGTCTACTTCAATATACTATAATTAAATATATATTATTATACATAACAAGTGTAACAGATAGCTTAAACCACTTAAACTAGATGTTCGAATCCTAGATAGAAAAAAATTGGGTAAATTAGTCAATCATATGCCCAGTAAGACCCATTTAAATCCTTTCTCCTACCAAAGACACTGAAGTGCTGTCCTGTGTAGCCAGAACTGCATAACTTGCATGTGCACATGTAATAAGGGATGCAGAAGGTTGTGACCACAGTCAAATCGCTCTTAAAGTACCTTGTGGAGGTCACTGGATCAATTCTTCTGGCTGCATATGTTCTGAGCGTGGCTCTTCTTTTCATTTGCACTGCTGCAAAATGCATATGCAGTGAACAGGGACCAGACCTATCCTTTTTCAATGACTACTTCATAGTGCCAAAGTAAGAAAGGAGAGACCAGACCCACTCACCTGGGCACCAGTTTCACACAGATGTGCAACTACAGCAGTGACATTAACACAAGAGAGAGAGAGTTTCATGTGTTATCTTTCATCATCCTGTGGGCTGACTTCAGTGTTACAGTGTTCACTTTGGTGACCCTTCCAAATTCTAATTTTAAAAGCTCATTCTCCTGCATTAGGCATAGGTATCCTTGGGAATAGTCATCTACATCATTGTCAGTGTTGTTATTTTTTCATGTTTTTGAATATCAGAATTCCTCAGAATCATTTGTTAAATGATTGCCTCAGAAAGTTAACAAAGACTGTTATAATTTTGTACAAATATATTTATATGTATACATACTGACTTTAACCAATAAGTACATTTGTAAAACATGGTGGCTTTTTTGAAAATTATCAAACACCTAAATGTGTGTCACATAAAATATTTTTAAATCAGTTTTCAGGAATTATGAAATATAAGCAGAAGTACATACTGGTTTGAAGGTGCAGTGGTACTGAGCTCAACACTCATAGGGCTACTTTTAGCTGACAAAACCAACCTCAGCAATTAATTACTTCCCTCAGTAATTGTGCATAACCTGCATCACTGAGAATATTTTACAGGTGTATATACACTATCTATAGGAAGCAATAAGTTTTTCTTTGCTCTAAAATAGATTTGACAGGTGGACCAGATGTCAATTCCTTTTAAAGCACAAATTGTATCTGAATTAAAAAAGATTCTCTTGTAGACAGAGGCATCAGCTACTCGTGAGAATCCTGACACGCCTTTCAATGGCACATGGCTTTATGATGCCTTGATGGAAGATGAAGAAAACTCAGTATACACTATTTATTGCCTTGAAAATTCTATCTCATTTAATGAGATAGAATTTAGGAACAATGGTAAGCAGTCCAATTCAGCAAGTGGGGACCAAGGCATACACTGAAAATACCACCAGTGCCACAATTTGCATACTCCCAGTGTGATCACAGAAAATCTGACATAATTATTCCATGCCTTGAAATATGCACTGTAAGAAGACAAACTCTTTGAACAAATACAGTATGTATCAAAACCAAAATTTAAAACAACCAATAATATATAAATCCTTTTCCCAATTATTATTCATATATTGCTTAGGCTGCTTTTTTGCATTTTACACAATTTAATAAAATTAACTTCAAAGAATACCAGAATGCAATGCAAACAAATAAACTGCAGACAAGCTGACAAATTAGATTTAAGACTCCTCTTGAGATGCTATTAAATTATTGTAATAACAAATCATCAAAAAGCAAAATCCTGTATTCACTGAAATTAACAGGATTTTTTTTCCTGTGACGTATCTGGGACCAAGATTTTTCACCAATAATTTTTAATGAGAAATATTTTATTTATAAGTAATCATCTAGGACTCATTTGTGCTAGTCTTTGCAAACAAATTACTGCCTATTATCTTCCACTAGTTATCCTGCTATAATTAAAAAGGGACGCTCTCTGCTTGCGTATTTTTATTTTATAGTTGGTACATAAATGCAACATATAAATGACACATGGAAGAAAATCTTTTTTTTTTTTTTTTACTTTTATACCTCACAAATGAAGAAAATCATATGGTGTCTATTCTTAGCAATAGTGCTAGATCTAGAACACATATATTCTATAAGGCACCTTAGAAAATACTTTCACATTTATATTATATGTCAGGTTGCTATTCATTCCCAGAATCTTGGACTAACCCACACACAATTTTGGTGAGATGACATCAAACAAAAACATCAAACAAAATCACAGACATCAGACATAATAATGATATCAGAAATATGAAAATACATCATAACTATAACTATCTTTGTTTAGGTTGTGACTAGGAACATTCATTAGAGCTTTTGTTTTGTTTTGGGTCAAGGAGTTCGAATCCTAAATAGAGACTAGATTATCAAACAAACACAGAATAGGTGACTGTATTTTTACTTACCATGCTCTAAGGAATATTCATAAAAATGTGAATGTCTGACTAGTCCATGGCTGAGGGATGGATACATCATTTAGGATACAGAGGGAATTCTTTCCTATTCATTGTCACTAGGAAGGAAAATCTGTATTTTGACAACATAAGAATCTCCAACCAGAACATATTTAATTTGTGTCCTGTGGATTCAACAATGAACTACCTTCAATTTATTATTTAATAGTTTTGTCTATTCTGTAGTCGAAATATCCACTGTGAACCAAATATCTTCTTGCAGAAAGACTATTTACACTTCATAAACTTGAGCAATAGTGTTTGCACCACATACTACAATGGCATCATTTCACTACCAGTGAAGCCACATGAGGAGCAGAAGAGGTCATTTGGAGGAGAAGAAACTAAGGGAAGACCTCATCATCAAGGAAACTACAACTTCCGTGTGAGGGAAAGAGGATGGGGCAGACACTGATCTCTTCTCTGTAGTGATCAGTGACAGTGAGGGAATGGCCTGAAGTTGTGTCAGGGGAGTTCTAGGTTGGACATTAAAAAAAGGTTCTTCACCCCAAGGGTGGCTGGGCACTGGAGCAGGCTCCCCAGGCAAGTGGTCACAGCCAAGCTAGACAGAGCTCAAGTTATATAGTGCTCTCAGGCACAGAGTGTGAATCATAGGGCTCTACTGTTCAGTAGAGTACTGACATACATAGATATGTATATATATGTATATATATGTGTCTATATCATATACATGATCTATGGAAATCATACGCATATTGTCATTCCACTGACACAAATAATACAGGTTTTATCATGTAAAAGAAGTTTGGCCTTCAGTAGGATGCTTGGCAAATACCTAAGTCTGTCAGTGTTTCATAATGATTAGACAGCTACATCCCATACCACCTGTAAACGGTGGAATAAACAAAGAAACCATCTTTATTAAGGAAAGGATGTCAGAGATCACTTTTCAAGTTCTAGTTTCATCAAATCCCTTTGTTGTCTTTTCCATTACATCTTCAAAAACCTATAGCTGTACTTTTCCAACACTGCCTCCATTTTTCTTGAAACTCTGACTGATAGGATTATTCTTTTAGATTTTTAAGGCATTTTTTTTTTTTATATGTGATAAATGTTACAGAACTATGTTAAACTTCAATGGGCACCTTTCAAGCTAATGCTGTTTGTCGTCTAACTAAAATACATGATACTCCTACAAGTCAAACTAAATCAAGAGCAGAAGCCCTCTAGGTCCTTGTTTCTAAGAATAAAAGTAATTGAGTCTTCAGGCACTTGGGAAACACCTTAATTTGTCTGTTTGTCTCATAGCTAATTGAGAAAGATTTCATTCTTGCCAAGTGACACTTTGTCCAGAGTTATAGTGGCGGTAGGGAACTGAGTAGGATTAAGATCTTGTTCATGCTCAGTTCTGCTGTGTTACTGATCTCTGGAGAATGTCTTACTACCAAAGAATTATGGTCCAAGGCAATTTACTTTGTGAGCTGCTGCAGCTTTATAACTGTAAAGGGAAAGACAGGGGAGGACACAGAGGATAAAGAACAAAAATGAGACAAAGGAAAAAAGCATGAAAGTCAGCCTTTATGAAATAACTGTTCTTGTCCATTACTGAAATTATATAGAATGCTAAAAGACTACAGTGTATTTGCTTGGTACTGATGGACAACCTAACAATATTTGTTTCTAGCCACAGAACATAAAACTGCATGAAGCATGCATGATGGCTTATATTAAAGTTACAGTAGCTATTTGTTCACCATTTCAGCTTTGAGGCATGGAATAAATATTTTTTCACAAGAGTTACATCATTAAATCACTATCTTCCAGTGAGCCTGGTTTCTTTCTGCCTTTCCTAGTACTGAAATTGGAATATCAAGAAGGCTTTTATATGCTGTATATGTATTAGTTGCATAAAGGGACAGACAAGGTATGTATCCCTAGAAAACATGGCAGATCATTCCTAAAGAAATTAAGACAAATACTGAGCTGTGTGATTTAGTAGTTTTCTTGTACCAAAACCAAATTAAAGATATTTGCAGTGCTATTTGTTGTTCATGGTGTATTCTCTTTTTTTGGAGAAATGCTCACGGTTTCTGTAAGAGAACACAGGACAGGTACACTGATGTTTGTTGATAGGCACCTTGTGGGCCATTATGGAGCTTTTTCTTACTCTGCTCTAGCACCACCATATAATTCAGCAGCACCTTTATTTATTTTCAATCCTACAAGGGATAATTTCTTTTCTCTTCTGACAAATACATATTTTTGACTTCTGTTTTAATGAGCAGTAAATATGATGGAGTACAGACACAGCACTTTGCTCAGGTAGGTATATAGCAATGTATATTCATACAAACACATACATATATTATTATTAGAATTGATGATGCAAATGTGCACATTATAGAAAACTATTTTAATGAATATGTCAGTAAAACAGAAATATATATAATATACATATTTCCATGTGCATCCACCAATATATTTTTTATGGAAGCACATTAAGAATCAGCTATTGAATGGCATGTAAGTAGTTTTATACATTGGATCACTTTCAGAATAGTAGTTAGATTAACTTCTGTACATGCCTTGTTATTCTGTTTAATCTATCACTCTCCATACTTAATAATTAATACTGTGGCTGCAAATCTTATTTATAAATGTTCATCATCATATCTATGTATGTCCATACCTAACAGAAACTGCTCATAAAAGAGTTACATTTGTTCATTTAAACATTGATGTCTATATACTAGCTAATGTTAGACAAATTCAGGACGTGAATGCTGGGATATAGTAGGGCAGGACTTGAAAAAATAGTTTTCCCCAGTAAACACTGAAGCACAATATTACAATAATGACCTAGGATAAAATTTGATATGCAACTTCTAAGAACTGCCACAGAACTTTTTGCATCTTTTTAGAATTTTCATATTTTAAAACTTAATGAATAAAACATTTAGCATATGGAACATCTGTAATGAAAAATTATGTCTGGAGTAGATGCTGTATGCTAAGACACCTTGTAGTGCAAGGAGTAACTAAGCAGAACCTGGAAAATGTGATTAAGGCAGAATGAAAAGAAAATAGCTAATTGGCATTCACAAAGATTAGTAAAAGTCATTTTTCACAGAATGCCAGCAATGAAGAAAGAGGGAAGTTCAGTGAGGGGATTCTATTTGACATCCTGCACTTCAAATAAAGCAAATAAAATTTGTTAAAGCTGGTAGACATTTTTTGGAAAAATTCCCCTGTGGAAAGATGCTTTGAGGAAACTCCTTATTAGAATTATGTTTCTGTGTATGCCAACACAGGAGACAGGTGGCTTTTTGACTCCAGGCTTATAAATACCACACATGTAGGACTAGACCACAAAAATAATCAAAATAAACATATGCCAGTATTGGCTTGGGCCAACACTTTGTGTCACGGTTTCCTTTAAACCATAGGTTGCTAATAAAAGATGACACGTTTCACTGGAGCTCTGGCTCTGGAAAGTGCTACAAAAGAACAAGGGCACAAAGATACTTGTCACTACTTTTTAGGGTGCAAGGAGAAAGATTTCTTCATGTCAAAAATTCTGTTTGGTAGTTTTCAAGCTACATACCTGAGTTGAGAGCTAATTTTCTGAAATGTTGGCCTAATCTGCTTTAACCAGGTAGTCTTAAAAACTGTTCATTCTCCTTTCAGGAAATTACAATGGCTTGTTATTAAGCATCACACCAAAATACTCTAAATGACAAACTACTGTTGACTCTCTGAGTTATCAGTCAGAAAATTAATAGGAGAAAGCAGAGAATATGCAGCAGAAACAGCTATGATTTATGCCAACACTGTCATAATTACATCACAGTATAGATTTTTTCTGAATAACTCAGTTTAATACTTTGTGTATTCATATTTATCATGGGTCTGTGCAGACACAGAAACAATGCTTTTATCTAATTATGATGTTTGACTTGAAATACATTTATCACAGACATCAGTTTTTAACCACTAATTTCAATTTACATAGTTAAGTATTATTTAAGGATTTAATGACAGCAAACAAGGAAACAAGCCAACACAGGGTTGTAAGACTTTTCTCTGGAAACCATAAACATAATGAGAGCCATTACCCCCTATTCACTTGTTCATGAACACTGGGGGTGATTTTGGGGTTTAGAACATTTGTGAAATTTTGACTGCAATTTGACAGGCATGTTGAACAAAATCTGCTCAGTTACTCAAAATGTGAGAAGAAGAAAGAATTTAAATATTCTTGCATTGCTTAAATAACTGGAACATTTTAATAACTGAATAACTGTTAAAATCATGAGTTAAATAACTTGGCTTCCTTCATTTCAGTTTATTAGCAATTATGCACTTACAAAGACAAATCACAGTCAATTAATTAGTAATTAAGAAAGAAAACTTAAAATACCATAAGCACAGTATTAAGGCTGACATTGCCTGAAGATTTACTGAAGATACCACTGTAACAAAATATAAGACAGGACTTCTCAGAAACTATTTTGTTTGCAAAACTTCTTTGTTTTTGAAGATTGTTGTGTTCTGGGAAACATGAAAATGTAATAAATAGGAATACAAAAACATTTAATGATATTCAGCAGCTTTCTCCTCCAGATACTTGTCCAAGATCTTCTGTGAATTTATTAAAATATCTTGCATCTGCAGGGTTACTTTCTGAGCTATTCTGAGAGAAATACAGAATGAATTGTTCAATCTGACACTGACCTCTGAAGTCTATGAAATCTGGCTTTAAGTTAATCTTTACATAAAAAAGAGTGGTTGAATTTGGTATGAGCAGCAGGTCATACCAGAAGAGAACATGTACAGCAGGAGGACCACTAAGATGATCAGAGGGTTGGAGCACCTCTTTCATGAATGCAGGCTTAAAGATTTGGGGCTGTTGAACCTGGAGAAGAGAGGCTCCAGGGAGAACTTATTGCTGCCTTTCAATACCTAAAGAAGGTGCTTATAAGAATTGAGAAAGAGTTTCTATCAAGGCCTACAGTGCCAAGACAAGGGACAATGTTTTTAAAGTGGAAGAAGATAGAGTTCAGACTGGACAAAAGAAAGAAGTCTTATATGATCAGGGTGGTGAGACACTGGACCAGGATGCCCCAAGGAGCTGTGGATACCCTGTCATTGGAAGTGAAAAGATAATAATTTGTACTGATTTTTCAAATAGAAATTGTAAAAAATCTTACAACTTATAAAGAATTATATGTAACTATAGTTTTCATGAATGGTATGAAATTTTAAATAATGTTTTTGTTTTTAATACTATGTTAATTCATAGGACACTGGCTAGGATTTTTGAACACCCTTAATTCACAAATGCACATGTAAATATTGCTAAGATATGAATGATTTAATTAAAATCTTATTCATGTTTTCCTTGTCCTGAAAACCAGTTTCCATTTCACATTGTTTTTTCACATTTCTTTTTTGGAAAACAGATTTTGCTTCATTAGGTGGAAAATAACATTTTTAGCTTATGTCTTATAAAGGTCTAGTTTGCATTTCAGTATATATGAGATTAACAATATTGTTGAAGTACACTGCCAGCATAGACACAATTTACACTTGTCATTATCATAATAAAGACATCTGAATAAATTTTTGACTAAGAGCATTACAGCCTCCACCTTTCCATAAAATAATGGAGACTAGGTAATGCTTTTCCTGTTTGAGCACCCACTAAAACATGGTTGACACACTTAGACATTTCACCTTATGGCTTGTTTGACAATTTAAAATGTAGCAGTCACTGGGCAACAGATTATGTTGCTTTCTATTGTTTCTTTTCTTTTCTAACACAGTTGCTGTCCTTATCTCACACTGTCTAATACCTGATTACCTAATGAAACAATGTCCTTTTATTTTATTCACAGTGTAATGCTTTATTCTAACAAACAATACTGTACATATAAGAAGTAATGGGTTCAAACTAAAAGGGTACCTTTAGGTTAGGTATACAAAATAAATTCTTTACTATACTTTTATATATATATATATATAAAAAATATTATTGAGGGTGGGGGAAACTGCTTTTTTTTTTTTAGATACTGCATTTTAATTCTGTTGTACTGATTTTTTTGTGTAATAGCTTCTAAACTGATAGTCACATTTCACTGATGAATTATACAAGACTGCTTTACAAAAAGAAACAAGGTAACATAAGTGCTTGAATTTAAAATTCATCACTTTGCTCAAACAAACAATGGAGTGGGAAGAATAAAAGTGTTTGGATTAGTGGAGTAATGAAGTGGGAAGGGTTGACTTAAGACAGAGCATAGGAACAAATTCTGCAGTCAAAAGGGCATTTTCAGCTATTGGTGGTGGCAGTGTTGCAGCATCTCAAAGGAAAGTAGGTATTGAAGAGAAGTGGAACTCAGAAAGGGAGTTCACTCATAAGAAAGATTCTACCATTAACAGCAGTGTCAAGCAGTAAAGCCTGAGAACTTGCCAGCAATTAGTGCAAATGTCAACATATGACAGACTCAGTGTCACAATGATTTTACTGAGACTTGGATGTGCAATAATATAATATGAGAATTGATTCCATACTGTTTGCTTGATAAAGAAAACTCTTTCATCAGTTGTACTGAGTTTTGTTATGGCTGAAAGGAAAAGCTGATGGGTGAGACGTGTAGACTATGGTTGATTTATCTTTTACACATACCTGAACAATAACAGCTAAAATATAAACTGGGAATTGTGGAATTGCTGTAATAGCACACAGTCCTTTCCACAGAAAAGAGAAGATTATTTTCAAGTTCACAGGTGAGACTGAGACCAAGAAAATGATCTTTTCTCAAAACCAAGGACACACCACCAAAACAAACCATCAAGCTGAAGCAGTGTGGGCTTTCATGTGAAATTAAAGAATAAAGATCTGATGCTTGTTTCAGACAAGTATCATTATTGACTTTCCAATAACAAGCACATAGTAGAATACTACTTCTCACATAATTAGAAACCAGTCCTGAATTTAGACTAAAACATGAGAGATTTGACAAGAGATGATCTGTTTCTATAACAAAGAGAAGGACATTTAAAGGATGTACTACTTGTCTCAAAATATTAGAAATAATGAGGAATAATAACAGTGTGATGGAAGAAATTCTTCAAACTTTACCTTTGTGGCAGCATCAAAACACACAAAGCCCATGCTGAAGTCGATGGTAAGTCCCATAAGATGACTCTCTAAAACACAGGCATATGTCTTGCACTGTAAAAGAAAAATCAGAGAAGGTAGTTACCACAGAAGACATTTCTTAATTTTCTTTCTAGTACTACTGCTTCTGAGTCTTTATTCTAATGTTTATGTATCTCAAAATTATTATCAGAAATAAATAATTTGTGTGTAACTACATCAATTTTTTTTTGTCAGTGTATTTCAAATAAAAGGATTTTTATTAGTGATGAAGTTGTCTAAGTCATATGAAAACAGGCTTTGCTTCCATTAGGGAAAAATGAAAGAGGGTCAGAATTGCCTCAGTGGCTTACTAATAACATTTCCTAAAAGGAAAATTTTATTATTTTCAAACCTTCTTATTTTCTTTTTGTACACAGTAACAAATTTTATGATTAATATATTCTTTTTATCTTTTCAAGAAAAAAAAAAAAAAAAAAGCCTATGTGAAGTATCTCTTTGGTACACCATTTCTTGTGGTTTTCTGTAGTCCTAAATCTCAGGGGAAAAGTTAGTATTCTGTACTATTTAGCAGCTAATGGAATTATCTGAAATAACTTTATTTTGGTTCAGATGGCGGACCAATATATCTTAAAGCTTTCTATGAGAAACCTAGGACTTCTCAAAGACTTTATCATTGTATAGTTTTTAAATATATACTTCTATTTACTTCCAAAACATCACACTTAATACACACTGTGAGACATTTATAAGTGAAATTTTCAGCATCAAAACTACTGCTGTGCTGACTTCAGGTACAAAACAACAGACTTGTCCTTTTCATCATAAAATATGTAAAAAAAAAATAAAACATTTCCAAATCAGATGGAAGTTCTTTAAAGAAATTATTCATTTTTTTATAGACATTTTATCCTCCAGGTTAAATAAAATACAGATACATTCTTCAAATATTGCTGTAGCCACTAAAATTATGAAACGAGAACAAAGATTTCCATGTGTCAGCAAAATCAAAATAGAAATTGCAAACATGGGAACGATGTGGGTTAAGAATTGTAAGTATTACAGAAGAACCCATGATTATTTCTGGCATTTTGATTATCAAGGATAAATCACATGCCTTTACTTATATATTCTTTGGGTGGGATCTTGGATTCTAGATGGTCTTCCTCAGAACACAAGAAGCTGGAAAGTCCATTAACAGCTTCTAAATAGAAAATGCAATGAAGGAAAATTGAAAACTTCATACTTAGTGATTATATTAACAAATAAAAGTGGCTTTTTCTTTTTTTTTCTTTGATCAGCTACACCATAAGACTGTTACGAATGTGTAAAATTTGATTGTAAATCAGTGTTGATAAAGAAGAGGATATTGCCTTTTATACTATCTCATTAGCAGAAGAAAAAAGTGTAAAGTGATATATTTCACAGTTACTCAAAGTTAATTAAGTCACATATGCAAAAATTTTCAAGTTTTGCAGCAAAGCAAAAAATGTACGGTTTTGTAGAATTACCTCGCAAACATCTTAGAGATGTAAATTACATTTTAATTTGTAAACGTTTAAGATCTGGAACAGCCTTAGAGCCTTTACTGGAAATTAAATTTGGCAAGGAAAATGTGTATCAGGTTTAAAATACGTATTGTCATCTAAAGTTATCTAACCTCCCACCCCAACACCAGAAGCCAACCTACAGTGTGCACTGCAGCACCGCGCTGAGCTGGCACAGCTCCTCTGCCTGAGCCCAGCACTGCTCCTGCTTAATTAGCCTCACTGGGAACTCGGGATTTATGAGAAACAGGACACACCAGTCTTGGTTCAAGGCTGCACTGAAAAAGCAACCTGCTTGCAAGTCTGAAGGGTATTTCTACAAAAAGGCAGTGCACAGTGTGCGGAGGAACATAATCTAGTTCAGCTCAGTGTAGTTATTTGCAGGAAGAAAATGCAGGTCATTAGTAGCAGCTGAACATTTAGTTACTTTTTACTTATATAAAAGACCACTCCACGCCCTCGGACTATGATGTTCAAAACAATTTAGAGAACAGAAAATGTGAAAACAACGAAAAGATTTCTGGACTGTGTGAATTTAGTTTTCCTGGAGAAGAATATCCCTTGGTTTTTGCAGGTGGTGTATCCACTTGCACATGATTCTGGTGACAGGTAAGAGTGAACTTTCAGACACTAGATAACTCTCATATGACTTTCCTCATCTTTATTTTCTTTAAATTGCCTTTTAATTAAGATATTTGGAGAAAACAGGCAAATTGTTAACAAGATATGAGGTAATTTAAAATTTCTTATGCATTTAACATTTTTAAACTTTAAAAGTTACTATGAATAACATATACTATGGATGTTTGGCTTTGGTTGCTGATTTTTCACAAGAACTCAAGAAAACCTCATAAGATATGAACCATCCCCTTCCCAAAAGAAGCAGAACACATTTCAGCAGTCACTTGCTGTTCTTCCACAGAATACAGAATGTTAACTTTGGTTTATTAATAATTCAATGGGTCAGGCAGAGGCTGAAGGAGACAACTCGAAGTTCTTCCTTAGAAACTATTTCTTCAACACACATAGCTTAAATTATGGAAAGAACAATATATTCTGAACTTCACACAAGCCATCTCTGAAGCTGAAACAAAGTAAACTCTAAATCTAAGACTTAATTCAGATGTTTAAACTCAGATTCAACTTCAATGAAAACATACGTTAAGGTAGTGCAACATGAAACAGCTTACATAATAATCCTTACATTAGAGAACAAAAAACTGCAATGCAAGCAAGGACAGCAAGAAAAAAAATCATGATGGAAGAGGTGAAAATATTAGCTTAAAGTATCAGGAACACAAAGGGAATGTAACAGCCATATATAATTGCACATTATTATGCAAGTTATAGTAGTCTCAGATTCTTCATGCAACAATGCTGTGAGAAAGTAAGGAAAAAGGATTTTCATTTTGACTAATTTTTTTTTAATAGGTAATTATGAAAATGTATTAACACCACTTACCACATTACAAAACTAATTAAAGAGTGATTGTTACACACCAAAATGACACCACTGTATCATTGTACCATATTATTGCTAAATTATTATCAATTTGACTATGCCTCCTCTAATACATTTCTTTTCTAAGAAAAACAAACTGTTTAATTTTTGGTTTAGATATACCTCTGGCAGAAGCTATGAATAAGGTTGAAACAAAATTCATTATTTATTTATGGTAATGCATTTTAAAAATATTTGAATTTGTTATATATTCTTTGCAATTAGATTAGAATTGGCTCCTGATTAACCTCTTCTGGAGATTATAGCCATTGAGTAAGAGTTACTACTTATGATTATGGAGTAGCACACAATGCAGTTGAATAATTTTAAATGGTAGTTTTAAACTGAAGTTATAGTTTCAAAATTATATTATTTTATTGTAAGACAAACCTACTGGATTAGCATTCACATTAAATATGAATATTCATATCAACATGAATGCATAAGCCAAAATTTCAGTAAGGATGTACAGTTGATATCTTAATTTGGAACCTTTCACCTTTTTTATTCTCACAGAGCAATGAAAGAATTTGTTGGAAACAAATTATACCACCAGATTTTATCTGCATCTGCAGGTTGGTAGATGAAAGCAGTAATGGTTACTGAAAGAAATATCAAGAGGCCAAACCAAATTATATTAAAAATACTCATTTTTTTTTTCCAAATCAAGATACAGAAAATAAAGAAAAACATGCAAAATAAAAAGTGTGATATTAAAATAAAAGTGCGACAATAATATTCTATCATGAGAAGCCTGTTTGTCCACTTTCACAGATATACTATAATCAATCAATCAATCAATCAGGAAATCATTACTTTGAATTCTTAATTGCTACACTGAACATCAGGAGAGAGAAAAAAAAGGTGAAAAGACTAAGATGAATCTGAGGTTAAGATTATAAAGGAAATTATTTTTGAGAAGCATGATGGCAATTTTCAATAAATGTAGCTCTAAAACCCAAAAGAAAAATCTAAACTAGGAATGCTACAATATGAATTAACTTGAAAATAGAACAAATATGATGAGGTGGCTTCTGAGTTAAAAGTTATTCCAAAAAAATTGCCACATATTCTTTTATGGATGGCACAGCAGTGCTTCTATTAAGTATGTTGCAGGGAATTATATAAGAAAGACAAAACCTCTTGAATATTTAGTGGCAGAGGACAAGTATTATTGCAAGTTTTACACAGAAAACCTAGTCTTGGATCTTCTAGCATGCAAGTACAGCTTAAAATTTCTATAAAAAGTAACAGCATATATGAATTTAAAAGAGGAAGCTGAACCTCCCCTGACTCCTCATGCAACAAAGGTACAGCGCATTAAAACTGACAGCAGTGTAGTTTTTGCAAATTGGATCTTCATTAGTATAGACCAATTCAGTCCATCTGCATGAGGTGGTTCACAGGTCAGAAAAGGGCTAATATATAACTAACTAACACTTTGTCTGAATAAAAACATGCCAGTGCTTGCATTCCCAGGAGGACACAGACAATGTGTGAGCCAATATTTGCACAGTATGCTAATATGGCTTGGGTAGGTGTGTATAACTCCTGCCAACACCAACCAAAGCTGCTCTAACCACATGAAATATATTTCATTATTAGAAAATTAATATTACAATTTGGATTAGGTGAATTATAATTGTGGTTCTCCTTTTTCAAGTCAAAAATCATTACTTTTGGGTCATGTGAGAAGAAGTTATCTTTAAACTGTGATATGTAATTTTGCTATAAAAAGTCACTAGTAATCTGTATTTGAATGTTGCCCATCTCTGCACTGTCATCTGACAGTAAATACACAAGGAAAAGAAATATGTTAAGAAAGAATAATGTGTCTGAGGTACAATTTTTTTCTTGTTTGTATCTCATAAGTACTTCACTCAATATACTCTCATTCCTGGCATTACAAGGACAACTTAATTCCTGTAAGGCTCTCTTGTGTTATTCAGTAACAAAGAAAGGTAGTATGTAAGCCAGTAAGAATATCTAAACAGCTGGATTTTGTCCCTGATCCACAGATTATTTTTCCTTGGCTGTCTGTGAACTTCAGTGAACAAATATGTATCACATTGTCATAATAACTCAAAGCTTGTATTTCACGTGACCTCTTCTGAAGGCTGGATTGCAAAATGTTTGGGAACAGCAAAAGCACTTACATAAAAGAATAATAACTTGAGAGCTGCAGAAGGTCATAAAATTTCTTCAATTATATCATTATTTCATATCAGCCTAATTTGTTAATGTACCAAAAGATGATCACCAAGGCAGTTGTTCTCACCTGTATCCGCTCAACTTCTAAAAAAGTTGCTGTTTGGAAGGCTTTTTCCCATAGTGTTAGGTCAGACTCTAGTTCCACAGAAAAGTAAAGATCTTCTCCAGATTCAGACTGGACACTGAAGCAATGTTTCCGACGGTCCAGTAGATCACTGTCCTGATGAAAACCTGAAGTTATATAATCTGGCATACATCAATTAATATTTTTAATTGCAAACATTTATGCCTCAAACCCAGCATTTTTAAGTGGCATCTTAAATAACATGAGTAACCACAGTCACTGAGGAACTGAAAATCAGGGGTTTGATCTAGACAATGACATTTCAATGAATTTTAAATTGATGCCTATATTCAGAATGGCACAGAACAGCATATCTCAGGCAGTAATTTTAAGTATTTTAACAAATAACTTCTTAAAAATGTTATATATCTATATATCTGTATCTATATCTATATCTACATATATATATATATATCAACTATACGCTTTTATATTAGATACATTCTATGAAAGTTTTTCACTTTCTATTCACATGAGGAACACAAATATCAGCTTCTCTGACCTATTTGACTTACACACCCTACTCTTGAAGGTTGGTTAAAGGAATATATTTATTTTAAGTATGAAAAGTCCGTATGTTCTATTTTCTTATAGAGGCTAGAGAAAACAAGTTCATACTTCTGGTGACTTACAAAATTCAACATACAATTAGTCTTTAAATGGATTCTGATGGTAGAGACTATAGTGGCTGCCCATGGCTAGGCTGCTGGCTTTGGTCCTGAAGGAGAAAATTACTTTTGGCTTTACTTTCAACATAACATCACACAATGGATATCAGGTCATAAATATTAAAAAACTAAAGATTGATGGCGTTTTTAATTGGTACTAAACCAAAGAATAAACAAGTTAATCAGGAAAACAATTCATTAAAATGTTTTCAATTATTTTTCTTAAATTTATTTATGTAATATAAAGGACGTTTTATGCTAAAATTCTGGCATGTAATTTGTTCTTGTGAAAAATAGGTTTGCAGAACCAGGTTTAATTAATTTAGTCCCTGCTACATCAAGGAAGCTTCTACAAGTCATAAGCTCACCAGCTGTCCTTGCCAATACATCTGGAGATTTGGGTATAAGTAGCCTGCATGCAATTTCCACAAAGCTACCCCATAGCAAAGGGCAGTTAAGTTCAGTAAAGGAGACTCGTAGGACAGTATTGCCTTCTGCTTATACACAACTTGAATAGACTGAGGGGAGCACAACCAGCTGGTACAAGCTGGAAGAGCAGCTTACATTGCTCAAGTCAGATCTCCCTGGGGCAGAGAAACAGGAACCCAAAGTTGATTGAGAATAAAATACATAAAAAAGGAACCTGTTTGAAACTATCATTCCCAGGTATACAAGCAGGCCATGGGAGAGCAAGCACTACTTTCCCCTTTCTCCTCATTCAGTAGAAATGTGACAGAACTGTTCAAGAAAGCCAGTACAGCATACATTCATGAATGCTTCTGGTTGAAGACTGCTTTACAATTTCTAGATGAATTGGCTATGGAGGCATCATGCCCTCTCTTTGCAATCACCATGACAAAAACAAGCTGCTAGGATTTTAAAATGACCAGTCACTGTGGAAAAATCTCCTAACTACTTCCATCAAGTGCTAAGCTAAAGTAGCTCTACAGTGTTAAGTCACGTACGAAGAAATCAGCATGAACACGTTTGATCTTAAAAGTCAGCATTTCCAAAAAAAAGAAATAATCTTCTTCCAGATTTTTCTTCCAAATATTAACAAGGATGTGTAGTTGAACTAGTTAGGTGTAGCTAAATAATAGTCTATGTCCTATCAGAAACACCTTTTGTCACTTTTCTGGTATATCTTTTTTCCCCCTTTTTTTTCTCCTTTTCCTTAAGGCCCTTCTTTTCAAACTGAAGTGTCAGTTCTGTTCACAGTATGTCCTGAGCAGAATTCAAGAGAGAGGTTATAATATCCAGGTTGTTGCTAATGACATCTATGCTCCATTGCACACACAGCCAAAGCACACAGAGCAGCAGCACTGTGACAAATGTTTAACCTTGTGGATATGTGTAGTAACAAAACACAGCATTATAGAGTGGTTTGGGTTGGAAGGGACCTTAGAGATCATCCAGCTCCAACCCCTTATGGCCATAGGCACTGAAACCTTTCACTTGATCATGTTACTCAGAGCCCATCCAGTCTGGCCTTGAACACTTCCAGGGATGGGACATCCATAAATTCTCTGGACTACTTGTTCCAGTGCCTCACTACCCCCACAACAAAGAATTTCTTCCTAACATCTAATCTAAAACTACTCTCTTTTAGTTTGAAGCCATTCTGCCTTGTTTTGTCACTACATGCTCTTGAAAAAAGCCCCTCTCCTTTTTTCTTATAACATTTCCTTAGATACTGAAAGGATAAGATCACCCTGAAGCCTTCTCTCTTCCAGGCTGAACAACCTCAATTCTAGATGAGCAAAAGCACTGGAAAACCCTCACTCCTCCAGGGTAGAAAAGCTACTTCTTTTAGAATAACAGCACTTCTTGTCTAACAGATCTTAAATTGAGTTTTGAACTCCCTGTGCTTCCAGAGCTAAACCTGACTGAATGGGCCTGTTGGGCCACACCCCAAAGGACCTGTCCAGCATGGGGTGTGCCAAGACTCATGTGTAAGGTACATGTATTCCCT
The DNA here is from genome assembly GCF_971803275.1 of Cyanistes caeruleus. Lineage (NCBI taxonomy): Eukaryota > Metazoa > Chordata > Aves > Passeriformes > Paridae > Cyanistes > Cyanistes caeruleus. The sequence goes on from NC_141701.1 coordinate 41,090,014, forward strand.
GGGGAAGGTTTTAGTTCTTCATAGCTACAACCAAAGGAGAAACTAAAAATATTTTGAACTCATCTTTACCTATTATTGACAAGAATTAGTAGAGAGTAAGTAATTATTCGTAATGCAGGCTCTTAAAGCTTTTCTGAAACATGATTATGTGTGATCACAGGAATCATTGGCTTTAAAATAACTGGAGTAATAACCCATTTTCAAATGGGAGAGAGCTTAGTGCATAGTTCAGTTCCAGAATGCATATCTCTATTTAGTTTGATGCTTTTAAATTACACCTTTAGACTCTTCCAGTCTTACAGGCCGTTTTGTCTCTTATTGAGAAGAATATGCTGTCTAGGAAAAAGAGAAGAGTTATTGTGTAGATTTTGATTAAAAAAAAATGTTAGAAGTTTTACTGAGATTGATCTCTGCTAAAAAGCGTTTCAAAATTGCAAAAATCTCTGGAGGCTTTGAAGTGATTAAATAAAAACCTATGTATTTTATTATCAACATTGCCAGTAATAATTGTACTAGATTTTACTAAGCATTAAATCAAACCTAGAGGATGAAAAAAGAGCTAAATGGGATCTACAATAATTATCCATGGTTTTGCTACTTATGTATGAAGATGAGAGCATGCTTTGTATTAGGAAAGACCTAATTAGTACTAGGTAGCATTTCCCCTCAGTGTTTTGCATATAAAAAGTTTAGAATATTTCAACTACTGCATTATATTGTGACAAACAACATGCATAATGGACTCATTCATTATTGGACTTTCTGTGAAGTTCCTATTCAGAATGAAAACAAAATTCAACATTTCCCCAGAAATAATAATTTAGCCAAATAATAATTTAAATTTGTGATTAGCTTTAATGTATACACTTGTGATTTTGATATTAACACCTGTAGTTAGGTCCATGATAAGAGAAGTGTAAGTCAAATACATTTAAATGATGTATTTTAGCTTTTCTAAAATTGCTAACGTACATATTCCTTTCCTAATTAGTGGTATTCCATCCTGCTCATAAAAATAGTTATGTGCAAGGTTCCCTTTAGTACTGCTTCTGCAACTTTTTATGCTTTTTCTGCAAGATCTTTAGTTTTACATCTCTTCTCAAGCTTTAAAATCTGTATTCTAGGTTTATAGAATGTAATAATTTGTACAGTAGATTACTAGACAAAACAATATGTAGGTAAAGCTAAAATATAGCTTTCCAAATGTCCTTATAAAGGCAGGAATTTAAAGCGGGTTTTTTTGGGTTTTGTTTTGTTTGTTATTGCTTTGTTTTGTTTTGTTTAGTTTTGATTTGTTTTGTTTTAGGAATACAATGACATTTGTCCAAAAGTCCAAAAATTTAAAAAACCCCAACTTGTCAGGAGTCTGAAAACCAGCTCTGGATGAAGCAGGAATCTTCCTTAATTAATTTTTATCAAACCACTACTTCAACTAAAATATAAATGTTATTCTACTCATTTAAGAATCTGCTATGACCCTGTATTATTTACAACTCATTTACTAGTCAGTGATGGACATGAGCCAATTTCATGTTGATTTTTTAAGCACTCTTTTATACTGATAATGATTAGTTGTACTGTTTGCCCTGATGTTCTTGTTGTGATTTATTAAAACTCTCTGAAGAGAAACACACACAAAACTTTTAGCAGTTTGCTAATTCTCACTAGAGGGAATGTGGTCCTGCTGAAAGATGGGCTGTGACAAAAGACATTGGCTAACTCCCAGCTTCAGGGTAATCCAGCATCTCTGCTGACAGGACAGTATGACTCCTGCTTGACTAATTAATAATGATATCCATGTTAAGTGAGAGTAATAAATTTGTCCATGGGAACTAAGCATGGCTCATTAGGCAGGTCCTTCCAAATCAAGGCAGAATGCTTCTTTATCACTAAATAGTGACTTTGCCTTCTCTTCTGCAGGGGTAATCTCTTCTCTTTTGAAAGACTGCTCTTTCCAGAAGCAGCACTACTTCTTTTTTATTACTTGTGTTGTTTCATTTTAAGTATGATGAGTACATTGAATAATCATATTTTGGCTATTATTTAAATCTGCTAAATTGCAAGAGGCCCTCACCTCTTGTGAGGGTCAATGGGAGCTGAGTTCTTTTATTCTACAAAGCTCTCTGCAACAGAAAACAAAACCGTATTTACCACCTTCATCCTCATGGCATGATTTTCACCCAGGAGGTGCTCAAGAATTTTCTGAAAGTCTGATTTACCTATGAATTGAAATGTAATATATAGAGCAGCCTATATATTTTGCCATGGAAATGTAAATAAATGCTAGTGACACTGTCGAGCAGTTTTTGACATGAACAACAATTCATGTAAGATGTTCAAAACCATCCTACACTGACAAAATAGACCTTAACTTTCAAGAAAATTCTATTTCAGCTATTAAAATGAGGTAAGTATTCACATCTCTCACATTAATTATAACAGTTCTTCAAAATACGTGACTGAGAAAACAAGCAAAACCTGTTTTCTTTGTTGAATAGTTTAAGCAGTTCTGCCAAAAGGAATCTGTCCTATCATAAACAAGATTCAAACCTAGCACCTAAATTCCCTGAAGATAAAAAGCATTTTCTTGTGCAATAACTCCAAAGCAACTGTAAAAATGAATCACACCATGCCTTTACACTTGCTGGCATCAGTGCCCTGATTGTTTTACTGTTTGTGTCTCCTTTCACCTATCAAATTTGGCTATATAAACATACACCCTTCTTTCTAAGGGCATATAATGATCTACTTCTTCAGCTGGAATTTTGGGAACACTTTGCTTGAGCATCACCATTAGTTGCTATGGTGATGGTTCTAATAGCATTTACAGGCAGCAGGGAACAGATTCAGTCCAGAGTGAAAAACAGATACAGCTTCTCCAACATATCCTCATTACTCAAGTAATAAATGAAAAATATCTATGCAGGCATGTGTTTGTACATAGCTAATCCTATTTGGACACTTCTGAATTTTGTTACTACGAAGTATAAAAAAACCATTGAAATTGCAGGTGTATATATACACATATTTAAGTAAACATAGAATTGCAGCCAAACTAAAACTGAACATAATATATTTTGATGTTCAGATTCTACAAAAAGTACATTTACTGAAAGGGAAAACTGTTTATAATTGCAGGATAAATTTTACTTTCAATTAAACTTCCATTAGAAAGATCTGTCTGATGGCTGGAGAGAAATAGAAAGGTTCATTCCCTGTATTCCATTAGGGTCAGCAGTAAGCTTGGATCACTTTCCTATTCTGCCTGATTAAAAGACAGAATAGGAAAAGGCAGAGTCTTGAATCAGAGCAAGAGTCTGAAAAGAGGTTTCCTCTGAGTCAGTGCCATAATTGTGCCTATTTCTTAATGAACTCTACTGAGAAACTTGTTTATTTTTTTGCCATATGAGGAAAATTTTCAAAATGTTTATAAAATTGACTAATCTTTTGAAGAAATAAATTATTCTAATACTTTCCAGAGAGGTGGTTATTTTCTGTTACAGAGAAATCAGGGATAAATATAATTACAAACAGATACTAAAAAATGCACTGATCATCTCTTTAGAGAGTTACTGAGGTATTTTACCTCTCCAAACTTTGAGACATTATTTACTGGAAACTAAGTTTAAGAACAGATCCTATAAGAATAAATATAATGATAATGGATAGCAATGTGGTCCTATCTTTCCATTCTGACTCCTTTTTAAAGTAGTTTCTCAAATTTAAATAATTGCAGCTGATTTTTTTTTCCCATGTTAGTTGTCTGCCTGAGGATATTGTTGCATTGTACATTATAGTTAAAACAGCTAAATCAGTTCTGTAAAATAAATTTGAAAAAGGAATTAAATTGGATTGTCCCAGTTAAAAAGAAAGAAATAAACAAAGAAGCATTGGTCCCCAAATCTGCTTTTTGGGATGCTTTGGGACTTCTGTTCTTTGGACTAGCAATGGCTGATTCAGGGACAGGGACACTTTTGCTGCCCTTGGGAAGGAAAGTTAAGATCTACCTAAAAAACTTAGTTGTTCTGGGCAAAATTTGCCTGTTACCATTTTGAAGATTTCATACTGAGCATGCTGCATCCCCATGGCATACAGGAAGACAACCTTCCCTATATTTTCTGCTGTTAGGAGCTGTCCTACTGAACACAGTATGTGAGAACAGGATACTCTGCATTTCCTTGAATTGTCTATGCACGTCTTCAATAAGAGAAAAATCACCTGACTCAACAGTAGAATTGGACAAAAGAATTACATAGAAGAAAAGTTCTTTTCATTCTCACTTTTGTCAGGTTTTGTGTTAATTTTTTTTTCCCCAAGTTTAGATGTCTTTGTTTTAAAGGCAGGAAAAGATCTTTTAGAGATCTTCCTCATGAAGGACAAAAACATTGGAAGGAAAAGCATTAAACTTGATTTAATAAAAGTTTGGAAAATTAACCACCTAACTGCTTATTTATTATAATAAAAGAATTCTCTACTTGCCTGCATACTCTTATTTAGCTTCCTTTCTTTTTTGGACAGAATTTCTTACTCAAATAGCTTGTCAATACATTATGTCAAGAAGAGAGTACATTAGAGTAGCACAGTAAAAAGCATTTGTGTTGAACATCAGTATGTCAGAAAATTTGTATAAGCAAATGTGTAAAAAAATTAATTTTACATGTACTTGCTAATAGTGCTAAGAAAAAAATTAAAAAGGGACTGTGGTAAAAAAAAGTCCTATCATAAAACAAGAAGATAAAGATTTTTTTAGAAATTAATATTTTTGGTTTCACTTCTGGATCTGGCTGTTGAGAGTAATCAACATTTAGTCCTCCACTGAGAAGAGAATGCACCAAATGAAGTTTTGAATAGTAGCCCCTGAGACAGGAATGATGTATTTCATATAAGGATTGGGACACAGTTCCGGTGAAAAATACAAAATTATCACTGTTGCATTAATTCCTAGAGTCACAAATTCTTTGCGCAATAAAACTGCAGCATCTCAAGCTAACTTTAAGTATTGCAACAGCCAGAAATAAAGATAGGAAAAACCACGAATAATTAAAGTCCATGACCACAAAATAAGAGAAAATTGATAAATTAGAAAAGAATGTCACACAAAAAATCTACTATAATTGAAGAGGCAGTGTGTATTAGTTAATGCAATTGTGAATCACTCCAATCTTTAGAAATGCTCTGATTAGATTAAGTCTAATCTAGGAGAGAAACTTCTCAAGCTGCAGATAAATCTCAAGTATCTTGGATTTAAGATATATACTTGTCTTTGCCAAGTATCCTTACCCAATATTTATATTTCACACCTCACCTCTGCTCTTTATCAGCATTCCCTTTGCTTTACATTAAACGTTAATTTGGCTTTGCTTTTCAAGGATGTTGCAACAGCGCTGTCAGTCTCATAACTAGACAGGCAACAGAATAAAATTTCTGAAACAGAAAGGTTGCAGAAGTCATTTAAAAATTTATTTTCTGTATCTGTTATTCTTTTTGTTTTCCTCTGTGTGTTTATCTTGTTATTTCTTCCAGGAAGAAGGATCAGACTCTGAGATTGGCAGCCCCAGTCCAACTCAAGTAATTTATTTTTCAGCCAAAACGTGACAGTTTATATCAATATTACATAAGAAATGTCAGAAAAAGGCAAGGGTGTGGGGGGGGGAGTTAATAAAAAGTGAGAAATCTCTCTAAAGTTAATGGGAAACATGAAAAGCCTTACTTAATTTCAAATATTGTTTATCCTTCCTTTCTGAACCAAACACAAATATGAACGAGCCTTTTGAGAATGGTAGTTGTCATGCACGTAGTAACACTGCCTCTTTGCTTTCAGAGAAGACTCAGATGGTGCTACAGAGCAATGGTAACAACACCTTTAACACACAGGGCCCATTAAATTTATCCAGATTAACATGAATTAGGGTTTATATACCTATGTACATGTGGAGGAGAAACAAATTGAAATCACATACAGAATCACAAGAAACATGTATGATCTGGCCAGAGACACAGCCACCTAGTGCCTATCTCTATGCATGGTAGGAGCAGCTACACACCAGCTCACACCTAAAAAGACCCAGTGGTGCAAATTTGATGGCTTTTTAGGAGCTCTATTTCAGTGAAGAAGCTTTTTTTATGGCCTAACTGAAGCCAGCCTAGTGTTAGCTTTGATGCTAACACATCATGGGGATATTTCTAAGCATTACTATATTTTTTATCTTAGAAGACAACTATAATTCTATTTATAGGGGAAACAGACCCTCTTTTCTGTGGAAACATTAGATACTCTTAAATGTAGGATAGAAGGCAAACCAAAGACTGAAAATCACTTCAATTGCTTTCAACTCATATACTCAACAGTTTAGCATTTTTTCCAAGAACTGGCACCTGGCTAAACCGCAGCTGAAAATCTAACATTCTTTGGAGGCAGCATGCGCCTATTCATAAAAAAGGGATTCATTACTTCTGCCTCTTAAGCATTCTTGAGTGCGAAGTGTTTTAGTGGAATCACATCAGGATGCAAGTCTCACCATTGAGCAATCCATATGAATGATAGACCTCAAAATACGTTCTCTACCTGCACTTAATATGTTTATGTCTCTATTGGCATTATTTTTAAAATTTACCTGAATACATTAATATTGTCAGTAGTTTCCCATCCTTTTTATATCATCCTTTTCCCATACTTGACTTCCTGGAAATGGACAGCATAATTACAGGCAATTTAAGTGGGAAAAATTAACATAACTACGTTTAAGGATTTTACACATACTAACAGCTAAAATAAGGAAGGAATCACAAGTCTTCTGAGACACCAAGTTGGTCCTGATTAAAATAGAAAGAAAATTATAGCTGCACTGATGTGAATGGTACTAACTATAAACACCAATGATTCACTACCCTGACATGTTGCCAGCATAGACTGCCTTCCACAGTTATCCTCACATTTCATTTCAGAGCTGATCTGACAATTGAATATGTTTCCTGTTTTATGCTGATAAAGTATGCTCTAACTGTGAATCTCCAAATATTTTTGCGTGACACTGAAGATAGAATGTAGGTGACTGAACTATAGAAAGCATTTTCTCATGATTAAATGGAGATTTTTGGATGAGCTGAAGAACAAAAGTTACTGAAGCAAAAAGAAAAGAGAAGTGCAATTTCTTATGTTACTCTTCATAATTTAACTGAAAAAATGTAACAAACTTTCTTCTATTCCCTATACAGAAAAATTGTTTAAATATTTAAACTATTGACAAATTTATCTAAGGTATTTAAATCTTGTTAAATTATACACACTTACACATGCACAGATTCTCAAAACACATATGTTAAAATTGTGTATCAAGAGGTACCAAAAAAGACATATACATTTAAATCAGCTTTGAAATACTGAAAAGGATAAGGCCACCTGCCTTTCTGTAGTGACAGAATTACCTGCATTTCTAGAATATTGAATATTTTTCAATTGCAACATAAAAATTAGTTGGCTGTTAGGAGGGCTTTACTCCCAAAAATAAAGGATAAGGTGAAACAAGCTTCTGGGAGAATAAATTAGAAATATTTATTGATAGAAAATTCTTCCAGCAGTTGTTTTGAAAATGACTCATAGATACATTTTCATGTCAAAAGTGGTATCATTACATTATCTTGCCTGACAAATTTCTTAACACAGATCACAGATTTTTCATCCACATGCTTGTGTCACTGTCCCATTGGCATTAGTCTGAATAAACTTGTGTTGAAAAAAAAAAAAAAAAAAAAGAGTGCCTTAAATGCTATCAACTTTTTACTGGTACCTTTAGTTGACTAATCAGCACAGCTTTTACAGTTCCTACCTTCTTTGCCATTTTAACTTGCCTAACTTTGATTTCTACTAATTTTCTTTTTACCTGCTTAATTTTAGGCTTAAGGAGTTCTTCAGTGCCTTTACTCTCTGCTTCCACCCCTTAATCAACAGATCTATTGAATTTTTAATCAATTATTTCATATGCTTGCCAATTTATGCCCCCAGGTAAGTTATTTGCATCTCCATAAATGCTCCTTTTACATCAAGCAAAGCCCACTGCTGTTTGCCATTATTTCATAATGAATAATTTAAACCAATTAAATAAAAAGGGATTTTTGTACTCAGCTTGCTTTACTTAGGTTTCATGTCAAAAAATATTATTTCATCCTCGAAATCTTGACAATGAAGAGCTTTATATTTATGTGGTAAGTATTTTTATTTGGTAGTTTGTAAACTTTATACAGAACTTTTTTTATATTACATTTTTTTATGGTAGTGTATGAAAGTGGTTTTGAGAGTTCGGGGTTTTTTAAATTTTTATTTGTTTACTATATAAAACTGTAAATACTGAATTAGAGGCTCAATGATATTTTGCAGAATTTTTGTCAATAAAACTCTTTTTCACACAGTGAAAAGACTGCTTTTTAAAGCATATTTTCATGTTTCAAATTTTAAGGGTCTTCCTGGTTATTTAGGAGGTCCTAATCAAATTAGAATTCAGACTCAATGCCTTGCTTTCTCTTCCTTTTCTTTGTAATCTGATGCAGAAAGTAAAAGAAAAAAAGTATACAGTTACAACAAAATAGATTTATTTGATGAGTAATAAATATGAATCCACTAGCTATAAACCACGTAATAATCTCTGATATCTCTGAACAAGGTACAGAACATCCTGCCTTGTAGCTGCTCGAGACTAAGGCCATTGTGACAATTGAAAATGGCATCCCAATCTTCTATATTTTTTGTGAAAGGAATCAGTCTTTGGAATGGATGCTAGATGAAAAAGAACACTAAACACATGCAAGTAAATATAAAGAAAATATTGGTCATGGTGGAAGACAAGTTTTAGGTTTTATTTAACATCTTTGGACTATATACTTTTCCTGAAGTTTAAATCAGTTAAGTACTTTGTAGTAGACAAAGTATTGTGGGTAGATATTAATATTTGTTTACTGTTTCAATATTTTTATTGTTACCAGAAGAGGAATTATTCTCTTATCCTGAAACACTAAAATATTAATGAACATTCAGTAGGATCTGGTAGTTCATTTTCTCCACTCTAGTGCTTCTGTCATGAAGAGAAACAGAGAAATCTCTCAAACTAAGGAAAATTACAATTCTATTTAAAAAGAGAAACTTGGTACAGTAAATCTCTCTCTAATCTAGACTGTTTAAATTCATCAGAATTTTAGTTACATTTAAGTGAAAAATGGAGAAAAAATAGATACAGACATGTTAAGTCCTGTCCCTGTGGCACAAGGGACAGTCATTGAAATTGCCAATATACACAGGAGAAAATACCAGCTACCTTGAGTGACAGCTGATGAATATAAGTCTAAATGTGGACGATTTTTTTTAAATATCTCATTCAAATGCAAGCAAGCCATGTAATAGAGATACACTTTGCTTAGTAAATTATGTGGTAACACTTAACTCTAAAGCACAACTCACTCAGCTATCTCATGCAAAGTTTAGCACAGCCCACTTGCAATTCCTTCTACTTGAAGTGAATATTAGCCAGAAAAGCTGTGTCATTCGCCAAGCCAAATAGATTTATAACAAAAGTAGCATTTGAGGTACTATAAAAGGGAAAAAGTTTGAAGGTAATCACAAAACCCCACAGTAATTTTTTTTTTTTTTTTATGTGGCCTCTGATTCAGTAATATCCATGGGGCTTGTTCCAATGGGTCCAAAAACCAGTCATTACTTAAATGGAGACTTTTAAGATGCTGGCATAAAAGTTGAACAAACCTTGAGTTTCTACAGATGTTCAATATAGTAGTGTAATGGGAAGCTGTTTTTCTTGGTTTTATTTGCTTTTATATTTAGTGAAACCATAGCTAAGTTCTATAGCACCTGCTGTAGAAAACTAGAACATGGTGAAGATTAATGCTCCAATGTCAGAACCTGCAATTCCACTGCAATGATTTTTCCACTTCCAGTTTTTATTATTTACAGGTTTTTGTCAGCTAAAGAACTTGCTTGGAACATTTCAGCATTTTATAAGCCTGACCATATTTACAGACAATAAATGAATAACTGAATATCAATAAAGTGGTAAAGAAACATATAAATTATATTTTTCTATTACTTATGCTGGAATTGCTTCTCTGTTAATACAGACTGAGGCTGGAAAATCTTCCCAGATAGTTTGGAGGGTTGGATGATAAAAAAAAACCAGCACATTCGTACTTTTTTATGTGCTTCCACACATCAGTGCCAGGAAGGCACTGGTTTAGGTTTTACTGCTTTGTGAACTGTCTCCTTGGCTGTAATAACTTCTGCTACATGGCTGAGAAATTAAAAAAAAAGAACAAAAAAAACAATGTATTGCTATACAAGAATAGGAGACATAGAAAAAAGAGGGGAAAAGAAAAATGCCTAAAATTGCAAGTGACTTAAGAAGAGCATCAACAAATGCAAATGGCTAAAAGAAGAAGGACCTTGAAATTACAGAAAATTATACAGCACGCATTCCAGAGATTTCTATTCAAAAAGTAAAAAAAAAATCTTTGGATAAGTGATAAGGAAGAGTCACCCTAGCTCCAAAGTGCTCAGTTCTCTGACAAAGAGCTACCTTGGTGCTTATTGCATTAAGCCCAAGGCCTGAAGCAGAGGTTACCAAAGAGAATGGGGGAAAAAAAGTGCACGTAAGAAGTGGCATTTTTCAACCTTTCCAAAGGCTGACCGTGTTCTTGGAGCATTGTTCATTTACACCCTCAGTGCAATGCCTTCACTGAGTGAACTTGTCCTGTTACTCAGCTCCCAGCATGAGCACTTCCAAGGAGCCAATATTTGCAGGCACTCAGTAACTGAAGGACATGCCACAGTGATGGGATGTGTTCCATTTGGCATGTTCTACTCCTTGATAAGACCCCAAACCTCACAGCCAACAGTGGCAAAAGTAAACTTTTCACTTCTCTGTTCAGATTGCTAGGAAGGTGGATTTTTTCAGACTATATATTTGGTCTTGGGGTTGGTTTTTTTGATTATTTTTTTTCTATTGAAGTCTCAAGTGCAAAAAGTTTCTGAATTTTATTGAGCCATTCCAACTTTAATCTGCCTCCCTAAGGAAAATGTAGCGCACCTATGTGACCTACAAAACCTGAGAAATGTATCATTTATATCAGTAAAAGGTCTTTCCAGTGGGAAAAATATTTTAGAAGCATAGTATTTTCATATTTCTTGTTGACACTAGTCTGTCTCTGCCTAGATAAAACTAGAGAAATGTTAAAATTATCTTTTACATAATTTGGCCCCCAAGCCCCCCAAAACCAACATAAACCAGAAAGCACTTCAAAGGAATAGAAGAAGGCATCTCTTTTCCTTCTCATTTAAGAAATTTTGAGCATCTGTTTTTCACTGTTTTTAAAACAGAGAGAAGACCACATAAAATAATTCTGATTTAATTCACAATTAAAAATTAAAAACTATGTACAATATTAGTCTTATTTAATTTGCTACTCATAATTTTAACTTTCTAAACATGTATCATTATCTCTTCCCTTTTATTACACTCCAGGAAGACTGAAGAAAATGGAAAAAATAGGACAAAACTTTTCAAAATAGTATTGCATATTTCAAAGATTCTGCTCTCAGTCCTAGTGAAATCATACATTGCAGCTGCTATTAGTTCCATCAACATATTTGAAAGCGACCAAACTGATCACTGCTTCTTTAGGTCCTCAGTTAGGTAAAGAAATGCTACACTAGTTAAATGTGACATTAAAGTGGAGCTGTAAATCCCATACAGCATTATGGAGAAATAGGTACTTTTCTAGTCAAAAGCAGTTTATTTCCAATTTTTCCCATGCCTTCTAGTTTGATTCTGTATCTACTGACATCAGGACTTTTGATATTTCACTTTAAAGGGAAAAAATAGATCTCTTTTTGCAAGGTAGTTAGTGTTATGCTTTTGTCTGTCAAAGTGGTAATTTATTTTATATTTTCTTATCATACCTTGAGAATTTTGCACATTATCTCATAAACTGAAAATGTTTTCTCAGCTCGTGTCCAATCCCAGGTTGTGACCTTTAAAAAACAAACAAAACACAAAATAAACAGAAAAAAAAGTTATTTTTGTTGGTTTCAAGAATTAAGTTTATTAAGAAAAAAAAAAAAATCCCTAAACTATTTACATTGATTAAAATAAATTCAGAAAGGCCAAGCACTGCCTCAAAGGAACAACTAGCAGGGAGCAGACTGTTCCATCCAGGCAATGCTTAGGAGAAATCTTCCCTGTCCTTACAATGCAGCTCCTTTGCATGCAGACTGCTCTCTGCAAAACGAAACCTCCCCTGGGAACTTGCAGGGGTTGCAGTGAGATCCTGAGAGGATACAGCCCTTGAATTCATCTCACAGAGCCAGGGCCCTGTCTACTAGAAAACATGATTCTCACCACTTTCCTCCTTGTAACTGCATGCCACTATTTGCTCCCAGCCACCTACAGTGTCTGCAAGTTCACAAAACCAGTCTCCAACCTTGGAATGTCCCAAACACTTACCCCACATGCCTTGAAATCCAGGGGGAAAAAAACAAAGCAAGAAACAACACAGGCAGATATTCACTTTCTTTTTTTCTTACCAAGATTAATCTACTCCTAAATTCTAACAAACTAAGATTTGAAGAATAGATTGTTTCCTCCTTTTTGTTTCCTCTTTGTTTTGGGATTTCACAACTGTTTTTAACTGTTTATTTTTTAATATTTTAGGCAACTGTTTTACACAGAAAAAATGCATATATAAAAGAATTAAAACATGGAAGGGTAGGTGTTAAGACTTAAATGAGACAGAAAGGGGTAGATGAATATACTCAGTAAAGGAAGAGTTAAGGCAATATCAGAACAGTGTCTAAAATTTCCAAAGAAAATGCAAGCAGAAAACAGGACAATATTTAAAGCTTCAAAATACAGAGGAAAGCACAAACTAGAATGAAATTTAGGTTATGAATGAAAGAATAATCATCTTAATGGTAAGACACTTTGGACAGTGGCCCATATCCAAAGGAAGACAGCTGTATCATTAAATTTATTAGGCACAATGAAGAGGTTGATGAAAACATATGTTACTGTTTCTACAAGATTCAAGATGAATTTTTTGAAAAATGTTTAATAAAATAGTTTCCAGAGCCCAAGGAACAAAATATTCTATGAGGTCAATTTACCTCTTATCTAAACAGAAAATAATCATTAATAGATCAAAATTATTTTGATGTTGTATGAGAAAATTCTATCCCTAACTCATTTTTAGTTATAAACATTACTGTAATGGAAAGTCCTTTAGGGAAATCACAGGCAGGAAGGAAAAGTTCGAAAAGACAGTGCCATAGTTACTCTTCTATTAGGATTTTCTTTATTTGAAGTCATTGTCAAATGCAGTCTTTACTATCTTATTGAACTGAGGGTATTAAACCGCAAAGTTACTCTTTCTCCTACGGACATAAAGATAAATTTCTCACCATGAACAGAAAAATGGGGAGAGGAGTCTTGCTACAGCCCCACTGAGCCCACAACACCCCGTCACACCAGGTGAAGTCATACTGTGCTATGAGGAAAAGTCATTACTGTTGCTCCTGAAGAACAAAGTCATTTGGAGCTATGCTTAAAAATTTACAATAGGCTCCATACTTTGGGGGAAAATATAAGTGCTCCCTCTTCTGCCCTGGTTTCCTGCTTTTGTTTGTACCTGTAAAGGGACTTCTTTTCAGGTCAAACCAAAACGCTTTCTGTGTAAAGACATGTGCAAAGCAAAAGCAATTGGAGAATTAAGATGCCCATAGAAATTGCTGCACCAGTCACTTTTGATGTTTTAATTTAAAATATTGAGTAGAAAAAGAAAGGGTGTTAGTGGCTCTTTCTCGAGTAAATTTCAAATTATAAATCAGACAATATTGAAACCTACCAGACTTGATACAATTAATATTTCTAAAGAAGGAAATGTATCAGGAAATAATAGAAAAAATAATACTATAGGAGTAATTGTCTTTAAAAATTTCAAAATGCAAATAAGAAACACTAGGATTGCTCTTTTATCTGAAGTAGAAGTACTATTGATCAAACAGATAAAAAAAGAGGCAGGGGGAGGCTGTTGATAGACATCATTTAAACATGTGCTTCCCTAATGTGTTAGATTTTGGCAGAGACTGGGGAAATACTTTTGTTTGATTTTCTGGTTTAGAAAGTTTGCAGGACATCTCTTTTCTGACATCTCAGAAAACAACTTTGTCCAAGTAGTTTATACTTCACATGTAATTAAAACAGTTTTTATTTTAACTACACTTTATACATCTCTTAAAAAGAAGCTCTGAAACTGTCATTGAAACTTTGTTCACAATAATTTCTAATCCCTGGAAGAGACAAACTTGCAGAATAGCAAACATAATTGTATGTGTGAAAAGTTTGCATATAGAAAATAGGAATTTAGACGTGTGGAACTATATACATTACATTTTGGAACTGGATGACCTTTAAGGTCCCTTCTAACCCAAACATTCTAAGTCTTTAAGGCAGCTCTGTAGGAATTCTTCCTCTGTCCTAAAAAAAGCATGGTTATCATTCTGCTTCCCTCCTACTTCATGAAGAGAAAATATTTTTCTCTGCATTTGAACAGTTTTTCTATTTTAGATTGGGAACCAGAATCTGACATTACAAATTCATTTTGTGCTTGCAGCTGAGCTGAAACAAGAGCTACAAAAACCAGAGGATGGATTTCTTGCCTTATACAATAGCAGCTTGACAAAATTTTCCTTACATCACCATGTGAACATGTTCCTTTCACATCCATTAATCACTGCCCATCAGACATTTACCCTCTATAAGTATATTGTTCTTATAAATTCATGATTCTTCAGTAAAGAGGCTTGTGGTCTCTTCCATTAAGAACTTCCATAGTTCTTAAAAAAGAATAATCTTCCTGTTTTGTATTGAACAGGATTTCTCATCATTTATTCTGATTCTGTCTAGTACCCAGAATGGAGTTGGTTTTATTTGACAGGCAGCAAATGCTCAAGTAGGTCTGGCAAAGACAGGAGAGCTGGTTTTGAATTAAGGTGCTTGTTAGCATAATCTGACATTTTAATCTGATCCTGAAAAATATCCACCAAAAAAAGCCAAGCTTCCACTAATAGACTGAGAGAGCCAAGATCCTGGTCTAAAAACATTGAACCCATGAAGCTTTCAGCTCCTACTTACTTCCATTCCCCATGTCTTTCACATGTTTTTAAACGTTTTGCTAAACAAACACCAGTAGTTACTGATGATCAATCTAAAGATTTGCAAGATGGCTTTGAACTACCTCAGGAAGAGGTTCAAGAGGTAACAGATGCCCCATCTCTGAAAACACTGAAGACCAGGTTAGACAGGCTCTGAGAAACCTGCTCCACTTGGAGATGTCCCTGCTTGCTGTAGGGAGGTTGTACTAGATGACCTTTAATGTTCCCTTTCAACGCGAACTATTCGATGATTCTGTTTCAGGCAGGAAGGAGCTACAGCCTGGATCTGACAAACACAGGGTTTAGCAGCAGTCAGAAAGGTCACCCAATAAACAGGAAAAATTAATCCACATGACTCTTCCTGCTGCAGGCATGGGACTGCGACTGTCTCCTTAGCAACTGGCTTAAAAGTTAGCTAGAGGATTTTTACTGCAGCTTAGATGTACCGTAACATTGTAAGAAAGTAAATTACTGAATATAAGATGAACGTTAAAATTTTACCCAGTGTTTCCAGTGAGATTCCAATTCAGATATTTAACTTAAACATTTTCATTTGATTCCCTACCTTCTTTTTAGTGCTCTTAAGCAGCAAAAACTTACATTCAGGACAGAATCTAAATAGAAATATATTGCCATCTCCACAGCATGTGAAAAACTTTGATGTTTTCCCAAATCTCAGAAGTTTCACTAGAATGATTGTTCAGTTTAAATCTAACCATCTTGCTTTGGGCCTGTTCTGTCTGCCATGGGAAAATTAAAAGCTCCCTTTTAACATGAGCAGATTTCTCTTTTATTTTTCTAAGTGTTCATTCAAGTGGGGGAAAATAAATTCTTGCTAGATACCAAATCATCTGATGAAGAGCTGTTTTCTATCACTTCTATACCACACCCTTTGGAACTTTTCAATGCCGTTAGTTGCAGTCCTAGTAGCCCAATGAGAGATATCTCTTTGTTAAAGACTTGTACACGTTACGTGACATTATTTTATTCCTTAACATTTATTCCCACTAAATGTGAGGAGCATACTTACTGGAGGTGCTATAAATTTATACAGGGAAGATCCCCTCAGTGCTAGAAACTTTGGTGTGTACATTCGGTCCTGAAGGGAGTCTTGTTCCCGTTCTTCCGTCCAGCCCATGTAGACTATCTGACAAAAAAATCAACAGTGTTGAGAATTTCTCAGAAATTCTGTTGTGTTGCAAAGTATTTCACGTGCATAAACTGATGTTTGTCAAATTTAACATAGCTGCAAACCTTGAACCCCAGACACAATACAGTACACTGGCAGTTTATATAAAGGATGCCTGTCAGGAAAATGCAAAAACGTGACAAGAAATACTTATTGTACTAGCAACAACAAAAAACCTAAACCACATACTCCAGGGGTGTTAAAGGTGTATTCTGCATATTTGCTGACTGATGATGTCAGTGAAATTTAATGCAAGTGAACTCAGGAATCCTGAGTCAATCAACTGCTATTACATAGCAACATAGATGCTCACGTGCAAGTTCACAGTTACACATTAAACAATATGATCTTGCAAATTTCAGTTCCAATTAATGTCAATTTTTTTTTTACTCTCTGAAAATCTCTCGTGTATGAGTTTTGAACCTTTTTGCTTAGAAATAGGAGATTAACAGACTGTTTTCCGTCACTATTTTGAATAGATTTCGTCTACAGCTAAGAAGTAACCAGAATGCTGCAGACTCTTACCACTACCTGCAGATCTTCTGACACACATGCTTGAACTAGAACTTATTCCAACTCTTACATCAAGTAAGATGTAATTTCCTACCTATCCTATTAAGTCTGAGTTATTTAAATCAAATCCTTAAAGAGTAGAATAATATGAGTCACCACTATGACAACTTCTGGAGAACCACTGAATAGGGAGTAGACATCATGGAACATTTGATTAATAACCATGCCATTAGTAATAAAATACAGTGTGCACAGGTACACTACTGCTATGAAAAATAGTTCAACCCATATTTCATACAGTGCTGCTAATGGGATAGATCTATTTTTAAATGTCTCTGTGAAACCGATTTCTACACTAACAAAGCAAATATGGGACATTCTCTGTCTTAAATGTCAGTAATAATCATGTAAGGAAAATGGTAATAATTATGTAAGGAAAAGGTAAAAAAGTCAATAAGTCAGTAAGTGTACCAATGGTATGAATGTGCCTAAAATTAATGTTTTTACTGCATGTTTTATCATCCCAGATTTTGAATGCTGTGTACTTTTTGAAAAGGAATTTACACTAGATTATTTCTTTTCTTTTGGGCAGAGAATTTTTAGCAACATTTCTTCACAGAATATGCATTACAAGAAATAGTGAATCTATTGTTTTTCTTTTTCTCTCTCCTTTATATTTTGGGGGGGATGGGGGAGAAGGTATTTTTTTTTTTTAATTGTAACACACTGGAAATGATTGGCTTTTTCAAAATCCCCTTGTATGAAATCAACACTACTAGTCTCTTTCACAGTTTATTGGATATTCTATGGTCTATAACCAGAGACAGGGAGAAGGTCCATTTTTCTCATACTACAGTGACACCTCAGTACTTAATTATTTTGTCAATATCAAACACTAAAACTGTCATACCGTCTCAGGTTCAATGAAGAACATGTGTTGAAATATCTGCTCGTTTGGTGACTAAACACGTTTATAAAAGTCAAAAAGAAGACAGGTCTGTATCACAATATTCAACCATCAAAAAGAGTGCTAAACACTGTGTTGTTATGCAATAACTAAAAAGCCATGTTCTCTGAAATCTCATTAGTTCCTGAATGAAGAACTATTCAAAAGGAAAAAGAAACCCAAACAAATAATTGACTGGTAAAGTAACAAAAGTTTTTAATTATTTCAATTAAATGTTAATTCAAATTTCTTTCATTTCTGCTTTTTCATATGCTATCCATAAATAAGATCCTCATCCCTCTGACTTGATTGCAGTCTCTAGATCTCAGTGACTGAGATGGATTACACAGAACAGGTATTTAAGTATGAACCAATTGTACCACCATGCGCAGAATTTTGGCACATTTTTCCGTCTATAACTGGAAGAAAATGCATGATCTCTAATTTCCAGGTATTGAGACATCTATGCTTCAAAATTAATTCAATTGAATTAATTTGGTTTCATCTTGATTTTTTTCATTAAAATTGGACACACAGTAAGATATCATCTTGCCTGATGATATTTAATATCACTGTAACACTGTATGTAATCCCTCCTTAGTGTTTTTGTCTTTCATATTTCTACACCGACTATTCATCAAGATAACAGGATACAGTCACCCATGCTGTGCAGATGTATTGGTATTCCATATTTGATTGACTCAATACTAAAGTAGCCATGAAATTTAAGGTAATTGGTCCCTTAGATATTTCTCCCTTGCTTCTGTAGATCATGAGGAAAAATTAGATTGATTTTCCAGACAACCTGCTGTGCCAGAAGTTTTATTAACAGAAAAGCATTTCTCCTGCAGACTCAATACCTACTCTTCAACACAGAGAGGAACTGTCAAGCAAAGGCTGTATGATTATAATTAGGAACATACACAAATTTGTTTGAGTACATGTGCATATCCACATGTGTGGATTAAAATAGTACAGGTTATATTCTGGAAAACAAGGCAAAACGAAACAAATACTTCCCAACTCTTTTAATAGATAACTCTGAATGAGAACTATGATAAATTTTAAGTTCCTAAAGTGATCTCAGTTTATCTAAACATACTAAATGTGTGAAATTAAATATTGCAATTGCAATGAAGGTGAGAAACTTGAAAATTTTCACTTCTGAGGTAAAATAGGTGACATTTTTGAAACATTCCTGCTACTGGGACACCTTCTGACTTCTAAAAAAGCTTTGACCTATAAGAACTTAGAGAAACTTACTTACTGGAAAGGCATTGTAACTTAAAAAATTAATAGTTCATGCTTATATATGAACTGAAATATTGGATGAACAAGATATATGTCTTAATAGTTCTGGACCATATCTCAGTGTAGCTGCACATGTGGATTTGGCATATATGGCACCCCAAGAAATTCCAGAAATTCCAGAAATTCTAGAAATTTGATTTCTTAAAAAAATGCTTAGAGGATCAGATACACGATGAACGGATATAAATGTTAATCATAGACAGTTCATAGCATGCTCCTTTATAAGTTCAAAAATCTAGTTAGTTTTTATCTTATCATTTTTTTGAGTCCCTACAAAACTGTTGACTGTTATCAACAAATGTGGCAGAGGTGGTGAAAAGAGATTTTATTTATGATTCACATTCCACTTGAAAAATAATTTTTTCAGTCCTGGTTTCTAACTTACTTCAAGCAGCTCATTCTTCAAAATCAAATGGTGACACAAATTAGTTAACTTAGAGGCTGCTGATTCAGTAACAAAGATTCAATAAGTCATTATGGTTTATGAGTTAAATCATGGACAGTTTAAAAAAATCTATATTGAAATGATAAATGAAACAGGACAATTTCTTCAGTCAAAAATCCATAATCTTGTAATTTAATATGTTCTTAAATCACACAGACATCCTAATCAAGAAAGATAAATTACCATATTTTATATCAGTCCAATATATTGCTAAAAAAATGACTTAAATAGCCTTGACTACCAGAGAGACTTTTCAGAGTTTTTACACAGATTTTATTATATTGTAGGAAGAATAATAAGACAAAAATGCAAGAAAATTTGTGAGGCAATTGAAAGATCAGAACAGATGCACTGACAGCTTTTTATCTTGCAAGTCTGATACACTCACTATGTGAAACTCTGCTGTAGGGCAACAGGATGCACATGGAATCAGAAGACAAATAAATATGTCAGACAACATAGAGGGAAGTAATGAGCAATGAAAAACTCAGATAACACTCTCTACCCTGGTTTTAATATACATTTTTCTGTACTTTTAAAAATCATTTTCTGAGTGGTCTAAAAATTCATGATAGTCAATTGCTAGTAGAAAAACACTAAAAACCACAATGGAAATGTGGGAAAAAAATGGAAGAAAAAGGGTGGTCAGAATGCAATCATTGGAAAAAAAGTTCTGCTTAGGAATTAGCTTAGGGAAAGGCTTAGGATTTTTACACTGAGTAAAAGAAAATGTTGAAAGTCAACTAACCACACAGAATTTTGAATGGATGCTAGAAAATTTTTTCCCTATTATAAATTCAGTTAAAATGTCTCCTATCCTATTTTTCATATTTTAGGTTTGTAAAAAGCCTGATAGACTTTACATAGTTTTTTTACAATTTGGGTGAATTATTTTTTTCTTCCTCATTAAAAAAAAAAAGTCCACTAAAACTTTAGAGCTATCACTAACAGCTCTAATGATCACCTTCATATTTTTGAACCATTTAACTACAAACAGATTATTCAATCTGAGATTGCACTTGGATTGTATCTCACATCTTAATTTTCTTCTGTGTAAGAACTTATATTGTCTTCTTGCTACCAGACCAAGGCTGAGTAAAGGTTTTTCCATTTGGCTTTGTCTTGTTCTATTTTTGAAATGACCCCACAAAAATTGAGGAAATATTATCAGGTCTTAAAGTGTCAGAGAAAACAGGAAATATTTCTTCATTATGGAGGATGATTTTTTTGCTTTAAAATGAAAACTGGTATCAAAGACTGAAAACAGAGTACATTTACTTTCTTAGCAAACAAAATCAAAATCAGAGCAAAGACAGATGCTTACAGTAACAAAACTTGCCTGGACCTACACAGAGCTCTGTCCAAAATTAACAGTGCTGTTTGAAAAACCTTCAGGCAATTTATGTTATATCCAACAGCATCCCATGGGAAAACTTTGGACATTCCCAATGAGACCAATACCAGATCTTGCTATAAATCAGGATTATATTGACCTCTTATTACCTTTACTCCCTCCACAGGTTTGAAAAATGATGGCTACATGTGGATACAGGATAGTTTTCCAAACAGGTAAGGAACTGCGTATTGCTTTTCCAGGTTTCTTCTTCTTGTTATAATCTACTAATCCAGAGAAATATTTTGTCTCACCCATCCGGTTTTTCATCCAGTGCTACATATTAATAGACACAGCTTATTTCAAAACACTCATTTTACTTATTTAAGACTTCTAAGTAGCTGTTTATTGAAATAAATTCTTCTAACGACAAAGTTAATTTGAACCTTAATTGGGCAACTTTGTGCCTTTGTCAAAATGTCAACATTAGAAGTTGGGATTTTTTGCCTCTCTTAAATTATTCAAGTCAATGCACAATTATGCATATTTAAAATTCATTACAATTTGAATTTGTTCATTTTAATAGAGGTGATTAGCATTTAGAAAGCACAGACTTTTTCCAAGAAAGACCTTATGCAGCTGTTATTACAAAGATGGATTTGGATGCAAACTGCAGTATTAGATACCAATCTATACTAATTTCAGGAGTGTGTGAAATTATGAGTAGGAATCGGTACAAAAATAGCTCACACTAGTCCTGTCTTCCAGGATATTGACTGGGTAATTAAAAAAGATAAAAAATGAGCTAGAGTAGCTAGCCAGCATGTGGTAAACTCCCCAAAAATGCACCAGGGATATGTACATTTTATATAGCATTAAGCATTTTCCTGCTAAATAGATATGGTAGCTAGAATATGAAAAAAATATTGTGTTATCTAAAGTAATCTGCCTTCCTCACTTGAATGAGCCTTCTCTTTCTTGTAGACTTCTTCCACCACATAACTCACCTTCCAAGCAATTTAGCATATCCCTGAGCAGATTCAATTGATTACCACATTTACCACCGAGGAGACTCAGCCCTGATGACATCAGATGCATTTTACAGCTGACCTGACAGGCTTCAGATCTCTTCTGCTACTCTCCACAGAGCAGCTCTCAGAAAACACTTTGAAAATGTGCAGGTCTCACATATTTCCTGACTAAAAAATTACTACATATTAGGCTGTCATCATTCCCCCCTCCTTTTCATGTTGCGTAACTGCAACCAACAGGGTTCTGCTTTATTGTCTAAGAGAAAAAAAAAAAAATAAAATCTTTGATATATGGTCATATTTGAATTCCTACCTGCTCATTTTTTACCTACTGAATTTAGGAGGACACAAGAAAGGCTGCAAATTTTAATCCA
Source organism: Cyanistes caeruleus (assembly GCF_971803275.1). Lineage (NCBI taxonomy): Eukaryota > Metazoa > Chordata > Aves > Passeriformes > Paridae > Cyanistes > Cyanistes caeruleus. The sequence continues at coordinate 41,112,361 of NC_141701.1, forward strand.
GGATGAAATTTCTGGGAAATTTTGAGGGTTTAAAATAGATAACAGTGAAATACAGCAAGCTCAGCACTCAGGTGACAAGAAAGTAAACATCATTTATTTTTAAGCCTAGTAGCTTGACTGGGTTTAGGACTTATCTTTTGATTAATGGCATTTTTTTTCGTCTTCCAAATGTACACAGCATGTATTTTTCATGCCCTAAAATAAAAATAGGTCAAACAAAATTATTTCAAATAATCAAGCTGGAGGGCATGACCTCTTCCTTATGATGAACAACATATCACAATCCATCTTGTTCTCCTCAGGGTGAAAGATGAAATGAATCATCTACTGAAAGATGCTGAATGAAGAAAAAAGATCAGAATATTACAAGTCACCAGACAGTGTCTTTCAGATTTTTGATGGTGCCACTGAGCAAACAACTGACATATTTTTCTTTTTTAAGTACCAGGGCAAATTAAATATTTACAGAAACATTTAATAACATTTTTAACTTGTCCTAGGAGCACCTTTAGATTACATTTCAGTGACTGGCTATAGATAATTTTTTATTTTCTTTTATTGTTTCTCTGAAAAAGACTGGTAAGCAGAACTTGGACAGGACTAGTGCAATTTAGACTATGTGGCTGTCTCTGTGAGATCATACTGCTCATGTAGCTGCCTTGCTCACATCCTGAGCTTACTGAACTCAGTCCAAAGGAGATGGTAACAATACACATGGAAAAACCCCAAATGACTGAGTATACAGAAAATACAGATGATGGGGAATAGGTTGTGTGTAATGAATTTTAGTAATAAATGTTTTGAGTTTGCATAACATCAGAATTACATTTCTACAGAATTAGATGTCTACACTTCAAAGTGCTCACAAAGGCAGAATAAACCTGCAAATAATCAATGTATACTTAAAGCTGTCTTTAAAGTCTCTGGTGTTGCTGTTTGCACAGCAAGATAAGCATGCATGAGAAAAATCCTTTTTTTGGTATTAATGACTTCACAAGACCTGACTTAGAAATATTTTTATACCTTTGTGAGAACAAAGCTTGAAAATTATTAGTTCACATATATATGTAAATATACAAAAACCTTTTTAGACTTATAATATTTTATTTAAATACTGCATGGAATCAACATCAAAATTCAACAGAGTAAAGCAATTCATGGGTACTTGTTTTAATTTTCATTCCAATAAGTTAAATGGCAACTGAAGCTATTAATGCTTGCAAAATTTCTTTGACTATTGCTACTAAGAAGCAATTATTTTCAATCCTATCTGATTATCAAAATAAAAAGACTTCTGCAAGATGAAACTGTCTCTAAGACTTTCTCAGGGTTCTCGGAGAACACAATTACTACTTATAAACTACTAGAATAATAAAAATAAATAAAATCTCCAATAATTGAAAAGTTTTAGACCAGTATTACATTGCCTTTCAGAAACACAGTATTTTTTTCAAGCACTCAATATGAAAGAAGAAAAAAGTCATCAAGAGGTGAAATCTTACTTTTAAAAGTACAATCGGTTTTCTGCATAAATCCACTGGTTTTCAGGTTTCATAATCCATGTTCAGTTAATGAAATATTTTGAAAAAAGAGAGAATGACTGAAGAAGTAGACATGGGTTAGTTTGGTTTTTTTTCCTTACCAACAACATTATTTTGCTTTGAGAAAGAAGGTCTAGGAAAGGTCAACTGGTAAGTAGATAAGTTTTTTTTTGTAATTAAAAACCAATTTATGAAAGTTCAAGGAAAGCTGCTAATTTTTAAGAGCTCACAGCACCAGGGGAATGACTCCACTATTTCAACCAAGTAAACCATTACCTGAACACAAGTTTCACGTTAACAGAAATGCAAATAATAAAGCACTTTTAATTAGAGTCAATTAAAAAGCCACAATATCATAGAATCCTTCAATGACTAATGGCTACTGCAATCAGAAACATGATGGTAAGTGATGCATGGCACTGTTGGTGTGTGGTGTAGTCAGTATTTACAACTGCTCATGGGGACAGCTGTCGCTTTGAAGCAAAGTTATTCTTGAATTTTCTTATTTAACTTCTTGGTCATTTTATCTCCAGCAATCAGTGTATAGAGGCAAAGTAACAAAGAAGTCTTTCTAGTGGAGGATTAGTGAGAAAAAACTGAAGGCCACGCAGTTCTCCTATAGAATTAGAAACCTGCAGATGAGAAATTTTGCTGCATCTGCACAATGTCTTGGCCAAATCAATGTTACCATTGCCTATCTAACAGGGAAGAAAAAACATAAAACCAAGAGGTGGTATAAATTTTTCATCAAATCAATAAAGAACACTCCCTAAAGTAAATTTATCTTTTATTAGCTATGGAAAATAATCTTTTGTCTAATGATTTCAGAGTTTTCAAGATCATTAAGCAATAGGTCTAATTAAGCTTAATTTCAAAATAGAAAATTAAAATAATTCTTCTTGATTTATATAAAATGAATAATGCAGTAAAACTTCAGTATATACTTCAGTTCAAATAACATAATGTAATAATAAATTGTAAATTAATCCATAAATTTAACATATACAGATAACAGAAGTAATTATTTTTTAATTAAAAAAAAATTAACACCATTTATACACTTCCTTTAATTCAACATGTATTTCAAATATATATATATAAAAGAAATGAAGACTACTTTTGAAAAAAATAACAGCTGAACAGATTAAACCTGTATTTAAACAAACTGGTCCCAAAGTTTCTACTACAATAGAAACTAAAGTTTCTATTCTACTATAGCTGAATAGAGATAATATTATAGCTCACTGATTTCTCTTTCATCTGCCTTCAGAATCTGAACTTTCAATCACAAAAGCCTGAAAAATAAGCTGTTTTTATAAAAAACAAATAAATACTCTGCAGTTAAAATCCAGAGTAGATACTTTGATAGATCTAGAGATTTACTCAGTATGTTGGTTTCATAATACAGCAAAGAATTTATGTAGCAAAGCACCACTGATGTATTTCAGTATTTTTAAAATACTCTATTACTTCTCTTGGTGAGAGATGCTATGAAAATCCCCATTCTTAAATATAGTCACAAACCGATGGGGGAAAGTCCAGAGCAATCTGATTTATGTAGGCCATCCTCTGAGCAGGACTCTGACCAGATGACCTACAAAAACTCACCCAATATAAATTATTCTGAGAGTCTTTGACCCCAAAGCAGCCATATCTGTCTTGGAATCTATTTTAAAGTAGTCTTGACTTAATACTCTAAGCAAAACAGCTTCAGCATTGTTTTTATTATAGTTTCACATTATTTCATTATTATATACAAATCATATGTGATAGTTCACATTTCATAATCCATCTGTGGCTGCCTAGGATTTTTCTAAACGTCCCCACTTTTTATGTACCCTAATTTTCAGAGGGGCAGTGTATCAAGTTTCTCACTGGAGATTTCATCCTTAAAATACACTCTCTAAAGTAATTTTTAGTACAGATTGCTTGCAGGTAAAGTACCCTTGAGATTGAAGACATTGCTCACAAGCAGCAATGAAAGATGATTCCTATCAACCCTTCTCAATTGCAAACAGGTGGAGAAAAGGTTATGATTTGTGAAGGACCCTGATACCCTACAGAGACTGAAGAGGAAGGGAAAAGGGAGTTGGGAAGTCAGATGAGACAAGAATAAAGTTGCTAGTAAAGGACCAAAGTAATGATATGCAACTTGTTCTTACACATTCTTAAAGTAAATAAAATTCTTCTTGGATTATGAAGAAAAAAGGAACAATGAAGCTACTCCAAAATAACCTTAAATATCAGTTTGTAAACAGTGGTATTAAAATACAAATATGCTGAGAAAGAGTAGCAGACTACAGTCTCATTCTGAAAGTGAGGCAAAGTAGAGGATAGCTACTGCTAAAATACTCCCATTGCAAGCTAAAAAAATCTTAGGGGCTGATTAGATGAAGAATACAATATTCAGTATGTTCTCCATGCTATTATTTTCATGCTTCTTTCCATATCTTATTTATTAACAAGATGGGTTTTTGGTTTTGTTATAATATAGACAGTTTCCATTCTCCTGATGTTTAGACTGAACCTAGGCTATCCTGAGGATTCTATAGCTGGTCATATGCCAAGATTTTTCCTTGGAAAAGCTCAGTCCAAATGAGACTCATTTTGCAGTATCAGAGCTTTCTTCCACTCATATAAGTTTTTGTTTTTAACACAGTGTCCCACTATCATGAGAAATGGAGGGATGTAACCCGTAAAATTAAGATTGCCTCCTGAATGAAGCCAAAATTTCAGTGTAAGATATTGAGGCTCTTTGTCTGTGCACAGAGTTCTACAGAGGGACAAGCAAGCCCCTTCACCCATAGAAAGATAACATAAAAGCTCCTCTGAGAGCGCAATCCATCTGATTGAAGAAGAGATCCTGGCAGAATAATTCAAGGCCCTGTGAAGTGCAAACCATGACCTGCAGGAACATTATTTAACAATTGATGGATGTAAACTCATGATTAATACTTAGCCAGAAGTCACTCCTCTCACAGAGAGCATCTTCTCTTTCAAGCTTTCTTTTTGCAGTCTCAGAGGTCTGAATGCTATTTGCATAATAGGATCAGATCCTCTTCTTTCCCACTGTCTGGGTTTGGTTTTGAACAGCAGCCTACTTCAGCAGGAGGGGAAGAAGAGGCGGCTGCATTATTCCACCCACTGCCATCAGGGCAGGCATGTGGGAGCAATGGGCTGGAGTGATGAGTGACTATTGCTTGTAGTAAGTGCGTGCTGCAAACAGTAGGCTGTTAAACAAATAATGGGAAGCAGCAGGACTTCTGGATGTATATTTGCAGAAAGCAGCTAGAAACTGTACACTACTGTATCTTGATCCTGCTGGACTTTGTGGGTACTCTTGAGTTGTCTTGGGTGACTCTGGTAACTCAGCACTTACTGCCAGAGCCATCAAGGTGGAGACCTGTTTTAGAGCAAGAAGGCCAGGCACAGAATTACCTGCCTATTTACACCTCCTCAGACCTTCAGACCTGCACATTCTATATAAGTAGACCTTTTTTTTTATTGTTTGTCCGTTTCCCAGCACTGCTGAGAGATACTCCAACAACAAAAAATGTTTCTTGTTAAATGAATAAATAAATAAATAATTTTGTCACTTGTCAGCTCCTGAGTATAGTTTCTTGACCTGACACTGGTAAATCTCTATTTGCTGTGTCATAAAATATGACAGACTTACCAAGTTTTACTTACAAAAACACTAAGATTGAAAGCAAATATTTTCTAATATGCTAATAACAGATATTTTATATAACAGATATTCCTCACTGAACAGTCTCTTCTTACCAGGACATATAACTCTTTGAAAAGACAAAAAAAGTGTTGTAATACTATGTATTTCTAGGAGATGTTTCTGCATTTGCAATTAGCTACAATTTTAAAATATTTTTTTCACAGTTTTCCTTCACACATTTTTAGTGATTAATACTTCTCAGTGTTAATTTTTCCTTCTTCATTTGTAGGTAACCTATAAATTGTCAATTGCTTCATACTGTTATATAAATTAACTATTTTATGAAATTCATGTAGCAACTCTGTCACTGGTGCTATGGACTATTATTGAGATGAGAGAGAAAAGACAATGATCACCTGCAGTCCACAGAGCTCTGTTTAACCACTGTTCTTAGAAGCTCAAGAGAATAAATATTTTTCCTATCAGAAATTATGATTTGAAACACCAATCATCTGCACAAATGTAAAATAAGTAACGAGAAAAATGAAATGTTAGTCACTTCTCCTCTTGAAGTAAACTGTAATTAAATATACTTTATTTATGCCTTTTTGAGTCCCACATGGTCCTACAATAGAAAATCTATAGTTAAAGTATGCTTCATTGATTCCAATTAATTTCTTCAGATGACACAATTCCCCAAGGAGTTATGTGTGTATAGGCTTACTGAACACCTTCCTTCTAAATATTATTCTGAGAACTTTTATACTCACTTGATGCAAAAAAGAGACATTACAATAAAGCATTTAGATAGCATCATAGCATCTATAGCATCATAGACTGTGCTGAGTTGAAAAAGATCCACCAGGATCATCAAGTCCAGCTCCTGGCCCTGGCACAGAACACCCCTAAGAATAGCATCATGAGCCTGACTGCATCGTCCAAATGTTTCTTGAACTCAGACAGGCTCAAGATGATGGCTCTGTTTCTCACATTTTCTTATTCTCTCTCTTGGTTACCACTTTTCAGAAACCTCTACAGGACATATGCATCATTAAGGCATCCATTTCCAATCAAGAATGCTGAAAACTGTTTCCTGTCCTCCTGCTTTGTTGGCCTTTTTGGATAGTAGCTATCTCATCCAATGAAAAGGTACATGAAAAAGATGGAAACATTCATTCTAATAGAATGAAAGGTCCTTTCTTGGTATAATGTTTGCTATTTGTTTCCAGTCTTAGACATCATAAATATCCAAGTCCTGCAGAAAATCTGTCTTTTAAATTGCAAGCATCCCTTCCACTGTCCTCTTTATGTTACATATCCCATTTCTTGGGTAAATGGCAATATATCAGATCCAAACACGTTCAGAGACTTAAAGTGGGATTGAATCATGTCATGCATATAAATAGAAGACAGGGTAAAATGACCCAATAAAAGCAATGCCTTTGACTGTTACTTAAACTCAGTGGCTTCTCACTGTCTGACCTCATCATAGATACAGAATTATGCTTCTGGGGAGAACAAGTATTTGTTCATGTCACACTGTTATGACAGAACAGGAAGCAATTATTCATTTCATTACATCTGCTAGGGCGTCCTGATTCAGAACACCTCAGGATGCATTCAGACAGGATCAACTTTTATTAAGATATTAAGATCACCCTGTTACAAAAGGTAGCACCCTGTTACAAGGGAAAGCTTATTATTGTAACCTAGAAATTACAGTACTCACAAAGTCAGTGGGTCAGACCTGCACCTTTCATCTTCTAATTTAACTAGAAACCTAAAAGTTGAGGTATATGACTCCTGTTGAAGCTGTGGCATTATACAGAAAGTCAAACATGACCTGTGGGATCAGATAGAGCCTGAATCCACACCCAAGAGTGTACAAACAAGGTGAGGGATCTGCTAAGAGTACCTTTATCTCAAAAGCAGTAGATCAGGCTGTTCACTTACCATTTAAATATATTTAAGCCATATTTGCCATCCAAAGATAGGCATAAATATATAAATTTTTAATACAAATGCACTTGTTTATTTATATATTTATCTGCTTACTTTAGAGCACTAATGTACAGTAACTGTAACTCTTCTTCCCAAACCCAACAGTAATTATTCTTTTATCTACTTATCAATTTATTGTGTAGCTGTGGGACATGCCTGTTTATTTCACTCAATTTGAAAGGTCTAGAATTGAGCAAGGCATCTAGAACCCCCATCATTCACCTGTCCTATTTAAACTTTTAGTGGAGATACAGCACATTCACCCCTGTATTGACTGAAGTATGAACACACAGCCAACACAGATCTGGTCATTGAATTTTGTCAGGAAACACTACTCTTACTGAAAGGAATTTTCAGGAAGAGATGTTAAAATTGCAGATGGGGACAGAAAAAGGTAATACTTGTTACACTAATGAGTTAGTACTAGAAAAAAAAATACAAGAAAATAAATGAGAAAAATATGTAAATGAGGATGAAATTCTACTTGAGGCAAAATTGAATTTGCTGGACATGCAGAAATTATTTGATGCACAGCTTGAGAGTTATATTTTGAGATTTAAATAAGAACTTGACCTAATCACTCTCTTGTATCATTTACATTTCCAGCAGGTGTCCAAATTACTTCCATCCTCTCATGAGCTATAAGGTATGAAGCCCTAGGACAGCAGCACTGCTACCCAATAACTGCATCAAGTGACTCACAACATGAATCTAGCTCATCAGGTAATCGACTAGCTTCAGGAAGCTGTCTGACCTTCCTCTCAAAAGTCAACATGGTTTCCTCAGCCTAAAATCTTTAACAATCTACCGTGTGTATTGCCCTTCTAAAATTTTTTCATGCTCTGAAGTTCAAAAACTATTCTAGATTACAATGTAAAAGGAAGAAAAATCTTTTATTGGCCACAAGAAGCATAGCTTTTATAACAGAGACTGCCTCAGAAGTATCTTAAACAATTACAGAAACTGCTCAGGGAAAGCATTTCATGTCAACCACAGAAAATTTTCAATATAGACAGAAATATATAGGAAGAGATATTCAGTTTATTTTACAGAAAGCTCAATAAAGTATCAATAAGCAACATAAGCCTTTCAAGGGTGTATGTTATATAGCAATAATCCATGCTGAGTACCATAGATGGCTGACAATGGCAGGGAATTAGCTCAACACAATTTACACCCTATTGTGCACTTCTGCTTAATTTAACAGCAAGAACTCAGCTTCCCCTGTGTGTTTCTATAATCATTTAACAATGGAAGCTTCATTCCAGAGATTTTCCTTCAAAATAAACCTGATCAAATCCTGACTGTGACAACAGATGGTGACAGAGCAGATGTATCATTGGATCTGAAAGTTCAGTAACTGTCAGTCAAGAGCTGCAGGATGGCTACTCTGAGGTACCACAGAACAGAATATTGGAAAATAATTAATTCAACAGACATGCAAAATTAGGAAGAAAAAAAAAAGAAAACAGAAAACAAATTACACTAAGGAGGGGGAACAAAATCACTGATTTTAATGTACTTCTAGACCTGACTTGATTTCTTTTGAGGACATGTCAGATTTCAGAAGAACTCTCTGTTTAATCACTGCATTTTCAAATTACCAAAACAATAGCAATGGAGCCTATTACTCTGCAATTAGTAATAAAAAAAGAAAGGTATGTGTTGCATTTCATACAGGTTTTTATCAGTAGAACAGATGTTGTCCTATCAATTCACCTGAGGGATGGAATTCACATTTTCAGATGCAACAGAGATGCATCACATCTGCAGCAAAGAACACTGGCTTGATTGACAGACAAGACAGTCACCATGACATTTGTGTGTACTCACTTTTATATAGTACATATAAGTTTGGTTTTATTAAATAAACTCACCGAGTCAAACTTCTAGAATTTTAAATAAGATTTAAATAAGATTTTAAATAAGATTGTTCTAACTGTAGAACTTTAATAAAACTTCACAACACCCTATTAAAGAGGAATATGAGGTGATGCAGCATAGCCGATCTGGTACATCTGTGTACAGTTGTTTTTATTACATTATATAAGAAGTAAAATCAAATGGGCATAGCCATGTATATTTGTGAATGCCATCAGATGTATCCTATCACCCCATTCTTGGCCATCAAGAATGTAAAATGTCTGAAAAAAACCAGGGCTCTTGACTGCACAGTGATACCCCAGTTTCTGGCCTTAGCATGGCATCAGTTAATTATGCCATGATCTTGTTTTAAAACTGAATTAAAGACAGTTAAACGCTCCTTCAAATTCTCACATGATTCTTGTTATAAACTGTCAACTTTGAATAGACCAGATACCAATTCCTTTCCAATAAAGCAGAAGAATTCTAGAGTGACACATTATCCTTAAAAGCCAAAATTATTTAATGAAAAATTCCTATCTTCTGGAGATACAAGTATCACAAAAATTCTCATGCTACATGTAGAAAGAAGAGAAATAGTGTTCAATGAAAAGGATTATAGCATTCCTCTCCACTATACTTTCCTTGTGAATTCACTGTATGAAAAGTGGAGGGTCACAGTCATTGTATTCGTCCTAACAGAGATGAAACATACAATATAGGAAAAAAAAATTAAAATACACTGCTCTGACATGGTATTTTTATCTGTTTCAAGTGAAACCTTGAGACTTGACTGTTGCCCATGTAGTAGAGAACCAAATGTCCATTTATCACATTTGTGAACATGTACGTGAACATAGCCATAATCCATGAAATGAAAAATCTACTCCTTGAATTTGCCACGTGCAATATCTGTTTTGTACCACTGCCTTGTTGAGTGAAATAAGTTAAAATGGGAGTCAGAAAGTTATGACTTTCCCAGCTGCAATTTACCAATTGTTCTGTAGCGACAGGAAGAGGTGAACTGCAGGCCAGCCTAAGATTTAGATTTAAGCCTAGAATTCCACTGTGTACCTAAGCCAGATGTTGTCAATTCATCCTCCTGGCATGGCAACCAGTAAAAGTCAAATCCCAATGAATCCCAAACAGCAAATGAGAGTTATAATGTGTAGTAAAATCTCTAGCGTTTGGTTTCTCACCCTGAAAAGGATCAGAAGGCTTTATAAGGACTGTCTTAATGCTCATTTCTCTAGATGCCATCAGGTCGATTTCCAGCCGAGACCAGCACATTTGCAAATCCATGGTGGAAAATGAAAAGATTCGGAATTGAAAAGGAATGGGCAGTGCTTGTCCTCATTACACCACCACGGAAAGCCTTAGCAGGGAGTCAGTGCTGCCTTTCAAAACTCACCTGCCTAATGATGGCTCTCACAGGAGCTGACATTTGCTGTAATCAGTGTAACAGCTCAGCAGAGGTCAGGAGTTCCAAGAAAAGGAAACATGCCCATCATTCCACTCCCATCTTGGCTGATCAGCTAGAGAAGTCTCTGGCTGAAGCATTGAAATATTCCATTCTTTGTGAGTCTCTGCTATGAGGTCTATATAATTTATTCTCTGAATTTATGGAAATTTTGTCTACAACATCATAATTTTTAGTGCAGATTTGAAATGTGCAGTACATTTTGAGTCCAAAATTATTTTTTTTTTTCTTAGCTACTTGCTATTATATTCTTAAATGTGACTATTTACATCCAACACATACAGTTCCAATATAAAAAACACAATTGATTTTCTATTTTTTACCATTTCAAGTGTTCTTTTGTTGCTGTTAACCCAGAGAGGAAACTTAATTTCACTCCTTTCCCACAATCTTCTTCAAAAATATTTTTTTTGCCTGTGGGGTCTTCTTCCAGAATTTTTTGCATCATCTTTCCACCATTATTAAATGTACTACCACCATTCTGAGAACTTCTTATTGTTTCATGCTGTCCATATAATAACCACCTTCTTATCAATACTCATCATATTTGATCTTTAAATTTTAATTAATGTATCTTATCTTTCTAACGATTTTCCAGACAAATCTATTTTCACAATTACTGAGTTAAAGGAAAGCTGACACATTATGTGCAGACAAGAAGTCTTTTCTAATTACTTTTATCTTTTTAACTTGCTGCAACAGTGAGATGTTTGGATAACACTACTGGAGTTGCAGCATCTTACACACCTATGCAGGTACATTTTTTTCATCACTGTAATGCTAACAAGTCTGTCTGTGCTCCTATTGTCTTCTCCATATCAAGAATATTTTCATGAAGGAATCCTAAGGGTTGGTTCCTGGATTCCAGTTTGACAACTGCCTTCCCTCTTTACTTAACTAATTAAAATCCACATATATATATATATATATATATATATATATATAAATTCTAAGTGAAAATAACCTTCAATTAATCTACTAGTGCTCATTAAAAAAACCTGTGGGTATTTTTTAAGTGAAATTAAATATGCACACCTCTTTTTTTAAAAAAGCATGATAGGATGAAGACAGCTTTCAAGTTCATGATGTGCTTGCAGAAAGAAGTTAAAACTAGCTGTTCAACCCCTTAGACAAAAATTAATTTTATTTAAAAGAAATCAAGATGGCAAGAGTATTTGAGATGATATTTTAATTTTTAGATAAAATATGTGTTTATATAATAAGTAAAAATCCTGTTTCTTCCCTGCATACCACGTTAACATTTGCTGCACATAAAGACAGAAATTAACCTTTGTGTAGCCTTTTCCAGCTCTACTCAAAAATATTATTTAATTATTTCACTTAAATATGGTGATTTTTTTCCTAACTTCTTTTATGCTAAAAAACTGCAACCCTCTCTACATAAGGTAAGCCCAAAAGGAAATCTGCTTTTGAATTCAATGTTCCATAAAATGTCAGACATCCACAGATAAAGAAACCTTTTTCTTCTCCAGTATTTCACAGGCAACAAGATCTTACCAGTCTCACTGCCCATCAAATCAGCCTCTCTTTCTATTTTGACCTTTTGACTGAGTTTCTTGAAGTGCTCCAGAGTAATTCCCTTGGAGTATAATGATTGGTGTTGATGAGAGATGAATGCATTATAATTGCAGGCTGTCCTAACAGATAACATGGCCAAAAAGCTATTAAAGCCAGGAAAGGTATTTTTGCTTTCCACAAGAGTTCTAATGAGGAATAAAATGCCTTGTTGACCCTGTGTGCTGAGAGTTCCATAACAGCAGAGATTCCTGAATTATATGTTAGAGTGGTGGAACATTATAACTGTTGTTTATAATTTTTTTGGTCTATTTTTTTTACAGTAATAAAGGCAAAGAGGTAAGTTCAGGGTGAATCATAGTAGTGAAAAGGGAGCCAGCTAACTGCTTTTTGTTCACTAGCCAGTATCTTCTTCCTTCTTTTGGGATAGGAGCATATCTTTGCACTCTCTGCATTTAATGTTATATGAAAAATATTAAAATTCAAAAAGCAAATGTTAACTTGATATATTGTAGCTTAATGTATACTTACCCATATAGTTATTATTGTTAATATTAGTAGTATTATACTCTTTTCATTAACTTTTTACATTTGTGGATTTTCTCAAGAAGAAAACAGAAAATAAAATAGAAGCATCTGCCTCCTTTGTGTGTTACACTCAGCACAATTCCATATAAATAAAGTTGGACTAGAGAAAGGCAACTGAGAAATACATTGACTAACTGAAGATTTTGTGTAAGGCAGATGAAAGCACTTTTCTTCCTCAAATCTGTCCTTTTGAAGGTGAGCTTACAGGTCAGTCCAATATATATTTCTCTCCTTCTACTAGGAAGCAGTTCTTTCCTTATGAATCAGGTTACTCTGTTTCCCCTTAACAGGTTTCTTAAAAGGAGATTGTCATTATATAATTAATAGTTGTCATACACAACATATACTTCATTAACTGCACAGTGTACTGAGTTTTATCCTGGTAATTTTTATTCATACTTGAATTACATAGTTGTGCAAATAGTAATTTGTTATGCCTTCATCTGTCAATAGAAAAAAAAGAAAAAAAAAACCAAAAACAAAAACCACAAAAAAAAACCCCACACCAAAAGACCATACATTTTTAGAATTCTGTAACACTGATTTATTCTGGCTAATTCTGTAGATGATAATGATAACATTCCCCTTTTATAGTAAAATTGGTAAAACACAATCTAAATAAAAGTATATATACCTGCATCAAATAGGTTAATTTGAAAAGATTAGGTATATTCTTACTTTGATGAAACAATCCAATTCCCTTTGAGTTGAGAAATTAAAATCACCAAGGTTCTCTCTAAAGAAAATCTACTGACAATTCTTCAGGTTGAATAATGAATAGCTATCACACAATTAAAGACAGTTCAAGTGAGAATTAGAATTATAAATTTAAAAAACCCCGAATGTTATTTTTCTTACCTGCTGGTTTACGGGAAAATTCCTGTTGATTTTTTTAATCTATAAAAATGAATAAAAAAATAGATTAATACTCAGTCACTAGAAGGAAAAACAAAACCAAAAAAAAATTGTATTTTAGACACATATATTAGATTCTCCCATCCAAATTATGCTTGCAAAATAGAAAATACCTTTGGCAAGCTCAGTTGAACAGTGGGATATTTCTGTGGTCACTTTGTGGTTCATTCTGCTGTTTAGAATCCAGGAGAGGTGCATGCATGCAAAATTATTTCTAAATTCTGAAACACTATGATTTTTTCTTTTTTTCTTTTTTTCTTTTTTTTTTTTTTTTCTTATTAGAAGATATAAAATAAGCTAGAATATTTAACTCTAAATAAAATTATTTCAGAGCAACTTACTGCCCACCACCAAAGTCATTAAACTCAAAGCAAGTTCCTTTCCTTAAGGAATGATGAAGATTTGGGCTGAAATAGCTTTGGAAATCCTAGGTGCAAAATCAAGTATGTAAAATCAGTTGTGATAATTGTTCGATTTTTTCTTAAAACAGACAATAATATGCCTAGGTGAAAAGTAAAGAGAAAACTAGTCTGTGACACCTATTTCATTATGAGCTTCTATTTAGCCCTGAAGTTCATGGACTCCATCTGAACAAATATTGCCAGCTTTATGACACAGAAGTGTCCAATACAAAGAGAATTATGTGTAGAACATACCCATTCCTACCATTACTAGAAGAAAAATGTTGTTTTTTAAGCATAAGTTCTGAAAGCCTTTGACAACCTAGAAAATCTAAAATGCACATTCATGACAGATACCTAATACCTAGAATAAAAACATATTTAAATTAAAGATACTGCCAGCTAGGTATCTATATAGAATGTATCTGAATTATCTGGAAATCCCTGAAACCACAGTATAACATTAAACTGCTTCAACCAACCTGCAACATATTTTTAGAAGAAAAGAAGAATCACCATTGAATTTCCTCCAGGGTTTACAATATTGTCCCTAAACAACTACATGCAGAGATGTGAATGGCAATGTATTTTGCAGACTTCAGAACCAGGCTGCAATGGCAAGCTCTTTGAATTCTTTGAATTCCTCATGCAAAATCTGAACAAATTTGTCACTGACATCCTACAGTTTTGCTATCAAAGGATAATTCCCACTGTCAAGAATATGCTGGCAAGCAGTTTTCAAACGTATCCTGCATCAAAAGTGTCAGAAGAACATCTCTAGCCTTCTTGCATGTGCATCAGCCTCAGCTTCTTCCTTTCCTCAATGTTAGTTAAGGAGAAGCATTAGAGGAACACGGACATTCAATGGATACAGAAATTGTAAAACATTAATCTATACAAGATACCAACTAACTTATGTGATTTTTTAAAATAAAAATCAGATAAATCACACATTTTTGACATAAAAATATTTTGAAGACTTCTGGGATTTATTCCTAAATGAAATGTTAATTACTCCAGCATGCTAAATCCCTGTTTGTGCTAGTAGAGACTATTAAAGTCCTTGTCAAAACCATGTATTTTCATCTAAGCAAAGGCTACACCTAATAGCCTGAAAATTTAAAGTTCTCGAAGAACAATGTTAAGAAAAAGAAATTTTGCTTTTCTAAACAAAATACTGAAAATATCTACTTGGCGGCAAGTTACATGTTAAATAATTTAAGATTGTTTTTGTTTACTCCAAACACAGAGATTACTTTCTTTTCTTTAACAAAGTACATTAGGTTTATTGTGTACTGTGAATGTTCTTCTGAAATGTAAATATATATTTGAAATATAATTTTATCATTCAAAAATTGACAGCTCATTTTCTGAAGTACAATCTAAGCATCTACATTACATGGTTGTTTTATCAACTACGTTTATCTTTCAGGTAAAATGGAGATTTCTTGAAATGCATTATTTTATTTCTTTTACAGAAACCTGAAAACTGCATTATAGTTGTTCAAGTCTATCTGAAACTAAAAATTGTTAAGTATGATTAATTTTAGGAACAGCTACATGTTTATCATTCACGTGCATAAATATTGGACATTACAGAATAAAAATGTTCTACAATTAGGCAGCATGTATATGTTCTTCCCAGCATGTTACAATGTACATTGAGTAAAATTTAATTTCCAGATCTAAAATATTTGGTAATTAAAACCTAAAAGTAAATATTTAACAGAAATGAAAAGAGAAAAAAAAATAAATCTCTGTTACTGGTTATCTAAAAGAGAAATGTTGCTTCAGTCTTCCATAACTCCACTTAACTCATTGTACTACTATGTGTTATTGAGCACAATTATAGCACACAGCACTATGTAACTGATGCAATTAAATAAAATTAAATTTGTTTTCATCACAGGACACCAATACAATACACTGCAAATATAAAAGAATGTAATATTTCTAAATAAAACACACCAGCAAGATACGATACTAAAAAAAATGGGGCATTCTGAGAATATTCTTTAGAAAGATGTGTTTATACAGAGCAATTAAAAATCAGGAATGGGACAAAAGGAGACAGAAGAAGAAGCAGCTAGAAAACAAACCCTTCTCTGAACACAATGTAGGCTGATTTGAAGGTAGCAAGAACTACCAGTTTCCACTTCAAGCATAACAAAACAGGTGCTGAGGGATGATATTCTAGTCTGATTCAATTTCCATGAACGCAAATTAGTTAAAAAAAAACCTAAGAATACCATAGAGAAAGTAATTTGGGAACTGATGATCAATTCAAGGTGGAAGGAGGAAGGAGGAGTCAAAAAGAAGGTCACTGAAGTATCTGGCATCTGACAATCAAATAGGTTATTGGTGATAATACAAGACCAATAATGGAAACATATAAATATAGAATGGTTTAGATGAGAAGCAATATTAAAGATCATCTAGTTCCAACCCCTACCATGGTCAGGGACACCTTTTACTAGATGAGGTTTTTCAGAGTTCCATCCAGAGTTCTGGTTTTGAAAACTTTCAGAGATGGGAAAAATATATTTTAGTGAAAGCTCTCAAAGAAGATTAGTTCAAAACATAACTGATTGTTTATGGTACAAATACATTTTACCAGATATGTTCCAAAAATTCATCTCACAGTATGTTTGGACATCACAGACATGAAGAATACTGGGCAGGGAGATGATATGAAGTGGAACATAATGAAAAACGTCTCATGGCCAAATTCAGTCATTTTTGTGCACTAAATGTTGCAACCACAGATGGATATTTTCACAGTGCTGGCTGTGACTGCTCTGCAGAGGAAACAAACAAGAACATGGAACACAGCACTTCTCAGCAGGTACACAAATGAGCAGGCCTTGGCTTCAGGTGAGCACAATGATTGCAAATGTTTGGGGCTTTTAAAATTTTATTATTTAAAATTCTTTGTGGCAGAGAAGCAGAAATGCAGAAGAATATTGTTCCGTGCTATTACGTTTTTTGCAAGAATTGTAGCCTATCATTGTTGCCCTCTGCTGAAATGCAGCTGATTAAGCTCATAAAAACTGGGATTTAAATTTTCATATTCAATTAAAGCTGAATTGAACTGTTCACTCTGCTGAGATATACTGTTTCAGAGCCTCTTGGGGCAAATAGTACAGCAAGAAGTATTTTCAGTTTCTATAGGAGGATTTTAAAGTGTAATTTGAAAACTACTATTTATTAGGGGGGTTTTTGACCTTTCTTACCTATTTATATTAATGAAATTTGCTATTTCAATTTTATCACAGGATCCCCATGAGATGATAAGGATATCACCAAGCACACTTGAGCACCAAGGACACTTAAGAGTAGTAAGATCAAGAGATATCAGGTTTCTCCAATCCTTAAAAATTTAAATAGAAGCAATCAGATGCTTGAAAACTCCACGTGGACCACACTTGCTTTGATCCTGTTTCAAAATAAACTATACTGTAAACTAGATTCAAAATTCTAAAGGGATAATGGGAAAGATGATTAATAGACAATTAAGATTCAGGTAATACATCTCGTCCTCTGCATGAAAGAATAACAGAGAAGCTGTTAGTTGTTAGGGCAGAGATCCTGACAGATACCATTGCCCTGGAGTACCTAGGGGAACAGCCAAGACTGAAGGGCAACATTTGAAACAAACAGGCACCAGTGCATTTTGCTGACTTAGGCAGTAAATAAGATACTTCCAAACTTTCACATATGATTTGATCTCCCATTTTCTTGCAGTCCATAGATATATAATTTTGACAGTCACAGTAATTTTCCAACTTAAAAAGAACCTTTTATTATTTTAATCTATGCTTGTTGTAATTTATATGGATTTCCCTGAACAATTTAGACTCTGTATCCTTCTCTATCAATTGTTTGCATTACACAACTACTGACTCACATTCATTAACAGCTAATTAAAATAGCATAGCTTGAAAAGAATGTAAATTCCTTACATAGTTCTTCATCTCATGCATAGAGATGAAGACGAGTAACAATACAGCTTGTGTCATTGGGATGTTAAGTGATTCCAAACAGGAAGCCAGATCATCAAAATCTGGAAGAAAACATGAGTCCATTCTGTGATAGTCTTATGTTAATGAATAACAAAGAGTACATAACACTTGAAATTACTAGTTGGCTAGTCTTACTTTCCATCCTTGCTGGAGTTTGTTTACCCAATGGGATAGTTAAGTTGTGGTAAGATTTTTTTGTTGTCCAAGAGTATATGTGCATTGAAAGAATCAGAGAAGATTTGAAAGAAGCATGCAACAGCCCCCACAAAACACATCATATATCGGTGAATGCATTCAAATATATGTATAATTGCCTACAGAACAAATATAGCAATTCTTGGTACTGATTTTACAAGCTGCAGTAGACTTTAGAGTTCACACTAAAAATCCATATAAGCCAAGTTACGCAAAATGATCAGTCAGTATGTTCTGGAAAATATGGTAGCATAGGAAATATTTAATTCACATCTGCTTCTTGACCTATCAGTGATGGCACCATTCTCTGCTGTGTGATGATCACATTTTACCAGCTGAATGGTTCAAAGGATAAAAGATTGTGTTCACTTCCATAATTTCTAGCATTTTCATGTCCTAGTTGGATTTTTCTCAAGACTAGACACACTGGATTGCAAACACACTCAGCCTGAAGGAACTCAGCATCAACTTCCTTGAAGGAAGAAAGGGAAAATCTCCAGAATATGCAAACAGTTACAGAGAGGAGAGGCTTGATTCAACACTGAATAATGCATAAGCACAAGCATGACCTCTGCTTTTGAGTCTGTTCCTATAGATACCTGCAGGCTGAGTCATCCTCACTATGGTTCCTAGATGAGAACAAAAGTGAGAACCAAGATGATATGTTTCAGCTTATATAATCAATGTTATAAAATCTCTCTTGGGAGCAAAAAAAATTACAAAAAGAGATCAAATATTTGTAAAGTTTATAGACAATGAGGACACTGTAGACATTATTCAGGAAGTCCCTATCCAGCTGTCTGAAGAAGTCCTAAAGTAGCAGATGGCTGGAAAGACAAAAGGAAATTTAACTATTCCTTTTTTTATCACCAGGCACATGACTAGATGGATCTTTATTTTGGTACAGTATAACAGTTCTCATGGATCATCCTAATCCATATGGAAAACCCTATATGGAAACTTCCATATAGAAGTAGAGGAAGAGAGGCCTGAGATAGTCTTGAGATCTCACCTGGAAAGCAGAACTCTACAAAGTTCCTTTTAAATTCTACTGACTGCCTTTGTATTAGCCAGCAGTACAAAACAGGCAGAGAGCTCCCATGTTTTGGTGAGTTCCAATAAATGCAGGTATTTAATAAATACTTTTGGGGACACTAAAATGTGTAATTATGGCTAGTAAAAGTCAGGAGTGCACCTCCAAAAACAGAAGCAGATGAATGCAAATCATTCCTAAGTGAGATGCTGAACTTTCGCAAGAAAATATTTGGATATTGACAGTTATTATTTGTTTTGGACATGTAAAAGCACTATCAAAGCACAAACAGCCATCCGAAATGTGAACACAAACCTGCATATTATCAAACCTTTCTCACTCAAAGGGATTCAGTGTTCCATTTAATACTACAAGCACAGAAATAATGGATCGGTATCAAAAGAAATTTTGTCAGATTTGTGCCTATTACACAGAAATACAGTGGGAGCCCTAAGGACAAAAGCACAAAACCTGCTCTTCAAACATCTGTGAAGTGCCAATAAAAGGTCTGCAATTAATTTTATTCAAATCAAAATTTTCTTTTTTAAAAAGTGTTGTGATTTTTGTACTTGACAGATGAATGGTGCCACTTAATCCTGAAATATTTAACAGCCATTCTTTAAAATGGATGTTACCTTAATGACAATGCTGCTGTTGTGCCTCTTTAAAGAAGATACATGTGCTACAAACACAGTTTTATAACTGTGAATCTCCATAAAAAAAATACCAACAGCAGAATGCATACTATTAGAGACACTGAAAACAAATTAAATCCAGTGCCTGAAGAAGCTATTATGGTTCCAGCTGAAAGAAAGAAGCATATGTCTGTATTGAAGATGTATTAGAAGGACTATGAACAATAAAAATTGAAAAGATATGAAAAAACCCTGACTCAGAAGGAGACACCAGAATCCTTGCTTCAGATAATGAAATGCAACTGGATAATTGTGACATATCATAACAGTAGTTGTTCACTGGAATATGAGTACTGCAGTACCAACACATGAAGAATAAAAAACTGGTGTTACTTATCACTACAGAGTAAGGAAGTCATGTCATTTTTCCAGCAGAAACCAAATTTAAACTGTTAAATTAAAATATTAAAAATTCATCTATGTGTTTCCCCTAGTTGAAAATACCAGATTTCATTACCTCTTGATTTTTCAAGGCAATTAAATAATATAGACAAGCCCAACTTCAATTTTCCTTTTCACTTGCCATTTCATTACAACTTAACATTTAGACAATATAATGCCCACTGTACAGTATTTACTTTTAGAGTTTTTCACAGAATGACAAAGGAACAGGGAAAAAACTTTAATAGTGTCCACAGTTTTTCTTATCCTAGTATTTCTGAATGCAAGTTGCAAGCACTGATACAAATTTGCTCATTCTATGACAATACAAAAGAACGGCAACATATGGCTGAAAAGCAACTCAATCGATCCAAGCTGTTTGTCGAACCCATTTGTAAAGTCCTGCCATGATGAGTCTCTTAATGCCTCATAAGTCAATCTATTAGCAAATACACCTCTACTTAGCATTGGAAGTTCTCCTTATATTGAGCCAGACTCCTTCCAGTTGCAGTTTAATCCCTTTGCTTCTTATGTAATCCATCACAGAACCAAAGAAGAAACTGCTTGCCCTTTGTGTAGTTTTTCTTAAGCTGAAACATTATTCTTCTTTTCAGTCAAAGCCAGTTCCATTTCACTCTGTATTTTCTTGTAAATTCATGCTATTGTCAAAGAAGCCAGAGCCGACTTTGGGAGGCTACTTTTGCATATGGGCACTGAGTGACACACATTTTTCCTGAATGACCAGGAGAACTGACTAGCACATTACAACAGCTCTGATCCCCTCAGCTTTCCTCCAAGAGTCTTGTAGTCACTTTTTATCTGCTTAATGACACTGAAATCAGTCATGCCTGCATGAATGAGCAGTCCCAGCTAATTGTCATTTGACTAGATGGCTTTGGCAATAGCCCTCAGATTTAAGCTCTTGGTAGACAGAAGACTTCCCACAATATTAGGTCTAGATGCTAGAGCAAAGTTTTCATCACACACAGGAGTGAGTCACTCATGACCAACCAATACATCTTTTCCTCATGGGAAAAATGATCTTTAATCTCACAGCTTTTTCAGCCTGCAAGGCTTCCGTTTTATTTTTAATCCACTCTGTCATTAGGCTTGAAGCTTCAGCTCCTGTGGGCAGCATTTTAATTCATCACTGCCTGAGAAGGGATCATTTCCCTGTGAAGAAAATCTGGAAGTTGAAATGTCTTGTTAGCTAGGTTTTCCTCATTCACAGTAGGTGCTATTGTAGATCTTCCTGGCTTATTACCAATCACCTTCTCCACACCCCCATTCCAGATTTCACTCTCTCTGTCAGCTTTCCTTTGCAATTTCTCTACCTACTTCTTAAGTGATTTCACCAGCACATACGTTACAGCTGAGGCATCTTCCTCCCTCCTCAGCCTTCTTTGGGAAGGGAGCTGCAAACCATAACTCCTACAAATTCAGTTTAGGATTCAGATTTAGACATCTATAGTTTTGGTTCCTAGCTGAAGCTTCCACTTGAAATGTTAGTCAGTATTGGAAGAAAAATATGTCACAAGTCAAGTTAGATTTTCATCAGAGGTTTGCTGAATTATATGTTAATTATATATTAATTATATGTTAATTATATGTTAATTATATGTTTGCTGAAGCTCATCTCTCTCCTTGTATTCCTTCCCCCTAAAAGTCCTATCCACAGCTTTTGAGCCACTTCTTTAGTGAGTCAAATGGCTCCTTACCTTTTAGGTCCCTCTTTCCAACCTGGTCTTTTCATTCTGACTGTACTGAAATAGAATAAAGCAGTTTATTGAAGACTGTAACTAAACCTATTTTGCTCATTTGTCCTCAGTCTATAGGCAGTTTACTGACCTTTCTCATGAAGAGTTCACAGTTTGACAAGTTTGCACTGTTTCAGGATTCCTCAGTTTTTTTACAGATAACATTTGCAGTTCACAGTCCAGCATTTAATATGACAAAATGGGTAGTAAAATAACAGAAGAAATGAGGAATTTCATACCATCGCATCATATACAATTATACATAACATGAGACAACTGTCTTGACAGAACCTATAGAAATGTAGCCAGTGATTTTTAAAATACATTTAATACTTACACCACAACATACCAGTCTAAATTAATTCCTGCTGTCAAAATTCATTACGTTGGCCAGTTGCCAGTAGCATAGACAAATGCCTTTACCTGAGGCAACAAAGCTAAAGAGGTTTTCTGTAGTGTTTATAGGTATTATATCATCCACTCCATAATCAACCCATTCATTTACTTTAGTTTGAGTGGATTAAAGATAAAATTATAAAAACACCTTGTCTTTGCAGTATTATGTCACATTTCACTTCTTCTGTCTAAGAGAATTACACTATTCTATTGTCTTGAAGCTCTCAGGAATAACAGCAATATTTATGAGACAATTTGGCTGACAGCACCAGATAAACTACTTATAAGCTAAAAAATCACTTGTTATTACATTACTTAGATTATTTGCTTGACATAATGTGAAATAGTTGTTGAGAATTAGGTTCACATGATAATAAACTTGGTAGTAACACAATTGCTAAATTTTATATTACAAAAGAAATTTCATATGTCACTGTAAGATTGGTATAAACTCCTGAGTTTTTCAGTACCTATTTCTGCTGGAAGCTCCCCATTCATCTGTATAACAGATCATTTTAAATTTTACTTGAAACACTACAAAATTACTTTGTAGTGCTTGTATATTTAAAAGACATGTCCTCATATTTTATAAAATACACCCTGCCCCTCCTCGTGACACAGAACAGGCCTCACTCTACTCTGTATTCAGATTAATCATGGACTCACTCTAGCACTGTATTCAGTTATACCCTGAGCTGACTTTTAATGAGAAAGTCTTTTGCAATAAAGCTTCCAGATTGTCATAAATAGGAAAGATTGGACTCTCCTTAACCTTTCTCTTAACAAGCTGCTGATGCATTAACTTAAAAAGTCTTGAATTTCATTCCCTTCTAAGGAATACAGCTCTCTCTACTGATCTCCAATTTCACCTCACGACTAAGAATTCATTATAAAATAGAAAGCAAAAATCTCTGTAAATATGGGTTTCCTCAAGTATCTTCTGGTGTTTCTGAAACAGGAATGCTCAAGCACTGGTCAATATATAAGTGTAAAGAGCTGTGTGTCAGTGGGACAACGGATGAAAGGTAGGCCAAGGGGTAGAAGATGTCAAGGGAGAAAAAAGAGTAGGGTAAAGGTTTTTGCACAGATGAATTAATTTTCAAGCTCAGACTTCTTTTCCTTCTTCTTTGAGAAGTGTGTTAAAGAACCATTTAATTTTAACAATATTGTTAAACTGACGCTAATAGTAGGTGGTGTATTTTTCTTGTTTTTGATACGATCTTGTAATCCTTAAATAGTGAGAGGTGTAATAGTTAAGATCAGTGGGATTTTCTCCAACCCTTCATAAATTTCCAATTTATTGGCAATAAAAAAGGCTAAGACAGGCACTGAGGATGTTAAAAGAAAATTTATAGACGACTTTTTCTTTAGTGTGCATTTTGGACAGATTTCAGAACAGCAACTCCCTGTCTAATTGCATTTCAGCAGTAAAGGAGATTGTTTAGTCAATCAATTGCTCTATCAGTATTTCTTGTAGTTCAAACATGACTTAGAGAGGGTCCATAGAAGGGCCACAAAGACAATGAAAGGACTGGAAAGCTTGCCATAAGTAAAGGCTAAAAGTACTGGGATTGTTCAGCCTTGAAAACAGAGGGGTTAGGGGAGACCTTATTACTATATATTACCAGTATTTAAAAGGTGACTACAAAGAAGATGGAGACTCTCTTTTTACAAGAAAGTCATAGGGAAAACACAGGGGCAGTGAATACCAGATACTGCCATGGAGATCCCAATTGAACACAACAGGAAAATTTTTGACAATGAGAACAATCAGTCATTGGAATAACCTCCCCAGGGAAGTGGTGGACTCCTCAACTTTGGATACTTTTAAGATTCACAGGAATGGGATTCTGGGCATCTTGTCTAGACTGTGCCTTTGGCAAGAAAGACTAGATCAGATGATCCTTGAGGTCCCCTTCCAACATGATATTCTAAGATTCTATAATGTCATAAGCTAATAAATACAAATAATATTATCCCACATTTTCAAGATACCAAGATGTGTACATTTCTCTAAGTTTCAACATTATAAGCAGTATCAGAGGAAGAATCATCCTCATGACACTTAAATTACTGGAATCAATTAAAAAAATATTCTTTCTTTTTCCACAATGATTTCTCTCATTATTTTAGTGATGTTCTAGCTGTCTATTATGGACTTTATCTTTCCTGAAAGAAAAAGGCATGTGCACGGTTACTGAGAAAATTACTCCAGCTCTATAGTTAAAAGAAAAATGAGGAAACAAATTATTCAACAAAGGTATAATGATGAAGATAATAGCATAAGTGGAACATAAAAGCTATCATTTAAAAGTGAAATGCATATATCAAGCTGTAACAAAAACAGATGCTGCGTAGTAAGTAAAATTGTATGTGATTACATTATTATATATTGCCACAATGAGAAAATTAACTGCATAAACTTGACAATATTACAAAAACACTTAAAATAGTATTATATATGAAAATGGTGTGTTATTTTAAGAAATTAGAACTGAAAAAAACAACTAAATATCCGAATTACTATGACTATTACACTGTCATGCCTATTCATAAAGCTGTGAGAGCATCAGCTCAAAGCCCAAGAAGAGAATCCCAGCAATATATGAAGGCAGCAATTCCATCAAATACAGAATAACTCTTTCACTCTGAGTACTAACTGTTCTTAGCAGGAATTAGGCGGATGTTAAAACACTCATTACAATTTGCAGAAGATTTAGTTTCGAGCTGGTCAGAACTGGAAAACATACAGCTATATGAAGTGAGTTTTTACTCTGAAACCATATGCACTGGCTGTTCTGTGCCACACAAAATTTATAGCTCCTACTTTACTGCAGTTTATTTAATCTAGAAATTTCCTGTACTTAGCAAATGGATTTAGAACAGGAGCTCAATCTCTTGTAAGTTTTAAGTAATGAGGATGTATTTGGAATGCATATATCTAAAATGCTTCTCACTAATGCATACCTAATACCCTCTCTGATTTCTAAGATGATCTGACTTTATTCAAGATTGTGTCACACTTATTAATGGTGACAATAATTTGTTTACAACTGACCTTTTGAGTAAATTCTGATTAAAAAGAGCATTCAATACCTTTCTTTTATTGTCACTGTCTGCCAATAAGTTTATTTTCAAAATGGAGTCAGCCTACCCTTTTCTTCTCCTCTCTGTTATCAATGGTATATGTCAAAATTATTTGCAGTCTTACTGCTTGCCAGCTGAGATCTCATCTTGTCCTATCGTTTCTGGTTCTATGTAGACAAGGGATACTTCCCAAGCCCACTCTTAATTACAAATTCTACTGAACTACTGATTTCCTCTGTTTTGGGATACTAAAGAGTTAATCATTTAGCCATGACACTTCCTTTTCTTTCCAGTGGACCAGTAGAACAAGCATCTTACAGAAAATATGGCTATCTAGTGAATTTTGATTATAAAAGTATTCATATGTGAAAATGTAAAAGAAGTTATTTAGCACTGGTAACACTATATGTACTGGTAGACTCCTTTGTGCTCAACAGGAAATACTAATGAAATAACAGGAGTAAACACAGAGATAGAGACAATACAGAGAATACAAAGAGCTAGTAAGAAGATGATGAAAGGCTGATAAAAAGATTGGCACTGTTGAAAACAATCCCTTTATTCATATGAACTTTTCTAATCTTCTAGTGCTTGGGATAGAAGATGCAACATGCGAAAAAAAACCAAAAAAACAACAACAACAAAAACCCACAAAAACAAACAAACCCAACAAAATCTTTTTTCAAGCTGAAAGGGTAACATTTCTGGAGCTAAAGGGTTGTCTATTCAAATCTAAAGGGAAAAAAAAAGCATGCCTCAGAGTTGTAGTTTGACAACATAAACCAAACATGGCCAGTGAAGCTACACAGACCAGGAATGAGGCAAGTTTGTTTCTTTATCATTTGCTGATGACCTGGTAAAGATGCAAACTGCCTCCTAAGTCACCCCACTGTAATGACTGAGTTGTATTATAACCAGAAGTAGGAAGTTTCCATGAGTCTATTTTTAAACGGGTTTTAAAAAAATGTAAGCATAAAACAAACAAGATGTGATTTATTTTGGTTTGGTCTATGAACTTACAAAGGTAAAGTGAAGTGGATTTTGGATCAGAAACTAAATAGAGGTCAGACTGCTATAATTGCTTTAAGCTAGGTTTGGCATACAATCTATCCAGCCATGTAAATGGAAAATTAATTTACTGGCAGAGCCATCTGCAAGCCTGGATGTTCTAAAGTTCTACTTCCTATTTGAACAACAGGGACTACTCTTTTTTTTAGTCACATTGCATACTCCATTTTCGTGACTGCTGCTTATTGTATTTTTGAGATGAAAATGCTGTTTATGGTTGCTGTTTCGTAAATGAATGAACTAATAGCCACACTGCTGCAGCAAGAGTAGTTAGCTTAATTAAGGTGCAGACACATTGCTAAATAATCTGGAGAGGTATACTGACTATCTCGTTAAGCACATGACTTTAAAAATAATCTGTTTAAAACAGCTTGTCAACAGCCTCTTAGGACTTGGCCTGCTATAACATTTTAAAATATAGTTTATGTTTATACAGCAATATAAAGATCCATTTATGTTAATTTGGTGCAAAAGGAAATAATTCTGATATCAAACATGCTTACGCTCTGTGACTTATAAATTATTTAAAGAGAAACTGGAAAGGAATGTTAGCTCCATGACTCCATAGGGGTTATGTCAGCCTAAGGCACGTTTCTTCCTGTGAAACACTCTATTTATGATGTTAAAAACAGAAACCCTTTAAAATTAATATTTCTATAGTTACAAAATGAGAAATACATTTTAATGGAATGAACATACTATTTAAATGTAAGTTTGAGAAGCCACCAGTGGGTTTTTGGTTTTTTTTGCCTGGGCATAGAACTAAATAATTGGTAAAAATAATATATTCACTCCCTGTAACATCTTTATCACAGAAAAATATGTACAGGTGAAAGCCCAAACATTGATGTCATTGGTCACTTGTATTTAATTTAATAAATATAAAGCTAAGGCACTTCATATTTTTTTGTTTCACATTTGACTTGTTTCATAGATTATTTTTTTTCATTTTTGTAGTTGCATTTCCATGACTTTCTTTGCAGATATCTGAAGTATCTCACTGAGAAATGAGAAAACTCATTTCAACACCTCAGAACTCTTCATGGAAGCGACTAATAACATTAATACACAAAATGGGATCTGAAACAGTAGAACAGGTATCTGAACGTCAGGTCTTTCTGTGTCTTTGGCAGAACCTTTCTTTGTGAAGGGTCCTTATTAAAATTATTTTCACAATCCTGTGGACATTTACCAATAAAATGCACCTTACTAAAGGTTTTGAGCATTAAACTTTACTTTTTTTTTTTTTTTTTTTTTTTTTTTTTTTTTTTTATATTCTGGAGAGAGTTTAAGTTATTCAATCATTTTGCTTCCATAATGTTTTGATTAACTCCCTCCTTCTCCATGAATGGGAACCCTCAATTTATCTTTTTCATAATGCATACATGAGAAGAGAAACATTTTTTCCTTTCTGAACAAAATAGTAAAACAGAGCAATGGATGCTAGGAGTTCTAAATCTACACAGCTGCTGTAGGCTAGTATTCCAGTGAAGAAATATTAAACAAATATATATTTAAGAATACCCAGTAAAACTTGTATCTTCCCTATGCAATAATAAAGCTATAAAAAGGCTACAATTTCCCCAGGTACATATGCACCTGGGAAGGGAAATCACCAGCCAAATTAATGGGAATGAAAAGAGGAAAAGAAAAGCAACAAATATTTTTATTTACACCCTTTATTCAGCAATGAATGAGTCCATTGCTCATGCAGACCAAAACATTTTGCATCAATCTGACTTCCCCAAAGCTATTTTTTTCACACAAATTAAGCCAGAAATTAAGAAGTCTCAGGACTCCAAAATGGTACGGAACACTTCCTATGAGGAAAGAGAATCTCAAGAAGCATGGATTTTAATTTCTTCTCGAAACCTGAGAGACATTCTCATTAGTTTATTTAAAACTTCTGGGAATTGCAAAGGAAGACAGACAAGGGAAAGAAGGCTTATCTGAGTACAACATTCACAAGTACAGAAAATCCCCAGCTGCTAAGTTCAAGACACCTACATGAGACCTGTTTTTGCTGATCTTTCTCTTTCATGGAAAACTTGGCTGCAGAAATTTGTGTGGACTTTCCTCATCTTGCTTGTGTATCTACACTATGTACCCAGCCTTTCAGTTGTGCTGAAACAACTGTCTGTGGGACTTCACTGTTTATAAAATCAGAGAACTAAGGTTAAAAAATCTGCAAAAATAAAATCTACGCTGCAGTATAGGGAATGAATGTCCAATTTGGTCATGGTGGGTAATATCAGAGTACCCACCAGGATATGGGAGATACAGTACTCAGGCTGCAGGAGGAAAGCATTTATCTGCTGCACTTGGGCAATACTCCTGCTGGATGAACCCCACCAGACAGTATGGGCGAGCCTCCTGTCTCCTGTCAACAGCACTGGCAAGAAGTTTATGTGTGGCTCTGTGGATAGCACAGAAAAGATCCTCTGGAAGGAGAAGCCTGAGCCCTGTGCTCTCTCCAGAGATCCTCTGGCCAGCAGTGCGGCAGATGGCATCAGGCTGCAGGCTGAGTAGCACGGAGAGCTCCTGTCTCTCATGTCAGGGTGACTTTACCAACCCGTAGGCTATTATGCAAAAGTGCACTCTTGCCATTTCCTATTAGAAGTGGGAGAGGTAAGTATTTAATTCAAGGAGATGGAATTACCCTCTGGAGATATCTGCAGTCTTTATATGGTTAATGGGATAGAAGTAACTGCCTATGTTAGGTGGATGAGCTCACTTCCTTCAAGTCTTAAAGACTTTTTTTAATATCCCTTTTTTATACTGGGAGACTGGGTGGAGAGGATCTTGCTTTTTAGGGACAAAGAGCTACCATTTCTGTCATATTACTTAGATCAGCTAAAGCAGAAAATAGTTATAAAAAGAGGAGTCAAGTTCCTTGACAATCAGATACCAGAGAGGAAGAACTGCTGAAACTCCTTTAACAATGTTAAATTGACTGAATTATGTGAGAAGCACCAGCATGTTGACACACCACGGGAAATTTTTCATCCTTTTTATCACTTTACAAAATTGCTTTAGGAAATAAACACAGTGAAAACAATATTTTCTCCTAGGCAGGTAACAGATTTTTCCCTGGAGTAAACAGCACTTGTGTGTTTGTTCACCACAGACATATAAACATTTTTGGAATTTGGACATATACTATTTTACTCTGTTTTTTTATTAAGATTTCTCATCTGTACAATCAGGAAACTAATGAAACATGCAAATATATCACATCTACATAGATTCATTGTACATATTTAAATCTATCTCTGAACAATGTGATATATTATTTGAATGGTCAGTGGATAATGGGAACAGTGGGCTAAGCAAACAATTTTTACTGTTTGTGTGATTTCAATGCATCACACTGGAAGAGAAGTAGAACATCTGTCAGTAATTAGAAATACAACTTAGGTTTGCCTTCTAACTTTTAAAAAGTTGCCTTATGAATAAAATTAGAATTATCATGCTGATAAGCTGAATTGTGTATCTACATTGACCTTACATCACCTTTCTGCTAATACAGCTAAAAGTAAGTATAAGGATTAACACAAATCATATTATCCCCCAGTTCCATTTTATGTTGTATTTTATGACACTGAACCATTAAATAGTCACAGGTGAGATGGACAGGCAGGCATTCTTTAACTGCCTGCTTGCCTCCTTTCCAGTAGTATTTTATTATTTATTCATTCTGTGTGTCTAAAAATTAGTGACTGCCTTTCCTATCACAGGAGGTCTCATATAAAAATAGAATTTAGGATCCTGTTATGTACTCTTCAGCACATAAAGTGCTTTCTTGACAAACTACCCAAACATAACTGGTAATTGGCTCATAAAAAAAGCAAAATTGGGGAATAAGAATTACGTGATTACATGCATCAAATATAAAAATGTATATTCATTTTAATATTCATCAAATATATGCGATTAATAACTTCTGAGACATTATTCCATATAGTGAAGGATTGCAGGCTTTATTTCAGAAAGAGACAGAGCAAAAAAAAAATTATTTCATATAATTTTTATAGATTTAGGCAAAAGCTGTATCAAGTGATTTCATAAATGCAGTAAAAAAAATTCCCTCTGATTTACTGTACTACAGTTCCTGATCGGTATCATTAGGAAATGCCTTTTTATAGCCTGCAAAATTGTTAAAAAAACTGTAAACAATTAGAAGAAAAAGAAGAAAAGCTGAAACCTTCACACACTCATTATAAACTGTTCAAAAAGTTAGTAGTTTTCAAAGGAAATTAATAGCTTTTTAGCACAGTAAGTCAGAGAGTAGCTTGCCCTGGGAAATGAGAATGAAACAAGGTGCGTCGTTCTCAGTTTTTCAAGCCTGACTTCATGACCTCAATGACAGCCTGAAACAAGTTTTGGATGTAATGATGTCATTCTCTGAAATAAACAAACTGGTGAGAAAAACCAACAAAACACCTGCAATCATGCTGGTGTCCACACAGGTGATCAACACAGCTAGGATTTCAGACACTTCAGACTTCCCCACACTCAGCCACTCAGCTATTCCAGGTATTTTTAGGAGATAAAGAACTTGTCACAGTTTCATACCTTTTGTTAGTAGAGAAACAAAGCCCCAAGTATTTGAGGCTCACTTCCTCTGCAGCTTAGTGATCATTTGCTGTTTTGCCTATCTGGGCTTATCTGCTCTAACCTTTAAAACCTGCCCTGGAATGGCTGGAATCCCTTTCTTCTACCCCACACCTCTGCCTCTGACTGCATTCTTTTCTGCAGGCAAATATAAGTTGTGCACTACTTGAATTCACTTGCTCTCTGTGGCACTTTATGAAGCAAGAAAACCAAATGGAGAAAGTGCTTTCAACACATTAGGCTGCTAATAATGTATACCCTGAGGTGGTTTATAGCTTTTTGAGTGCATTTAAAATTCTTTCATTCTTTTTATCTTTTAATTCTCTTGTTGTGGAAGAAAGGCAAAACTCCTGACGTAGCCACCTTTTAAAAATATATTTTAAAAGTAAGAGAAATGGATGTCAAAACAAGATAACATTGCTTTAAATATGAATAATTGTATTTGTGTTTGTTGTGCATTTTTTAAGATAGCAAAGAGGAGGAATACAAAAAGAGAGCTTATTATTTCCCAGCCTCCCACTTCACACTATCAACAGCAGTTTGTGATTCAACAACGCTTTTAAAACATTCTCAACGAAAATAAACCAATTGTGGAATACTGGACATTTTTTTGCGCAACAAAAACTAGGTTACAGTAGCTGGAAGTCTCCAGCTGCTACTGAAAGGGCAGCTTGGCATTTTGGCATGAAAGGGCAACTTATAATGAGTCCTTTCTTCTTCCATGTGTTACCTCTCTGCAAACCCCCAAATGGCTTACCTGTATTCCCAGTTAGACTACAATTTCATTTACTCTGGTCATCATTGTTTTTGCCGCTTAAAATCAATCAAGAGTTGTTTGGTGTTGGGTTTGTTTCACTAAGTGACAGGCTTCTTGTTGCTTTTTGCCAGGGTGGAACTTTGAGACCAAGTGTGGCATCCCTCCAAAGTGTCCTATAACTAAAGAGATCTTACTTTTTATTGTAATGTGTTAACTTAAGCCTTCAGTAATAATAGAATGAGGGAGGAGAAAGAGTCTCAGAGCTTCACATAAATCTTCAGAGAATAAAGAACATATTGAATATTGATGTTTTGCTTTAATTTAAATACTATTATAATATTGACGTTTTGCTTTAAATCAAATAGTAGCACAAGGCTAACATTTAATTTGATTCCATACTAAAGTGGATGAATCAAAGTGCAGGGAATCTTTACTGAGAAAATCATATATAAAACTCAAAAAATATTCTCTCTGCAAGAATGTTTGGTTTGTTTGTTTAAGATTTACATTAAAAAATAAATTTAAAAAGAAGAGCTTTTTATTGTATTTTCTCTAGGGACATTATTTGTCTTTAATTGTATTGTAGAGTTCTATATAATACTAATACAGATGTTTTTATTTTTATCAGATATTATTGAGCACTGCAAAAGTTGTGTACTTGTATACAGCAAAACAAAAAAGACATTATTAAAAATAGCATGAATAATTGTAACATTTTGGAGAAGCACAGAAAGAAAATTCAATTTATTTTGAAAACCTATCATGAGTACTTGAAGTCTACACTGTATATTCCAAAGCAATACTGCAAGACTGCATGTCTTTATGATGAGTGCCGTCACCATAATCAGTGTGTCCTAACAAATACTCCAACTATGAAGACAGAAGTTTCTTGTCACAAATTTCCCAGATAATTCAGAAATAAACATTTTGAAGAAATATTTATCAAAGAAATATTCTTTTCTTGCACTGTTTTCCTACTTGCCTCATTGTCCTTTATACTCAGGTACATTATAGAAATGCAGATGAAACTGGAGAAACAGCAATACAGTTTGGCAAGACTTAAATTTCTTTGCAGCTCAGTCCATACATTTAAGAGGGTATAAAATGATCCACAATTATTTAAGCAAGATACAAACAAAAAGTTTGTAAAATAAGACACACCTCAAATTGCCAAAAATATAAGTAAATATCAGACGAGGCCATATGTAAGACTGGATAAAAGTGACCTGGAAACAAATGTGTTTTTAATTGTGCAGCTCGTAACAGCCTACATTAAAAAAAAGTGAGGAAAAATAGGGATGATTTATGTTATGCAATCCTGATGCTGCATTGACTAAAGCTATTCACGTAGATCAATATTCCTTAAGAGAATCAGACATGGACAAAAATGGCAGCAGTATGTTACATGTGTATTCAGTTCTGGTTTTTAAATTTTCCAAGAGAGACCTCAATATCAGTACTGGAATGACTATCTGTGTCATCTTCCCTTTACAAGGTTGAGAATGGAATGCAGAAAAAAACCTCAAAGTGTCAGAACACTGTGGCCACCTGAATGGCTAATACTGCCTAAAAAAGTGTTGAATGTATATTTACTTAATAATGTCTAAGCATTTTATCTGAGTATTTGTGTCTTGGGAAATCTAAATCATGTATGTAAAAATATTGCATTAGTAATAATTTATAGACTTCTTATAATTCTCTCTTTTTTTGGCCTTCATTTTATAATGCTTTCAACTTTTAAATTACTGTCAGTATTCGATTTTTGCTCTACTACAGAATTTAATGTAAGAGGTTTGATACTAATGCTGGTATTTTTTGATTTTCTTCAAACACGCATAGCTGAGTAACCAAAAAAAGATAAATATTATTGTAATACACATATCACAGGACATTTAAGAGCATATAATCCCTGAAAACTCAAAAATTACTAATATTAGAGCATTCTAATGGTTAACCATTGTATTGTAATTAAAAAACTAAAATATGAGTTTACTTCACGTGAGTGATATTGATTTATTCATGTAATAAAACATTCCGCAGTATGTTTTAACTGGTGGTAGCATCCACTAGAAAAAAAATGAAACATGTTTTACTAATTTCTTTCAATAAATTACTGACACTGATTGTAGTCCTGTGATATTTTATTCTTCCTACAAGTAGAACAGGTTGTATTAATCAGTTCTTTTCTCCTGTTTTTACTTTTTGCCTCCTCTTCTACCTAGTGACTCAAAGTATCCCTGTACCCAGATTTCAGCATTGTAAAGGTAAGGCATTATCATTTTCTTCTTTTCTACTGAAAGTGAAACTTTTTTTTTTTTTCTCTTAGAAGCAGTTTCCTTATTTTTAAAAAGCACTTTTTAAGCATACCAATTCAACTCTGTTCAAAACAAAGGCTTAGGTTCTGGAAAACACACCCATTGGGCCAATACTCAGTTTGTAGATCTCTCAATCCTAGGTTTCATGCTATTGCTATGCTTCTATCATAAACTATGTTTGCCTCATTAATTTCACAAATGTGTTATTTTACCCAGAAAAATTCAATATAATGGGATAAAGTGAAGTTACTGTGAACTAAATCTTGTAATAACTTGTGGATTCTCAAGATAATCTTAAAACTTTTTGCCATCTAAAGTTTAGAAACTTTACCTCAGATGCCTGTCATTTTTGTCTGATGAAGTTCATGTTGTTTCTTTGCTGTCAAGTGCTGGCTTCAAGGTAAAAAGCATAAATGTGTAACTGTTGCAGTGTCTTTCACAGAAATTATGGAAGAGGAAAGGGTAAAGATATATTATTGCCCTCGCTATTGAAAAATCTGCCACAGAGAAAGCAATGGACAAGTGACAAATACCAAACTGTGAGGATAAATCCCCAAAGGTTCTATGAAGCTATATGCTAGAAGTTGCTAACTCAAATGTATTTTTTTTATTATTCTTTTATTAAAAAGACCCAAAATGTCTGACACTCACTGTACTAAAGCCATTAAAAAATTTGCCTTTAAGTTTCCTGACAATTGCAGTGCATAAATTAGGGGTGTATTGGCAACTGGTAGTTCTTTATAGAGCACATGATTTTGGATTATTTTCTTAGATTCTTCCAGAGTGCAATTTCTTTAAAAGCTACATGACCAATTAGATACTGTCATCCTAAAATTATTTAATAAAAGAGATGTTAAAGACTATAAATCAGTATCAATTATCACCCAAATGAATACAATTTAAAAGTTCATGGATAGGCAAATAGTTCATAGCTGAATTGAACAACTGAATTGAAAATTCCTACTTGGAGCATTAGCAAGAAAAGAAGCAGCAGCTTGTTCCCTTTTTAAATGGCTTTGGCCAGCCATCCAAATTGGCAACAAAAAGATGTAGAACCTCATCAGTTCGTAGAGGAATTAGAGTTCCCAAGCCCAGATTCAATTTAGCATATTCAGATTTCAGCACATGAACTTCAGTATTGGGATTGCTTAGACTAAACCTCAGGTTTAATATAACCCTTCTGGTTTTTGAGGCTATTGATAAAACTGGTTATTTTTTAGCATAGATCCAAGTCAAGTGACTCAAGTTGGAGAGGAATCCATCTTCAGAAATGAATGATCCTTATAAATTCATCACCTCTTCAATTACAGTGTGATATTAAGTCACTTCCAACAGTGCATTTATAAAGTATGCATATTGGTTGCATTCCAGTATACAAGCCCATTCGTGTTGTGTAATTTTAATGTATTTCACATCATATGAGAGTGTGTTTCTTGGGACAAAAGAAATTAAAAGTAGCAGTATCACTCTCAGTATCCTTAAAACGCTGGAGGATGCTTGTGTTGACCTTCTGAAAATGAAGAAAAAGAGTGCATACCTGAGGTTTGTCTCTTAAAGAAAATCTGAAATGCAGTAAACTACATCAGTCAGCACATGGATTTTTTTTAATCTCTTCTTAATAGGCAAAATATAATTTTCTATATCTCTTCATTAAGATTTTAACTGTCTTTTTGCATAATAACAATTGCAAACATCATCTTCCAGACTTTATTCAGTCAGCAACGTTGTCTTTTAAAAATGGTGATCATGTCAAGGCATTTTGGTTTTGCTTCTACTTCTGTATTTCTGTTATCTCCTTGGTAGATATTGGCTATACTGCTGATGCTGCAATTCAGTCACATCATGTTTGTGTCAGATATGGACAAGTTAGATCATGAGAGAAGAGTTTTTTGACAGTATCCTTACAAAAAAATAAATTGATTATAGTTTTGACAAGGTATTTTGGAGCCAGAGACCCATATTCACAACTAGTAGATACATGTGGAAACGTAGGAATTGTTCACATTTTTGGAGTTTGAACCTTCAGATAATTTTTTTCAGCCAGTTTGTGTGTGAAAAAGTGAAATAATTCAGATTTTCTGACTGAGACTAGTATGCCGCCTTCTTTCTTTTTTTTTTTTTTATGTTTTTACAAAAATATCCAGGCATTTCTTTGGGAGATTTATTCAGAGAAACTTGCTTTGGCCCCTCAAAGACACCAGTGACAGGATATCAGGATATATATCTACCTCCTTAGGTGTCAAGTTTGAACTCACCACCCTAGGGTCCTCTACCAGTCAAAGGAAAGACAGACATGTCCTGAGGGATTTGATTTCATTATAAAATGGATGTCAACAGTAAATAATAAGATTCACTCTGGACTTTCTGCTTTAAGACATCTAAAGTTAGGCAAGAGAAATCCTCCCAAAATGTACAGAGCCCAAATTTGATTCAAGGGTAAAGGAAATTCTTTAATAAACAATCTAGCTGTTACAGTCCTTTTTTTCTGATTCTTTGTTTCCTTCTTTTTCAAAAGGTAGATAGATATGAGAAACATTATGTAAGCAAATATTTCTATGAGCTACATGGTATTTAAATGAAACAAATTATATTCTGTAACCTCTAGAGAGGAATGAGAAGTGAACTGAAACAAAAAATTCGTCAATTTGCCCAAAGAATTAAATAAATTCTTTAACTCTCTCTGTTTCTTTGGCACTGGGTAACACAGTAAGGGAGAATGACTGTGAGTAAATGCCTCTCTCAGATAGGAAAAATGCTAACATCAACAGTATGTGCATGTCAATAACCATCTTGTAAAGAAAGAAACTACAGGGACCTCTAATCACATCTAATCATTCTTCTGTTCAACACTTTGGGTTTTTTCCCCCCTCTGTGTTCCTAAGGTTTCTTATATTCACTTATCACATATGCTGTCAAATAACTAATTCTTTCTGGCAACTGACAATTTAAAAGAAAAGTATGTTACAGGAAGGAGAGTGTCATTGTTTTCCATAAATTCATAAGAGCTATGAACAAATAGGACAATTCTAAAAATAGATTCATGGATAACTATCATAAGACCTAATTCTCACAGCTACTTTACAGGATGTCTTTGGGATAAAGCAAGTACAAAGATTGACATAAGGGCTGGATACTTTAAGCTATTTACCTCTTATAAAACATTAGATAAATTCTTTCTCTATTTTATGGAAACTAGTGTAGAATTATAAACTGTACTGAGAAAAAAAAATCATGTAATAACGTTGCATTGCCAAATTTCAAGTTGCCAAATTTCAAGTTATGCTAAGTAATTAAAATTATAGTCTCATCAGAGCTGAAGTGCTTCAAAACACCTGTAAAATTTGGGTGCCTCTGTCTATTGTTACAAGCAAAAAACTCCACTGATTTAAGTAGCAAGAACCACTAGTAGATTGAAGCAGAGATGGAAAGAGAAAAAAACCCAGAAGTCTCAATTGTCAGGATGCCTAGTGAGACAAGAAAGGTTCTACATAGCAACAGCATTTTAAGGATGAATAAATAGCCATAAAGTTCGCTGGTACTGCATGGAAGCTTGCAGATGGCAGATGAATTCATGTCTGTCATGTTTTTATAATACAATGACTTTTACATATTGCTGCCAGATGGAACACAGTTTTGCATCTTGATTATAAATCTTCATAAAATACAACTTCCTTCAATGTGTTCCCTATATTTGAAACAAAAGCAAATTCAGAGACAGATTTGGGAAGCTAAAGCAGATTTAAGGAAATATAAATTAAATCCTCAAGGGCTTCCTTGTTATAACTCAGTTCAAAATAATGGAGTTCCCCATGTGTTCTCTGTTTTTGAGGAAAACCAGGGAAGGTATCATGCATGTTATTGAATGATATGAACGAACCACATGTTCATTTTTAAATGTAAACACACCCCAGGCAGGTCCAGAAGACCTCTCAATTGAACTTAGTATTTACTAAAGCTTTTACATAACATTTATTCCAGCTTCAATAAAAAGTGGTATCTATGCCACAAGCTCAAAGAGTGCAGTTCACAAAGAATACATGCATTTAATCACTGCTGATAATGAACGTTTGTAATCTACAACACAGAAGCACCTTGCCTTTCCCATCATGATAAATTATACCTAGACAGACCTAAATTCTAATTCAGACCTGGTTATTCCACTTTCTGTAGAGATGTACTATGAAGAAAGTACAGAATTTTTGTATTTCAAATGTGTTCCTGTATCACACATGACTTCCTCCTGTGTGTCTGGTCTTTGCTTCTAATCCTAATTGGTATTGCTAAGAAGTGAGTAACTCTGATAGCGATGAAGTGAACTATATGACTGTAGGGAAGAATATTTTCCCATTCAATGACTTCTCACAGAGTCTGATTTGACGACAAACCTGAGTTGACTTCTCTCAGACAGCCTCAAGCATTGTTTATATGCAGATAATTCTGTGTGTGAACCCATTAGGCTTTTATGACAGTTACAATCAAATATGATTGGGAAACCTTCTGGCTTACTTGGATCCATACTTACATTGTGCTTTGTGAGGTTGGAAATGTTACTTGCTATTGCTTGTAGCCAGTCAATACAGTCTTCAGCAGAGAGACACTGAATTATTCCACTGCAAACCCCATCCACAGCAATTACTTGGAACGCATTTTGCCTGTAGACATATCATAACAGATCAGGTCAGAAGAAAATTTTATCACTTCTAGCATATCATTTTAACAATACTTGTAGAAATGCTTTTCTTTCAATTACAATGAAGGTCAGCCAGTAAACACCAATAAAATACTGGTTTTCCTGTTTTATAAATACTTGCCATATTAAAAAATTATGATAAAAGCTCAATTCAGACAATATTAAGCTTCCATAAGACTATAAAAATATTCCATAGACCAGCTCTACAGATCCTTGACCATCAGGCTGTACAGCTTCAGAAGCTGAACAAGTGAAAGAGCTGATGCATATCTAAGACTTAATATTTTAATACAACAGGCTATAGAGAAGGAAAGTACATTGTAAACCATAGGCAATAAGTTGGTAAATTAAGTGAATACCAGCATCTTTTTCTCAACACCTTTGTTTTACTTTTATTATACAGTCTCTAAACACAGTTGCATTACTGTCTGGAGCAGCCCCTTATTGGTTGCTCAAGCTTATAAAATTTTGTTTCTCTTCTAAACTACCAATTGAAAACTTGGAGAAGTCAAAATTGATCAGGTAGCATTAATGATTTTTCCAATTGCATTTCTGAATACAGGATCATTAACAAAATACACTCCTACCTCTGCCTCTACCCCCAGCACCAATCCAGGCACATGTACATAAATCTATAACACATTATAGACTGATTTTCCACTAGCAGGCACTGAGCAATTATAGAACAAGAGAAAATTTTTCAGATGCTAAAGCAGTAACTGACCTAATTTCTTCAGTTAATAGCCTTTCTTGCTAAAAGCTCTTGTAAGGCTCACAGGTCTCCGCCTTCAAAACCAAAAAACGTCAATAATAATGCGTATCCCAGATTAGGAGATTACTGAATATGCAGAGAATACCAAGTTCCACTGCTGACTTTCTGCTACAAACCCAACTGTCAATGATCAATTCATAGTTTAAATACATCATTCAGATTCTTTGAGAATGGCTCAAGCAAAGTGCCTGTTATCTTTAGGGTAAAACTGAGTGTCACTAATGACAGTTTCTGGCATCTGAAGACAGATATCAATTTTGAAAAGCTGGTTTTTTTGGGTCTTTCACCTCTTAAAATTTTATTCTATCTGTAGAGAATGTAGGGTTAATATTTATCTTCACTCCATCCATGTTGAGAACAGACTGTTTCTTCACTCAGGAGAAGCAATAAAAATGAGCTAGAGCCATGCCTTTGCTTTGACTGTTCTAGCACGAGAACCAGCTTTTGCAGAATCATGAGGCTTATATTGACACGATCTCATAGGGTTCTGTGGTTTATTTAAACCCACCAGTTTAGTTGTCTTTCCCAGGGGTAAAGATTTTTCTTTAAATTCACAAAAACACTAACCAAGACAGACTTCTTTCAGAGACTCATTTTCACAACAATTCTGGTAAAGTTTTGAGGAAGGTTTATTAAAAAAAGTCTTCAGGTAATGTTGCTAGTATTTATTTATTCTACCTTTTATTTTAGATGTATATAAATATAAATAGCAATTTTTTCCAGAATAAATTTTTAAATCCTCACAGGAAGTACATAGCATGGACTTAAAATTGTTGATCTCTTTTAGAGAAGTAGCACTAATTTCAGGACTTGCTTTGTTTCTGCACAGTCTATCATAAATCAGAGCAGGGATCCAAGAGATCTATTAATGTGCAACATTAATACAAGTACAAAAACCTCAATATGTTCCAGATTCAATCCTCAAGCAGAAATTTCCCTTACCTACAAACACAGTGAACCTGGTGCATTTTGGGGTATCAGATTGTTCCTGCTGTTCCTAGGAATTTGATCTGTGCAAGTAAAAATAATTCATCCATACTGTTATTACCCAAGTATCAATACCAAATATCAATAGTATGATACATGGTCACCTAAAAATTACTTTTGAATGTGTCTTGGAAGTAGATAGCCTTAGATAATTATAATAGTATTTTCTTGAATAAGTCTATTAGCCCAAGTCCATAATACCATGCAGACCTGAAAACATAATGTATTAAATAGATGTTTTGTACTAAATGGAACAAATAGTAGATTAATCACTTTATAATACACAAAAAAATTTTACAATGGATAAACACTTATTTATCTAAATGTTTCAGGTTCTGGGCCTTCTGGAACACAAAACCCATATTTGAAGCTAATAAGCTTTGCATGATTAACCTGAGTGTCTTCTAGAATTCTGTATGAATACCCTCCAGAATTTATGTATCTCAGCCATTCCACTGGAAAAGCTACAACATGACTATGAGATTTAATATTGTATATGAGAACAATATATTTCCATATAAAACTCTGAAATACAAAAAGTTATTAGGCTTTACATAGTGAAAACAGGCTTGTAAATGCTAACCATGGAAAATGTAATGAATTAGCTTTCATTTCATGTTGCTTCCTTATATTATTTTTAATATCCTTTCTTTTATGTTGTAGTTTCTAGCAGTCTCTTATAAAAAGTATCTACCTTTCTCTCATAACAAATTCTGAGAGGGAGCAACATTTAAAAATGTTTACAGCAATTTAAAATAAGCTGTTTTGCTAGCAACATAAAATGTTGGTTGTGTGCCTTAAGAAAAACCCACTTCCTCTCTCGTATGCATCCTGCGTATCTGGGTTTTTTTAAGACTTACTTCTTCATGTTAGACAGAATAGAAGGACACAAGGAAAAAAAATATCAGAGTAGTTTTTCAAGGTTTGAGTACAAGTTCAGGTATTATGTTTCATATTAATACACTTTTACTTTCTAGAAATTCAAATCTCAGGAATATCATTACTACCTAAGACACTTCCTTTGTTATGTACAAATTCTATAATATGAACATTAAGCTTTTTTTATTGATGCAGATGACTGAATTTTAAAACTCTAGATCCATGTACAGCTGCTTATGTGCTAATTCTCCATATAAGCAGTTCTATTCAATTCAATACCTTATCTGAAGTATACAGCAGGACAGATCTCAGATTTGACTGCTATGATTTTGGGTGCTTTATGCTTCATTGTTAAAGATACTTTGTTAAAGACAGAGCTGAAAGCTTTCACAGAATTTAGTAAAACACCTCCAGCCTCTCTGGTGACTTTATCCTGCTCCAGTTCAGCACAGCCAAGAAGCCTTTGTAGCCTGTGGTTTACACCTTGCCTCCCTGGGCCAGCCATTGCTCCTCAACAGACCAAGGTTCATGCAGCCAAGTAAATATGATCCTGCTCTTACTGGTCAAAAGCTGCTGGCTGGCTTTAGCTCCACAACGTTCTACAACAACTATTGCCTCACATGCATTAATTTCAGCTCTGTGAATAGGAGAAATGGCTGGTAGACCTAGGCAGTGTAATTCTAACAACAGCTCTAAGAACCAACTGAGGCAGTGGACAACATTTGTGCAACTTCCAAGTGTTTACTGAGTACCAATAAGAAATAAAATTAACTCCACAAAAATGCCAAACAGATTCTCTTCCCCCAGTTTCTCAGGGTTTCATAAATCCACTTCTAGGGGATAGATTAGAAGAATAAATTACAGAGTAACCTGCTCTGTACCAGTACACAGCTTTCCTACAGATAAAGTCTTTACATACTAGAGCTCACAGGAGTATTTCAGTATGAGAAGTTCAGTCTTACACAGATGATGAATCCATACAATAGCTAGACAATTAAAACTTTTAACAAGTATGGTCTTATATACTTGCCTTGTTGGATTTTGTAGTTGCTTTCATTTCTATTTCATTGCTTTACAAACAGTAATCGTTACAGAATATTTTTGTCTTCCCTCCTAATTTCTTCTGATTTATTAGGATAGTATTAAATTAAACAAGGTCAAGTTCTTGGTCTGTATTGGGTCTTTCTGAGATGAATTTTAATTTTCCCACAGCAGCCCTCATATATTGTGCTTTGCATTGGTAGCTAGAAAGATATTGATAACGAAACAAAGTTTAGGATACTGCTAAGCAGTGCTGGCACAGCATCAAAGCTGTTGCTCCAGCATTCTCTCCTCACCAATAGGCTGGGGAAACAAAATCTTGGGAGGGCAAATAGCCAGGACAGCTGACCCAAACTGATCAAAGGGATATTCTATACCATATAACATCTGCTCAGCAATGAAAGCTAGGGAAAAGGAAGTGAGGGAGGGCACATTAATTATGACACTTGTCTTCCAGAGCAACTACTGCATGTACCAAAGCCCTACTTCCCAGGACGTGACTGAACATCAACTGCTGATGGGAAGTTGAGAACAAATATTTTGGGTTTTTTGCTTCCATGTGTGGCCTTTGCTTTTTCTTTATTAAGCTGCCTTTATCTTCACTCACCAGATTATTTACATACTATTTCCTTCCCCTCCATCCCATTGAGAAGGGGAGGGATAGAGAAGCTTGGTTGACATGGCAGCCAGCCATGGTCAACCCATCACAATGATGCAATAAAGTTAAACCTGACTCTGAGCTTTGGACAGCTATCCCAGTGATT
Source organism: Cyanistes caeruleus (assembly GCF_971803275.1). Taxonomy (NCBI): domain Eukaryota; kingdom Metazoa; phylum Chordata; class Aves; order Passeriformes; family Paridae; genus Cyanistes; species Cyanistes caeruleus. Next base: position 41,155,809 of record NC_141701.1, read on the forward strand.
GTAACAAATTGGCAGTGTTAACACATGCAAAGTAAAACACAGGAAAAAATGACTTTAGCTATATGGAAGCAACAACAAAAAAGTCCCTACTGTAGCTATAAACATAAAGCAAAGAAGTACAAGATCTGGGAGATACTTATGAGCTCAGGCTCTTGCTTATGGTCCTTGTCTGAGTATGCTTGCAGCTACTTCTGTGCCTGGACATGTATCCCACTGATTTGGACTTCTAGACTGGCCTCCCAGCCTAAATTGAGTCCCATCTGACCATGACGGACTCCTCTGAAGACTGTCCCTAAGCCTTCTCTGTCCCTCCATGGGAAGCAGAGGGATAGGATCTTTGCCTGCATAGGCAATGCTTTGTCCAGCCTCACTGCCACCTCTTGGCTTATCTTCCCCATAGGGCAGTCAGTCCTTGCTGCTCTCAAAAAAGATTATTTCACCCAGTGTAGGTATCAGATGATGTATCTAACACAAACAAAAGGAAACACATTTTAAAAATACTATCACATTGCAGAGCTCAATACCATAATGCATTGTAAAAATCAACAGCATAAAAAAAAAAGCAACTTAGAAAGAAGCTTTTGAGGACAGGTGCATTAGCAGCTATTAAACAAGATGATGTGTGTTTCATCTCAAACTGCAAAATATGCTGAGCCGTAGATGCAAGTAGAAAGGTCACCCATCATCTCCCTACATACCTGGTCCCAGCTGATGTCAGAGGAGAATATGAGCCAAGGTGGACCTAGAAGGACCTTTATGAAAGCTCCTATATTTCATGTCTCTGTCAGCTGCCGTGGAAATAATAATGCAATTTCTCCAACAAGGCAACTCCCTAGGGCATGCATCTGTCAACCAAGAAGTCAAGTTTCAACCTTCAGAACTTCTTTACCTGCACAAATCTGATCCTGGAAGGTACTGGGAAAATCGTGAATGAAGAAGTGGAATTAATCGAAGATCACACCACCTTTTCTCCCACCTAAGTCCTGGGGATGCTGGCCATGAGGAACATGATAATGTATCCTGAAAAACATTAAAAGGTCCTTCTCAGTTTTAAACATCACTGTAAGTACTCAGCAGATTTGGAAAGAATGAGATAGACTTCAAAGACTCTATATTTAATTTGGCAGTGTTTCATTTTTCCTAAATCATTTGTCATTAGTTATTAGGGAGCACTGCAAAGATTCTGAATAGGATCTCTAAATTATTCACAATATAACCATAATTCAGTTGTTTCCTGTGGCTCTGTACACATTTACATACATATCTTCTCTAATGATATCACCTCAAAACCTGGTAATTGGGAATGAATTTAACATGTGATGAAAATTGTCAAAATTGTCAAAACTACATGCTTTTGATGAATAATTTTACCTACTTACAGAAGACATGGCTTATATTAAGACTGAACTTTATCATGTTTATGATCATATCTAAAAGAATGAGTATATAAATACCTAGAGTCTAATTTGACCAGTATTTTTCAAGAATATAGATTTGCATGAGAAATGCTTATAAAAAGTTAAATTATCAACATCTGTTTCTAAAAATACAACCCCTCTTAATAAAATGCTTTATAAAGTAGTGCTAATGATGATGTTAATTTTCTGAAAGAGCATGATTCTTCTAAGTGCCTTCTTATAGCAACAAAGGACGAGGAAAAAGCAGAGGTATTTAATGCCTTCTTTACTACAGTCTTTAATAGTAAGACCAATTATTTGCCTGGTAGCAAACCTCTGAGCGGGGAGACAGGGATTAGGAGCTGAGTGAAGCCACCATAATACCAGGGGAAGTGGTCAGTGATCTGCTGCAGCATTTAGGCACACACAGGTCCACGTGGCCAGATGGGATCCACTGAAGAAAAGTGATCAGGAAGTCACTTTCCATCATTTACCAGCAGTCCTGGCTAACCAGCAGGGTCTCAGTTGAAGGAAATTGGCAAATATGATGCTCATCTACAGAACAGGCAAGAAGGAGTATCTGGGGAACTACAGGCCTGTCAGTCTGACCTGGGGTAGGCCATGGAGCAGATCACTGTGAGTGCCATCCCACACCACATAGAGGACAACCAGGGAATCAGGTCAGCCAGCGCAGGTTTATGTAAGGCACATCCTGCCTGACCAGCCTGATCCTCGTTTATGAACAGATGACCAATCTAGCGGACAAGGGAAAGGCTCTAGAATTTGTCACCTGGACTTTAGTAAAGCCCTTGGAACAGCATTTTCCTGGAGAAACTGGCTGCTCATGGCTTCAATGGGTGCACAGTTCACTGTGTAAAAATCTGGCTGGCTGGATGGGCCCAGAGTGGTGGTGAATGGAGATACATGCAGCTGGTGGACAGTCATGACTGGTGCTGTCTAGGGCTCAGTGTTGGGGCCAGAACTATTTAATATTTAATACTGATGATCTGGAAGAAGGGAAGATGAAGTGCACTCTGAGCTGACAGATGACTTCAAGTTTGGGTAGGAGTGTCAGTAGATCTCCTGTAGGGTAGGAAGACGCTGCACAGGGGTCTGGACAGGCTGAATAAAAGGACTGAGGCCAATTGTCTGAGATTCACATGAAAAAGTTCCAGGTCCTGCACTTTGGTCACAACAACCCCAGGCAGCACCACAGGCTGGGGGCAAAGTGGCTGGAAACATGCCCAATGAGAAAGGACATGGGGGTGCTGGTCAACAGCAGCTGAACATGAGCCATCTGTGCCCTGGTGGCCAAGAAGGCCAATGGCATCCTTGCCTGGATCAGCAATAGTGTGGCCAGCAGGAGCAGGGCAGTCAGTGATTGTCCCTCTGTACTGAGCACCGGTGAGACCTCACCTTGAGTGCCATGTTCAGTTTTGTGCCCTTCACTCCAACAAGGACATTGAGGTTTTGGGGCATGTCCAGAAAAGGGTCTGGATGGAAACGGGTCTCTGAGGAGCAGCCGAGGGAGGTTGTTTAGCCTGGAGAAAGGAAGGCTCAGGGGAGACCTTATTGCTCTCCACCATCACTTGAAATGAGGCCGTAGCCAGGTGGGATTTGGCCTCTTCTCCCAAGTAACAAGTGACAGTATATCAATATATAAGTAAAATTAAACCTGCTGATTTACATTCTTTTTAAACTCAAACTTCATATTTTTTTATACTGGTATCTTCTATAAAATAAATATTACAAAAAATAAGTATACCTTCTATTTTTCTAGAGCGTGCATGTTGTGTAAGATCTATGGAATTATAAAGCTTTACAAATTTGAACTTTACTTTTACATATATGTTCATATATCTTTTATGTATATGAAACAAAATATCACAGTAAATATCATGTTAGCTGAGCAGCAGGCTTTTCATAGGTAGTTCACTTATTTAAAACACTGAATCTCTGGTGAAAAATTCCATAGATCCAATAAAAATAAATAAATTATTGGCTAGGAAGACTACACTAGGTTGTTGTTTTGAACATCTTGAATTTTTAATGTTTTCTCTCTGATTTTGGGAACCTTTCTTCACCTGTGATTAAACTAGGGGAAAAGATGAAATGCAGTAAAAGTTCAGATACAAACTGTAGGCCTAAATATGGCTACAAGAAAAATGTTAACCCTATCTTTAGACTACATAACACTGTGAACTGTTGACAAAAGACCAAAACCAGTCTTTTCTACTTCAAGTTCTGAGTCAGAAGTCTCCTTCATATGAATCAGCAAGACTATAAAGTAGGAAACAAGACTATGACTGTAAGTCACAGAATCATGGAATGTGAGTTGGACAAGACCCACAAGGTTCATCAAGTCCAACTCTTGGCACTGCACAGGACATCCCTAATAATCTCACTGTTCCTGAGAATTTTTTTCAAACTCTTCTTGCCCTCTGTCAGGCTGATGCTGTGACCACTTCCCTGGGAAGCCTGTCCCAGTACTCAACCATCCTCTAAGCAAAGAACCTTTTTCTAACATCCAACCTAAACCTTGCAGTCACAACATTCCCCTGGGCCCTGTCACTGGTACCCACACAGAAGAGATCAGGGTCTACCTATCCTCTTCCCCGAGGTCTCCCCTCAGTCTCCTCTTCTCGAGGCTGAACAGACCAAGTGACATCAGTGTCTCCTCATACAGCTTCTCCTCCAGACCCTTCACCATCTTCGTTGACCTCCTTTGGAGCTAAGACCTTTGTATTTGTATTATATTGTGGTGCCCAGAACTGCCCCCAGCACTCTAGGTGAGGCTGCCCCAGTGCAGAGCAGAGCAGGACAATCCCCTCCTTTGCCCAGCTGGCCATGCTGTGCCTGATGCCCCCCAGGACACGCTTGGCCCTCCTGGCTGGCAGAGTACTGCTGACTCATCTTCAACTTGCCAGTGACCAGGACCCCAGGTCCCTTTCTGTGACATTGCTTACCAGCTTCTCATTCCCCACTCTGTGTGTGCACCCAGGGTTGCCTTCTCCCAGGTGCAGAATCCAGCTCTTGCCCTTGTTAAAATTCAGAGTGTTGGTGGCTGCTCAGCCCTCAGACTTGTCAAGGTCTCTGTAAAGCCTCTCTGTCTTTGAGGGAGTTAAAAGTTCGTCCAAATTTTTGTATCAACTGCAAACTTATTTAGTATCCCTTTGAGTCCTGAACCCAAGTCACTGATCAAAATGTTGATGAGCGCTGTGTGTGAGATACAGCCCTGCAGAACCCCACTAGTGACCATTCACCAGCCTAAATTCACTCTGTTCACCATAACTCTTTGTGTCCAACCATGAGCCAGTTGCTCACCGATCACATGTTTACACTGCTGACAGAACTCCTTCTTGAAAATATTCTGAGAAAAAGGAAGAGCTGTGGCATAAAAGTTGTATGTAACTTAGGAATTCATATTGAGGGCTCCTTTGGTTTTATGAAGAACTCTGTTCCCATGACAAGGGGACATATAAGAACCACATCTTGGTCATCGCTAGAAAATTTAATTTAGGGTGAATTACAGACTCATGATACTAGATTATATTATTTAAATGGAAAGAAGAACACTTGGTTTCAGTTAATTATTTCAGTTAATTCTTTCTATTTGAGCTATTTCTAGTTCAAATGGAAACTAGAGCTCATCTAGATAAGCTTTGACACCTGCAAAAAAGAATTCACAAATAAAAGCATGTTTTTATCATAAAAGCAAAATTAGAATTACAGCAGCTAGTTGAATAAATCAGCCTAGGATCTACTGCCACAGAATTTTTACATACATACATTCATATCTATATAGATACATGAGAAAGGTCTGCTTTTGTTGATGCTGTGCAAATTACATCTATTTTTATTGTTATTTGATATATATTTTATTGATGTTATCTATTTATAACTTCCACTTCCTAAAATTTGTATATTTCTGAAGGGTTTTCCAGATGATGATTGTGTTTAAATCTGTGGTATTGATATTTAAATCTGTGGGCTGCTATTTAAAACCTTTAATAGAAAAACATGAAAGTACAATAAAACAAGATGAAATTTAGAAGTGGCTGCTCAGCATGGCTTACATTTCAGGTTTTTAAATATTTGTTTTTTAAATTATAATCTATACTGGTTTATTTTTTCTGTGGTTTTTCTATTTTCATCTATCACAAAGCCAAATACTCAACAAAAACCCTCAAATTATATAAAATAAAGGAAATAAAATAAAGAAAATTTTGCATTTTCTGGCTAAAAAAAAAATTTAAGTCCCTTGTTGCACTTCAGAGGCATCTTTTAGTAAATATCTGATCAGACATCTGTAGCATTTTGTCCCAGAGACATTCTGTTCCATAGTGTTATCCCACTTCAGGTAAGATTTTAAGTACACATTACCAGAAGTAAAACACTCTCACCTTAAAAATAGGCACCTAATCATCTTTTGCCAAAAACTTTAGATAATGCATGCAATAGTAGTAATGGAAAATATTCTCAAAAACTTTTCTTCCTTTTTTATAAATAGATATATTTTAATTTTAGGAATTTTAATTCCTATGCAGAGAAAAAAAAATAGAAGGAAAACTTTTGCAAAGTCCCTAATGCCCATGTAAACAGCAATCACATGTATCAAGGTATAATCTCAGCTGTAATAATTTGTGACAGTTTAATTCCCAGCCATAATTTCTGGCTATTTTTTTTTCCTTCTACAGAACTGTCTGTCTCCTGAGTTAGCTAGAGCTCCTCCCTGTTAATGTCCTTTATTTGTACTTCCAATTAGTTATTATACTATAAATATTCCTCTGTTTAATTCCACTGAGGAGATTCAAGCTCTTACCGTGTTGTTGGGGTGGTAGTTGAGATGCAAACCACTGTCACAGAGGGGAGAGGATGTGCCACTGCTTTGGTCACTGGGGGCACCTAAGACAAATACAAACACAAATTCACAAGAAAATTCTTTATTCATCTATGATGACATATTTCAAATTTGTATGTGTATGTATCCATTCTCCCCATACCCTAATAACTTCTATCATATACAGCATTAATTTACTTTCTCCATTCAGCCAATACCAGTCTTCTGGCTTGAGTGGAATGTCTTTGTAAGCTAAATAGCTCAAGAACAACTTTCCCAGTGCTTTGATTAAAAAAAAAAGTTAATGTCTGTTTGACAAGAAAAATCACACATTTCTTTCAAATTTGATAATAAAAGGGAAGTGTGTACCTTCTCTGTTGGTTTTTACTTGAAGGAACTCATCAGATAACCATTTTGTTACTCTCAGTGGAGTTTACAGTTCTGAATGTTCTTGTAATGGTTTAAGAAATTACAGTGCTACACCTCAAGAGTGACATGATAGGATCCATGCAAATGCACATTCCTGTGCATCACGCAGGCTACTCTGTGGTACCACAGTGTCATGGGGTGGCTTTACCTTTAAGATAGCTTTGAGAGCTAAGGAAGTTGAAACTGCTGGTGGCTGATGGGAGTCTTTCCTCCTGACCAATTATCAGTCATTTCTAAGAATGTCTAAGCAGTTTTGACCATTAAAAAGTAAAGTCAACTTGTAAACACCTCCTTAAGATGTAAAATCAGAGCACTCTGGTCCTCTTTTGTTTCTGGCTTTTGAGAAGGTAACAAGGCTCTGTCGTGGCCTCTTCTTCCCCGCCCTCCCCCCCCACCTAGGCCGGACAAGGCCGCAAGGGAAGTGGGGGGAGGAAAAGAAAGCAGAGCTGGCCAGCTTAGTTTAGTTTTCAGTTTCTGCTGCTGCTGGACTGAAACCTGACACCATGAACTCTTGCAGCTTTTTTAAAGCTTTTAATTCTTTTATTACCTGGATAAACGTACAGATTACTCCTTTTTCCCAGAAAGACAGAGAGAGAGAGAGAAATCAACATAGAGAAGACATCATAAAACCACCAAAAACAGTGAAGAAAAGAGTTAAGTTTTAAATAGGAAAGAGAGAATAAGGAGATGCTTTACAGCTGAAATATCTTTCTGTTAAAGCTATGGAGATGGACAATAGTAGTTGAAAAAGACTCCTTCAATTCATGACACAGTATTGGGAGGAACAGAGTGTTTAAAGTGTAAATTTTGAGCAAAAGAGAGAGTACTTGTGATACAGTGAGTTGCTGGAACTGAGTAAAGCGAAGATTTTGAAGCCTTGGGGGCAATGAGAAAACTGTTTTCAAGGAAAGCTCACAGAGACAGATGAAGAAGACTTTTGCCTTTGAATGACTTATCCTTAAAATGACATCCATAGACTCATGGCCCATACACACCTCAGAGTGATGTGAAATGAGAGGAGAAGAACTGATGACAGATTTCCAGGCAGCTGACATCAGAGCAATAGAAAACTATAACAGAAATAGTTTTCTTGTGAGAAACTCCATAAGTTAGCAGAAAGAGACTTCTGTTTCTCTACAAAAACTGATAAAAAGACTCTAGCAAGAATTGGGACTGTTTTAAACACCAAAGTTCTAAAGTTTTTTTTGTCTCTATGTTGTCACGTGTACAAAGAAACGGTCAAGTAGTGGGAGATAAAAGGGTTTTCTGGAAATTTATTCTGGTGTTCTTATTCTTGTAGTTTGTTAATAAACTGTCTTTATTCTTTTTAAGTTTTAAGCCTGTTTTGCTCTTGTTCTAATCCATATCTCACAGCAAGAAGTAAATAATTTTTAATTACTGGTTTAAAACCACGACACACAGCCTTTCATAAAAGGGACAGAGGTACTGGGACACATTATTATTTTAGAATAGAGTGTTCTGGTTTTTTTCTTGTTTCATTTAAAGTTAATACATAGACAAGAGGAAAAGACAATATTCCATCAAATGTTTGTATAAAATGTTATTTCATTATTTAGATTATTCCTGCTAATTTAAAATCAAAGGCTAGAAGTATTGAAATCAAATATTTATTGTTTTCTTGCTTAAAACTTGAGCAATTTAGTTCACTCTTAGGGAGCAAAAAGCAGAAGGAAAGCAGAGGCTGCAAAAGGCACAGGCTGATATATAAATATGCTTAGATATGCTGCAATTGTCTATAATTATGCATCCACACTTACAATTTAATATAATTAAAGGAAGACAGCTGTCTTCATACGACTCTCATGGGTCTAGTTCACTACAACTCAGTTTGGACTAAAACAAAATACTTACCATTCCAGAGTAATTTATTCTTAGGTAGACAGACATCACCACCAAAGCCTCTGAATTTTAAACAGCAAAATTAAGTCCTCTAAATATATACACAAAATCTCATTTTCACATTTACTAGAAAAAATTCTCTGGGACTAAAATACTAGCTGATGCTGCCTGAAAAATTGATTTTAAATACTCTGCATGTGGATGTGAGCTATTGCAAACTAATGTAATTCTACTGTTTTTCCTGCAACTTTACTGATTCACACCAGCCAAATGCCTGGTTATCTGTTTTTCAACCATAGATAGCAATTTTTCTCTTGAGGTCAATGTTAACACAAGCCCTGGCAAATGGACTCATATTTAGGCAGTAAGGATGATTGTAAAAGCTGCTGTCAATCACTCTTAATGCATGGTAGTTTCAGAAGCTGCAAGTGTTCATGGGTATTGAATTGAGGGTTCTTTTGGCCAAGTAATAAAGGCTTACATGCACAGTCTTCATTCAGTGGCAGTTTGAGAAAAGCAGGTGCTCTTTTCAGAAAGGACACAGTTAGGGTCACCTCTTCCCCTGCGTTGCGAAGGACCTGTACCTGGAAAAGAAATATAGGCAGACACCTTGAAATAAATTTATGGCCAAAATGCATTAGGAAATGTAAGTAGCACCATACAGCTTTCCCATAGCAGACTATAACTGCTTAGCAGATGATTGCAATTACATTTTTTTGAGAAGAAACCGAGACATAAAACTTGCTATGTGCTTGTCAATTGTGTTTCTAGCCACACATGCAGTTAATGTGGTGAGGGGGGCATTAGCCTCCTATATGAGTACTGGCTTTGACCTGTGCTATTGAAAAACTTGCTCCATTCAGCTATGTAATTCCTTCTTTCAGGTGTGGAATCATCCTCCCTAGCATGTGTTTATTTTAAAAAAATAAATACATATTTTCTTTATGCATATGAATTTAGTCTTATAAATCCTCAACCAAAACAACAGTAGTTTCCACAGCTGTGCCATAATTCTATGAGCAAGTCGTTCCAACACTCAGAGTTAAATTTAGCTTAAGCACTATAGCATGGATGAGAGACCTAATCTTCATCATAGACACAGAGGCAAAGAACCTATTTTAAGCCTTAAATCTTAGATAAGCACAGGCTTAGGTCTTGCCAAAGGGCAGCTTGCATTTTGGACACAGAATGAGCAAAGCACCTATCCAGCTGTGAATACTTTTAGCCTTCATGTGCTCTCCCATAGTTTCCCCTTTGGCTTTTGTTCATCTTCAGCTTTTTTGGGGTACAGCTGCAGATACACAGCAGAGTGAGGGACTCCAGGCACCTCCCAAGAGTGGCCGTAAGGAGGCACAAAAGCAACTAAGCAAAATGCTGTATTAAATAGCTGAGGAGGAACATCTGAATTGGCTTATAACATGAGAGCCAAGAAGAATCAGATCTGTTTCAGAGAACAACCATTTCCTGTTCTGGCCCTATAACTTCAAAACTCTTCAAGGGTTGATTTAATTTGGGCTTACAATGACAGAAGATTGCACCATGCCTCTCTTTGAGTGACTGTGTTCATAGTGTGCAGAGAGCCAGCTCACAGGCAGCCACATTCAGAGAGCTGCTACACAGTGAGACATTAGGCAAACATTTTAAACTAGCACATATCTGCTCCCTTTCTCCTGTGTAGCTGGATAACACACAGGTAACCCTTCCATCATGCTGCTGCTTGTGAGAAAGCCTTGTAAAAAATGTATGAAGTATTGCTATTCTTTAATTATGCCTGTCAATAACCTACTCAACAGATTTATTTATATGCATGTGTATCACCATATTGGGATGCTTTCACATGGAATCACTGCATTATGCTGTTAACTTAAAGTAATTCTTCGGGAAAAAATGTCAACTTTGCCTTGAAACACCGTATTTCCTACTCCATGCTGGTTGCCACAGAGGGCTGACAATATGATGACAGAATATTTAATTCAGTAACTGAAATTTTAGGGTCTTTATTGTTTAAAATAGCACAGTGGTTGCCAATGCACATTTTGCAGTTTAGTATGTATTTATATGTATGTGCGCAAATAAACACAGAAACATCAAAACAGATTTAACTAACTTCATGCCAAAAGCTTCATCTGTAACACAGAATCATAGAATCATTTAGGTTGAAACACGAGTCTCTTTGATGAGCAGTTCCCATTTCTGAAGCATTTTCTATCTTAAATTTGTAAGTGGCAATTATTTCCTAGAAAGATGACTTGTGCAGAAAAGTAGACCAAAACTCCAAAGTCCTGAATTCAACCAGAGAAAACATCCTATATTCTCAGCCTCCCTAGAAAATTCATTCTTTTCCTCTCTTATGTAGCAGTCATACAGTTCAGAGTAGTCAGAGCCAAAGCAGAAATTTACAGGTATGTACTCTATTGCTTCGACAGACTAGAAAAAGTTCAGGAAAATACAGCTACTTTCTGCTGTTAAAAAAAAAAAAGTATTTATTTTTGCTCAGGAACAGAGAATAAATAAGTGAAGAAGTTACAGCATGACTATGTTTAATTTATAAAGTCACCTTTTAAGATAAGAATAAGTGGATATCATCTGTGAAAAAAGCTGAGACAGTAACTGCCCTAAATCGTTCTTCCAAGAGTCTACATGATTTCACTTGATAATATATTGCTTTGTAAAGCCTGTAACAGGCCATTAGTAGCCTACTGTGACCTTTTTCTCTAACCCCTCTCTCCCTCAAACCTCTTTATCTCACAGGATGAAAACTGTAAGCTGGAACACATTTTAGTTGAAATCAGCAATACTTGTATCAGTGAACTGTATTTTGGAGTGTATGAAGCAAATAATCCAGAATTTTGACATGTAGAATAAAGACTAAAGAGAGATAAAAGATTAAAAGAGAAAACTACTAGGTAATGATTACAACAAAGAGCAGATGAGTTATTGATCCCATTTTGCTTACTTTCTAGTTATTAACAAAGCCATTCTGGGAAATAAGGTTAGGTGAAGAAAATGAGAATTTTAATTACTTCATTGTATTCTTCTAGCTTTCAGTTGAAAGCTTTACTGTTATTACACGTTCTTTGCTTTTACTTTACATAAGAAATGAACAATCAAATTACTAAAGATAATGCTAGCCACAAATAACAGTCTGTATCAGTACTGAATTTAAATTAGGGCCTCATTCCCGCTGTGTATAAATGGTTAACAAAATAATGGTTAACAAAATTTTGTTATAAATGGTTAACAAAAAAAGCTATGTTTCTGAAACATAGCTATATAAGTAAAAAGATTTTCAGTTCATTACTGCTAATAGAGAAGCCATTTCTAAATTTGCATAAAATAAAAATATTTAAAAGATTTTGCAATCCTGGTCACTGGCAAGTTGAACATGAGTCAGCAGTGCCCTGGCAGCCAGGAGGGCCAACTCTGTATCCTGGGCACAGCATTTCCAGACAGGCAAGGGATGGGATTGTCCCGCTCTGCTCTGCACTGGCGCAGCCTCACCTGGAGTGCTGGAGGCACTGGAGAACACCACCATTTAAAAAAGACAGCAAGCTATTAGAGAGTGTCTAAATGAGAGCCATGAGGCTCGTGAAGGGTCTGGAGGTAAAATCTTGGCTGAGGTGGCTGAAGTCACTTGGTGTGTTCAGCCTGAAGATGAGGAGACAGAGGGGAGACCTCACTGTGTTCTTCAACACCCTCAGGACAGGAAGAGGCGAGGCTGGTATCAATTGCTTAATTCCCAAGACCAGTGACAGAACTCAAGGAAACAGCTGAAACTGAGTCAGGGGAGGTTTAGTTTGGATATCAGGAAAAGGTTTTACACCCAGACAGTGGTTGAACACTGGAACAGGCTCCCCAGGGAAGTGGTCACAGCACCAAGCCTGACAGAATTCAAGAAGTGTTTGGATAACACCCTGAGGCACATGGTGTGACTCTTGGGGTGTCTTGCACAGGAGCTGGACTTGATGTTCTTGATGGGTCCCTTCCAACTTTTTATCATATATGAAGTGTTTGGTGAAGGTGAGAAAAATTCCCAGTGCTAAATCCAGGGAATATTTGTATGACAAAAACTTAGTTCAATAGTAGACATAATATTTCCTATTTTTAACTAGGTTATATATTCCCATTGTATGCCATGGAGAAACTCCCTTCAGAAGAGATCTGTCAATTTCTAAAGCAATGCATCTTAAATTGAAGAAAATGCATGACCAGACACCATTAAAAGATTTGCTTATTGTTTGTATCATTAAAAGGTAATGAGCTGTTTTATTTCCAGAGGCTATACAGATCATTCAAGATGCATGTTTTTGGGGGTTTTTTGTTAATATTTTTGAAATATTCTGTGAAGCCTTAGATTTTAGGCATATGAATTTACCTAAGTTTTAATTTTTCTAGTTAAAAATTAATAATAGTATGTTGATATAGAAGTTGTATGGATTAAATAATGGAAAGCTATTTCGTACTGCTTTTATTACTTTATTTAGCTTTATTTTTTAATTTCAGCTAATGAGTAATACCAGCTATTCATTGTTGGTGCTCAGCATCTAACAAAGCCATGCCTGTAAAAGAAAGAAGCCATGACACTGAAAAATACTAACATCTCCTCATCAACACTATTGATATATATATATTAAATTCCTGCTGCTGTTTTAAAAATCATATATATATATATATATATATATATATATAAAATTCAGAATACGTTCATGTGAAGAGAACTACACAAACAGAAACATTAAATATTGGCAATAAACTTTCTTATGCAATATACAACCTTACTACCAGTGGGACCAAGAATTAATTTACTTCTACCACAAACAGCCTAACATCAAGTTAGGGTGTTCATGAATGAAGTGAGATAAGCAAAAAGCCCAGTAGCTGTGTGAAATGTTGACATTAAAAGAGTCAGTGTTTCTGGAGCAACAGTGACTATATTTCTATGCAATTACTGTAATGACTGTTATTTGGGGGTTATTTGAAAAAGTAAATTTTATGGTAATGTGTGATATTGCTGAAGAAAATATCTGCATAGTAACAGCAGTAATCTGAATTTTTAATAATGTCTACAATGATATTGCCTTTTAATTTTATTTTAAATTCCCAGTTCAAGAAAACATTTGAGCATATGCTGAAGTCTCTTTCCATATATTCAGGAAAGCAATGAAGCATGAAGTCCCTCTGACTTCACTACGTATTCTTTCCTGAAAAAGATTATAAATCCCCTCTCAAATTACCAGTGAAATTTACCCACCAATAAAGTGGTAAGGATTTAAAACAGGGCACTTATCCCAAGATGTGTGTTCTCTTGAACTGGAGCAAATTTCACTCTTCATTTTTTAAAGAAAAAATAAATTTACTGGTGAATAGCTTGAGCTTTATAAATTTTGGGAAAACAGAAAAAAAAAAAAAAGGGGTAGAAGACTCCTTTCTAGCCACTCTACAGTTACACAATGCACGAATATCAAGTCCATCAGCAGATAACACAGCACACATTTTAACACAATCACACAGAGGTCAAAAGCTACAGGGTTTCATGCACACAACTGCCTTGAATTTGAGTTTATTTTAAAAATCAACTGCTTTATTTAGTAAAAGCCATATAGTTAATACAGAATTATTAAGAACACATTAGTGCATAGTGAGTTTTTAATTCCTATTATCTAATAGTTATCACAGTATTTGCCAACAATTGAAGTGAATCACAAAATATAATATCAAGAGGTATCAAAGCTTTTTTTCCTTCAGAAAACTTCTCTTTCCAATATACTTCCATTTTATGGCAGAAATTCCTACTCAGACTGCACAACTGAAAGTACACTTCAGACTATAGTTTGACACTATCACAATTGTTAAGTTTTAGCTGTCTGGCTCCAAAACCCATGTTAGATATTTAGACTCAAATTCAAATTCAAATTCACACTAGAACTGGGGGCTTGTCGCTATAGGACACGGAATGGTTCACACGGACACGGTTCAATGCATGATAGGGAAAAGGAGGAGTTTATTTTTGTGGCTCCAGTATTTATAGATTCTGAACAACGACCAGGGATTGGATAGTTAGGTTACCACCTTCCCAACCACACTGGTCATGCGAAATGTCCATCAAAAGACGCTTCTTGGAAAGAATGTATAAACATCTGTGTTTATACTTACTTTCCTGGGAACATGGCTAAAAACTATGAAAACAAGATTAGAAGGTTTAATTTTCAAGGTGTCAGGGGCTATCTCAAACAAGGGGACAGGTGCACTTCCCAAGAATACAGGAAGACATGCCTTTCTATTCTGAGCTCTCCTCTGCTTCTGTTTCCTGCTACTAGCACTGTTTTGAAAAAGTGCAGGGGGATGCAGTAACATAAGAACCTACAGCAAAGACACCCTCTAGTGCCCACCACTAAGGAATTATTCTGAAAAGTGCAGATAGAGGTTAATGGACCTGCAAGATGACACAGCAATGGAACTGAAGCAGTGCTTGTGCTTAGTGAATGCACCAGCTACTAAGGCACTACACAAAAGGTCATTTCAGAGTAACATACACAGAGATTCAGGGTTTCATGCTTTTCAACAAGTCCCATCAGGCTGGCCACTTAGAAGTAAAATTACTCTTGATCCCAGCTGACAGCATGTGTTTAAGCTAGACCATTAGGTTGTTTCTCAGATGTACAGAATTATACCAGTCATCCTGTAGGTATATTCAGGCTTCCTTCATTGATCCTTGCTCTATCTGTTTTCACAGGCTCATGGGCTTTAGTTACAGAAGTACCAGAACATGCAACCTCGAGACTGCTGTAGAAAGCATTAGCAGAAAACTAAGTGATCCTTTTTTAAAAATAGATCTCATCATCTTTCAAGCCTACATGCCAAGTAGGCCACTTATATTAGCTAACACTGAGAGACACATACAGAATTTCCTTCACAGAAATGACTAAAATAATCAGATGCAAGCGATATGAATAAGTGTAATGAGAAGTTAGGAAAAATAGATTAATTTAATAAAAAATTATTGAGAACATAATTAACCTACAAAATAAAAAATATCCACCAAACAATAGAAGATCAAATATAGATCACACAGGGGACATAGACTCCTGTCAGTTCTTTCTTCAATGCACTTAAAAAATAAAACATTATTACTGTTTCTTCAGTGATCTATTTAAGATCAAGTTGGGAAAAAAAGAATATGGTTTCAAACTTTTAAGTCTAACATTTGTGGAATGAAGCACTTCCAAATCTGTCTAAAAGATCTGACAGCACCTTTCTGGAAATCTCTAGCCTTTCTTATGCTCCACAGTCAACATGAAAATGTTTATTACTCTTTCAGTCGGAATACAGGGCAACTAATTATTGCTTAGTTGTGTGATTATGTTTTGAAAAGTAATATAGGAATGCCTTAGCAAAAGGTATCAATGCAAACAAAAAAAATTATTAAAAGAAAAGTCTGCAGCTTTTTCCTGTTTTTCTTTAATTAATCTTAGTATTAATAATATCACACATAAAGATATTCTATAATTTGCATTCTTAAGTTATATACCCTAATTTTGAATTCTGTTTCACTGAAAGCTGCATGTACTGGTCATCACAGTTCATATTAAATAATTAGAAAGCCATTACTCCAAATCAAGGAGTTGGAACTTTAAAAAATGTTATGTTTTCCAAAACTGAGAGCACATGCTGGAGGCCCTGACTCATAGGTCATATGGGACATCACGGGTCCTTGAACTGAAACATTTCATACCATATTCTGAAATATGAAAATTAACAACTTCTTAAATAGATTCCAACTATAATACATTATTTACCATGATCTGCCAGTATATTCTTTGACTCATCAAAGCTGGCAGTTGATTCTAATGCAAATGTTCATTTTAATATCAAACAATGGGTCCTGTTAATGATTCTCAACCTATGGACTACTATTGGTGTAGGCCTGTGGTCCATAGAAGAAATACACAGAGATGCATTTAACAGCCATTCAGCTCTACATGATAGGCAGCTATTCAGGACAAGTAAATACCTATGAAAACACCAAAAAAAGCCCGAAAAGAACTAGAAGGCCTCAAGCCAAACTCTTTCCAAGCTTTATGAGCTTTTTCGGTATATCTATTTGTAGTGAATGCCAGAGTTCAGGGCTGCCTATCTTTGTTTTCACATTATGTACTCCATGAATGGCCCCACTTCTCCAGGATTATTCAGCTACAGTAAATGAACTTGGTAGTTCCACAGTTTTACAGAGTTCTCCACTTAAAACACTCACAGATATTCCACTTTTTAAATGTGATTATGTATTCGGCTGCTGGGCACCTTCTCTCTGTCAAAGCTAATTCATGAACACATATTTTTGAATTAGATATGTAATGGCTTTCAAAGCAACTGGCTAAGAGAAACAAGACAAATCTCTTAAAAACACTGAAAACAACAGAAATACCAATAGAATTTCTCACAGTGCAGTTGAAATTAAGCAGCATGTAATTTACAATTTTTTTCTTGTTAAATAGGAAACTTGAATACTTTTGGACAATAAAAATCTTCAAGGTAGTTTTCTAACTGTATATTACAACTCTATGAGACTTATAAAATCACCACTTTTATTTAGGTAACCTACTCAACTCCACCATTAATCAAATGTTATAATCCATAAGCCCAATTCTGATTTCAATTAGTTTGATTTACATGTATGTTTCATCTTCACATACAACACACTTTCATTACAATTGTAGATATGTCAGTAAACTCATCAGTATAGCCCAGAAATTAAGCAATAATAATAATAATAATAATAATAATAATAATAATAATAATAATATAATGTAATAGCACCTATTGACTTCTACACAGCTTGCACAGCTTTGAGTGTGCAGTGATGTGCCACTATGATGAATGATAGGCTTTCCCATCAATCTACAGAGGATTTCTTATTTAAGACACAAGGTTTTTGGACTTCATCATAATTGGAAAGCAACCATGATGGTATTCTATGCTGACAATGTGGTTTGGTTTTTTTTCCTTTCAATTAGTTATGGAGCAATCAATATCTGTAGCACCTGGAACACGTTTTAAACAGGCTCCAGAGATTTTACACCTTTACCTTTAAAGATGTATGACATTAAAATTAAAAGATTTTTTTTTTATTTTCTTTTAAGCAGGCTATATTTTAGTACAGAGATAATATGTAGAAATTCTTCCTACTCATCATATCTGCACAAAACCCTTGTGGAATCAATCTTTATTACTCATACAAATAGGATAATTTCATTGGATTCTAGTCCAATATAATATAGTGTTGAGAATAAGCCAGAACTGTAATTTACTAATTATTTGTAGGCTACCAACCAGTCCTTGGTGGTGCAATTCTCTAATAAGAGTTTCAGATAGTAAGATATCAATAAAACCATCTTTAAATGAAAGCAGAGAAATTTAATAAGACACATTCTCTTGGATGTAAAACAGAAGATTATTTAAGGTATGTGTAATATACACCAACTAAATATCCCATCCCATATAATATAAACCAAGTAAATTTCCCCAACATCTGTTTAAGCCAGCTTTTGATTACCATCCATCAATCTGCAAAAAAAATGACAGACTGTATGGGAATAGGACTTTCAGGTGCTAAGAGCTGCCCCAAAAAGACAGACTCTGTGTAGTATACAGGCCAGAGCTTCAATAATTAAATTACTAATAAATGAAATGTGAAAAGTAGCACAACTGGTAATAATATTAGAATCAGTTATGTAGAATATTAATATTTTGCCTGCAAGAGCTATATCATACAATGCATGATAATGCAATGACTAGTCTAGAAAAAAATAGAGTATATAATGCATGATCTATCAGTGTAAGAGAAAATAACATAATCCAGTACATAATCATGAGCTGAACTGAAGAAAAACATTGTACACAATCTCTCAAAACCAAAAGCCAATTATCCAGGAAAACCTTAGAAGAATGACCTAGCACTTATGACTCTCCCCTCTCCATACAGAAGTCACATAAAATACAAAATATAGCAAAAGATTAAAGACATTACCCATGTTACATAAAGAGAAATAATCAGCAATATTTACAGAATAAAACACTATTTTCCATTTATCTGCATGATTCCTAGACTTACCCAGTTACAACTGGAAAAAAGATCACTAGAAACCCTCTTATGAATGGGTATGCATTTTTCTTTTTCTGGAAGACATACTAAAAAAAAAAGCTTCATACAGAAGTTTTGCTTTTTCAAAAACTTTTTTTTTTATTTTTTAAGTAAGGGTAAAAATCAAAATAAAGTAAAAAGTAGAAATGTTTTTTCCTAATCAACTGTGACAGAAACTAGAAAATAACTTGGAATTAAGGTCTCCACATTTTTCAGGTAATGTGTACTCCTCAACAGGAAGAAATAATTCTAATAAAATTATTCATTTAAAGATTTTGGAGTTCTTTCTTTTCATAGTTGATCATAATGCACTTTTTTTTCTTATTATAGTAATCATCTTGACTGGTTTGAGTTTTTTAACCCTGATTACCAATAAAACAACAAATCTCCTTAATAATCTATGAAATACAGAAGAATCTCCTGCTCTTTTAGTCATTTTGTTGCCACAATTCAAATTCACCAGCAAAGAAAGTGTTCCCCTGGTTGAATTCTATATGAAATTTCTAAGACAGTAAAATTTTTATGTGTGCAATTTTTGAAAGGCTCATTAGTAGTATTCAAAATGCATACACATTACCAGACTGTATAACCTGCCAGCTATTGTTCCTGTTCCTAATGCTTGAAGAGTGAAAAACATCCAGTTGACACTGCATTTTTTAAGTAAAGTCTTAAATTTTAAGACATATTTTGAACAGACATATGTCTATGATTGTTGAAAACAATACAAGTGTTGCATGGCTTGAACATTTTGCCTGTGACTGTGGAGAGCTCCAGGTCAGGGGAAAAAAAGAAAGATCATTCTCAGAAACAAGAGTTTGTTCACACTAATCCCATTGCAAGGCTGGGTTCAAACACACAGCAAGTAGTAAATTTCACATTTACATATTCAATATAAAATTTGCTGTTGGCAAATATGACCTTAACACTTAGTTTTCATGAATGGTCACACTAATCAAGCACCAGAATATAAATGCTCATGAAAAATGAATAAAAAGTGGTCCTAAAGAGTTTGAAATAAAATTCTAATTCTATATTTGAATAAATATTACCATACAAACCTATTCCTATTTGTTCAGTTTTAAATGTTATCAACTTCAATATGACAAAAAAAAAAAAATCTTGTACAAATTTATATTTGAAGTAATGTTTTAGATCAATATAAGCAGTTAATTCTGCTAAGCTTCTTGGCTGCTCAGGATCTACTCTCTGAGAAAGATATTTTAGTACTTCAGGGAAAGTGCGCAGTGGGAAAAGTTCTCAGCTGAGAAAACATAAGAATTCTGTGATTCTGTAATATCTTTTCATGCCAGTTAATGTAGTGACAGTTTTTATGCCCCAGATTAATTGCACTGCATCTGGTTGAAGTTGAGAAAATTAATTTGTTGTTCAAAAATAAAAAAGAAAATCCCCAACTCAATAAAATAGGTAAATCCATAATTTTATGCAAATACATATGTATTCTGCTGAACTGGGATCCAATATAATTATAATTTGAAAATTTCAGAAATCGTATTGCCTTAACATTTTTAAGATCATTTTCATCAGTGTCTAAATTTTAGAGGTCTTGGCAAAGCTGGATTTGGAGGTACTCATGCTGTATTTTAATTAACTGAAGAACATTTATAGATATTTTGGAAACAAAAAAGATTAGCATATAATTCCAAAGAAGTAAAAAAGATAATTTGCATTTCAGCACAATGACAAAAAAGTGCTGAATTACAGTTTTAATCATTTTATAGCATGAGGCCTTTGTAACTTTCAAAATTAAGCATAAATCTGATATATTAATCAAAACTGATTAGGCTTCTTATCCAATTGCAACCCTTATTTTACCTTTTCTTATTTTCTTAATTAAGCAATAACACCACAGAAATCCATTCTTGCCAGCAGTTAATTACCATTTGAGACTACAAAATCTTATAAAAACAATAATTTATAGACTATTATATAGAGTGAATGTGCTTTCTGAAACAAAATTTGCAACATCAACAATAAAAGAAAACCAGAATGATTTGTATAATTCTATTACATTGCTGCTAGGTTATTATGCCAGAATATTACAAATGAATCCAAAAAGTATAAGCCTCACTTTTAGAAAGTCCAAGCCTTTCAAACCTTAATGATTCTATTTTTACAAATTTCTCTGTGCTCTCATTTTCTATAAAAGTTCAGAAAATAAGAAAAACACTGCTGATACTACATAACTCCATGATATCTAATGAACATTAAATACAGATGCTTTGACTCAACAAAGCATGCCCCCATTAAGACAGCACTTCCCTGTTGAGATATAAAGATCCTAGCATACTAAAATCTGCAGTTGTAAAAGTAAAATTAAAAATTTAAAGTCTTAATGCTTTCAATTTCCAAAGCTCCCAGTGTTTTACTTGGAAAAAAACAAAACAAAACAAAACAACTTTGTTTCAAAGATCTGTTGTTGCCATTGTTGTGCAGGTGATTCGCTTTACCCTAAAACCTCACTTATTGATTGATGGAAAGATGCTTTAAAAAATCTGTGAAAACTTGTAATCTTTCATGGTGATTACTATTTAAACAAAATATTTTATCAGTTAACATTCATTATTATAAACTTTAGCTCTCATCAACATTTCTCTGAAATCACTGATTCATTCAGAAGTGCACAGGGGATTTTGAATATGCTTTGTATTCGACCTCCCATGTAAACATGACTGAACAAAAGATGTCAAAATAACCTCAAGACGTCTGAGAAATGGTGGAGATTTTGTGAAACATGCCTGTCTATCCATTTACAACGTAAGTATATCATACTCAGAAGGGAGTATAAGAAGGGAAGGCATTTCAGAAAATCTAGAAACATCCTCATTACTTCCTACTGCAAGCCAGTGCTTAAATATGGGAATTTTTTGATTGTAGAACAGTCCCTTGGACATTCCTTTTAACAGGTCAGTAGAATTAAAATCTTTTAAATGCTCTCAATCACTACTGGCTTGACAAGGGCAAGTGAAGTGGAATAGAGCTATGAACATTTTCCAGATCATATTTAAAGATACATGTCATCATCTAGGTAATGCCAATTCAGCCTGAGGAGTGACTCTTTTCCCATTTTGCTCAGAAAAGTATTAACAGCACAGGGAGGTAACTCTTGCATGTCTCCACTCAAAAATCTAGAGAACATGTAACTGTTGTAACTTTTACTGAAGAACTTCCCTCAGTAACCAAACCTGCACAGAAATTCTTCTTGTGACCTGTGAAAGTCTTACTACTACAGCTATTTTGCTGGCCACAGTCTTCCAAAACATCTAACAAGAAACAGGTAGTACCAAACTGAACTTGTATAACAACATCAGTACTATCAGGGCAAAACAAATAGAAAAAAACATCCAGAAATAGGCCCAGTGCTGACAAAGAGATACCAAAACACCAGTACCATACTGTACCATACTAGTGGTTGAGAAGTATGGGGTGGGCCATCTGGAAACCTCCATGTATCTGGCTGGAACAGGCCAACACTGGAGTCTATTGAAAAATTATATAGAGTCCATTCTCCTTTCCTCTTCCTCCTCCACCGAACAAACTGTCAAAAGATAAAGACCCAATGTAGAGAAAAAAAAGACCTAAAAATATGTATAGGTATTAGATAACCCGTGGATTAGAAGTTTTTTTTCCTGGCACCCATTTGATTTTACTATAGCCAGAAACAATGACATTTCTGAATTAAAGCAGGTATTTTAACTGCTGGAAAGTTGTCAGAAGACAACTGTTCTGAATTAAAGCAGGTATTTTAACTGCTGGAAAGTTGTCAGAAGACGATGTGTGTGCATATTTACACTTCTTCGAGCACATCTCCTACTTGAGACTCCTCTTGGCTAGTTAAATGAGTTCACCTGCTCTGTTCTTCCCACTGCTCTCTGAGGTCCACATCAAGCCATTAGATATACAGAGGCTGAATTTTGGAGGTGAACATTTACTTTCGGTCTATATCACATGGTTGTTACCTGTTTAAAAAAAAAATATAACTGATGCTAGTTGGACAGTATTTTCTAGTCCTTATGAATAAATGAAATCTTCTTAATAGTGATCAGAGAAGATAATTTCCATGCCCACAGGAGTTTTCATTCTTCCTACATTAAGTTGGAATGTTTTGTGTCTGTTTACTTCTTCTGCCTTTTGAAGGCTGTGGCCAGAAAGGAAAACACTGGGTTCCTGACCTAATGTCTAATTGAGGTGCAGCTCCACAACTGGGAGATGCAGTGCAGAATGAAATGTTTCAAAAAGTCTTTTGGAGAGTAAAGTGCACACATGTACAAATAAACATGAAAATATTTCTATTTGCTTCCTAAGGAAGCAGAGAAACCTGAGCCTTTACAGTAAAAATAAAAAATATCAATGTAAACAAGGTCACAAACAAAGCATATTTGATGGTACACACTTTAAATCCACTCCTCAACTGTTTCCTTCCTTTGCAGCTCAGGCTTTCAGAATTAATAGACCTGTATGACAAAGGAGGAACCAAGGGCAGTTATTTGAAGGATGCTGTGCCATAGCTGGTGATTCAATCTTTCACTCTATCCCACTAAACCCTAATGGATTTTTTGCTTTGAGGACTGTAGCTATGTAATAAGAAAATAACAATATTAATCATGTAGGCTTGGTATTAGCCATGACAGCATGTTCTACTCCCTTCTATTAAAACTCAGCAGTAATGATGAGTAGTTTTAAAAAATGAAATCTTAATAAAATAACTAATAGATCTACAGGTATCTTGAGAAAAATAAATGAAAATATAAACTAGGAAGACTAGCAACATATTAACATATTTTAAATGTATAACATCATAGTACTTGAATAAATTCAAGTTTTTCCTGAGTTTGGCACAATTAGAAAAATATTTAAACACTGAAAAAACATAGTTAAATCCAGATTAGAAAAGCACATATTAAGAACACTGTTCCAGGATATATCCAGATTCCAGGAATTTCCACCACACAGCTGAAAACAGTAGACTATTTACAGCTGCTAGGCTCTTTTCAACTTGATGGACACTTATTTCAAATCGGTGTTGAAATATATGACAGATCATTATTAGTTCAAATTTCATGAGCATTAGAATATTCAATAAGCGGTATTTTCATCAGTTATGCCAGGTTACTAAAGGTGACATCAGTTTACTATTATTTTATAATAAAATTATTATTAGTAGTAGTAGTAGTAGTACCTAAGTCTCAGATAGAAAACAGCAGCTGTAGAGAAAAAGTATTGGACTTACAGAAAGTTTACATTTCACTTTTAAATTCAGAAGTTAGATTGATTTTAGTCTTAGAAGCACTGACTGTGCAGCTTCCACATTTAAAGCTGCCATTCTGTCTAGAGGAGAAAGGATTAAATGGCTGTGCTGTGAGTTATAAAGCTCAGGATCTCTGCAACATGAGAAAGTGGCAATCTGTGTTTGCAGGTTGCTGTTGTTACTTCATGAAACTCCAAAATATTAATGCAGGGGTACTTTTCTATAGCAGATTCAGAAGTACTTCATAGAATTCAGGGAGCTAAATCTGATAATAGTTTAGGTGTCTGATTCATAGTTAAAGAAACAAAGATAGGATAAAAACATAATTTACCAAAAGACACATCTGCAAAGTCAAGATGGAGTGATATTTCACATCATTTGGTTTCCAGTTCTGTCTTAAAAATACAATATGCTCATTCTTCTGCTTAAAAACATTTACCAAAACACTGCCAAAACTATTCATAAGGAGTTTTAAAAATCAGTTTGAATGAGGCCATAGTTTTAAAGAGAAAGGCCAGAGTAAGATGTGCATTAGCTGCAGATGAATGCAGTTAAGCAACAACAATCTCTACACTGTCATTTTCATGTAACATAAATGACTCATGGAGAGTCAGCAGTTACAACCCTGTTGTGAATGTTGAAAAAAGGGGGAAACAAAAGGTTCAGTGCTTGAGGACATCTCACATCAGATCATTCTGCTGGAAAAAAATGGTGTCTTGTTCAAAATACAATCACTGGCTGAATTGAACCACGGTGTTACATATTGTAGTTACCTTTACATAAAGTCCACCAAAGCCTGAATATCTATTCTGTCTTTATAGCTACCTGCCACTACATGAGCTCTTCCTGTTGCTTTTCAAGGATTGTCCAAATGCCACATTAACCAACACGAGAGCTATCAGTTTTCATTTGAAACATTCCCTGAATGTTCCCCAAAAAGAAGAAATAAGAAATTACTTCACATCATTTAATTTCTTCCATTTCCTAAAAGAAAAAAACTGATGCTAATATCCAAAGAGATATGTAACTATAGTTATTGATACTACCTGAGATGTTTTATTCACAACATTAAGAACAGAGACAATCTTAAACATATCAGCCTTCATTCAAACAGGATTCTACCTTGGCTCTAGATGATTTGGTGCACTACAACCCTGAACAGTAAATCCAACACAGGTTTTTTGTAGCATCCAACTGAACTGACATACTCTCCTACTCATAGCCACTCAGATGTGGCTCAAGGGCCTCTCCCTCTCTTACTAAATCTTGTCCACTTTTAGTGATGTGGCTAGACTCAGAATCACCAAAAACATCCACACAACAGTATTATGTTGGTGCTTGTCTATCCATCTTTATGTTTGGACAATTAATGGAGGTAAAATCTAGAAATACATTAATTTTCAGCCTTAAGAATGATCATATCTATTATGGTGGATAACCACATCCACCAGGTGTGTGGATTGACAAGCTATGCATGTTTGGACCTTATTAATTAGACAAAAGCCGAAACTCATATGTCTGTCTGTGAGTAATCCTAATTTCAGCCTTCTAAAATTCTTGTTGCAAAATTTAAAGGAGAGTCTACTGAAAAAGGAATAATTAAAACATCCTGAATAAAAAGAGCACAAAGTTGTGTATTTAAACAGATATAATGGACTCTTTTTCTACATGTAACTTCATATTGCGGAAGTTCATTTTGGGGGGAAACTGCCAGTTTGAGAGATGCTGAGAGATATTTTTTAAGATAATTGCTAGTTTATTTTTTTTCCTGCAGCTTCCTCCAGTATTCACCAGAGAGAGCATGTCTTTACCACATGAGAGCACTAAGACTGAAGCAATGTTATGCTGTACTCATTTGGGGCTCTTTACAACCCAAGAGAAACAACAAGCTGACAGTCAGTCTTTGATAGAAACTCATCATGGGCTTTCATGGTATGAACAATATTTTCACCTTCTACAAGCAGAAAACTAAACTCAAGATTAAGTGATTCACCTAAAGCTAAAAAAAAAATCACAAAGGAACCATGTAAAGGCTTCCAGTAAAGTGGTCTAAGAACTGACTAAACCTTATGAGAGTATATTAGTCCATCTATCTATCTATCTATCTATCTATCTATCTATCTATCTATCCATCTATCTATCTATCCATCTATCTATCTAAATTAGTGTATCAAAAGTAATGAAAGACACTAAAGACAACAAAGTGCCCACAACGTTAAATAAGATCATTGGGGAAAGATTCTCCTTGCTATGAAAGATGCCATGAGTTTGATTAAAATGCCTAATTTTGGAACTCAAAACATTTTATATACCTAGTATGGTTATCAGTAAAGCAAGATGAAATACCAGAGTCTACTAATCATCAGTTTCATATGATAGGCTGCAGTGATTATGCCACAGATTTTTTCAGTGCAGAGCTATGAAGATATGACATATGATTAAGAAGTTTCCACAAGCAGAAACATGTTTTGCATGTAGGAAAAGAACGAATGCTAATCAGAGTCACACTGCAGATACAAGTCTGAATTTTCTACAGGTATCTTCAGCATTACCCACTGAAAAAAATTACACACTGGTTTACAATGAATATTTTCTAAGACATTAAGACAACCCAAACACTAACATATCCTTAGAGAACATTGTACCTGCTAAGCCTTAATTAGGTACAGAAAAAAAACAGAACGAAACAAAGCGACAAGTTCAGATGTCATGCAGAGCCATTTCAAAAATACCTTAATGCAATAAGGATTGAAAATTAAGTTTCAACTCCTGTTCAACTCCCTGCTGCAAGCAAACAGGCTCCAAACGCTTCTTATTTTCTCTATATTGCCTTGAGACTAGAGCTAGAGATCCTGTATTTGATAAAGACCCCACAGGACAGAAGTCCTAGAACAAGTCAATCTGCAAAGGATGTGCTGCAGACCCATGACTCCTGCTGGCACACCAGCTGATGAACTTACTCTTTACTGATGACTAAGCCTAAATCCACAGCTTACCACACAATGGAGAACCACATATATTATTACTACTATAGTAGCTTTACAACAAATTTACTCCATAAATACTAAGCATATAACAGTGAATGTTTTGGGAAAAAAAAGGGATTATCAGAGTTCATTTACTCTGGCTTTTTTTCAATTTATATTATATATTTATATATTATTTTATTTTATATTTTATTTTATAAAATGTCATATGGACATTTGATCCTATTTAAGTATTAGTCAATATTTGCTGTAAATATTTAAAATATTTAAAAAATATTTAAAAAATATTCTGAATTAAAATGAGGGTTTAATTTAAAATTTATTTGCTTTTTAAATTCCCAAAACATTTGCAAATACATAAATGTACATTCAAAACTGGTAAGATATCATTTTTTTCATTCATAGAGAATTATCTACAAGGAGTTTAAAAAAGCAGATTATGTTAGATAAACAAGGTATAAATCAAATTTTAACATCATAACACTTGCTACTTTATGTCAATCCCCCCTTTCACCTTTTCCAAAATCTATTTTCTTCCTGTGAATGGGTTTCAACTTTATCAGAAATACCCAACAGATTCATGTATCATTTTGAGGGTTAAGAGAATGCCTTATAAAAATAAAATCCTGATGTCCTTATTATTTTTTAACATGTATTCAAGGGTACAAGGCTACACTTTTAGTAATATCTTTCTCATGTTTCGTAATTCCAACATTTAAATTCCAACATTTAAATCCCACTGAGATTCCATATTAATGCATATAAAACAAATCAACTCCAGCAAACTTATAAAATATTTACAACCTGATCAGTGTTGCACAGACAGAACTTAAAAGCAATATAAATATGACTATTAGCTATTATATACAGAAGGGGGTATGGTTAAGGGTCTGAAGAATGAAGTAGGATTTGCAGTACAGATTTCCAAAAGGAAACAAGAGTGCAAAAGCACTCTGAAGAACAGTGCAGTGATCTAAGCTTTCAGCCTGCACTAAATTTGTTCATCAGAACTTCACCTGTATTAAATCCTGCCTTCTATACCTGAACAGCACATGTTCAATGATCTGTCATATGGCAGAATGCTGGATGAAACACAAAGAGCGACCTTGAATTGGCAAAGATTCAGAAAGATAAGCTTTCAAATATATCACTACATTGTTGTTTTAAAAATACAGGTACAAATGCTATGGAGCTAAACAGAATTTAAAGGTAATTTCTTTGGTAATATTCTAATTTCTGGCATTGTTTATTGAAATAAAGAGTTTTCTGCTTCTGAAAGTATTTTAAAAGCGTCAAAAAGTCAAATATGATGAAGGTACATGATGCATTTAACAAAGCTGATTCACCAGTGGAACCAGCCTATTACAGACCACTCAAAAAATTCTTCTCTAGAAGAAATCTCCTTAATAAAATTTTATTCTCTACCCAAAATGACAGCACCTTAACTAAAGGAGACGAACACCCTCATAAGGAACAGCCAGAGGATGAGTGGCAGATGAATAGTTTTCTCTAACTTTTTAAATAGGATTAAAAGTAACAAAACAACAAATCTCCAACATAGTGCAAATTACAGCTGTTGAAATTAAAATGACCCCACACAGCCAGAAAGGTGTAGCACTGCTAAAATTTGACAGCTATTAGCTGGAAGAAGAAATTATGGAATATGTACAGCTCAAGTCTTCATAATAAAACAATCACCTTTAATATAGAAAAGCTTATCTGAGAAGAGCAACTAGACAGATTTAGGAAGAAAAGATTGCACTTTGTTGCTTATCATGTTAGAAGGTACAGTCATATTTGTTAGGAATAACAGTAAGACAGCTGATACCACTGCATTACTATCACTGCACACTATCATTTCAGCAACTACAAGAGACAAAAAGTAGACTAAAAAACAGAAAAGCTCACCACTTCTTCATGCCTGCATTTTCTCACATTAATTCCATTAATCTGTTATTAAAAAGATAAAGAGAAGACTTACTCTACATTTCATAAGCATAGATTTCATTTCACTTTTACAGAAAAATACAGACAAAATAATTTGCAGTTTTACTCACCTGTAGAAT
Organism: Cyanistes caeruleus; assembly: GCF_971803275.1. Classification (NCBI taxonomy): domain Eukaryota; kingdom Metazoa; phylum Chordata; class Aves; order Passeriformes; family Paridae; genus Cyanistes; species Cyanistes caeruleus. Next base: position 41,184,792 of record NC_141701.1, read on the forward strand.
TGCATCTCCTATAAAGAGCAAACCTGAAAGTTCCGCTGAAAACAGAAAGCATATTTTTCACTCACTTTGTACAAAACATCCAACACTTTGTGTACATGAATTCTTATTTAATTTAATGCTTTTGCATTATCTTTTACAATTTCAAACAAAAACACGATAAAAACCCCAACATACAACTTCCAAATAAATTGCTTGCATTTTCTTTTTTAAACCCAAAATGCTGGTGTATCAGTGTTACAACAAAAGAGGCAATTCAGCCCAAGCACACGACTATGAAACTTCATCCATCAGTCACTAGCACCTTTCAGGCCATTCCAGTAAGGTGTGGTGTATTTTTTTCTGAATAGAAAATGACTGCAGGTCTAGGTCCTATTTGCCTGTGAGAGATAACTTCTTACAGAGAGGAAAAAAGCAACAGGGAGACTCCAGAGCTACTTATGAATAACAAATTTAAATTTTAAGCTTTTACTGAAGATAAAAGACCCTTTAAATCCTGCATATTTGATAAACTCTGCTAAATACCAGGGACTATAAATAATGGGTAATGGTTACATACACTGAAGAGCTAGAAAATAAATATATTGTAAAAAATTCACCAGCCCAACGGAATGTGATTTTTAAAACAAAGCTGCATCACAAAGACATTTATAAAACCTAATTCTGCACTTCCAATTTTTAAACACTTTGCTCTATTTCAGAGCTATCTCATTCAAATACACCTTATAACTATACCAGAAATATAACAAAGATTATTTAAATGTCTATAAAGGCATTAATAACCCCCAACATGAGAACTAAGAGATATTAACAGATTACTTGTGATTATTACCTATGGTATTCCATATTATCACAGAAGATACTGTCTGGAAAAAGCTAGTATTGCACTTGATCCAAAAACTAAACTTTTTTACAAGAGCTGTAAAACTGGAACCAATATTGACATAAATTATGATACTCAAGTCCGTGCTTGAAGGAATGGTCCTATGAGCTATATTTAACAATGGATGGTTAAATTATTGCAGAACAGACATTCTGATTTATTTCGAGGCATAGGCTTTGGGTCAAACAGCATTTTCTCTAGTCCAGGAACAGAGCATAACACTTTCCACATCTCAAGACAGCAGTCTCCTACAAAAGAGATGTCCCTCAAAACTAGCTCTCTAAAAATCCGCAGTATTTTTATTGAAAGCAGTAATGAAGATTATATCCCAGCTAGGTATTGGGGCTAGAAACAATGCAACAGCTACTGCAGCAAAAAAAAATTATTACAGAAATAAAATTGCACTTCTATGTGCTCAATTAAACTTAAGTATATCTTTCTTATTCTTCCTGCAGTGCTTAATATCATTTTAATAGTTACTGCATGTAAAATATGCCACATATTTATGTATTAGTTACATGTATACTGAAAACAATGTAGTCAGAAGTATAACTTCTTAAGGTTAACCTTATTGCCTTCCTTAGGGGCTCATTTCATGCTACTCCTTATTCTCCTTTAATCCAGCTTTCACATATGCCTTTCAGGGCTGGCTTTTGGCTCTCAATATGCTGAATCTTCCATACCTCTCTTTATATGAGGGGGTGAATACAAGACTTTTTTTTTTTATGCTGGCACATTTTAGTTGAGAAGAAGCTGAGTTCTAGAATTATTGCATTACAGATGGAGAGAAATGTTCCCAAGTTTGTTTTTCTGGCTTTACACAAGTACATATAAACATAACAAAGATATTAAGTACCCCATATTAGCACTGGTTCATAACCTTCCTCAAAACTGTGCACATCTTGAGCTGTTTAACTATTATCCATGTATCATTCCAATAATTTCAAAATGTTGCCAGTTAAAAATACAGAAACTCAGCACCAGCTCTGCTATTATTAAAAATAAGTATGGGTCAAGACTTTATGCCTCAATACTACCTGACTAACCAGGTTAAAAAGTCATGCATTCCCCTGCTGTGTTACCATGATTTAAGAGCCAAACATTTCATCTGCTACATCTTCCACAAAATAACTACTGGGAGGTCAAAGCCACTAAATCATTGCTTTTTGTTAAATTTGTTAATCATTTTCATTCTATTTATACCTTCCTATTTCTCATATTAAAAATAATGCTTTGCAATAATCTTTCCTAAATATATATATATATATATATATATATATATATATATGTATATATATATATATATACACGTTGAAGACTTTAAAAACTATTCCAAATATCCCTTCTGTACTTTTCTGGAAAAAGTTTCTGAGGAAGAGAGAGATCATAAAGACATGGGAGAGAAAGAATTTGAAAATAGTATTTATTTAACATTGAGTAAAGAATCTCAAGATTTAATATATCTTTCTTTAAAGGGTACCTTAATGTAATTAGTGCAATAAGCTGATAACTAATACCCACCTCTTTGTTCTTTGGAAATCTTAGAAATGACCACTGGAATATTATGTTCTGCTCCACCCTGAAAACAAAATAAATTACAATCTTCGTCAGTCACTAAAAATACCTTTTTGCTTAGATTTTACCCTTTTTCTTAAATGTAGTTTTTAGACATTTTAGACACTGAGCAAATAACTCTGATTCTGCACTTCCTCTTTTTTTAATGAATATTTGGTTGTGATTAATCCCTTATTGTCTCACATAAAGAAGTTCTCAGTTGCTATCATTAGCTCACTGAGTGAATTCAGAACTCTATCAGACTTGAAGAAAAAGGACATCAGTTTCTGTGAATTCTGAAGAGTCTAATGGATGAAATGTGTCCCATAAAAGCAGAATGGACATCCAACAATGGCAACCACACTGCAACCACTTAGTTTTCACGCTGGTAAGGAGGTAAATAAAAGCACAAGTAAGAAGGTTTGCACTTTTCATCTCAAAAGCAGCCTTTATTTGTTTCTGTCTGTCACACAAGCACAAAGAGTGAGGAAAGCAGTGGCATAAGCAACAAGGAACAGAAAAAGAAACATTAAGAAATGGAACAGTGGGTGTTCAATAAACAGGGAAAAATAAAGGAAAACCAGATGATAGCTTCAAAGTTCAACAACAATTCAATGCTGTTGCTTCATTCAATTTGTCCTGTTGGGACTGAAAACATTTATGGTGCTTACGAACAAAGTAATACAAATAAATCTTAAATGAAAAGGAAATTCAAAGGAAGGTAAAGGCAAATATACAGAGAGACACAAATACTTTTTCCTGTGCCAAGAGCATCAAAGCATACCCCCAACTGCAAGCTGTACAAATTCAGGTCACCAGAAACCAATGTCTGCCACATTGTTTTGCCTAGGAATCCTGGTTAAGTGTTTGCTTACTCTTCAGCAGACAAATTTACTTTGGAAATTATGGCTTTTTTAGGTCCAGGCATCCAGTGCCAAGCTGTGAAAAGGACTGACATAGGTATTTCAATCCCTAAGGAATGGCACACATCCCTTCTTCATGCAATATCAAAGTGTTTGAAACTGAACAGACCCCTGCACTCAACACCTCTTTCTGTAATGGAATAAAGATCAGTTTCCTGTGAAACCGCAGAATGTTAAATAGGATAAATGTTCCTTTTGCTAGTGGCTAGCAATGCAAATAGCTCTAAAAACAATGACTTAATAGGGATCTCAGTAATATTACAACAATTATATGTAAAAAATACACAGGTAAAGTTCTACTGGCATTGCATGAGATGAGTGTTGACAAGCATGGAACATATTGGTATTTCTAGCACAGACTGAGTATTGACTCCACAAAAACCAGAGGCTACCATCATTTCAGTTAGGCTGAGAGATGTATTCAGGGTAAATAAATTGTAGCATTATAGTTTGTTGAATATTTTTCAGCAGTTTTCACCAGAAGTGCAGCAACAGTAAAAGTTGGCTCCACTGCAGATAATGAGTTCAAGCTCACTAAATTTGTAAGTTTTAACCTATACCCTCCAAATTTTCTAGTCACATGCAAATATAATTTCATCAAAATTTTTCAAACAAACAGAAAAAAAATAGCTGTGTCTCCTTCTTCCTAAGCTTCCAATGTTACACATATGTTGCACTACCCAGGATATTTAAAGCCCAAAAAAGAAGTGTAAGGTTTAAAACGGCCTCTCTGACTCCTTAGACCGGAGGTCAATTAAAGTCAGAAATTATTTTTATTACTAAGCCAGCCTGCAATGCACACAACATGATTGAATACTCACCCACTGTATTGAATCTACCTAAATACATTTACACTACAGATCTGAGGAAGCTTTCAGTAGATGTCCTACTGGAGAGAATTATCTCCTCTCTGACCTGTACAAAGGCTTCTTTTTAAATGAGTAAAAGGATGTAGTGCCTGCTGTTTTAAGAAACAAAAAATCAAACTGCAAACAGCAAATAGTTGATCAGCTATCAATACCCAGTCACTGTCAGCATCTGTAGCAAACTGTATATATTCTGCCAACATCTTGTTGAATGCTGCTTCAGCTTGACACTCCAGCCTTGCATCCTGCATTCTCCATACTTGAGAATACTTCTCCATACTACATTGTCCTGTAGAGGAAGAAGTGTATACATGTCTAATATCTGTTTTTTCAGGGGACATTCTTCTGAAGAAACCTCTGGGAACAGAAGGAACTTTTCCACTGCTTTAAATTTTCTCTTCCTCTAGTACGTACATGTAGTTACAACCTCAGACCAAAGGATGGACAGAAATACATCAAATAGTGGTATTGAAAACTTAATGGCTCAGACCTCTACAAGACTCTAACAATGATCTTTGTCAAGTAAATTTTCTTTGTCCTGTTTCCTTAAGCAGGGATAAGCCTGGAGTAACAGCAGCTGCCCACCTGTGGAGGTGATCCTGCTAGAAGAGGCAAAGGAAGCTCTAATCACTGGCAGCTGTTTGAAGGTCACTGGATGTTGGCCACTACTGCTGAGAGGTCACCCACACCTCTTTTCAAAGTGTCACATGATACACTCCCAAAGATTTTTTCTTATCCCAGTTTTTATGTCCAAAAGATTTTTTTTTTTCAGAAGTTTTTGACATATGAAAAATAGGGCAATTGAAAGCAGTAACTTTAATTGACAAAGGCTGGGGTTTTTGATTCTAAGTATAACAAGGAAATTAATTTTTTATTTTCTTAAAAAAAGAGTTTATAAATGATCAGACCAATTGTTGGACTTCACTATCATCAGGGTTAGACAATGTAGGGGACTATGACTTCATACTAAAAGAAAGCTTTTCCATTAGCAAAAACAGCTTTAAGGTCTTTGTACACTGAATTTTTTGATTTAATTATATTGGAATGTCAAACTGAATCTCAGAAGATCTGTGATGCTGTTCACCATTTTAAAAGAATTATCAAAACAGGCGCAGGATAATAGCAGTGCACCGAGTCCTGGTGGCCAGAAGTCAGACTGTAACCAAAAACCTCAATTTGTTTAATGAACTATCAATTTTGCTGCCTATTTCTCCAGGAACACTACACTCCAATTATAGAAAAACAGGATGTTCTTTCAGAAATCATACACTGAGCATCTTTTGTCAAGGTTCTGCATCTCAAGCTTGTCAGAGATGTGATAAATGACTGAAATATTACACTTCTTAAATTCTACATCTACATTCACGGTTATTCCTTTACACACAAACATTTAACAGAAAGCTTCAGAAAAGAGAAAATAAACCAGAGCAGGTCTGCTTCAAATTCAACCACAGTTTCACCATTAACCTCAGCTAAGACATATAGCCAAACACCAGGTTTTCAAAACCTATGAGAGTGGATTATAACCTACTTATTCAAGGGCTAAAATTTAGGTCCTGAACAAAAGACAACCTTTTATCAGTTTTCTTTTTAAGCAGTTATCTGAATCTCTGATTTTTACAAATATAGTTGGAATACCCAGTTTATAAGAGAAGAGAAGAGTTCCCTCATAGACAAGTTAAAATAAATAATTACTTTAATTTTGGAATTATTAACAATTTGTCCTCTGCTCTTCAGAAAGAAGAATAATTCCAGGAGCTCAAAATACTTGCAGTGGGATAAGACATTTTCAAAATTTATTCAAGAGAAAGTTGAAAGGTGACTTTTTCATGTGAGATTTCTGACAGTAAATGGATGTTTTAAGCCAGCACAAAAAAAAAAAAAAATGCAATAATGCCCCAGACCTGATTGCCAAAATTAGGCAAATTCATAACAAAGCCCAAGCAAGTATTCTAAAGGGAGTGTCATTAATCACTGTGCTGCTGTAATTAACACCTCAGATAAACAGCATCCTCTGACATACAGCACAGCCAGAAAGCAAGTCCCCAAATAACCCCTATTTTTAATTAGTCTGGGAGTAGTAAGACAGCAGAAACTATTGTAGTTTGAGGGGCTATGGAAGTTACTGACACAAGGAGGAGAGGTCTCAGTCCTTCTCACTCCTTCAGGATAACTTGTACTTTCTGGCACAATCTCAAAATAGTTACATTCCTATTTAAAATTAATAACAAATATAAGTTTTTATTAAAGTTCAGGAATCTTAAAAAATAAAACAAAAACATAGCAGCAAACTTTTATTCATCCACAAGAAGCAAACCATGATTGAACAACACATTTTAAACAGAAAACTGGCACTTTTCAGAGTATTTGAATCTGATATGTCAGTTCATGCCATAAATAAGTCCACTTCAGTAAGTCTTCAAAAACTTTAGTTTGCCTACTAAAGCAAAAATGAAAAATTACTGCAAGTTCCCATTCTAAGTTGTTTCTTACAATAGTTTAAAATTATAATAATAGATTATTTAATTTTTTTTTAGATTGTATTGGCTATCCAGCTGCTTGTTAATCTTTGTGAGAATGTAGAACTAGTAATAAAGATCCCACATAGATAGATTTTTTTTAGAAAAAAAATAATTTTAAAGTTATAAATTATACTACCTGAAACACATAAACAGAACATCCTGGACCATGGAATTAACACTGTCATTTTCATTATCTAATCTATGCCATCCAAACAAGTTTGAGTTTCCTTTTTTCGAAGAGAACTCTGCTCTTAATGACATTTTTGAAGGGATTTCATCATCTGATTGCTGGTTATTTCAAAAAATCAAAGATTTTCTATTCACACCTGACTTTTTATATTCACCTTTCCAATACTTCGGTTAATTCTGATGAAAACACCTATAACAGAAAATAATCCTAGAAAATAAATATCTTACTCAAAAAAGTTAAGAATAACTTTACTAATTTAAGAAAGATCATTGCACATTCACTATTTAATTTATATTTCTAAATTATAATTTATTTTATGAAATGTATATAATACTTAAAAAATGTGATCTTGAGATTGTCAGCGATGCTAATTCTACATGATAACTCCTTGTGAAGCACATGTAAAATCAAGTTTATTGACTCTTGAGATTTGCTCTCCAATTATCTAGTCCTTTAACCAGTTATTTCTTAGCAGCATCTAAATAAAAGCTCATTTACCCATGTACTTGATTTTACACTGACATTCATTACTTCATCATTATTCAGTGCACTGCAACCTATAATGATACTGGAGGAAAAAAAACTTGAGTGTTTTTAACCAAACTGATGAGAAACTTTGGTGACAAAATAGCAATTAGTTTTCCTTGAACAGAGATCTTCATGGGTCAACAAGATAACAGCAAGCACACTAAGACATTTTAAAAAATTAATATTTCTATTCTGTCATATTCTTATCAATGACAACAAATGCACATTAATCCTTCTTATGAGTCAGTTATAAGGTCATTACTAGCAGAAGTTCATAGCAAAACCTATACTTTCTCTTTATATGCATAATTTAGGCCTCCTTGCATTTAAGTGAAGCACACTTCACTTTTTCCACTGCTATCTTGAGACTGAGAACTGCTGTGTTTAAGAAGATAAAATTAATCTTGTGTTGACACACAGATTCAAAGCTAAGGTTTTCAAAATCATAGATTACAATGACAAAAATTATTAACCCTTCCTCTCTCCCCTAAAAAGAATCACCTACACTTGTATGCATTCTTAAATCTTACTGACAAAAGCAAAAACATGGTAATATGATAAATTACTGTCTGGGCTTGATCTGCAGAAAAATAAACAATATGAGCACACAATTACACTTTCTGTTCCACTAATGAATTGCAGTGGATTAATGTGATATTCTTTGTAGCAGAATTGATGATGAACTTATTGGCTGTTCCATGTGCCTGCCACTATAATTTAGCATTCATTAATAATTATTTAAATTAGAGAGAAGCTCAACATGAGTACAGTCTATACAGTTGAAAACATTTCTCAACTCTTATATCAAATCTTATTACTGAGTTGGTCAGCTTGAATATTAAGGGAATGATTGCCTTCCATTCCATAGGGCAGCATAGTTCTGGTTGCCTGCAGTAACAGTATCCAACATACAAGAATATGTTCCCTGTCTTGTTTCTAGTCCTCTTAAATAGTTTGCACTCATTAACAGTAACACTGATTATATACAGACACACTTTGGGTAAATATGCAATAAATAGACAAAAAAACCATCTTACCTTTATACTTAACCCAAATCCTCCTACGGTCTGTCTTCTAATTGTTACTGTTCTTTCCTGGAAAAAATAAATCAATTTTTGCCAGATTTAATGTCTTCTGCCAGAACAACTATATTCATACTTCAATATTGAAGCTTTTTCAACATTGATTTTTGTTGTTTTAATGAAGTTCTGAGTTCCTGAAATGAAAATCCCATGAAATCTATGCTCCACAGGAGAAAGACAAAATCTGGAAGAAGAGATCCTGTCTCAAAAAAACCCCATTAAAACATTTTGTTCAATTCACACCATCCTAACAAGTACTGCAATGCATAAAAACGAGAACTTTAGAGCTGGACAATTATGGCACAACACACACATTTCAGAGGTTAAGGGCTTGACTAGTCCTAAATTGGTCCCACAAGCAGGCTGATCACTACTTGTGCACTCCTGCAGTGCATTTCCCAACTCAGCTTCATCTGAAAGGAAAACAACTTGTGAATACCGAGGCCACTCACTGATCTTGACCTAAGACTAAGAAGTGCACACATTGCATGAATTCATTTTAAAGCACAGTAACAATCCAAATTAAAAATAAATAAATAAATAAAATAAACCAGAAGCACCAGAAGCTAATACAAAAAACAGCCACTGCTGATCTCAGAGCAATGGCTTCAAAATCGTAGCCTATAACCTACAGTTATTAAAAGCAGCCTTTTTAATTTAATTTAATTCTATTTTTAATATATTTTATATTATATTAATTTGATTTTATATTCCTTGTCTAAAAATTTTCTTCTATAAAAAGACTACTGTCTGTCTCTCAGATTTGATCATTTACAAAACAGACTTTTTTGTTTTATTCCTAGTCTGTGTGTTGACTTTATAACCATATACCATTTAGAATTAGTACATTTAGGTAGTGGCAAAATAACGTAGCAGCAGATATACCATATATCCAGATCCAAAAATATCAATTTCATAGATTCTGAATGTCCTCTACATGTGGTCTGGATTTTATACTCATTTAATTACCTATATATCTATCACATGGCATAAGTCTGTGTGTATGTTACATTTAACTGTATTTATTTCAGCACAATCAGCATAGATTGCCATTGTCAGTCAGATTTGAAGAGATCAGGAGGAATGCAACAGTGACAGAAAGGATGAAATATATACAGAAGTATTTTTTTATTCCTTTATTTACAGAGTAAAATTAAGGTGCTACCACATAAAAGTTTTGGAAAACAGTTATTGCAAAAATTTGGTGAAAATCAAGTCACCTTGGCTTTTTTTTTCATGTTTGTGACAAATATGAACTGTGTAACTGTGGAAAGAGCAAGAGTAAACACATCCAATATTTTGGACTGAGAATCAAAATGGATTGCTGAAAATGAGACTACCATTTATTCATTTAGGCTAATGCTTGCAAAATGTGAAATGCTTGCAAATATTTATTACAAGAAAAAGGTACATGTTTTGCTATTAAATAGCCAAACACTTCATTTTTTATTTTTAGCATAAACCTCTAAATAGTAACTTGGATGATGCAGTTCCCATAAACTGGGTTCAGGCCACAAACTGGACTCAGAAAATCTTTTGTCTGTCACAGTATCAGATGCAGTTAATGGTACTGACAATATCTTCAGGATAAACCGATATAGGTTACAGTCTGATGTGTGGTCTATGCTGAGTTTACATAAATGAACAGAAAGCGTTCAGCTGAGGTTCCACTGGGAGCTGTATTTTTCCTGTTAACTTCATCTCATTTCCACCTCCAGCTTGTGTTGAACAAGGAGTCAAGAACAGGAGCTTGACTTGTACACTCTAGTCAACATATTCTGGTATTTTTTGCTACACATGCTCAAATCAAATTGAACACACTCGTGCTGAGATGACATTGAAAAATAGCAACCTTTCACTAAAATGGCTTGAACTGGCTAGTGTTACATCAACCATGAATGGAATAAAGGATAACACACAGATTCAGTTTCAAACAAAGTAATATTCTTAGTGAAAAACATGTAACTTCATAAAATTTGTAGTTCATGATATGTCAGTAGTCACTGTAAGTACTGGCATTTGAACATATTTTAAGCTGAAGCTACATTTTAAAAAAAAAATTTAATTAGAAAATGATACTGCAGAATATTTCTGTCTTTGTTGTCTTTCTTAGCCCAACACAAACATAAGTACCCATAAAAAAAGTCAGTAAAATGTATTTTTTGATTTTCACTCAGGCAAAGGCAGACTCAAGATAGTCCTGAAAACACCTGATCCAGGGACTTCTGTGAGTTTGCCAGTGCTGTCTGAAAGAAAACTAGAAATATTTCACATTGGAGTTCAGCATTACTTTTTTTATGTGAAAAAAAAATGCATGCCAGCATAGAAGATTTCTAAATAGGCAAAACTGTTTAGAAGCAAGGAAGGAAACCAGAAAAACTTCAAGACACTTTTTCAGCACAACATAATTTATCAGAGGGTTTTGTCTACTATTTTTTCCTAGTTTCTTTTCTGTCTCCATTGAAAGCTGATGTTAAAAATTTTGGGACTGAAGAGTTACTGAACTGAATTAAACTCCAAAAATATATTGCAAACTACATGCACTTGAGTGATGTGTTATGTGCAGTGAAGGCACTGCACTGTATTTAATCCAGGCTAATTCAACACACCTCTCAGTCTTACAATAAAGAAATAATAATTTGCTTAACTGAAGAGTTACATTTTCTTTACATCAAGTTAGGTAACAACAACAAACATGCAAATGACCTTCAAAAGTACAAATCAGAATTCTATACAAGTTATATATTTCTTTAGTAAACCATCAATAACCCACTAGTCTACACTTTAAAACCCCACATAAACCTTATAGTGAAACATCTTTTCCAAAACAGTTAGAAGCATCAGACATTTCACACACCAGAATTTTGGACTGGGATCGAGCCCCAGCTCTAATCAGCTGTTGGTCAAGGCAAGTTTATTTTTGCAATCAATAAAGAAAAAATAAGCACATTCAATCCTGGTGGGTCAAAGCAGGTGTCCAAATTAGCTGTTAATCAACTTCATCAAGTATAGAGTCAGGATGTCAAATTTAACTTGAGAAAGATGAATCCCTCCCTTTTGATTTGCTTCTTTATTTTGATGGTAGATACTTGCTCTGAAATGTTTTGGCAGAAAACTCCTTTGTCCAAGTAAGTTTTACTTTTTGATTTGCACATGACTTATTTTATGTAACCCTCAAAAACCCCAAACCAAGCTTAATTTTAGGTGCCATTTTCAACCCAGGTGAATGGAATATACATTGTCTGCAAAGCACTATATTGTAATGTATTTTTATTATAATGATTAATGCACTAAAGAAGTTTAACCAGCAATATGAAGTAAATTAATTTTTTCTGATGCCTTTAATTACCATTTCGAATGAACAATAATAATAATAAAATGCTTTTCTCTGGTCTAATAGCTTTAAGTTCTTAAAACGATTTACAATTATTCATTAATAAAACACAGTAAGATCTCTGGAAGGAATAAAAAAATGTACAAGTGAGTAAGTGCTCTAAGTATCCTGATTGACTATTTGTAGTGTTTAGGTTAAAATTACTGATGTTCCATTGATTCTCTATCAATATTTTTATGCTTTCCTCTCTTTTTGCGGCACACGATATTCTATGATTGAATTTGCAAATTCCAAAAGCAACTTCATCTCCAAATTTACAAAATAAAACTCGGTTCAGATGAAAAGATACTTAGTTCAGTGTTCAGTGAGCCTGTAGTCCCATTTTCACATTTGTTATCTACATTATACCAAGCAGAGGGAAGGTTAGAGCTCCTAAGACCCTTAAAAAGCAAGATTCAGAGTAGTGTTCTTGCTGTTTCCTGGAATGGAACAAAAGTGGTCATCATTTTATTGAAAAACATGAAGCTGCTGACATATTTTCAGCATTTTCCATGCCTCTCAGAAAATTGACTGGAAAGGACAGCGTAGAGTTTTGCTAAAAAAAAAAAAAAATAAAATAATCTTCCTCAGAACTATGCAGTGAAACAGAAACAATGTTTTTGAGGCTTTCATTAAAGAGCTACTAAAATTTCTCCTTAAAATCCACCTGATCTTCTGGGGAACATAAATGTCATCATAAGTGAGATCAGAAGTGAAGAATGACAATGTGAGCACAGAGCAACAGTAAACAGGGAGGAAAGGAAAACAGAGAATCCTAGGCAATAATTAACTATTTATATTTAGTCAAGAATTAATGTTAATTTTTAAGTTACATCTTGGAGCAGAGTAAAAATTCAACTATTTCATACTGACTGACATGTGATGTAAAAGAAAGTTTATAATTGATTAACTGACTCTTAAAAAGAATATTTAGTTAGTAATCTTTTCAAACTATCTGTCTTGTATAATATAAATCAGTCATCTAATGGCATCCAATAATCTAAATAATGTTTCTATGTGTCTCTATGAAAGAAGTCAAATACATGTTGAACAAAAGGATGAAGAAACTTCAAAAATCTTCACAAAACTGAAATAACAGCATGTAAAATTTAAATATACCATTTCTCAACCTTTTTCCCAGTGTGTGGTTATTCACCTGGTGAGTGTGGATATTTATCTTACAAGAGTAAAGGTATGAAGAATTAGTTTGTCTGGGTACAGACAGAAAACAAGACCTCTCTTTCCTGAGGATAGAACTGAGACCAAGGTATTTTATGTATGGAAGAACATGATAAAGAGCTGAAAGGTTTGCAGCACAAAACAGTAGGTGGGAAAAAAGGAATAGACATGGAGAGGACTCTACAATAGCACAGGGACATGGAAACATGTAGAAGGAAAAAAAGGAGGAAAATATTAGAACAAAAATTTTAAAATGTAATAGTATAAAGATAAAATAAATACGTTGGCAGCAACTTCATGGATCAACCTGTTAACTTTTGATACCATAATATATTCAAGGTCACACTCTCATATAGCTTATCAGCTATTAGTAATCCTACTACCTTTTGAAGTAAGAAAATGGGAATTTCAAAAATTTTATTCAATTATTGCATACATTTTCAAGGTTTTAAATTCTCTTTCTGGTAATGCCTTTCTATTTCTTAGTGACATTTCTTTGGATTAATTTACATAGGCAAGCTTTATGCTCATTCTAAGTGGAAAGGACACAGGACACAGGTCAGTCACATTTCCAATTTGAATTAACAGTGTTAACAAGGTTTGCCAGCAGACTTGCTCATCTGCTAACAACTTCCATCATGTGGCATTTGAATCTTTTCTCATTATTTCAGTTCCTCATGCAACTGGAGGAGGTTGGCAGTAAGGGAGGGCCTGTTTGACTGGAAATCTCCCTTCCCCTGCAGCTGTGCTGGAGACTGAGGATGGCAAACACAGCAGTATCATGTAGGCTGTTAACAGTGACTACAATGAAAAAAAAAAAGCTCTCAACCCATCACTTGTTCTTACTTCAAAATATTCCCGCTCCTGCAGCCTACTCTTGGAAGCTGAAAGATCCACTTAAATACCTGCTTATAAAATTTCTACTCATACAATTGATTCATTTCAGAAATACTGCATTTCTTAATATGGAAATAAAAGAGAAACCGATAAACCTGTGGTCAGGATCTGAACTCGCACCAGGTTTCGCAACAAACATTCTCCGTAGTTTCCAGCTACTGTCTTGCATAATACACTGCCACTGATCAATGTTTTGGGTTCTCTTTTTTCTGATTTGCATTATTTTTCTTTCTTGTGGAGGAAAAGCCTTTTTCCAATGAGGAAAAGATATTATTTTCTTTCAAATCTGGCATTATAAATGGCATTTTTAACCTCAGCTGATTGCTTTGCTTTTTACTTTTAAGTAGCTGCAGAAAAATAAGCTGCCTTAGGCTTTGCCTAAATAATCATATTTACATCTGTCAGGTTGTCACTTTAAAGCTGTCCAGATTGGCAGGGGGAAGAAAGTTACCCCCATCTGATAGATACTTGACGACTTCAGTGAAAAAAATGGATTCACTCCACTGAATAGCTGACAGATACCAACAAGATAAAAAAACTCCAAAGATTCTTACTTTGTGAAGGTAACAAGAATGGAAAGTGCTTGAAAGGTGACCTATCTGTGCACATATTTGCAATTCTCTCCAAGATAGGGAGTTTCATCTTGGCATTGTTTATAATATTCAGCCACACCTCAGAATCAAAATTGTAAATGAAGACAATAGAGAGAATAAGTCAAAACTATTATTTACCATTTTAAGCTTTTAATTTTCTCTTCTATTTCTATTAATTAAAATTGCTAACATTAATTACCAAAGAATTAGTGTTCTTTTATCAACACTAAAATATATGACAAGAAAGTTCATATTTTTCAAAAGAGAACGATCCAACGTAACAAATACAAACTAAATCTCAGGAAGTCTCAAAAAACTAAATATTCAAGCAAAGAAAATGTAATAACTTCATGTCACTTCCCAGGCATGTCATCATTAAGTGATGTGTTCTGAATTTAAATTCATTCTTAAAAATTAATAATAACTGTGTTATTGAAATTTAAAAATCAAGAAAAATATTCTATTGTGTAAAGATTTTAATTTAAAAATCAAGGAAAACATTCTATTGTGTAAAGATTTTAATTTAAATTACTTTTTTATACGAAACTAAAAAAATAAACAATCTCTAACAACTATTTTTTAAAATATTTTATGGGCTTTGTATATATTTATGAATCTTTCAGGACTTGATTTCACAATAGCATAAAGACAACTCTAAAAGTGAAATATCATATATTTTTATGTTTACAGTAAAAAAAAAAAAAGACTGTGTGGTTAATAATATCAGAAAACAGATCTGGCTGCAGAGCAAAAATGTGAAACAGTGTTACATCCTGGCCCTGGTAAAGGTGTTTATTGATAGTTTTTTCTTTATTGTTAAACCAATTACAGTTCATAGGCTACATTTAGACACTATTGTATCAACCTCAGTTAAACGCTTGGACAAATGCCATGCTACTTTGAGAGCTGTTGCTCTATCAATTTAAAAAAAAAGCCCCTTTCATTCCCTTTTTATTAGTATTGAGTTATGACTGACATTCACAAAAATTTCCCCCAAAGATCCTTAATTAAAAAAATCAAACCACTAAAAGAACTTATTAATGTTTAATGAATTAATGTGTTTACTGCACAGCAACATAGAAATAAATTACTTGAAAGAAATGTGGCTCATCTGTGTGTTACTATCAGGTGAGTTAGCAGTATTTTGTAAAATCTATGACCCTTTAAAAGAACATTTAAGAAAATTTTGTAAAAATGCAAACTATCCCGGTAGCTAACAATTTGCCAGCTGCTTGCAGTTTATTTTGATTCCTTTAGAAAAAAGAGTAGCTGATTGAAATCATCCAGCCTGTCAGATGGTACATTGTCATATCCTTAATTTATGGATCTCACATGCACATAGATTCTATGTGTAGAAAAAATTCTGAGTACAAAATTAATAAACAAATTTTATTAAAGAAAATCCACAGCTTCCTAGACAGATAAACTACTTATCTTGATATAGCACAATAATCTTTTTCCTTCAATTTCAGATATTCATGAAAGGTGACAGAAACTGTGAGGATTAACTCTAAAATAAAAATATTGATTCTAGAATGGCCAATATCAAAAATCGTTCCTAGGAACAAATGTACTTCAGATATGCCATACCTTAGGCTATCTCCTCTCCCATCACAGCTGTCACCAAGTTCAGCATTAGGCTACCCTGGCTAGTCCAGGCTAAAATCTAAAAAGCGTGGGAGCTGCCTCGCCGCACGTTGTTATATGGAACATCATAAAGCAACCTTTTGTGAGTATAATTTCAAGTAACTCAAGAAATATGCTTGAAAGAATATATGAAGATATTATCTAATTCTTCCATCAATAGTGATGAGGTTCCTACATGGTTTAGTTCAGCTGTTTTTGGGACACTTTGTAGCTGCTCTGGGAGAAAAAGGTGTACCTGACCTACAGGACAGTGGTCTTATCTTCCAACATGAGCTACTCCAACTGAGGCACACACTTCCCATGATATAAAGCCTCTCTACAGGCACGGATTTGATTTGTATTAGTAACAACACTTCCTTCTACACTTTGAGTTTCACAATGTGTTCTCATCCCATTTTCGGTCATTTGCACTGGAGCTCAGCTATACATTGGATATCTGCTAGCAGCATGATGCTGAACCTGCTATATTTCTTTGTCTTGGAAAGCAAGACTTCCTTATTGCACACAAAAATAAATATATTTAATACTTATTGATGCAACTGATGCTCAGATTTAGATGTTCTTTATGATCATTTGAATGATGGTTGATGCTGTATGGAATTGCTATAGGTACAAGGGCTGCATGACGCTCATTAACGCTTATCATTTTTTTTTCAGCCCACTAAAGAATCAGAGGCTTTATTTTTTTTGTGTATAGAACTGTTTATTTTGCTTATAATCTTTTATACATTTTATTTTCTCAGTTCAAACTGTATACAATGAAAGAAGAAATAATGGTTTTTTCCACCTCTTTAGTTTTGGAAACTAGAACTGTTTAGCACCAAAACTAAATGTTCCAAATTAAGAACTGGGTCCTTATCCCACACACTCACATTAAACAGCACTTCATTCCTAAGGAGCCATTGATTTTATTTAGATTATTCTGCAGGATGCAGATCTGGATGCTGCTGGAACGTTAAGTGCCTGTTTAAAGTCTGTCCTACACAGAGGAGCATGCAAATTGATTCAGACTCAACAAACAGAAGAGATACTGTTCTGAACTAGAAACACAGCCTTTCGTTCCATACCAGTGCAGAAGTGATACAACAAAACCTTATAATCAAATTACTTAAAGATGATTTTTTTAAACAGATTAAAAATTACTTTTATAATAGCTACTTGTCTTTAAAATTTAACAATATTACTGCTCCTCAGTTACAAATTTTATATTTATGCTTAGAGTTTATTCTCTGAGGTATTCAATGTCAGTTATTAATGAAAACCCTTGCTTTGTAGAATTCAGGTAAAAGAAAGATAAATGCAGTCAGTTATCTAGAATGACAGAAAGAAAAAAACAAAATCAACCAAATAAGTAAAGCATAAGAAAAACAAACAAACAAACAAACAAATTAAACCTAATAAATCAGGAATAAAACTAAGGGAAAACAGAAAAAAGAAAAAGAAAAAAAAAAAGGAAGCCAGTGGGATTTATGTTATTACAGTATACAATCAAGGCACATGATTCCAGATTATTCAAATTACCTGTGACAAAAGGACAGTTACCTCTCTGTGAAATGCCAATCATCCTTAGTTGGAATGAATTTATTGCTAACAAACCTAGTCTTAAACCCAAAGGAAATCATGGTAAAGTGTTCAAAAGTCACTCCTCTAACAATGACACTTCCAGGAAAAAGAAACTTTGCATCAACACAGTAATATCAATAAATTAGTGAGTTATGCATTGAATATGCAAATAACATGGGGATGTTTAACAGGGGAAGCAAATAATCCATTATTTTCTATAGAGCCTTTGCAAATCTAAGGAGAGGAAAACTGTAAGAGAAATCCTTGCTGTAAAAAGGGGAAAAAAATTAATATGCATTTCATGAAGACATTTAAATAACAAGTTCAGCAGGATATTACAGATACTGCAGCAGAATAATGAAAGTCATATTTCTGAGTGATAAAATCTTTTAATAAATAATGTCAGAATAGTGTTGGTGGAATAATGGTGCCACAGTGTATGTTGCTAATTGAACAACTACAGCTTGAGCTTTAATTCATAACTTCTTTCTATCCTGACTGCTGGATGTCCTGTCTATTGAGGAACAGAGGAATCTGATTGGTAAAAGGAGCATCTATATTCCATATAAAGTATACAGACCTGTATTAGCAAACTGCATTTTTTCAGCACAAAACAGTCAGAATCTAAGGTCAGATTTGTCATGCAAATAAACCCAGACTCTTTGGAGACTGTAAGCAATGTGTTCCTCTTGTTTCAGAGAAAAGCTCTGAAGAATTCACCTTGAGATATTCATAATCATGAGAAGGATAATTTGATAGATTTTTTCATTAATCTTTCACACTCTTTGCACTGTTAACATTTTAGCAATTAATTTTTCATTTGTGCTTTGCATCTTTTTTATTGTACTTGTGTTTAGAGATGCAAGTATGTGGCAACAGCAGCAATTAAATAATAAAACACATAAGAGCATTAACAAAACATTTTTATAAACAGATATCACACTACTATGCCTCACAAGATTTAACACAAAATTCTATGATTATCTAACTTTTCTCAAAGGGAAACCAGAAGGTTTATGATAGTTTCACATAAATCTTAAAAATATCTCTACAAAATATAATTACAGCATCTATAAAAATGTCTCTAGAAATGGATACTAAATGTTTTCTATTATTTTTGTACCTATCTCCTAATATTAAATAAAAACTTTGCATTACAATAGCTCTAAACACCACAATATTTTTCTATATAAAATTTTACAGATCTTCTAAATAATTGTCGTTTCTCATGCACAAAATTCAACATGATGCTTAAATAAGGAATCTGACACATCATGTAAAAGCAGTGACACACAAACCCCCATATCCCAGTGTTCCATCTCTGCTAACATGATATGCTGTTGAAGTTGGGGACCCTCACAGCACTGCTGAAGCCTAGTGCTGGGCTACCACAGGAAGGACCCCAAGCAGCAGAGGATAAATGGTAACTTCTCTACCAGCAAAGCCCTGCCATAAGTGTCTCATCAATTCCACAGACAACACTCAGACACTTACGTACGCTGAGGTATCTGCACGCCCTGCAAAAACCACTGCTCGTGTCATTCCTCCCACATTCAGTGGCTCCAATACCCAAGGGTGAGTGAAGAGAAACAGTACTGCAGTCATGCATAAAACTTACTATCTTATTGCTGCTTTTTAGATGAGTATTGCTAATATTTATTGTTAATGTTAAAAGAAACATTTAAATACACTTAGTGTTAACAGTATAAAATTAAATAGCAATCCATGGGAGCAAATGCATACAGATGTGTGTATGCACCCCCCCACACATACACACAGCACTTTTTCTTTGTGAAAAACATCTTAAAGAAGAAATAAAAACTACTTACACCAGAATAGAAAGGCTCACCAGACACACAGATCACATCCTGCTCCTGGATCATCAAAATATCTTTGGCTAAGTGCAGTCGCACTTTGAAAGGCTCCTGATTACCATCCTGCAGCAAACAAACCCCTGTCTTTGTCTTTAAGGAGGGAATAAAGAAAAAAAAAATTCAGTTAGCTCTTAGAATTGTTAGAAGTGGTGATTGAATAAGAATACTTGATAGCTAAGTACAGTCATCATAAACAAAACTATTTTCAATGATCACTGTGTTTAGACTACAAGAGAACAAATGTTACCCTAGTAAACAGTAAAGGCTGTTTTTGTAATAACAGATTTTGCAATAATAAGGTGCTGTTTCACCCGATATCATTTTGTGAAACTCTTTCCAAATTGCTTCAAATCAACTGTGCTCTTATGTTCTGTCTTTTCATTAAATTATGACACCCCATAAGACACAAAATAAAAGCTGATCCTCCACATACTACACCATTTTTACACAGAAACACACACAATGACATCTCCAAACTACCCAGATATGAGTACCAACAGCTGCATTAACCCAGCTGTGGGCTATTTATTCCTTGTCTGTGAATACAACATTTATTCAACTTTTTAATGTTCCTTTTCAAATGAGGATGCTGAGCTAAGAATAAGAGAAAATAAAAAAAAAAATACTAAACTCCCTGTGGTAACTTAGTTCTTGCTCCATTTTTGTATTTTACATTTATGGCTAAAGATCAGGAATTCTGTAGGATTCTTCAATATATAAAAATTATTTTTCAGTAATTAACAGTGCCTTTGCAGTAGTACCTACTTGTACTATCTTTTGGAACATTATACATAAGAGGGTGAGCACCGAAAAAGTTGGCACATCAAAGTACCATCATTATTTATTTTTCCTGAAGGTTATGTTGACAATAGCACTCTGTGTAACACTTTGTCAATGGACAAAATTCCCACTGGTAGAGCAATTTTTTTGTATGAGAAATCTGATTACAAACAATCTGAAATTAATTAATCTGAATTAATTAATCTGAGCCTTACAAGTCGTTTACCAGCATAAGTATTTGCATAGATAGATAGAGATATATAGAGAAATAGAGATATAGATATATACACGTGTCTCAGAAGAAAATTCACATATAAAAAGTATTGAAAAGCTCTGACTCATCAGTGCCAATAATACAACTTTCACTGTCTTCAGAGAGGTCAGATTTCAATCCACCAACTGTAAAAAGTTGGCTTAAGAGGAGATAAAGAAAAGAAAAGTATTTCTCTGAACTTTAAGTGCCAAGGTTGACCTGGCTGAATCTGAGGGCTCTTTCTCAGGCAAGAGTTTAAAAGAGGATTTGGAAGATCTCCCCATAATGTGCTCTTACATCCCTAGCATGGAGAGAACAAACACAAATATGGAACTGACAGTAGGCCACCAGCAAAAGAGAAGTTTAAATCTCTCTCACAAGGCTTTAAAAGAGGTGGAAAGGTCGAGGACAATCTTTAAATAGCTTTATACAATGTTCTCCACTGACAAACTGTTCTGTCACTTCTGCTCCATACTCAACACTCAAACTTTGGAAATTGTTTTTTCTTGGATGCCAGGAGCAAATGTGTATAACTCTGCCAGGAATTTGAAAGTGGCGCTGACATTGCTTGTATTCTTTTTGATCTAGGTAACAAGAAGGAAAAAATGAAGAGCTCCATGCATTGAACTCACTGAGGTCAGTTGAATCTCTGGTCAACAGTCATCCTACACCATTTTTCTAAAATTAAGGTGGTTTTTTTGTTGTTTTGTTTTGTTTTTATTTTTTTTGTGAACAAGGTAAGAGAGAAACATGCACAGATAAAATAAAAGGATCACAGAAGGAGTTAGGTTTTCAGTAACACTGAAAAATTCTCCCATATCATACATAAAATGCTACAATATCAAAATGAAGAATGGTTATGTCCTTTGAACTTCTTTACACACTAAGATGCCTCCTCTCTCCTTGGAGTGGTGAAGTGAAAGGGGAAGTTGAACAATGTGGATTGTAAATAATTATGGTCAAACAAAGGGGCTAACACTTAGAAAATTACTTTCTTCTGCAAAAAAGTTTGCAACATACCTTTCCTCCTCCCTGGATAACTGGCAGTAGAATAAATTCTGCCTCTCATACACTGGGTATAGTAACTCTGCAATCTTACATGATTGCACATTTCTGATTTAGTCAGTAACCTTATAAAATCTCTGGAGTCTTTCTGCAAAAGCTGAGGGGCTACTTGTAGGAATTAGAGGCAACCACAGCAGGAACAATTAGACATTAGAATAAAATTAAAATTCAAGTCAGTTTCTAAATGCATATGAGCTATGCTTATTCAGCCTGAACAAGGAAATCAAGCTTGGGTACAGCAAAATATTTTGGCCCTTGGAAAGATTGATCACACACACTCAGGGACCTTATTTACGTCAGACATTCTAAAATGTAATGAACCACTTTACTGTTGTTGGGTTTTATGAAAGCTAGTTTACAATACTGTTCAAAATTAAATCTTCAATTATACTACCTCCTTCTCTCTCCTACCTGACAGCTGCATTAACAACCATGTTAAGTAGAAGAATGTAGTTGAGTTTCATTAGGTAATTTCAAAAGAAGACCTTGAGAACAAAGACTGGAATTTAATTGTTTCATTTTTGTCTGTTGAAACCACTTTCTTGCTCCTCTCATCCACCTCCTTCAAAGTATTTCACAAACTGAGTAAAATAAAGATAAGAGCTCCTGTTCCAGAGCTGGAAATTAGGAAAGACAACCTGTATATATACTTTCATGTAAACTGCTGTTTTATTCATGTGGCCCAGAAAAAAAATTTCTGATCAGCTGTATAACCTACAGCCCTGCCCTCTCTCATATTTGAGGAGCTTAGATGGTGTGCATGTGTGTGTGCATGTGCGTGAGAGGTGTGGGAGTGCAGAGCTATGGCTGATACATGCTTTTGTTCCTGATACCAATTTCTAAGACATTCCATGTGAGGCTGTGTTAAAACTTTTCCCTTTAAGCCTTCCCCATGTCACTGGCAGAGGGGTGAGCCCTGCTCCTGTCTTACAGCAATAAGACACAAACAGCACATTGGCTGAGCTGCTGGGCCATGCAAAGCATCCTCTTGTGCTCAAATGTGTGATACCCTGCATCACCTCACAGCAAACATGCAGAGAGAAGCAAAGCTCAGCTGATAACAGTTTGTTAAGGCAATAAACCTTGACTGAGCCCAAATCACCAAGAACATTATCATATTTATGGAGCTGGGCTCCTGTGCTGCAAAGATGGGAAGAAAACAGTGTTTCAAGTTGCACATTTTTATGAAGCTGAGAAGGTGTGTTAAGGAATGCATATAGAAGCATTGTAAAGAGGTGAAAAAGAAAGTTTCCATATGAGAGAGGAGCCTGTGGCTTCAAGCAAAAGCATTGATGGAGGAAGGTAGTGGTACCTAAGTAACAGGTGCAGTGAATGCTGCACCCACACAAGGCTGCCTCTGTCACCTCATTCAATATGGTTTTAAGCTGACTTAGATGAGAATATTAATGTGGCAAGAGCTGATGCCCTGGAAACTGCTTACAGTTCCTGAACTAATATAATTACAAGAGGGGCTGAAAACTGATCTCTCTTTGCTTTGACACACCAGTCTGTGGTGAACTTTCTGCTTCAGGTCACTATCAGAGAACAGTGTAAGTGGGCAGAGCCCTTAAGGCAGACTGCTTTCCAGAGAATATGGTCAAACTCTGATCATTATTAGCAACAAGGCAGTCAAAAAAGACAGGCTTACTTAAAAATTATAGCCTGACTTACAGAACAATGTCCATAGGGACTGTGTAAAAGACCTGGCCTAAAGATTCCTTTCCTAAAAGGAATTTAGAAGTTCTTACGTACCAAAACACACATTCCACATTTGTTAAATGGCCTTCACAAATATTTAAGGATTCATTTCAGAGGAAATACACATGAAAGCTACGGTTTCTACATTTATACTAGAAGCAGAGTACCTACAAAACACATATCAAAATAAATACTGCAGGAGAAACATCATTAAAGTTACCTGTTGATTTAGAAGGGAATTTCCTGCAGAATTTCCAAAATAAATATTTTTATAAATTTATCTAGCCTATAAAAGTCTGCTAGGAGATTTTCTGGGTGGTTTTTTTTGTTGGTTTTTTTTTCATTTCATGTCTTTTTTTTTTTTTTTTACTTGTCATTTATGACAAGGAAAAATAATTCTAAAACATTTCCCTTGTTTTTTTCTCAAAGACAGTTTCTCAATCTTTCAGGCAATTTAAAATACTCATAATTAGTTTTCAAGACATGTCTATATCTTCTCCTTCATCTATGTCTTTGGCCCTACAGTAATAAAACAATTTATTTAGCTTTGATTATCATAGTTTTATGTCAGTAGGAAGACTTCAACAAATATCCCAGAATAGTTTAGTCCACAAACAAGTTGAAGAAAGAAAGAGGAAAAAACATAAAATCTTGGCACATTTTCTATACAAGGTGACCTGGATTTTTAGTTTTTACTTTGACTATTATGTCCTAAAATAAAGTAAGCCTCTGCAATTTGGTATTAAGCCCTGAAATTTATTTCTGCTATCAAGAACATGATAGCAGTAAGGAGAATGGCTTACAAAACTGTCTTAAATGTGTACCTAGCTCCTTCAGATTAATATCTACCCTTTTGGGTGCTTATTCGAACTGAGGCTGACCTCTGAATATTTGGAGATATGCCTGTCACTGCTTCATAATCGTAAGTATAATAATAAAAAAGGAAATTGAATCAGAGGTTTAAGGAGGTAATGGCATCGGATTTAAGGAGCTAATAGCAATGGATTCAAGAGGAAGGAATATGTGTCAGAACCATATATGGGATGTTTTTTAAACAGTCCAGTTACACATTCTGTGGAGGTATTGCTAGCTTAAGTGAAAAGCACTTATATTGTCAAAAATTGGAATGCAGCCCAGACACACAAGGATGTGTTCAGCTTGTCATTCAGAGCCTCTTCAATCAGATACCAACATTTTCCAATCCCAGGGACAGCAAGTCCATTCCTGCATATGAATTACACTCCAGTCTGAAAGTACTGCAGAAAAATTCTGAATTTGGACTTGAACTTATTTTAATTTGATTTGTCAGGTATTTTCCAGGTAAGCATTTATTGTGGTACTCTTTCTAAGTGATTTTATTGAGTGAATGAATTCTTATAGAGAAAATCCTTGCTTCATACATAAATTAAACGTTTGGAAAAAAATACATATATATATGAGCTTCTTGCTAAGCTAAAATACTTTTTTGGAGTGAATTTTTTATTTTTCTGACACTGTAAGGATGCCACTGTCATGTCTGAATTGCCAATGAGTTTAGTGTGACTATGGAGTTGAACCCAAGAGGTAAGGAAATATAAAATTGAAGACTATTGTGAGAACATGTATTTTTCTTCAAATTGACTGCACCTATTACAGGACATTCTAACGGATATTGTAAATTACGAGTCATTTTCCATCATGTGATTTTGAGATTAAATCATGAGATGAAGCTCCATTTAAGAAAAATCACAGAAACCCATGGTATTAGAAATCCCACTTTTAATTTAACAGGATTTATAAAGAAAGGAAAACAGCAGCTTAGTCTGAAATGTGTAAATCAAAAAATGGTACAAAGCTGATCAGAAATAGACCATAAAAGTATATAACAATATTTAGGGAATAAATTCACAAGAAAGTTAAATATGGCTTAAAATTTAAAACGTTTTGTTGCAGGAAAGTTTGTTCCCCCCCACTCCCCCCCCAGCTAGATGTTGAAATAGAGGTCACTACACCTTTGAATAACAGAACACATCAAATTATAAAGCTTGTGAAGTCTTCAAGAATATTTATAGAATTCATAAAGCAGAGGACAAACAGTTTACCAATTCAAATTAATCCTTCAAAGAAAAAATGGACACTACTGTGAAAAAAAAAAGAATATAGTGTTAGCAGGAAAATGAATGCAGTATTTATTAACTTGAATAAGTCTGATGTTATATTAGAGGGGGGGAAAAGCCAAGCTATTAGAAGTAAAGAATGAGATTTCAAAAAGTTAAAAAACTACTAATGCAGCTTGTTCATAAAGTACAAGGAAAATACTAACTTAAAAAGAAAAAAATAACAGGGGAAAATGTTCTAATGCATTATAATCATCCCAAGTCTTCAACTTCAACAGAAGGATACTTTCACTGCAGAGGACAGTATTATGTCAGAGACTGAGGTTATCTTCCAAGAGATAGTTTTCAGAATATAGAATAAGGTCAAGTGAGTACAGGAGAGCATTTTAAGAACCCAGTGACTCTGTGATTTATGCTCTTGTAAAGTTCAAAAAGCTCGGGATAAAGGGTAAGAGAGAAGCAGGATAGTCTTATGGTTTAGAAATTGTTAAATAGCAGAGCAGACAAAATGGATATATTTGCTGATCACTGAGGGAAAAAAAAGTATGGAATACTGAATAACAAAGTATGAAACAGTGAAAAAAAAATCCCACAAGCAGAAAACAAAGAAGCCAAACACACACACAGACAAAAAAAAGTTAAAAAGTCACCTCTTTAGATAACACATAGTTTCCCTTAAAAAAATACGTGTATGTGTGTAAGGTCTCCATTGTCTAGCATGGAAGTTATTTTTTGCAGAATAAAACTACTTTAAGGTACCTTGAAAGGCAAGACAGTTTGAAGATAAGGTGCTTGGGGGAGAAAATAATCATTAAGATCCTAGAAGTCATTTTGAGATTGAAAACAAACTCTACCTGTCTACATATCTGTGTTTAATCTCACATTATAATAACCCTGACTGCTCCAATCAGATCTGCTGTAGGAACTTAGGCACAAAGTGCACATGCAGATACCTGTAAGGAGACAAGACCATTTCAGTGCCCAAATCTCAAACCAAATCTCACTAGTAGACACTAGAAGAAATTAGGGATGCATGAAAGCACCAGTACTATGAAAGAACTAAGGTTCCCTCAGAGACCTCCAGTGCACTAGAGCAGCAGCTAATTAGAATGAAAAGTCATTTAAGGAAAAATAAAAAATTAGTATGCCATAGACACCATGAAAAACATGCTTTAGCCTCAGTACATCTATGTGGAAAATTTTTGCTTTATGCTAATTGAAACTCAGCTCAAACCATTTACTGTCATTACTAAGGATGGAAGTGCCAACAAGAATCTGAGCTGCATTCACCAGTTTGGGAGAGCAAGCTCAGTTCTTCTGCAGTGTAGTGGCTACAGCACCAGGATATGCAGGTGAAAGGAAACAAAAAGGGGAGGAGGAAGATCAATTAGTCAAGATGCTTCACAAAAGATGTTATTGCCATTATTAAAAACTTCTTAGCAACTATTCTGGCATAGAGATATTTTTCCCACATATGTATCATGACTGAGAATTTAATACAATAAGGGATGAAGCCTGAAAGTTTTAAATGCATTGACTAGAGAACCAATTAAACAAAAATACCTGGTGCAAAGTCTACAGCTACTTTACCTTTCATATCAATAGTTGAAATAAATAAGACATCAGCAAAATGTTTGTGGCTTGAAGTGACTAAACTAGTGCCAAAGATGTGATAAGATGGAATAGAACCACGAGCTAATTAAGGATGTACTGGCACAATGGTCATTTTTTAAGCCACTACCACCACTTGGATAAGAAGCTCAAGTAACAGATGAAATTTTGGTGACAAATCTGGCAAACTTTAAGGTATGAAGAAAATTTTCTTAAAAGCAATAGGTGAAAGATATATATTGTGTCTTGAAATACCTGACCTGATTACACCTTATATTGACCTCAAGTGAAATATTTTATTAAGTAATTAATTAATACTTGGACGATATTTAAAGTCCATCCCTGTCCAGTTCCATCAGTCAAAGCTCAAAGGACTACAGGACCACGACAACAGGTGGGAACCCAAATTAGGGACTCAGAAAGGGACACCCAGTCTGGGTCCCCTGCCAGGGCTGTCCTAGAACAGCTTCAGCTCCAGTGTCTGTGTGAAACCCATAATGGTAAGAAAATGCCATAGCACCTCTTGGAGTAAGTGGAGGTCAGTGCCTGGGAGCATGGGCACACAATGGAATGCAGTTTTGGATTGCACAGGACCCATTATGGGATGTTTAGGGGAGGACCAAAGACAGGGGAAGGGATTCAGTGCTTTGTGGTAGGGAATGAGTACCTGAAAATAAAGACTTAAGGTGGAAAAAATGTGACTGGTCACATGCAGTTTTCTAGTCAGTGTGTTTGTCAGGCCATGACCCGAGCCCAACTCAGACTGGGAGACTGGAGACTGGGATTCAGGGATAGGTGCTGGGCACACTGGGCAAACTGTCTAAACCCCACTGCTGGAGGCACTCACAACATGAGCGAGTGAGGTATATACATCTACATGTACATATACCCTAATAAGTGGACCTCAATCCTGCTCAGCCAGAGAGGGGAATAGCATGAGGACATTGGTGCTGTTTGTGAGTGCTCTGTGTGCTGCTATTGGATCTGTGTAGCCCATCATGTACATAAAAATATATATGGATACATGCATGTGTGCTCTGCCTCCATATGCCTACTGGGGATACATCTTCACCCTCATGACTCTTTTGGGCACATGGAGCTGCAGCAGCCTCCCCTCTCTTGGGCTTTCAGATCTAGTTCATTGTATTTTCCCTCAAAGAAAAATCAAAGCAGATGATGCATTACAATCATAGTGTTAAGGTTTTAGTTAAAAATGACACCATGTGCAAGCATAAGGCTGATGATTATTTATTTAGACACAGGCATTTGATGAAAGTAGGTTGAAAATCTGTATTTTATTAACTTCTTTTTGGAAGGAAAGAGATGGACCATAGTCTTGGAAGTGACACCACTGATTCTGTGGTACAAACCCCATTTTACATAAAACATACAAACTGGGGTTGAATCCACCTCATTTAATTTTATTTAAATGCCAGTTAAAGGATTTTCTTTGCCATTTCCAGATTGTGGAGTTTTTTTAGGATGGGTTGAATCATCCTCTCCTTCCCTTGTCTACCATGGAAGCTCCACAAATCAGCTGATTTTTAAAGAGCTAAATTTGAAATGAATGCCCCCATTAGAAACTAGATATGGAATGAAACAGATCTGTCTGTACAGTACTTGTGCTGTAAAGGCTAAGACAGGACACATATGCCAAGTCATCTTTCTGTGGCTGCTCTTGTTATTATATCTGCTGGACACAGAGTGAAGTTAACTGCCCCTAAAGAGTCTACAGAGTTTAAAGAATAACATAAAAAACTATGAAAATAATACTTATCTTCCTCTTTACCTGCATAAGTGCATTAAAAATAAATAAATAAATGATGATAATGATGATAATGATGATAATAATAATAATAATAATAATAATAATAATAATAATAATAATAATAATAATAATAATAATAATAATAATAATAATAATAATAATAATAATAATAGTACCAAAATGCCCTAATAACATGCTTTAACTCTTGGTCAGCCATGAAGCAGTTAGGAGGTGGGACTACATGATCATTGCAAGCTCCTTCCAACTGAAAATATTCTATCTGAAAAGCTAAACCTCAAGATTAATAAGAATGCTTTCTTCCATGCCAATAATCTGGGATATACTGCTATAGAATTTACACCATGCATCTTCTGAGGTATTAAAGCTTGATATATACCATCCTGGAAAAACATCACAGTATTCTTTCCCAAAGGCAAGGTTCATTTTAATATTACTTTCTGACCCTACTACTCCTTTCAGATGCTGTCATGATTAAGTGTTTATTCTGCTTATTTTCTCTTCTCCCCTAATTTATTCCAACTAATTCTCAAGTCACAATTGGTTTTAGCTGCAGTTAGTTCTTGATTTTAGTGCTGTTCCAATCCCTTCATCTGTATTTTTTCAAGGGATCATGGTCCTAAAGATGTAGCCAGTTTTCTTGTTTCCAGTCCTACCTTCCTAAATGCTGTTTGTGGTTTTCAGTTTACAGGTAATTGTCATTATTTTTTAATTATAATAAGGCTTTAAAATCATTACATAATTTGCTGTAAATTGTTCTCACTGTGTCTCAATTGCTGAAGTTGTTAAAATCACATTAAAACAATTGTTCATAGACAATCACTGAGTAAATAAGATGCCCTTGCTAATGTCTACAAATACATTTTATTTGCTTTCTTTAAGGCAAATTAGTATAAACACAGAAAGCACTTCCCTCATCTCTAGTGGAGGGAGACTGAAGTACTTTGCATTGACATTATGAAACTAATTCTAGGCAAAAATTACTCTCTTACCTCACTAAATCTGAATGGAATTGCTTTTCATTTCGGTCATCTTCACAGCTTCCCTTCTCCCCGCCCACCTCCCTCCCATACTTCTACATTTCCCTCTTGATTCTGCTGAGCAGCACCAGATTCCTGACTCCACTGTTTTTCTCCATGCACAGGCTTTCAGATATAAACAATTCAAGAAGAGCAAAGCTCACACAAAATGTATCTGCCTGCACCTACATTGTGCCTAAAGAGGTAAATGGGAACAGAGGTGAGATCTAGTGATAAATACACTTGAGCAAATTCTTTCATCTTTTACTACAAAGTCCATCTGCCACCATGAACTGATCAGCTGAATGACATCGACTATATAATTCCTAAAACTTCAGGGGGAAATAAAAAAGGGGGAAAAAAGGTACCTTGCATATAAAAAAGATTAAGAATTCAGTGATTTTCATTCTACTACTGTTTGAAAAAAAAAATCTGATCCTACCTCTTCACAGGCGGTCCTGAAATCCATGTGCTATGACACAGCAAGTGATATTTGTCTAAAATGGAGAGAAAGATTTCATTAGAATGAAAAAGATATAGCAAAACATAAAAGTTATCTGAGAGAAGCAACTGCTCCTCTCTTTGCTAGGTCCAGTTATAGCCATTGGTTAAAAGGAAAAATGATCAAAGTTGCAATAGGATTAGAAAGATGTTAGAAGTTGCTCCTGTTCTTATAAAGTACACAACCTGGTTTCATTGAATATAATCAAAGGAAGCTTGTGTTCCACCACTTCCTCCCTTTCACAGGACATTCAAACATATTTTTCTTATTGTAAGTGTAAATTTCTTTTTTGTGTTTTCCAATTTTTGTTTCATAAGTAAGAGTATACTCAAAAGTAACAAAACCAGAGACAATTAAGTGTTGCTCTCCAGAACATTCTCCTCTCTTTTAAAAAAACCTTTTTATCTTTTCTTCCCAAATTAAAATCCATCACTCACCAGTATCTTTTGTCTCACATTTTATTAATGTACCTAATCTCTCCACAGAAGCTGCTGTCATTTAACAGTGTGCCTACTTTGCAGAAATATTTATGAGTTGAAAAACAAATGTTAGAAAAGTCAGGAGTACGAGTGAGTGCTGGCAAAATGTCACACTAAATCCTGCGATTATTACTTTGCCTGGCCTTTACTTAAAGTGTGTTCATTGCTGTGGACACTTATGCATTCATTTATTTATGTGGTAAAGCCACTGGGACAGGATGTTAGCAGAGGCTGCTAAGTGTCCTGCTGCTGGGTCTGCAATAGAACCACTCATGCACCAGTCAGTAACATTTTCAGGAAACACAAAACAGTCCTGGGCAAAACAAAAGTTTCATTCATTGTTATTTTGCGTTAATTATGTCTTTGCCTTTATTTGTATAGGTATAGTACTTGATCAACACAAAATTTGCATCACTAGCTTAAGTTTAAAATAAAATTTTTAATTCCTCACATAGTACAAAAATTTAAGTCATAATACTTACAATTAAACTTAATAATAATAAAATACTTTCATTAAGTGTCTTGATTTATTTTGCTGCCCTGAATGCAGTTTTATTGAACAGCACAGATATAAGGTTAATGTTCTCTATTAATTGAGCTCTGCCTGGTTCACAGCCTGTGCTCTAGACTAACTTCTAGCATAGATAGCCTAGGTTGGCTAGGTTACAATTCAGAAATTTTAAAAAGGACCCATCAACATTCCTTCCTTATCAGCTTTACATGAGCACCAAGATCCAACAATGAACTTGATCTGTAATTCTGCTATCAAAAATGCTCATAAAATCAAGGTCACTATTACTGTTTCAAAGCTTTTCTCTCTGGTGGGTCAGTCATTGTGTTGCAAAGTATGTTTCCTTGTAATCTTTATGAACTCTTTTATCAGCTGAGTAAACTGAAGTCGAAAAGAGACTTTACTCACCTTGGCCAAATATTCTGAGGACTTCTTAGCCTCCTGGAACTATAAGAGCATGCATCTTTGAAAAATAAACTGTAGTAATGAACAGTGCTCTCCCTTCTTCGGCCCTGGTTACGGCAGGTCACTAATTCCTACCGCAGTCAAAGTTTATTCTTTTGTGTTATGTTCTGCCTTAATAAAAGCTCTGCAAAGTTTGGATTTGGGTAACTTTGGTTCCACAGTCAATGACAGTTCCACTTTCTTTCTGTTTTAGCACTTCTTTGATCTAAACCTTATCTAAACCTGTTCATTTCTACAACTCAGTATGACTCTGTTTTTATTCTTTGTTTTTAGATATAATACATTTATTTACTTACTTCAGAAATACTTGTATTATCACAGGGAAAAAAAGAATTGTTACTAATAAAATATTGTCTAAAATGTAAAGCTGAAACTACATAATTCTCAACACAAAATAAAACTCCTTGCAGAGAGTTTATGTGTTTCTCAGGCAGGCAACATCTCAGTTACTAATCTTTGCAATACAGCTGCCACTGCTTCTGCTCCCCTCTATTTCCTACAGATTTTCATCTGCAGCTGCACAGAGAATGTAAGCCCATTATCAATGTTCTTTTTCTGACTATCAGCAATTTTATAACACTTGATATTTTACAAACAGCACACAGAAGGTTTGATTACAAAGTGCAGTACCCCATAAATCATCTCAGAAATGTCATTGTTTCCAGCATTTATACCCCAAATAAACACTCTAGATAATTAAATTACAGGAATACATATCATGCATCATACAGAAATGTTATATTTTATGGTGGTAAAAGCCCCAATGATTGCTAATTGTATCCTCCTGTAATACATGAAAAAAGGAAGAAAATATAAACCTAAGTAATTGCAAAAATAAAACATTTGCAAAATGATAAATTGTGAAACCCACTGCTTACAGATATCCGTGATAAGCTTCTTGCTAATCTCTGCAACCCCATCTCCAAATCACAGCCACTTTCACCTGAGCAACTTTCCAGCTCTCATAGGAGCTTCCTTCAGCCTATTTTTTTTTTTTTTTTGCCCCTCCCCACCATTAGGCTGCTCTGGGACAAACTGTGCTTCAGAATGTGAGAAAGGAGCTGCCTGTGGCTTTGAATTCAGGAGGTGCAGAGGAAACAGCTCCAGGACAGAGCCTGGTTTGCAGAAAGCAGTGTGCCTTTCTCTAAAGGGGCTGGGTACCACTGCAATCAGAGATACGTAAACAAGCAAGCTTTGAAAAGTTACTTGCTGTCCTTTCAACTTGACTTGCAATCTGCATCTCCTCCAAAAATGAGTTATCAGACCTATTTAGTTCACCCCTGCTGATGCATGTAAAAGGAACAGTGTGTGACAGACAGGTTGAGAAGAGACTTTGACACCCCCTTGGCAGAAAAAGCAGTTATTCAATACTGAAGAAACATTTACCAAGCAGTATTTTTATGGCGTTTGTGTT
The DNA here is from genome assembly GCF_971803275.1 of Cyanistes caeruleus. Classification (NCBI taxonomy): domain Eukaryota; kingdom Metazoa; phylum Chordata; class Aves; order Passeriformes; family Paridae; genus Cyanistes; species Cyanistes caeruleus. The sequence continues at coordinate 41,218,142 of NC_141701.1, forward strand.
CTAAAGGGAAATCAATGGCTAAAGCATAATGGCAAAGATGAAGGCTATGGCAGCCCTCAGAGACAAAGCTTCATTTAGGATAATGCACTGAGCACTTGAGCTATGCTCTGATCTTCTTACAATAAATCAAGTCATATTCCAGTGGTATAATAGATGTAATTTCACAAAGTAATTCCATGACTGAATACTCCAGGATACAAGAATGAAATAAGATACCAAACAAAAAGAAAATTTCTTGTGTGCACAAATCAAGAAGACACACTTTGTGAAGTGTAGGAAATACCACAAGCCAAATGAAATAGTACTGATAGTAGGAAACACTTAATTCTCAGCATTACTGGTGCAAAGTAAGAATACAATACTGTATGCACAAACAAGTGTATGGAAAAATATTACATTATCAAGTGCAGTTTTATTTAGCATATGATATCATTGCATACATCTTGTATATGTCTTACTTGATGGAGAAAAATCACAAGAAATTCTTACTTTCTGAGAAATGTCTGAACTGCTAATGGGGAAAGAGACTACAACCATATTTCAAAGGCACAAATCACTGATCAGCAACTACTTATAATAGTTTACTACTAATGTTTGCCTCTTGAAATCCTTCTGCCTCCATTCTTGCCAAAATATTTTGGGCTCTACATTGCAAAAATGCCTGAAAAAAATCATACCTGTCATTTATTGTGTGTTAGGAAATTAAACATACATACATTTGTAACTCTGCAAAGCCCTTTTTTTTTTAGGCAATAATTAAAACTAAACCCCAAACATTCTCTATTATAAATAGGAAAGTAGATTTAGAAATTATTCTTACATGTAGCATAGCTAGTACTTTGTGCTCTACAGGAAATAAAAATATTTCTGGAAAAAGAGAAATGTTACTTCAAAACCAAATTCCATGAATGCATATTCATTCCATCTAGCTTGCCACAAGGTGTTTGGTACTGGAAGAATGGTCAGAGGCATGCAGACACCACAGTAAATCAAAGGAGCAGTTGAGTAACTGCAGATTAATAAACCCTCATTCAGTTATTGCTTTCCAGCACATTTGAATTATATTTTGTTTGACCACTGAGTTACTTATGTTCAGTTAACATAATGATTTTTAGTAATTTACATATTGGATTCATTTGCTGAAAAATTTCTCAGCAAGTTGGCATCAGTCTTTAGATTCAAGCCTCATACCTCCTCACAAAGTTCAATACAGGAAGGGGGATCTGTATATCCATTGCACAGAATTACAGTTTTAGTAATCAGTGTAAGAAGAAGGATGCTCACAAAGCTGGAGGACCCTAAGCTCTATGTACCTCAATCTACCCAAAAAGTACAAGGACTGAGATGAACTTTGGAATCAGCAAACCTGTGTAGTTCTATGGCAGGGAGGAAAATAATTACCTGACAAAGCTTTTTAACAAAATGTCCAGCTCTTAGCAAAGCTCATGCTTCAAAAGAATTGAAGTTGGCAATTAGTAGCTAACATGTTTTTTAATGTTTCATTCATTTTAGGTTGGTTAAAACCAGTATGGTATTTATCTGCCAGTCATAATTTATTATTTTAGTGGCAAGCCTATTTAATACACAAGCCAAATTAATGATTCACTCTATAAACAACAATTTTTCCATATTCAGTGATCCAGAAGGCAGTATTAACTGAGTGAATGCATCTTGTTTGTTTATTCAGTGCTGTTTGCATTAACAATTACTTAGTGTCCCCCAGAACAAACACCCACAAAATGACCTAACGAGTCACCCAGTCTGTTCTGGCTTGGCAAAAGAAAACTATTGCAAATGGCAAAAAAAAAAACCAAAACCCCAAAACCCCCAAAAATGGAACAATACACAATCTTTCAGAAAGAAAAGCAGCATTAGAGGAGAATAATCTGAAAACAGTGGTATTAAATGGCAATGGGCTGTCGCTGCATGTCTTTATGTGAAATGCATTATGGAAAACTGGAGCATGAAAGTTTGGCTCTGGGTCAAAGTCTGGAAGGCTGTTAGGCAAAAAAATAAATCTTTTGACTGGTTTCTCACTTTTCCAATGTTACCCTTTGGTGATTCAGTAGATGTGTCTAAATACAGTTATGTACGTGATTTCAAAGAGGATAGTGCACGTCAGAGCCCAAGCTTGTACTGAATGTCTCCTTATTCTTCACTACTCTGGAGGCTGCATGAACTGTGACATGATTTAGACAATTTCTCAGTTTTGCCTAAATAAAAGTGCCTTTTGTCAGAGATAGAAAGAAGTTCTTCTCTGATTACTTGGCACTGCAGTCTGGATTTTCCCTCCATTATCTCTCAACACAAAATTTTCATACAGAAGATATACTGGCACTCCTCTGCCAAGGCAATTGTTTCACACTCAAATGTAAATTTCATGCCTCTGGCATTATGCCTAATGCCAAAAATTCAGTGAGACTTTCCACATTATAGTACATCTTTTGATTTAACTTAAGTTAAAAGAAACAAGCCAAAAACATTTTATCAGTGTCCTAAAGGAGGTTAGAAAATAAACTAATGGTTGTAAATACTTGAGAAGCACTTATCTGAGATTTTTAGATCCTTTATAAACACCTGACAAATATATTTATACCTGCATGTATCAGGATGTGTCACGTCCAGAGTTAATAGTAGTTCTTAATGAAAAAATAATCATTCACTGAGAACTTTTAAAAATCTGTATAACCTCCTTAAAAAAAATAAAAATAATAATATGCAATGAATAATGAAAACTGAAACCAGATTAAATGAAGAAAGGACATGATATCAGACTTATTACAGATTATTGAATTAAAACAATATGTATGTATTTTATGCCCAGTTTACAAAAGCATAAAAAATCACATATTTCCAATCCCACAGCCAAACCAATATCTGATTACGACCTTTCCTTATTTTGATGGGATTGAAATTAGTTGACTAAGGTCAACATATTTTCAGACTGTTTTGTCATTAGGTTTTATGAAATTATTCCTACCATTGAAAAGAATATTCCTATTTCATAATCACAAAATCAAAAAACTGTCTATTTTACATTACCAACCTATGTATCACAACATAATACATTTGTAATGGCATTAGACCTTATCAGTTCTTCCCACTGAGATGGCAACAGGAGTCACAGCAGCCCACTAAAATAAGTGGCATAATTCATCTTTCAGTGCATATTTTCATATTGTTATTTGGAATTATTTTCTATTTAGAAATTGCCACCATCACAAATTTTGCAACTACAGTCAGTTTCTTTGCTGAAATAGAATTGGGCTATTAGATGTAAGAAGGTTTGAGCAATATGACTGGAAGCTACCAGATGGTAAAGAAGATGGGCACAGAGGCTGTTTAGGAATCTATAGAAGAAAACTGAGTCAGTGCAAGCTGGAAAAAACAGAAGAAACCAGGTACTTATTTTTGGTAAACAGCACTCCTGGCAGAGACACTGAATTCAAATGACTTCACTCTGGTATCAGAATCACCTAGGTTAAATACCAGAGAACAAAAAAAAACCCTGGAGGTTGTAAGAGCAAGAGTACAGATTTCCTATTTAAAGTGCATCCCTATTTAAGGCATCTCTGTGTTGCACTGATGCTTAGACAAACTGCTCTTTACTGTGACAGATCATTGATCCTTGAATGCTGTTGATTTTCTCCACTACTGTTTTTTTCCTTCCATTTTATAAAATATGAACTTACAGATTTCCCATAAATAATCAAGTCAATAATGAAAAAATATCGATTATTAGAAATATTTAAAGCGATGTGTTTAACTGACAATTTGAGGGATTTAGAAGTCTGAACTGCAACTTAGCTTCTACTACCAGGTCCTGTAATCAACAGCAATATTCCTGTCTGAGAATTCCTATTACAACAAGCATGAATACAATTCTAGTGGTCATAAATAAAACCTATGCACTGGTTTTATCATCCCTGGGACAGCATAGTTACAACAGAGAGAAAGACCAAGGTTTATTGCAGTCGCTGCTAGTTTTGCCATATCTGAAAAGTCACTCATAAAGGCTACCAGTAAAAAAACCCACTTCCTCAGGTTAAGGTAAAAAACCCTAGCAAATAAACAAACAAACAAAAAAAAACAAGAAAAGAAAACCTAAAACAAAACAAAACACCCCAGTAACCTATTTCAAAGGGTTGCCAGCAAAGGAAAGAGGAATAATGCAGTGCATGAACTAGGAAATTCTAGTTAATAGACATACCATGATCATTTTTTTTATAGCTTTCACCACATTTCACTTTTTTTTTTTCTTTTTTTTTTTTTTAAGAGCAAATATTTCTATATAGAAGAATTCAGTACTTATAGAAAACAAACACCAACAACTTGGCTCAAAATTAATCAACATAATTAGATCTTCCACTTGAGTTTTTGTATGATTGCAGCAAAAGCCTCTTTAACTACTCTGGAATCCAGAAAGCAGGCATTTGTAGCAACACTGTTGTAATATCATCAAGTCAAGTTTATTTACTGTCAAACTATTCCTGCAGTAGTACATTGTCAAAACGTATAAAAAGGGAATTTGAGGTATGCAAATTATGCCACATAGGAAAACACAGCACTGAAAGCACTGTATAGTTAAAGTTAAGTAGCCAGTGAGAAATATTCTACAGCTAATTAGAAAATATCCCTGTGAGAGCAGCACCCCTCACTGAAAATCCTTTTTTATGGAAGTGATTTGAAATGGGATTGTGAAATGGTCATCCCAGTTGTCCATACATCCCTATCCTGCAGGGTGTTAATCCTGCTACAAGGCTCTCACAGTAAGTCAGAAAAAAACACCAACAATGGTGTGCTCCACTTTTAGAAGCAGAGGTTGATTCAGACAAACAATGGCTAGTGGTAAACTGTGCTGATCCAAGAACACTGAGTTGCCACACCATGAAACCTGTGCAGGGCACACATGGGTGGATAGCTGTAAGTAGTTCCCCTTTTTAATGGGTCACATTGTGGGAATTACTCATTTTAGTTATTACATTTTCTATACAATTTTATATATAATTTTAACTACTGTTCAGATTTTACTTAATTCATTCTTGAGCTCACTGAAAGCAAAGATGTCGAGCATTGAAAATCAGGAGGATTTTTCTTTGTAGAATCCCAGACACATTCACAATGCAAGGTAATGGTAATAAAGGTGGGACTAATATCACTAATTTCTTCTATGATTGTTTTTCACTTCCCACTAAATGTAGATGAAAAAATATAATGAGAATGTGAACTATACTTTCAAGCAGACTGGAAGATGTTGAAGTCATGATGAAAAGGTTTTACCACAAGTGAAAAGAATGGGGAAGGGAATCTAAAACTTTGTAGGTCAGCAGAAAGGAGTTAGGGTACATCAAACTGAGGAAGTTTTTGCTTCCTTGGGAACACTGAGGGTTGAGGAAGAAGAAGAAAACAACCTTCAACACAGTGAACGTGAAGGTTTGTGAAGCCACCATAGAAAAATTGATTCTAGGGAAATGCCAGACCCAAAATCAGACCCAAATCCCACAGGCATGGTCGTATTACGCCAGTTGTTCTTCATAGAATTAAGCAATCCTAATTAAGAATTAAGCAAAAGTAATTAAGCAATGCCAGCAAATTCATTGTTCTTGTTCTTAAGCTGCTAGTACAGACTCTTCTATGGATTTAGTCCATGACAAGTAATACTCTCCAAAACAACAGGCTACATGACTCAGAAATTAGTAAAAGGGTGACTTTTAATAGTTTTCCCACAGCCACTCTACTGCATAGGAAAAGACAGTTAAAAACCATGGATGTAGGTTGTTTTATACAATTACCTCAATGCCAGAAGCCAGTTTCATTGATAATGATGAACATGACCTAGGAACTTCATATTTTGGAAACTCACAAGAAAGTGGCAGAACGTAACTAGCTCAAATGACAGCTCTGAAGTGTCTACCCCTGAGAGTATCAGAAGATGCCTCATTATAGGTTACTTTTTACGTGAACTTTTTTTAGAAGTGGGTTCCGGTGGAAAATTTAGATTGTGAATGTGTAACTGAAACTGAGTCACACTGCATACGCAATGATGACTTAAATTTTTAAACCTTTATTTAATTCAAGTATTTTTCAATGTTTAACCTATGTGAAAGACTTTAAGCTTAAGTCTTGAAATCAAAAGGGACTGAAATTTCAAAAATTCCAATTATATCACCAAAATTCACCAGTGTAGTACACGGATATCTATATTGGTGCACTAAACAGTACCAAAGGACTTCTCCACTTCAGACACAGTCACTAAAGCAAAGCAGGAGATTTGCTCTTCCTTTTTACTTTCCAAGCCTTTCAGACAAGAGACTAGGGGAGAGGACAGACTTCAGGTCACAATTTCTTTGTTAACTTTAAAATCTATTTCAGGGAATGGAAAGGTTATAGTTTAAAGACTCTATCCCCTCATCCTGTGGGGAACTACTGGAAGCTATAGGGCTCTTTTTCAGTATACATCTTACCCCAAAGTAATGGAAGTAGGAACAAAATTTGAGAGAGCGTGAGACTTCATTAATAAAAGTAACACAGCAACACAGCGCCAGTCCAACAAGACTGATGAAAGAGGAAAAAGTATTTAACAGGAGGAGAGAAACATGATAGAAGAGGAAAGAGATAGTTAATAAGAAAACCAAAGAAAGAAAAAATGTGAGAGGTGTAAATGGAAACATATTTTAAAACTAATTTAATTTCCTCATTACATACATTTATTTTCTAAGATAATTTTATTTTACTTTTTTGCATCAATAGTATTCCATATGCTAATTATGACTGGTAAGCTGAAGTAAAGTACTTTAGGCATATGGAAGAACCTAACTTCTTTACATATTGTTTTTTTTTCTCCCTCTCTCCTTCCTCCTAGCAGACTTAGGTAACAAAAGGTAGAAACTGGAAAAGGAGAAGTATATGTAAATCTTAGGAATAAGCTGGCAATAAGTAATAATATCGAGGAAAGAGGGTCAGAGATGCATTAAGAAATAATTCCCTGCATTTTCAGTCACATGGCTATGCTAACTGGGCTTTATTTTAGAAATCTTTACACGAGATTACCAGAACTATCAAAGTTCATTGCTTGTGACATGCCTACTGAAAACAAATTACTTCAGTGCAGTTTTGGGTACCATCTAAATCACAATTGCTTAAAAGCATCCTTTATCATTTTAGAAATATTAAAGTGAAAGACAGATATGTAAAGAGAACAAGCTCTGTACAGAAGTCCAGTGACACACTAAATAAAGAGAAATTTGGTCAATGTTAGTACAAGACACTGAAGCAGGAAATGAATATGGGTGTTGTGGGGCTGTAAGGCATGTTTGAGGAGCTGAGATTTGGCAAACCTGTCACAAAGGAATGATTAAGGCAGGAAGTTCAGCTAAATTAAGATCATGCAGTAGAACAAAATACTATTCTTAGAATCTGTTGACGACCACATAGCCCAGGGAAAAGACTAGCCTCTTGCTTTCAGGGTAAGTGACAGCAATGCCACCAGGGTAAACTACAAGGACATACTGAGAGTAAAGGCAGACAAGTTAAATCTGAGACATATACATGACAATGAGAAATGATGGCATAGCACATGTTCTGTAAACTTAATTTCAAGGACTCTGCTACTCAGAGAACCCAAAAGGTATCTTCTTTTGCTAATTAAAAATACACCCAAGTAAAAAATGGTCTTAAGAAATCCTGGTATCAGGCAGCATTATCTGAGCTTGAAATTTTATCAGGGAAAAAAAATTGTGAAGTATAATATACTGACTTGAGAAGGAATCTTTTTTGATGGTTCTAACTTCAAAAGTGTTTTCTAATGCTTGCATGTGATACTTGACCATATTTTTAATTCTTCATAAAGCATAGCTGACTGATCCTGATTTTAAAGTAGGTGAAAACTAGAATGCTAAAGAAGATATTAGACAGTGTTTCACTCTTTGGGAAATGTTTCACTTTTGAAAATTACGATTTTGTGTGTGTGTGTGTTGCTGATATTACCTCTCCTAGAAACAGCACAACTTCCAGGTTGTTGCATTTCCTCATGGTTTTACAGCCATCAAACCCTGCCTAAAAAAATGGTTTTCTCCATGTTCTCATGTGTAATCTTCCTGCTGTTAAAACTAGTCAGGTTCTTTTTCTTTATTATTTTTCTTCTGAATACTAAATGCCTTCTGTAAAAATAGTAGCGTTTTCAAGAAGCAGTTTTAACAATCATTAAAAGTAAACCTATAAAATGTCATGAGAGTCTGACAGTACTGCTGTGAGAACTTGTAACCTACGACTTGAACATGAGCATGATTTGGGAAAGATGATAAGGAGTGACAAGTAGTAAATATCCATCAAGGTTCACAGGTATTTTAGATTCTTACAATGTGGTGGAAGAAACTGAGAAAAGCTTTTACATCTATAAAAATCATGGGAGAAAAAACTTTCATGATTACTTTTTAATAGTACTAAAAAAAAAAAATCATCCTTAAGACATGAAGTCTCATGGTCTCTCTCTCCTATTTTAAAGAGACTGTCTTAGGGGAAAACCAAGTGATAAACAATCTGCTGTCACAATTGTGGCATAATGTTTGAGAATACAGTATGTGCCACCTTCTTAATCTTGGTGTACATAAACTTCTTGTAAAACAGTGCTTCCTTCACTTTCAAAAGCAAACCCCTCACTATGTAATGGGGTCATGAAACTGATCATGCTCATGCCTGCAGGGATTGGGATAATGGCCTGCACAAAGTCTGAGACAACCAAGAACCCAAGCTTTTTCCTTTACAGACCATCATTTAAATTCAGTTTAAAACAATTACAGGAGGAAGGGAAGCGTCTCTGTACTTTTGAACATACTTCAACATTATCTAGCGAAACCCCCTGAACAGCCTATAAAAAACTGCCTATCTAGATTTCTTTTTAAGGAATAAATCTTGTAAACCAAATTTATATGATCTGGGATCTAAAGAATGTATTTCTTTTAAATTTCCCATTTACTAGGCTGGGCATTTCCCTTTCTGGATTCTCCCTCCATTCCCAATGCACCTGGCTGGCTATGGCAAAGTGAGGTCATATGAACACACATATGAACATCTTATTTGAAGAAGGGTTCATCAAAGGATTTAGAATACTGTTTGACAATTACTACATCCTGCTACTGAAGCCATCCATTAATATGAAACACAATATCTAGAAAATTTTCTTCAACACATTATTTATTATATACATAAATGGAAGTGCTTCTTAACCACTTGTGAACAGACTAGTCCTGCTCAAGGTTTGAGAGTAGTGCTATGTATATGATTTTTAAAGAGGACCCTAGCACAGCAGTGAACCTTTCAAAAACAGTTTAAGATCTGCCAATCCAATAACTTTCTTAAGAACAGGATAGGAAGATAAAGCTTGCATTTTCAGACCTTCCTCAAAAGAGGAGAAACAGAGTTTATGTGCTCTCTTAAGTCTCTGGATTACATTTAGCTAGACAATACTCCTGTTCAAGTGTGATGAAGACAATGTCTGTGCCCTGATTTTGTGGCATCTTTCTATATGGGCATGAATAATAATGTAAAAAAAAAAAAAAAAAAAAAAAAAACCCCGATAGTGGTCTAGTATCAGTGTACACAGAAGATTTCCATGTTTGGCCAAAGAACTATCCCATTATTATAAAGTCCAAATAACAGGCTAAAATTTCCAGACAGAGTTCCAACATCGTGGGATTTTTTCAGTCTCTTTCAGTGTATTTGACAACATTTAGCTGCCTTAGGAATTCTTTTTTCCCTGGACTAGTTGCCTGTAAAACTTCAAGATACCAACCCTGCAGTAGTCACTGCAAAAACACATTACACTGTCCATCTTATCAAATCACCTTCACTTCCTGCGCATATCTCCCACCACTCCATCTAGAAGCCTGCTCTGATATGGCTTTGGAACATTTTTCCCCATTTCCTGGGGAAGCAAGTGTGTTCACCCAACACCACTTCTGCACAATAAGTCAGGTAGGTTGTGGTTAAACAAAAACATAGGAGAAATATAAGTAACTGCTATTCTCAGATTTTTTTAAATGTAAAATAGCTCCTCATGCTTTTAAGACAAGAATTCAGCAGAGATCCCTTCCCTTCCCGCACCTCCCCTCCCCTCCCCTCTCGTCTAGAGACTACTTCCTATACATTCCTTTCTTCTGTTGCTGTTTTGTAGCCTTATTTTACCCTTTATTTTAAGGCTTATGGATGACAGAAAAGAAATAAAAGGTGACTTTCAGGTCAGAGATACTTTACGAGCCTCTGCTGCTGGGGTGAGATTATTTGCAGTGACTGCAGGAATTTTCAGTCATTGGTAAAAGACCACATGCTTCAAAACTGTAATTCCTTTGGACTTCATTGAAGTTTATCATGTGGCATCTCCTTTATGACCTCCTTTGCTTAGCTTCCATTTTCAGTAGAAGCCATTCAAAAAAACCCCAAAAACCTACACAAAAAGAACAAAAATTCAACATACTTCCTGAATTACTTTTTCACCCAATATATGTGGACCACAACAAAGCAGCAACTAATCTCTATATTAGGTGAAAATTAACTGTATTTTCTATGTGATGTTTGACTTCTCAGTTCACTGGGGGAAAGTCATGAATTTCACTAAATTGCATAGAGCTGAGAATACCAAGAAGTTGATAATTAATAATAAATACATAACATATCTGCACTCATTTATCATTTTCACTTCTAATCTTTTGCTTGTGATGTCTTACCATCTCCACAACCCCATTATTATCCTTATTAGTATTTTTAATTTTTTGTGTCTCCCCCCTTATCTTTTTACAAAATATATTAGGCCTTGGTTTTAATTTATGCTGGAGTTCCTCCCAAACTCAATTGCCATCTATTTATATTTGAAAGTTATGTAAGAAAGCTGGAAGTGGCATACTTGGTAAGGCTCAACAGCATCCATTCTTAGGTTACAGTATTGGAAATTTCCTAATGTATGTACACAAATATTAAAAAATTTGGACTGAAAGAATTTGCTATATGACTAGCTTCAAATCCCATAGCTTTCTCCTTTCTAAATTCTAAAGATGAGGTATCATATTTATCATCCTTATGAAAATTGCAGGTCATGTAAATTAGTATTCTCAAAGACCTGCCTGAACATTTTTTCTTCTTCCTCTTAGTATTTCAGATAAAATAATCATTTTCCAACAAAAGGTAGTTCAAAACCAGAAAACAAAATGACACTAGAATAATACTGTATAGCCTCTTTCCCAAACCCTAGAGAAAGAAAAAAAAATTGACTATGTTAATTTATGTACTTACAGAGTGATGCAAGCTAACTTGGACCAAATATAAGTGGGAAGAATTTTGAAAACTTCCCTGTAAAATGCTGAAAAGTTCTGCTACAGAAAGGGAAGAAACTCCACAAAAGTTTAAGTGATACATCATAATCTGCTTTGTATCATGGAAAAGAAGATGTTTCTCTATATGCAGCTCATTTGATGGATGAGATGTATCCAGGATGAAACCTATAGCTCATAGATTTTTTTATTTAATATGACGTAATTTCCTTAATTAATGCACACTTGCCATATATTAGTGCTATTTGAATTTAGGCAATTCTCCAAATTAGTTTTCTACAATCTTTTTTTTTAAAAAGAATGCATGTAATTCTCAGCAGCTGACCTCCTACTCTCAGAAAGCATGCAGAAAGCTGACTGTGATTTAAAAAATGCAACAGGTTTGAGAAATTGCTCTCATGCTTTTTAAGTCAGAAACACACTGATGCTTCAGCCCCACTATACTCTGTGTTCTGCAATCCCACAGGTAGTTCCATTCAGAGACACTGTTTTAAAACATAGAACAAAGGATCTCAGAAATGTGTCCTACTTTGAGATTAAAATTCAGAGGGCCATTAAATTAAAGCATTGACTAATACTCCTCCTTTTTCTCTCCACTGCCTCTCCTTTCACATTTCATGAAACCATGTCAGGACTAGCCTGCTGAAGCAGAATTAGAATTCCTGGGAGAAGATCTGAACCGTTGAAATGTTAAACATGTCAGTGTGTGAGAGATCCACACTTCTGCTCTACAGCAATAAGTAGTACAAGGTCTAACTGTCTCTTCTCGATCCTTGGGTGAAAAGAACAATTGATGTCAGTCACATTCAGCAGGTACCTACTTACTGTATCTTACCCTGCCAATCCAGACAGAAATCAGGTGCTGCAAGACCATTCATAGTCTCTGAAAGTGCAAAGACGGGTATAGTACAAAAATTGAATGAAACATATACAGCCCTTGTATATTAAAAGCCTTTTGAAAAAGTCATTAAGAGACATCATGGAGTTTTCTTCAGCCAATTATGGAAAAAATAGAGAAAAGGCCAATATATATAATTTAACACAGAAATCATTCCATTATTTAAAACATTTTTGCAAGTGGCTACTGTGGAGTTCAGTCAGTGATGAGCTCTAATGCCAGTTAATGTGCAGTAAAGAATATCCTCCTTTATCTGTTCACTCTTCCTTCACTAAATAAATTCCAAATCGTTAAATAGAAACACCTATCTGCATGTAACATTAAGCTTCAAAATCCCAGTTCCAAAAGGCCTGAATGGCTGGTGCAGAAGTATCTCAGGATATAGTTGCACTGAATAACATTAGAATGAACAATGCATTTTGACGCATATCAGAAACAGATAATGTAGATAATTTGCTGCTTCTTTCAACATCCTATTGTTAACTCACAGTCATCTAACCAACAGCAAAAGGCCACCAGCTCTACCACTGTCAGACAAATATCCCATTTAAGATTAGCAATAATCTATTTGCTTTCATCTGTTGTAGATAAAAGGGGATAAGTAAAGAAAATTAAACACAGCAGGATTTCGTTCAGGTTCAGCCCACTTTTTCAGCCACAAAAAGCCATTAATTCAGCTGGGTTTTAATAAAAACCTTGGGGTGAGATCATTGTCACAAGACACAGATGTGCTGGCCCTCCTTTGGCTCTCACTAACTCCTCAGCACATGGACAATGCAGCAAAATGGGTGATCCAGAGCTTGAAACAAGGCTGTGCAAACCCAACAACCGCCACCTCTTGACACTCTCAGACTCATACAGAGGATGTTCAAAGTCATGGGAGTGGAAGAAAGGGGGTGTTTAAAGAGGGACAGAGGGGGCCACACCAAGACACTGCTCATATGTGCCACCAAGGCTGCCCCTTTCCTCTTGGCAGTGGAGGACATATTAACCCTACCTAAGCTGATGCACGAGGAACATGCATGAGCTGGAAGACTCATGCATGGATCCATGGATCCAGTTCATTTTGACTTGTAGGACCCAATCACAATGCATAACAAAGTATATTGTTTATACAGTTTTCTTATGGAATAAATGTCTTTATGCTGCCTGTAAGAAACTGTAAACAGTTCACTACTCCTTCTTTACTCAATAAAACAAACAAATACTATTTAAATTGCACTTAGTAATTACAAATCTTATTTACTTTTTTTTTTGCTATGCTATACATCATTCAGCTTGCTACAAAATCATCATTTTAATAGTTCTTCCTTTCATTATGTGTATCATATATGCCATAAAATTTTATATATTGCTGCAGCAGGAATTATGGCTGCAATTATGGAGGAAGACTCGGTGCCTTCAGCATAATGTAAATGCTGCATAATAATTCCATTTTCCCTCCAAATGTTCACCTAGATTCATTTACACAAGCACATTGCCCTTTTCCTCACAGACACAGTCACCCTAGAGTGATAGATAATCGCTTTTTACACTCAGTTTTGTGCAACTGATTGGGGTGAGATTTTCTTACTGAGATGCAATGATTGTAATAACTGTTGCACAAGTGACTGGATGACAAGTTGTTTCTATGAAAACACTGACTTCTATGACTGCTGTTACAAAAACTTTGCATCAGCAACAGGAAGAAAAATGGTTTAACAAATGAAAACTTACATGAGGCAACTACAATATGCTGACCAATTTCACTGGGTAAGGGAAGTAATGACTGAGTATAGTAAAACCAAACCTCAGTGGAATATTGTTTTGTAAATACATGCTATATATTAAAGTTTTGTATCAAATACAGCATTAAATATGAAAAATAAAGTTAATCTGTCTTTATAGCAATGTTGCTGAAAACATGGCCTCTTCTAAAGTTTTATACTGCAATGTCTAATACTGAATTTCAAAGGAGTGGGCAGATATTTCTTTTTACATTCTAATCTTCAAAAACAGTAAGATTTACTCTGAAAATGGAAAGGATTAGTTATATCTTAAGTATTAGAAGCTGTTCAATGCTTTGAAAGAATATTATTCTGGCAATGACTACATTTCATAATTTTCTGTCCATTTCATGAAATCAGATGGAATTAAACAGTGAAGACAAAATGTATAACCAAGTATCATACACATATGAGAAAACCTACATAATTTACAAGTGGAAACTATTAACTAACTTGCCCTATATTTTATTTCTCACTTTTGTCTTTTTATTAATTCTGCACAACTCTAACCAATTCCAAGAATCTTTTACTATCACTAACTATGTTTTATTTGTTCCGAGTTTTGAATATGAGATTTTGCCTCTGATGACTCAAGTAGAAATTTTCCCATTATCTCCAAGGACACTAAGGATTTCAGGTTTCTCATCAGATTATTCTTGATTAACAAGAAGGTGTTGAGTCTAACTATAATTTCACACAGTGGAACCTCTAAAGCCATAGTAACTGACAGCACTAAGAAATCACCCCTGAAGTTCTGGTCCTGTAAAGACAGATCAGTGTTTTATACAATGGTACAGTCATGATATCAAAGCCCACAGTTTCACTTGTAGCAACATTGTAAGAACATGCTACAGGGACCACTGTTGTGAGAAGAACCGTCTGCATTTGCTCTTCACTGGGTGACCAACATTCCACTAGCATCAACATTTACCTTCATAGAAAGCATATAAATCTAACTAATGTCTTTACTTAAATAATGGTCAGTCATGACACTTCTTTTTACTGCAGTTGATGGGGCAGCTGTTACAATCCATCAAAAGAACCCTGCTCACCGAAACACTTTAGCAAAAAGACTAAGTTCTGATTTCAAAACAAAATGTAATTCATTGTGATTCATGTAATGATGAAATGTAACAATATAAAAACAAAATTATTTAAATTTACCAACATTTTTTAATATACACAAATTAAGATTATTAAATGAAGTAATAGCAGAAAATAAATCTTCTCTTGTGAAGAAAAGAAACAGTATTTTGTATTTTTATGGCCACTAATGATTATTCAACTTCCCTAAAATGTTGTTTATAAGAGTTTGTTTTAATTTATAGGCTGACATATGCTTCTCTTTGGAGACTGAATGATTTCTATGTGGTTTTGAAATTCTTAGAGTCTACTTCAGTCACAAATTCAACACAAACTGAACTCATTTAAAAGATATTATCCCCATTTTTTAAGATTAAATACAAATTGAAAAAATGTTCAAGTGACCCTTACAAACGATGTTTTATCATTTGTACTATAACCTTCATTTTGGGGCCAAAACTAGGGAAATCTGTCAGACACGTTTGAACTATATTTATATGTTAATGTTAATGTTAATAAAAACAATATTTCTACCTGCCTTTCTACTTCAGTTTTGGAGGCCAAATAATTACGTTAGTTCAAGCAAATTTTGGATCAGCAAACAATACCTTAGAACTAACTCTCTTAAGCTTTTGTAATATTTTCATCGTCACTTTCTTTACTTCAGTAATAAGTAACAAAATCTTTAGGGGAGAAATGTATAGAAGTAATCAGAAGGCCTCAATCATAGCAGACAAAAAAGAAAGCTGTGGGGAACTGATAGGGAAAATGCTCTAAGTCTTAAAAAGAAAAAAGTAATTTTCTCACATTCCATCAGTCATATGATGATTACCCCAAATTACATCCACCTTACATCACCATCCAAAGGCACCAAAGCAGTATCTCTTCACTTTTGGGCCATTATCTACTTTGTATGAAGGCCTCTCCTGTTCACCAAGCCTTTCTGTAGGTCAGTATAGGCACTTTGACGACACCAGCTACTTAATGATTTGATATATAAACTGTACATATCTTACCCCCTAAATAACCTCTTGTTTACAGAAAGCTTCTTCTTAGCTGAAACCACATTCTTCCCAAATTTACAAGAAATTTTTTCTGCAAAGTATCCCTTTCAAAAGTACTTTAAGGCTTTTTCTCTTATTTTATTTTTCAGTAAGGAACAGATTGCACTTCAGGTGTGGGTTGGTTTTGGTTTTTTTCTTTTTCAATCAACTATTAGTTAAGGCACAATTAGCCATTGCTACCACTTACAAGTGAGATGGTTATTAATTTCCTTCTGATTTCCCCAGTGAGCACCACTTTCCACAGGATAAACTCATGACTGAATCTCTATAGAGTATCTTCTAAACTTCTTAGTGTATGAGCAATTCCTGACACCTCTTCACGTTGCACTTTCGCAACCACTTTTGATGGAGAAAGCTTTAACTAGGGCAAAAGCTCTAAAATATTGTAAACATTAAAAGTTTATCAACTTTATGTTATGATAATAACCTTTTAGCAGACATAAAACTAGTCAAGTGAGAGATGTTCAATCCCATTCATTCCATTCTAATATCATCAGAATTCATTGGGGTTTTCTTCAATGAATAAAAACCACAACATAATATTCTTGATATTTATTTCTTATTCAGAATTTAATTTCCTGTCAGCCTTTTGTTTTTGCAAAGTGCTTCAAACCTTATTCACACTATATGAAACCAGCAGCTTTTGATACGACTTATGAAATACTAGCATTAATCTAATATTAAGTTTTTACCTTCATACAATTTCCTGGAACTTTTAAAGCTCTGAACTAAAAATTATTTTTTGTTTTATTTTGTTTTATCTACACCCACAGGTGTTTCAGTTCTTGAACACAGCTCTCTGCCACTGCACACAATACATATTAATGCCATCACTACTAAGCAGAGGATGGTAATTCTGAGCTTTAGAACAGAACATACATAGCAGGTTATCCACTGTAAAAGAAAATCACACAGAAAAAGCATGAAAATATGAAAGCAAATTTTAAAAGGCAGGTTTAGTCTAAATGAAATACAGTGTGACAGGATCAATTTCAGTAATGCCTCAATCTCGTGTCTAATGTATTATTAAGGTAGTTTTTGTCAGGGAAGGTAGAACATCCTCAGCACTGATCAATATTTGATAGGCTACTGTGTCTGAAAGGCGTCCCACCAAAATCAGTGCAGTATCAAACAGGAACAGCAATCTGACAACATGTAAGAACAGCTAAATGAATGCCTGAAAGACAGACATGGAAGATGAGACATTCTGCATAAAGTAAGAGAGAACATAGCTCACATTTTTTTCCCAGGCATAAGCTTTTAAAGGTTTTAGAGACTTACAGAAAATGCTATCTCTGTTACCATGATTATATGTGCCTGATTTGGAATACATTTATATATATAAATATATATAAAACCAGTCTAGGTTTTTCAATAAGTTTGAAATGTCAAACAGAGAGGGTCTTTGCAGCTTAGCATAGTGGTCTGGGTTTCTAAATTCAAAAATATCAGAGCAACACAGATTCAAAACTCTAATGCTGGACTTAAATTTGACTTTATTGAAAATCTCATCAAGTTAGTATATATCTTAATTATATTTTTTTTCTTTGAGAAATATTATAGCAATTTACCAAAAAGGAGTTTGCCTTTACAGCAGAGTATATTTATCCATATGAGAAAGCACACCAAAGAAATAAAAATGTAAGATAAAGGGAGAAGCATTTTATGCATTAAAAGTTACTGAGGGTGCACTCCAACTCACACAACCACATCCATGATTAAGCCATCCATTCCACAAAAAAAGAATAAATATCCCTTATTGTTCCATGTATCAATATCTCAGTAAATGGACAGTATTAAACACAATGCTCCACTGATCCTAAGAGACCAGGAAAGGTCAGGAGCTGCACTGCATTGTTTCTTACCTTCAAAAGACGCTCGCTGTATTTTTCACTTACCTATTTGTGAGAATGTACGAAGAACAAGCTTGGCCAGATTAGTACAGTGGTTTTGTGAGCACAGACATGAACACATACACAGTGTATTGTACAAACACAGCTGTCACTGCAATGTTGTGGCTTGGGGGTTTGGGGTGGGGTAGGGGGTGTTGAAGTTGTGACCTTCAGAGTGATGCAACATCTGAAATATCATTGACAGTAACATTACTTACTATTTTTGCAGGTTATCTTTACTTCCAAAACTGATGTGTAATTCTGTCCTCCAACACAAGTTACTAATAAAGTTTCATTTTAATATCAGAAACAAGCTTCTTGGAGCAGCTGAAATAAGGTTTATCTAGCTCACATTGTCAATGGAGGACGGCTTGAGATAACTACAATGAAGAAGCATTTGTTCCATCCAGTCTGTTCAAGCACTAAAAAAGCCTCCTGTGGACTACTGTTTATAGTTTTGGGTACAATACATCAAGGAAACAAACATGGAGCAGATGGAGACAGCTGAGTGGAAGGCAATAAAAATGATCAAACACACTCAATATGACCTATAGACTGTGAATTTAGCTCCATATAACCCAGAATAGATAAAAGGAAGCACATGTACTTTTAAATACACACGCATAAATACATTTACACACACAAACATGTAGAACTAATTCATAGTGAGGATGGCTTGAGTTACACATAAGAATTCTCCAGGAGTAGAAGCAATTGAGCAGTTCACAGAAATCAAGTAAGGAAGCCATGAACTTCTGTTCTAAGAACCTATTAAGTAAAAGTATTCTAAGATTGGTTCAAATAATGTTGATCTCATGGTCTTGGGGAGGATTGTACAGGATGATCTCCCAAAGTTCATTCTGACATGTTTTTCTAAATTACCATCTTTAAAAGCTAATTTTCATGTAAATTAAACTTCATCCTATATCCTTTTTATCTGCAGAAACCAAAACCAAATCCAGCATTATATTCACAAAAATACGTCCATGGATATATTAATTAAATATCAAATATTAATGCACTCTCTTTACAGGTTGTGCATGCAGATTTAGCATTTAAACAGGAACTACACAAGAAAAACAAATCAGTTGTGCTCCAAAGTGTTGCTTTTATATAGAAACACCCAACAAAAAAATGAACTGGGAAGGTACAGAACATTTTGAAAAGCAATTTAAAAAATGTTAATGCTTCGGCCACAAAAGCTACTGAGACTGGGTGCAGCCCAGACACCAGCTTCAAAACTGTTTCATTTCCTACAAGCAAACACACAGATGTGTGAAAAGGACAAATTCAAGCTTTAATTTCTGTTGCGGTCATTTGGACTCATTTGTTTAGTTTATTTATTACCACTGGTGTTATGGACAATATTGAAAGTTGCCACTGACCATCTCTTTAAAGAAAACATAAAATTGCTTGTAATGAATATCAGACCTTCAGCATGTGCTTTGTATTTCTTCTTGGCAGGGATTCATTGATTTTTGCTTCGATTTGTGTCCATTTTGTGCCCATTGTGACAAAGAACAGGAAAGTGCAGAGCAGCGATGAATGACTGCTATGTGTAATTTCTAATGGGTCATGTTTACATTTCTGTTGTTTCATTCACATAAAAAGGGAAAATAGCTACAAAAAGCAAGATTCAAATACATTTTTAAGGTATGGCATGCTTTTTTCAATGATAAACTATTTAATTAAACCTCTGCCTCTTATCTTTCGCTTAAGTGGTATTATAAAATGTACATTTAGCAAAAACTTTAGTCTTCATAATATTGGCAGGCTTCCACCAGTGCCATGATTTGGATGCACAAGGGTGCTCAAGTACAAGTAGTTTGCTAGCTGCAAGATGTAAATGTTATCCAAAAGACTAAAATTCACCCTTGAAACAGGACTTTCACGGGGGATAGACATTGTGCTGACAGAATTTATCGGGGCTGAACTCCAGCAGAGATAATTCTTACTGTGATTCAGAAAAAATTCCATTACTAGACCTGCAGAAGTTTTGCTGAGGAGCTGGCAATCATGCACTGGTAAAAAAAAAAAAAAAAAAGTGCTGGAGGGAAAACGTGTATTATGTCAGAAAAAAAGCCTGCTTCATGTGACACTCCAAATGTACAAATTATTTGTTTTATCACCGGTGTTTCATTAGGGATGATGATGAAATATTCTTCTGTTAAGATATACAGGGATTTTAATTCATGTTTACCATCATAAATAGCTCTAATTTACTGATGTAGACAGAAAGTCCCCATAGCCCGCAACAGTCTGAAATGCTCAAAGGGAAAATAAGTCAAACCATAAAATTATGAAAATGGTATCTCTAATTATGATCTCCCCTGAAAACATTTAACCTTCAAAACCAGCATGCCTGGATTATTTCCACTCATGATCTTTTCTTAGGAAATTGCATCTATAGAAAAAGATAATGATAACAAACAAAATTGTTCTGTTAAAAAATATTTTTTTTTTCCTAAATGACTGTCAGTAAGAAAAAGTCTATAATCATTGGCCAAATGATCAAAAGTACATCAAATTTTGTACTCTGAAGACAATGCTTTAATTGAGAAAACTGGAGTGCAGAAATCCACTGATGCATCATAAGCATCATAAGAGGGTTTTTAATATGCATCAAGCCAAGCATTATAATATCTTTGGCCAGTATGATGGATGAAGTGCTTCAAAACTGCAGAAGTCTAGAATTCTCTGGATCTGATATTACAATGAAACAACTCTCAAGACAGGAATGAAAAACTTACGGCTGACATTTAAAAAGACTGAAAAGACAGGACCCATGCTGCAGAAGTTTAAAGAGCAGTGCAGCGTGATGTGTGGCTCCATCTGTACATTTATAAATTAGTCCCAGTCCTCACAGGCCATGTCCAAAGTACACTTATTCTGTCATTGACCAAAATGCAATGTCATTTGTCATTTTTGTCATCAGGACCAAAATATCATGGGTTTTTGCACACTTCACATCAAAATTTCTACTTCTTCGTTTTCTAATCACATAAGAAAGCAATACAGTAAACACCCAGCTAAAAAGCTAAAAATACTTATAATCTTGATAATGACTTAGTTTGCTGTAAATTCACACCCATTGGGGGAAAGAATTAAAAAAAAAAAAAAAAAAAGGTAACCACTTCCTGTTTGTTTCCTACAGCAAAACAGACAAAAATATTTTATAGAGGAAACAATTACTGGAGATGGTATATAGTTATCTAAGACATTTTAGTTGATTCAAATGTCAAAAACTGCCATCTTTCCTCACACAGGATCATATGCAAATACACTGAGCAACAGCTGGATTACATAAATTCAGCATTTTCTGCATTTATTTTCTTGTATGAATGTATGAATTCAGTGTCTCTGTGATAAATTTAATACATCCAGCAACTGGATGGTCTGGAATCCTCGAGATCAGCAGGACTTGTCCATGCACTTCTGATATCTGCTTGTTCTGCAAGTCTGTGCCTCCTTGAAATGCCTATCATGCTGCCTTGAACACCGTGACTGGGCAGCGCAAGCCTAGGGAACACGCAGTGCAGGAATCACTGCCATTTCCTGACACTCAGCAGTCCTTCAACAACTACTACACACAACTCAGGAGTTGTGACAGATCTGCAAAACTCAGAGAAGCTCCTCAGATGTGTCCAGGGGGCTGTGAAACCTCCCAAGAATTTTAGCCAGAATATCTTTAAAGAATGAAAACAGTTAATCTTTCTGTAGGAAGGTGAAATGAAACACTGATAAATATGTCTCTCTAACACTGTTTAATTTTATTCTTCTGTTTAAGAAGACCTGGTCCTCCTATTGGGGCATGAAGCCATAAAAGAATGTTTATCCTTCCCTTGAGCATGGAAATTCTTCAAAGCAGTTGCACCGCCTCTGCCTGTGAAGGATGAAAACTGCTAGAGCACAATGGAAGTAATAATGAGTTCTCTGAAGTCAGACATGTCACGGTCACAGATGCAGGCTCTGCAATCTAATTTTAAAAAAAAATAAATTAATCTAGATAGTAGATTCCTGTTGAATTTTTCCACTGTCACCAGCTGTTTATTGTCATGCTACATTATGAATAAGTGGAAGATTTAAAAGGCTTCAGCATTTATTAAATTCCTAATTGGAATCAGAGATATTGAGATCTGAGTCTACTTCAAGTCATTTTCCCTGATAAACAAGCTCATCATAACATCCACAAAGAAGCTAGGCAATAAATATGTATAAGCATTTGCTGAAGCAGAAAGCTGTTTCTCTCCACTCCATAGGAGTAAAAAGTTTTGGATAGTTTCTTTAGTCCTAATTGCAGCTAAATCAATAGAGTCGGAAGTAAGATGTCTGATCTGAGCCTGTACTGGTGGGCAGAGACAGATGTAAAACATGAAAGAAATACCAAGTAGAAAAGTACTGTGAAGTGGTCATGTTTCACAAATTCAAGGAATCGGAAAAGTTAGAATTATTTTCAACATAGTGTGTATAAAAATTACTACTATGTCTCTATCTAACACATGCAGTAACTCATACACAAATAGAATCAAATAATAAGCCAGGTTGGAAGGGATCAGTGAGGATCATCAAGTCCTGACCCTTCACAGGACAGTCCCATGAATTACATCTGAGAGAGTGCCTGAGAGTATTGTCCAAATACATTTAAACTCAGACAGGCTTGGTGCTGTGACCACTTCTCTGGGGAGCCTGTTTCAGTGCCCAGATACCCTCTGGGTGAAAAGCTTTTCCTGGCATCCAACCTAAAACTTCCCTGAAGCACCTTCAGGCTTTTTCCAAGAGGAAAGAGATTGGTACTTGCCCCTCTTGTGGCTGTTGAAGACCACAATGAGATCTCCACTAAAGAAAAGAAACTGAAATTTTCTTAACTGAGAAGGAAATAAAGGTGTATATTCCTGACTGAGAGCTTACAAAAAGCAGACAAAGTGAATTAGATATGCAAGCTCCATTGGACTTGTACTGTAACTAGGACTCTGACCAACAGTCTCCCTTACATCTTTCAAAAGTAAGGACATACGTGCCCTACATATACTCTGTACCAATATCCAGTGTTATCAGACCTTCTGCAACAAGATTTGGGTATTCACATATAGGAATACCCTTACAGTACAACAATCATCAGTGACATTTAAAGCTATGTTTTCTTTATCATTAGTGAGTCATTATTTTGTTGTCAAGCAGCAGACTAAGACCTTGGAAGCAGTATCTGCTGTCTCCCATCTGTGATGACACTGCCAATTTACTTTACTACTCTACCACTCATGCACAGACTTCCTTTTTTGAACTCAACCAACTCCCCATACAATCTCCCTTTCTTAAGTACAGCTCAGACAAACAAAAGCAGAATTGAGAAAAGGAGATAAATAAGAAAATTGCTCTGGCACTGTTTCAGGATGACCCTTTTGAGCAGCTGCCTGGATCTGAGATTCCATGTTCAAAAGTTGAAGGGTGAATAGGACTTTCACAGGCAAGGCAGAAAAAAGGTGAGCACACTGCCAAGACATGAGACAAATTCATACCAATGATGTAAAGAACAAAATGCTGTGGGTAAAACAAATGGTAAAATCTGAGTTTCTAGATCTAGATACCAACCTAGAGGCAAACAGGTGTGATTTGTTAGTTGAAAACAGACCCCTCTACAAGGAACCTTATCTTCTATGTAATTTTCAAGCTGTCATACTTAAGCTTATGATTTTATTGCCCTTAGAGCTGAAAATATCCTCAGGGAAAACATTAGAATGAAAGCAAATTGAATTGCAAGCATTTTAATATAAATCTGCTTCATTCAGTACTGTTCCCCCATTCAAATGACTCTTGGTTGATACAAACCAATTCTGATATTGACTCTCAAGAAAAATGACAGGGCACTTAATACTGATAGGTCTGAATCCCACTATCTGTCTGACCGTAAAAAACCCTGGGGACACACCCCAATATACCTAAATCCTACCAGGCTTCACTTTGCATACAGTTAATCTGGTTTAATTCTGAAATAGTCAGTCCAACTAAAGTAAACTAGATGATTTTCTGTATGTTTTCAGAGGTATCTGTTTTTTCTTCATCTTGTTTCCATGCAATGGGAAGCTTTAGCTTATCCTTTATAACTAGGAATTTCCATAAATTTAAAAAGAGAAAAAGAAAACTTCATGTATAGGAAAACAAAGAGGAACTCTTTCCCTCTGTCAGGCTGAATATTACAGATATTTTAGATATGTAGCTGAATAATTTAAAAGCAGTAGCAAGAATTACTATTAGTAGTACCATTAGTATTAATTATTACATGAACGAAGTCTTAGAAGCCGAACCTTTTCCTTTTTCATTGCAGCAGTTAAAGAGAAGGAGCCTGTACATATTTGCTTAAGAATCTTGTACACAGGTATTCAAAAGTATACAAAAAGAAAGAAGACTGGGATAGCAGCATTTCCAGGGCATATGAAAAAGAAGATGTTTATTGCCTTTCTGTAGTATAAACTGGATAAAATGAGCATCCCATCTATTTTTTTCTGAAGTGGAGATGGAGAGAGAAGTAGTGTTAAAGAGGAACTGACGTGCTGACAATGAAGCTCCATTAATATCTAAAGAACCAAGTATGTCTAAGTAAATTGCAGATAAACATCAGTGGAACGAACAGTCCTGAATTGTTTACCTAGTCCAACAGGTGCTTTTCCTTCTGGTTTCTCTTTTTCAAAGCTTTCAGTATTTTTTTAGTCATTGGTGAGGCAGCACTAATTCTTACAGTCACAGTTTTTGTGTAGCTGTATGGACCACAGCTTTTGATAGTGGTACAAATGCTTCTTTGTATTGATATACTATATCAGGTTCTTTCCAGACATTTAATCTCAGGAACAGTGACATAAAAAACATGTGTGTTTTTATAGACACATTTTAAGACAAATACTATTAGTTCTTGATGAGCATCAATTAAAGTCATAGTATCATAAAATCATTTGGGTTGGAAATGACTTCTAAGGTCATCTTTAACACAGCACTACCAAATCCACTCATAATCCATGTCCCGAAGTGCCCCTGGAAAGAAAATTGTATCTTAGGCTATGTCTGTGTTGTGGGGTTGTGCCAGCAATTTGGTAGTACCGGACAGCAGAGTCTATAATCTAAGGCAAACATGGCCCAGCTACAGACAGGAGGACTTGTAACTGAGCACAACATCATGAGCAGAGTTATAGAGTTCTCTGTTTTAAGAAGCTCAGGCCAATCAATTTTACATTGTTAAACTGGCTCTTTATGAAAAATATATGGACATGCCCTTGTCCATGTATTACACTTCTGTTGTCTGATTATCTACTTTTATCCCACAAATAAGGAAAATAAAAAGATATGTTACTGGGTTCAGAACTGGATTCAGCTTCCTCTTCAATACAAACTTATATTGTGTTTTAAATGAAAACATTTAGACCTAATTTATAGAGATCTAATTTAAAGAGATCCAAAATACTTCCTCAGCTTACTCCAAACTTCTGCTGCCATCAGAAGCAGGTAGAAGACACCAAATCTTCTGTCTGGGCAGTTCTTTCAGCACCTAAGTGTTTGCTCAAGTTTTAGGTTCTATTTTAAACAGGATGTGCAAACATCCTCTGAGTTCATATACATGACCTTTTTGGATCCAGCAAGTAGAGCTGCTTGCAAGACACAGTCAGACAGAATTTCTCAGAAAACAGCAGTCTGTGCAGACTCAGGTAATAGTACCGACACAGACAAGTTTTTATAACGCAGCTGAAAAATCCACCTTGTATTGTGCAAAGCTCTTTTCCTTTTACTCACAAAAAGCAGACTTTATTATAGAAATCTATTGTCATTTCCAAACCATAACATATTTCAGTGGCAGAAAGAAGTTACGATGTTTATTGCAAATTTTGGAGATTTGAGGCTAAGCGAGGTGCCCTTGAACTTGGCTTATATGGACAGAATGAAGTTTCTGAACAGATACAATGGATTGCAGCTAAGCCTTAATAGTCTTAGTTTTGCCTTTGCTAAAGAGAGCTTGTAGGAAAAGCTTAAAATAACTGTGGACATTTACAAATCCCAAAAGAAAGACATATTAGGCTTCAGTAAAGAAGTTGATAAGAGATAAAAAAAGCCATCTGGGCTAGGAAAATATTTTCTGATGTAATTAGTTGAAAGACAATGGACATTAATGAGAAGAATAATAACTTTTAAAGTAAAATACATCAGTATATGAATATAAAGGCAGTTCTAAAGCATCATGACAGTTGCATGGTAACAAGAGAGATTAAATGAGGTCTGAATACTGTGGGGCACAGGTAATTTAGAAAAATGAAAAAGAACAAAGCATGAAAAAATTGCTTTGCTACTATCTTCAAAAAAAGTAATTTGATAGAGAATGTGAAAGAAACACAATTAATGGAGAATTCTAATAGCTTGATAATCAAGAAAAAAGATAACAGTAAACTATTATGGAAGATCCAAATAATTATTAAATAATTAGTCAATAATTAGTAAATAATTAACATAATAGATGTTATGAAAAATTAATTTCAAACTGGAATATATTTATATGTATTAAAGATAAACCAGAGAAGAGTATCAGGTGACATAATAAAAAAATGCAGTACAAGAAATCTAAATAATGTAACTTACTAAGAAAAAGACAAAAATAAATACTTAAAAAAACCCCAACCAAACAAAACACTGAAAAAAAAAAAAAACCTTGAGTAAATTTTTTTCGGTGAAAAAGTTTGTAACTGGGATCAGAAGTGAAGGGCCATAAAATCAGCCATCATGACCTACTTGGACATATGAGTGACAAAAATAAAATAACTTTAGGAAACAAGAAGTGCTAAACTACAGCCCAACAGATTTAGGAAACACGCCCTAAACAGCCATTACTATGTAGCATGTGGTTCTGAAGGAAAACAGATACATACAAACTAATTTTTCAGTACATAGTCACAGTAGGCTCAACTCTTTCTACGATCAACAAAAAAAGACAGCAGTAGGCAGCTCCCTCAGACCCTCAGAAATATCTTCTAGAGATGTTTCTTCCACCATCAAGAACACAGCTGTTTATTAATGGAGGGACATACTGGGTAAACAATACATGGTAAATAAAATAGCTGAATAGACAAGATAGATTAAATTACATCTACTTACTTGCATTGGGAAAAGAGAGGACAGGAAAGAAAAACACACTAATGATGTACAAGTAATTTCAACACGTGTCTCTCTGAGGGCCTGATGTACCATAGTGTTTAGAAGCATTTTCAGTTTGAAAACAGAATGTGTGAGACACTGTGGGGAATCTCCACATCCCTGAAGATGTGTGTGGGGATTCTATGAGTGCATAAATACGTCTAAGATGAGCAAATGTTTTCCATGCTTTGAAAATTGTTCTCTCCCCTTATAAGCCAGTAGCAATTTAACAGAAATTAAGTAATTCCTTTGCAAATAAATAATAGGAATATCAAGTAAATAATGAATAGTAAACATCATTAGATATGAATTTCCAAGAAATGCATGGGTATAATGTACATCCCATGCAAATACTGTAGGTATAATAATCTTTAAAACTTAATAAATTATTGTATATTGCAAAAGTAATAAATACTGGTAGAAAAAATCTGGAACTGATTATGAATTAAATACATTACAAAGTAGAATTATAGTAAAATCACTATTCTGATGAAATCCTACTATATTCTGTCTCACAGATATTAACATTCATACTTTAAAGAGGATTATCTGAGTTGCTTTGAAACACCACACATGATCTTCATATTTCCTAGTGAAAAAGGCTAACATAGGCAGGAAGCAATACAGATGAAGATCATTAGCATGGTGAAGAAAGTTAAAGATCTTAGCTCCTGGTAATAGTTACAGAAAATATTCTTCTAGCTGAGGAGATCTCCGCTAACATGAGAACAATTAAGAACAGACTAAAGCTACAGAAATGTCTGTTTTGTAATGAACACAGGCTCAGGTGTTTAGAAGTCCAGACTGAACCATGAAAACATAATAAAGTGGAAACAGGGCTCTATTACGCTGCAGTATGAGAGGAGGTATATAGGGGACCTAATGTTAAATAATTAACTTGACTCAAGTAAACACAAACCGTAGAAATTACATTCCTTTGACATATTCCAAATATATATGTTCAAAGTAATAAATAATTAAAAATATTCCTGCCTCAAACTGCAAGGATAGACTAAATTATTTACAAATACCATCTAGGAAATTATTGTCACAGTACCCTGGCAGCATGGGAATCAAAACTGAAAACAAAAAGAACCTACATTTAAGCAGAATAATTCTTTAGTTTCAATTATCTTGCTTTTAGCTTGTTTTTATTCAAGGCATATAAGTGTTTGCTTAAGTTAACCATGACCAAGAAAGACTTTTGTCTTCAGCCACTAAAAATTCCTCATAATGGAATACTACTGTGCGCCAACTGGTTGCAGACATGCATTTTAAAATGTTTGACACTAAGGATATATGATGGACACACCAACTTCTTTATTGTCAGTGGTGATCATCAACTTAATATTGTATCAAATCTGGATTCTGATCAGTTGGCCTCTTCTTCCCTCTGTTTATAATGCCATAGGCTGGCAATAAGTTCTCCTGCTTGAGATTTCACAGCCAGTGAGTGATGCTCGAGGTGATGGATGATCCCAGATATGCATCATGACCAGCTTTCAGTTCCTCAAGAAAGGCAGATGCTCCTTTCCCCCCTCTCTTCCCCTTTCACTCTGAACCTGTATTTCCATGCAAAGAACATTTGGCTGTATGGGCCTCAAGGGAGAAGCTGCTGTGCAGGGATGGGAGGAGCAAAGTACATGTCAATACTGTACACATCAAAAGGCAATTTGAAAAGGAGTCTCAGATACCAGCTGAACTGACAGTGGAATTCAGCTGGTCCCCTGTGTTCAAAATCTTGTACTTAGATTTTAAATGGGATTGTTAACTGCTGCATTTTTATGGCTGGTATATTGAGAGAGATTACAAAAAAAAAAAATCTTAAAAAATACAGTTGAAGCTCATCACTAGGACATACCCAAACCTGTGACACACAAAGCCAAGACCTTAGCTTTTAGATACTAAGTGTGGTAGACTGTTGCCTGTCTGCTACAAAATTTCAGAATGACAAAGTCCATATAGTTAGACTTTATCACTAGTGGTGCTGCATATTGAAAATATCAATAACAAAAGTAAGTGATGGAAACACCACATTTCATGAAAAAAAAAAAAAAAAAAATTCTTATTTGTCCAGCAAATACAGACACAATTCTTAAAATACCCAGCTGTGGGTTTAATCATCTGGAAAGGATCCAAAGCACCCTATAAAGAAAGCAATTATTCTGCAAATAGGGTAGGTCTAACCACTTCCACCTGGCTGGTCCTCTCAATTTCCTAAGTACCTACCTCTACAGGGAGCCTACATCATGTAGGCAGCTACAAGGTGGAAGCTATGTCTACTTTCAGTATTGGTTCAGTGACTATTTTGAATAAATGAGATTCATCAAAAATGAAATGGTTTTCATAGTGGCCTGTTATTTCGTTATTTCTACATATTAATTTAATTGAGGATGTCAAACCACTTTGAATGGAATGACTGGAAAGATCCTCAAATAAAACATGCCAGTGCAGTCATTATGCCCTACTGATAACAAGTTAATTCAAATATCAGATTATTAAATATAGATGCAATAAAAAATTACATAACAAGTAAAATGCTTTATTTTTATTTTTTTCCTACTATGTCATCAGCATAACTTTTTTCCTCTCCTATATCATAGTCCCATGTTATGGAATTACAAAAATGTTTTGCAATGTAGATTAACTTCTCTGGAAGGGTACTCTGTTTTATTAGCAACCACAGAAAGCTCTGCTGTCACTTTGCTGATAGACATATGCTACCAAAAGAAATCAGTCCTACACTTGATTCATGCACAGTCCATATGAATATCTAGCAGGTTAATATATACATATAACCAGCCAATCAGAACAGAAGTATCAGTGTTGTTTCAGGTTCATCTTCAGGTGTTTTATTAGCAGATTTTCATTACCATCTTCAACTAACAAGCACAGGCAAAGTTAGATCACCTTTGAGTACACTTTTTTCTCCTGCACAATAAGAAAATAATCAGGATCCAAGGAAAGCACAAAATGCAGTAGGAAAATGAGATGTTTAAATTAATCACAATATATTAACCCAAATGGGTAATAATAAACATTACAAGTACTGACATTTCTCATCCTTCTTTTAAGAACTGTTCAATGTAAATGTAAATATATTTCATTTTCCTACAGGTACGATTTGAATTTTAAGTTTATACCTATAGATGGTGAAAGAGATACTCCATTTATACTTTTATTTGACAGGTACATCATTGAGTAAAAATTGATTCTCATTTTCCACATAGCACCATTAGCCTTTGAGTACAGTATTCATCTAAAGAAATGCCTTACTTCCATCTTTCAGCAGCCTTGCACTTGTGATGATAACTGACAAACCAATGAATCAAGCTGTATGTCTACCCTAAATTTTACACACACACACACACAGAAAAAATACCTGAATCTGAATCTTCCACTACACACACACACACACCACCCCTGCTCACCTGTCCAAGGCAGGTCTATACCAAGAAACAGTCACCCCAAAAGAACATGCTTAACAACATGTTCTTATGTTTAACAACATACCACAGCTCTATCTTGAATTCAGTTTAAAAAACTTTTCAATACAGTCACATTCTCATAGCAAAGCCAGATGAGCACACAGATATGTATATTAAGAAAATATCCAATCTAAAAAAATTCTACTCAAGTATAGCCTTAATACAACTTGAAGACTATTTTGTCTCAGGAAAGCTGTATTTGGTATAAAGGATTAATTTTTTTTACAACTACAATGTTGCTAAAAACTATAAAATAAGGAATAAAAAGTCTTTGTCTCTTTCAGGTCCCAAAGAATAATACGTGATAGGCATTTTTCTCACAATCACCTTAGCTTTAATTTAGATAAACCATAAAACAGTTGCTAGTTCTTTCACAATCCATTTTGAAGAATACAAAATATTTTAGGGCACAAGATAGGGAAAATTAACTGAAAACTTCTCCACACTGTCCAAAAGTTGCTTACAGAAATCCTATTCATCATCTCATCCTTGGGATTTTTATTTTACATGTGATATATTTCATTCATTACAGAGCTGAAGTCTACACAAGATTATCTTTGATCCAGGCAGTCCTAGACAGTCTCTGTTCTCTAAGGTACATTTGCTATTACAGGACAGGAACAAGGAGAGGACAGCAGTTTAGATAATACAGTTAATATATGAGAATTATTCTTAGTAAGGGATGATATCTGTTATTTCATAAATTATTTTTCTAAAAACATAATTTAGTTTACAAAGGATGAACTAGTCAGAAAATGAAAGCCAGATGATCACACTGGATTCAAAAAGACATAAATCCTAGAATCATTTTGAAGGTGTTGACTATTCTTGTTACTAAGGCTGTTACTTAAGTCTGTTAATTAACTGCAAATATTTTGCTTGATTTAAAACTTTTAAAGTGCAGGATGTGTAAATATTTTCAGGGCTTTCTAAGTGCCTCTCTACCAGTTTATTCTAATGTAAATTACAAATGATTACAACAGAAACACTGTGTATGCACAAGGACTTATTATCTTCTCATCCAAGCAATTAAGTAGCAACATAAACATACACAGCAGTATATAAAACAAAACAGGCAGCTACTTCTTCTGGAATATTATGCTTACTCATATACTTACTCTTTTACCAATGTGATAAAATCTAGTTTCTCAAAATGATAAGAACTTTCCTTTTTTTTAAAAAAAAAAATTTACAATTCACCCAATGTCAAATAATAATCACACTGAAAAAAAAAATAAAGATGAGTATACAAGTAAATCTTTTAAATATTTGATGAATTTATAATTTGAGGTTTGTTTTTTTTTTTTTTTTCTTATTAACTTGTACCTATTCTTTTAAATGAGGAAGAAGGATCAATTAAATCTATGCACAGGAACTTCTCAGCAATATTAGGCCTTTCATAATGGAGTGGCAGAGCTTGAATTTTTTTTCTTTAAGCCACTTTACTACCAATTGTACAAAGTAAGTAGGTTCCATCTTAGAGATGCATCATATGTCTATACACACATTTATCTGGAAAGTGGTACTTCACCTTGTTTTTGTCTTAGCTCAAGGTAAAACCTTTTCTGTCTATTACTGGACAGCATTTATTTTACTATTTTGGCCTTTTTCAAGACAGAATCAAAATTATATACTATAATCCAAAATAGACCCCAAAACAAAAAAAAAAAACCACATAAAATTCCTTTTTATTTCATTCAAGATTCAAAAATTTCTAAGGAGGATTACTTTTCATTCTTTCCAAACACAGCAAAGATGTCAGATTGCTGACTCAACTGCACATTTCTCAAACACAGCAGTGCAAAGCACCTCAAGCAATCAAGAAATCACTGACTACCAGAACCACCTTTGTCTTTTTGAACAGCATGGCCATTAAATCTGCTGATTTAGCAGGCCTGCTTGCAGCTTGTGGAAGGCAGTGTGTATCTTTCCTATGGGATGATGTGCACAAGAACTGCAGAAACAGATCTCATTACAACACACCGTTGAGTACTTTTGGCCCATGCTTCAAAAGCAAAACCCAGTACTCGAGGCAGGGAGAGTAGTTCTTAGTAGATACATTAACTGAACAGTGTCAAGAAACACTGGGAAAGCTGAAGATAATAGAAAAACATTTTGATGTTCTGTAATTCAACAAAATTTTTATATCATTATAAGCTAAACCAATTTAAACACAGGCTCTGATAAATCTCCAGCAAATATAAATGCTCTCTTACCTTTCAAGATCACATAATAACATTCAATAAAGAGTCCAATTTGTGGTACAGAGATGGTGTACATGGCCAGAACCACTCTTTAACCTTACTGCAGACCATTATTTTCTACTGTGTAATTGATTATTTTTACACTAAATTATCATTCTTTTATGTTAGAAAGAATTGAGGAGGAAAAAAAAATATGTGTTGTAGAAACAAAACAGAACTGTGACTTAGAAAATGTGCAAACACATCTCTCAGTGGGATTTTGTCACCACGATCACAGCAGTATGCTGTAAATAGCTTCTCTTTAGCTGAGTTGCTCAGGCTTCAGAATGACATTATTAGTATTAAATGGAACCTTTAGAAACTAGCAATTTATGTTATAAATTCTCTGTTGTTTTCTTGAAGCTTTAAATGGAAAAGTGCAACATGTTTTATAGTTTCTGTAAATAGGAAAAGTTTCATTGAGACTTTCAAATTATAGTCTTCAGAAGTCAAACAGAAGTGCTTGCAGCAGGCACAGTTTGAAATCTTAACTGTTAATGGCAAGATATATTTTTACATTCACCAGAATGTAAGATTTCAGAAGTTTTTAGAAAGGCTCTGAGGTGGAAAAGTTCAGCGTGTACGCATAGCTGATGAAGATTCATTTGGAGACATGAACATACCTGGGGTTAGCAAAAAAATGTATGTGATAAAGATGGTACATTAGGTCAGAGGTAGCTAAAAGTGAATTTCAGATTCTTCAGGGACATTCTCCTTTTAGTCAATAAAGGGCAAATGGCCATCCTCTTGTTCCATTTCTCTCTGCAGGCTTCAGTGAAGTTGACCATAAGGTAAGGTTGTACTTCATGACAAGGACACACAGGCTCCTGGCAAACTGCTTAAAAGACCTCTTATTTGTGATCTCCCTTGCATGCAATATTTTTTTCATCCTTTTCAAAAATTAAAGGCTGCTTGCAGAGGAAGTACTGTCATAGCATAGTCTTAAGTACTAACAGGCAAGTAACACTCTCCCTCCTGCTCAATACATCTACTATGGTCCACCAAACTGGTCCAAATGCTTTGAAGAAAATCTGGTGAAGAATGAGCATCCAAAACTTGAAACAAAAATTAATTCTCCTCCTCCCCTCCCCCCCCAAAGAACAAGTCATCCCACAGGAAAAATTCCTTGAACTGAAAGATCACCATAACAAATTACACTAAGGCCTTAGTTCAATTGACTGTTGAGTTTTTTGCTAAAGCTCAGTTTTCATATGTTACTTTTAAAGTGATTTGTACTTGCTCTCAACTAAGAGATTTTCCCATTTATAAAACTCTTATCTGTTATTCACCTCATTATCCTCCCATGATACAGTTAAGAACTGCCTGGAGATATTGGGAATATTCGAGTACCTAGGAAACTCCCTAATACATATATAAAGATAAAAAGTAATTAAATATGAAGCTTGACCAGGCTACCTGATTAAATGTAAGTTCTATAGTGTACAGTAACAAACTCAAGTTCTTTGCTGTCATCTTTATGTTGGGACCTCCAAAATGATATTGAGAACAAATGGTTTCCTAAAGCACCAGATAAGGACTGAAATAAATTACTTTACCTTTCAAGAAAGAATAATTCTTAAAAGAATTCCTTGGAGAACTGCAGCTTTTCCATACAATGCCAAAAAAAGTTCTTGAGAGCACCAACATGGCCCAGAATATCGGGGAATTAAGGAAAATGGGGTGTAGTTTTTTTTTTCTGACATAAAGAAACATAGTATGTATGCATTATAAAGAAAAAGCTTCAAGCAGAAAACTCCTACTCCACTGCATGCATTTCTCCTTCTAGAGAGAAGACAGGAGAATAAACAATCCATGATTTGACACAAAACTTAAAGACATGCAATTTCCCACAATGCAATAAAAGGAAAGAAAGAAAACTGGAAAGGTTAAAAACAATCAGGTTTTCTGGGTTGGTTTGGTTCCCCCCTAATTCCTACTCACTTTCAGCTGTATTTCTGCTTTTCAGCTAAAAATGAAAAGGGCATTTGCACACCTAGGAATTCACCTAGTTATTCTTACC
Organism: Cyanistes caeruleus; assembly: GCF_971803275.1. Classification (NCBI taxonomy): domain Eukaryota; kingdom Metazoa; phylum Chordata; class Aves; order Passeriformes; family Paridae; genus Cyanistes; species Cyanistes caeruleus. The sequence goes on from NC_141701.1 coordinate 41,253,082, forward strand.
ATGGATATTACTTAACACCCTTATCCTGACTATGTTCTTAGCTACTCAACAAAAATATGCTTTTGCTCAAGCTGCAATGATGTTGTGCTTTCTACAACATAAAAGATGTAAAGGCAAAAAAGTGAGAAAATAAACATCCATGATTTCACTGGAAGTTGAACTAAGAAAGTTATATTATTCAATAATAAGAAAACAGGCTAAGAAACTACATACAATTTCCATAACTTGTAAACCTCACTTCAAAAAGAAATTTATTGCAATTAGTGTTTGGGTTTTTTCTGTAGTCTTTTAAGATGTTCATAAAAGTTTTATGAAATCAAACCAGAAAATTTGCAGATACAAGATGCAACATAAACCAACATAATATGAAGACTTTACAGCTATCCCATGCAAGGATTCCACTGTTTCCAATAGGTTTGTTTTATTTGAGAATTAGAAAAACTACCACTACTAGCCTATGATCACATATCAGCAAATAAAAGAGCACTGTTGCCTGTGTTGAAAAACAATCCCTGGGCTGGAAAAAAGGTCAAGGGAACAGCAGATGCAAATAAAAGAAAAGGTCATTACCAGGCTAATACATGAAAGGCAGGTATGGAGTAAAGCGTAAACAAACACATTATAAAAGAGGAAGATCTCTGCCTAAGTAACTTCTTGGAGACAAGGTCTATGTAGTTTGGGGGGATTTGTGAGGCTAGGCTGCAGTAAGAACACCACAGCTGTCAGTTACTGTACAGATGAAGTACAAGATGATGAACAATGAAGGATGATTTGCCGCATTCTGCACTTGTATATCTTGCTGACACATAAAATCTCCACTGCTATCATGTACACCAACCCATCACAGAAGGGCTGAAGTCACAGGAAAAGATATATACACCCAGTCATTATATAGGGCTATTTGCACATGACTCTACACTTTTCAGATCTTAATGTCTCTATATTTAAAACATTAAAAACATCAAAGGAAAGGACAAGAAAATAAAGTTTTAAGTGTTTGCCAAGTCTTTTGTTGGTCCCTCCTTCAGGCACAGAAATAGAAAGACCTTGCAGAGGATCTGGTCAAAGGAGTTATAAAGAAGTAAACAAGGACCTCAAAATTAGATGGTGAGGAGTTACATCCTAGGCATCAAGGAGAAAAGGATTTTAGGCCACACTGTCCTGATCCATGAATGGCTTAGATTGCCTATCTGAGTGCAATGTGGAAGGTCCTGATCTATGAGAGCTGGATTTGGTTTAAAGGGGTGAATGCAGAATGGATTGGTTACTTAATAAGCAACTTTGACTGACTCAATAAATCAGACCTATATATTATGGAAAGGCCAGTCACTGACAGATCAATGCCATTTAACCCATCTTTATTTTCATTTCCACCTCTTCTGACAACATTTTGAAAGGAAGGACAAAAACAGACACCAAAATTAAGCCTGCTTTTTCTCCGGGTTTTTTTAGAAACTTACAAGTCCTCAACAACATGTTCTTTGCAAAGGAAGAACTCTTTTTAAAGCAAATTAGGACAACCAGTCCTATTCTCATATTTCTCCCCCAGACCAAAACACCATCCAGATGAACTGCCCTACCTCCATAGACATAATATTGATCCATTTTTTCGGGGGACTATCTAGGATGGAAATCATAGCCCAGATATCATTCCCACAAAAAACCTAATATCATATAATCCTAGTATCATTAAAGTTAGAAAACCTTTAAGTTCATGATATCCAACCACAGCCTAGCACTTCCAATTCTACTACTAAACCACATCCCTAAGTGGCACATCCACGGGCCTTTTAAATGACTCCAGAGACTGTGACTCACCCTGGGCTGAGTCACTGTTTCCCGTGGGGCAGCCTGTTCCGATGCTTGACAACCCCTTCAGTGAAGAAATTTTTCCTCGTATCTAATCTTTACCTCCACTGGAACAACTTGAGAACATTTTCATTGTCCTCTCACTTAGTACCTGGGAGAAGAGACTGACCACCACTTCACTACAGCCTCCTTTCAGGTGGTTGTAGAGAGCAATAAAGTCTCCCCTGAGCCTCCTTTTCTCCAGACTAAAAACCCCCAGCTCCCTCAGCCACTCCTCATCAGACTTTTCCTCCAGACCCTTCACCAGCTCTGTCATCCTTCTCTGGACATGCTCCAGCACCTCAATGTTCTTCCTGAACTGAGAAGCCCAAAACTGGACACAGGATTCAAGATGTGGTCTCACCAGTACCAAGCACAGGAGAATAATCACTGTTCTGGTCCCTCTGGCTACACTATTTCAGAAAAATGCCAGGATGCCACTGGCACCAGCTGGGCACACCTCCCACAGGGGTACTCACTGGTGCTGGCTGGTACTGGCAGAGCACAGCCCACAGCTGGCACTAGGGCAGCTGTGTGTTCCCACCAGGAGCTCAGCCTGGGCAGCTCCATCAGTTATGGTATACACAGCTTAAACCAGGTCATGGCTTTCAGCCAGGTGGGTACCACTGCTTCCTGGTCAAGCTGCCAGCTTCATCACCCTTCCTGTGCCCTAGCATTCAAACTGCCATGCCATGACCATGTCCTGTTTGTAGCCCTGGGTGTTGACATATCTTAAGGGCTTCCTATATATGTCTGGAGGGCTTGGTCAACATTGCTTGTGGCCTTGCCCAGGTCCCACCAACCACTGTGGCACGGGCTGTGAGCTCCTGATGGCTGTCTCAGATCTTGAAGGATCTGGTGCCCAGCAAGTATTGATAGCTAGCCAGCTCACTGACAGACAAATCTATTTGGTTTATCTGAACAGTCAACATGAATGGGATTGTGCCTGCAAGTCCTGCCTTTACTTAATTGCTGATTTTTTCTGGCACTAATATATGTGTTGCTGGGACCACATTGTTTTATGAACCTGTTTCAGAAGCACAACTAATATACCTGACAAGTCACTTATAAGCTCTTATCATCTCCTGTAAAGTCATTCATTTTGACATGAATTCTCCTGAATAGTACTCCAGCTTGCACATGCTGGGTACATTCTGCTATCAGTTACAAGCTCTCGAGAAGTCACACAAGCCACTAAGCTTCCTACTACTTCTTTCAAATGGCTCAGCTTTCCAACACATTACCTCGGCTTGCACTTGCCACAGCATGTACAGCTCCATGTGTGACTGCTTTATTTACTTTATATTTTGTTAGGCTCTGAATTTGAGCTCAGTATTTCTTTCCAGATCAGATCTTCATTTTAATATTCCTTCGTCCCCTGAGTTTTGCCAGAGAGACTGGCATCAAAGATTGCTGCTGGAAGCCACTTGAACATGAAGTGCCCTGGCCCAGAGAGTGGGGTGAGTTTAACTCTGGTCATGAGAAATGAAAAACATCAGAACTGAAGAAAAAATTTCTTAGGGATTTAGAGAAAGACCAGAAGAATGTTGCACGTGTAAGAAGAAATGGTAAACACCACTTTTAAGGTATTTAATCAGAGATGTAGAAGAATATGATTGGCAAAGCCTTTGATTGCTTCTTTACAGCTGAGCAATGTCCACTGTTGTCCAGCCTATATATTACAGAATTCCATGTAATTTTATTATAGTTATAATTTAGTATAAAGACTTTCTTTTTTCCTAGTATTTAACAACTATGGTTTCCTTGTGACACATTAATTAACAGCAACCAAGCAACTTAGGTATTAAAGCACAGCTTAAAATGTTTGCTTTTTCAGTAGTATTTGGCATGGCACCAGTACAAGAATGGTAGAGAACTGAGCAGATTACAGAAGGTACATCAAAAGCTGTATTTACTTGTAGGATTGCTCTCCAGACATAGCAATCACAATGGGTAAAGACAGATTTAACCTGTGAACTATTAAAGGTAAACAGTCCAAGAAACTAGAGATTGCCAAAACAGCATCCAACATTAACAGCTCATCTTGTACAATGCAAATGTGAAGCTGCATTTTCTTCCATGTTCAGTGCATTTAGGACTTCTTCAGTGTACAATAAAACTGCAATATCTAGAAGAGTAATTTTACATGTGTTCTCCTTAGTAAAGATTTTTGACCACACAGTCATATTTTTTTCACCAAACTTTCCTTGTAGCACATAAAATGAACTTTAAGAGATCTTTGTCTCCTGCTAAAACTTTTCACAATCTACCTTTACCTACCTTCCAAAAACGTTGTGGCATTCATTCACAGTGGAATTCCAACACTTGCAGATGTGTCCACACGTCTGAGACACCTTAGACCATTTTTCAGGTAATACTCACAGAATCACAGTATCACAGCACTTTTATGGTTGGAAGGCACCTCTGAAGATCATCTAGTTCAATCCCCCTGCCAAGGCAGGGTCACTCAGAGCAGGTTACACAGGAACTTGTCCAGGTGGGTTTTGAACATCTCCATGACCTGCTTGGACATCCTGTACTCTGCCACCCTCAATGTAAAGATGTTCTTCCTCATGCTGAGGTCAAACTTCTTGTGTTTTAGTTTATGACCATTGTTCCTCATTCTGTTGCTGGGTGCCACCAAAAAGGAGCTGGCACCATCCCCTTGGCACCTGCTTTTCTATGCATTAATGAAATCCCCTCAAAGTTTTCCAGACTGAACAGGCCCAGTTCACACAGTGTCTCATCATAAGAAAGATTCTCCTGTCCCTGCATCATCCTTGTGACTCTCCACTGAACCCTCTCCTTATCTTTCTTGTACTGAGGATCCCAGAACTGGACACAGCAGGGCTGAAGGAGCAGATCACCTCCCTTAACCTGCTGGCCACACTCTTTCCAATGCACCCCATGATACCACTGGCCCTCCAGGCCACAAGTTTTCAAAAAAGGTACTTGTGCACTAAAGTAGCTTTCTCATGCACGACTACCTCAGGCTAGCTCCCCTCTGGATGCCTCAAGCATCTTAAGATTCACTCTGCTAAATGGGCACATAACCATTATGCATCAAAACACTTTTATACAACTTTTGCAGCAGGACTGTAGATGAGAAAACTAAAGCTGAAAGCTAAAATATATTTTTTTTTCTGCTTTTTTTCTTTGCTTTTAACACAATTAAAGTTATGTGAAAGTCTGAGATACAACTGCAGAGAGGCCAGACCACTGTAACAACAAGGGATTAATTGTAAAGAATGACTAGCAGTCCTGAGTAAAGAGAAAAGCAGTTCATTAGATACTTTTCTATAAACTCAATGATATGAAGAATTTGGGACTTAAATACTATCTGGGTTATGTTTGAAATGTGGTTGAGATAACCAAGACCATTAAGTATTCAAAATAACGAACGATAACTTAATTTTGTAGAAACAGAAGTGATTAAACTGAAGGAACTCTGAATTTTGTATTGGCCCAAAATGTGGATTTTTTTTGTAACAGTGTAAATGTAGTGTTTTTAATTTCTCATTAAAATGGTTCTCAAATAAACAAGCATTCTGCTGCTGCACTGAGAATTCAAACATGTACTATCGGACTCATTAAAATTTTCTTACCAGATATGAGAAGCTTAGGTCCTGTACTCTCATTCCACTATACTTTATCATTAAATAATCTCAGTCTGATTGTGAAACCAACTACAGAGCTTTTAATTTATTAAAACAAATTTTAAAATCAAACTACTAATCAGTGAAAAGAAAATTGGATTTTTGGAATCTATAGTTTAAATAACCAAAAACTATACTATTAAAGGCAGTGCAAACATTTCCCTCACAACATATTGCATAATAATATTAAAACACGCAGATCTAATTTGTGAATGTTGTAGCTTTACACATACACATAGAAGATACTTGAATTTGCTCAGATGCTTTGATTTGAATATAATATTGCTGCTTCCATTTGGCTTATTTCTAATGTCTTTCCTAAGGCAAATCATCCAGTGCAAGAGAGATTTCTTCATTCACTAGTATCTTTCTGGATGAATAGCTCCACTGATGAAGGGTACGAACTCTATTCCTAGATAAGGATTTTAAGGTCCTTTAAAGAGGAGAAACAAAAGGTAGTGCATTTGTTTCTTACTGAAAAACAGAATATGAAACATAGAACTCCAAGTCATTACAGACATGACCTAGATGCTTGTATTTTTAAATGCATAGAAAGATTTTGTCAGGCACCAAATTCCTTCCTAACTGCCTAAGCATTCAAGTTTTCATAAAAGAGGCTTACGCACTAAATTATCTTTCGCACACATGACTATCCCAGGGTAGATCCTCTTCATTCACCTTAAGCTCAGTCTGTTAGATGGCCACATAAATGTGTCAAAGCTCTTATAAAACTTTTGCATCAGGTCTGTGAAATGCAGGTGGGGAAAGCTACAGCTGAGAGATCCAAAAAATCTCTATAAAGAAAACTTTTTCTTCATAAAGTAGTCAAAGTTACATGAAAGTTTGGGATAAAATTGCAGGGAGGCCAGACCACTGCATCTTGTTTGACTTTTTTTTCAGTACCTACCAACACAGTTCTACGAGAAAGATAAAGAACTGAAGTAAAACCAGAGTGAGAATGTCTACAATTCCCAAATTCTTTTTGATATACAGGATAGGTCTAAAATCTAAAGAAGCTTTAAAAAAACATGATCACTTAGAGAGAAAAAATAAAAAACAAGGTTTATTTTTTTTAAGTCACCAGGATTTTATTTGCCATGGAGATCTTGCAAGTGATGCTAGAAGACAATGCTTTAGAGAATCCTTGGCATTCATCTATGACCAGTTCCAGACTCTGCATTTCTGCTACATGCAATAGAAAGGTTTGCACCATTTTATGACTCATGGACTCAAGAGGTCCTTTTCCGTGGTACAACCACTGAAAGTCATAACAACAAAATCCAGAGTTTACTTTGGGGATGAGAGAGCTCCATCTCTATTTATTTTACAACAGCATATTGAAGCTGTGATCTTTCCAGGAGTGTATATCACCTAGACAATGGACATAAGAACTTCGTGTGACCACTGGTTGCCACAAGAACTGCCAGCATTAGAGAAGCATGAGCCAAATATTATAGCATCCAGCATTTTAATCACTGAGAAACTTGTTGGCAAATGCTGCTCCAATAACACTAATTGGATAAAGTAGGTGCACAGCTAATTAAGCTGTACTGATTCTTACTTTTATATGTCCTAAATACATATTTTTACTAGATTCCATTCTGCTTGATAGGAGGCTGTTGAAGTTAATCACACAGGATAAGTTTAGCCATCTGCAATGAAGCTCCAAAGAAGTATCAGGAAATCTTCATTTTGGTTTTCATTAAGCTGTGGTAGAGAATTTGGCCTGAAGCCAGTCTTCTGTTACAGCTTTAAATTTGGCCCACAATCAACATCTGCAATCAAAACTTGCATTGCTTTTACAATACAATATTTAATAATTTAGTATTAAATTAAGCTATGAATTACTTGACAGATTTGGCCACATAAAATGAAAACTGAGGTTTTTTTGAACAGCCAAAAAGACAATAGAAAAAAACATGCACTACCTGGATATGACATAGTTCATTGTACTTTTCACATGCACAGCTATTAATAACGAAAATAATTAAGAGGGAAGGGACATTCCAATCAAAACTATTATACAGCCAGTGTTTATACAGATTATGCCCATGTGTGGAATAAAAAATATTTTTGAGGAGGCATAGAAGACTGAAAAAAAATGCTATGCTAGGAATGCTCTGGTAAGCTCAAACCAGCATAGAGCACTCCTCTCTCAGCTATTTTAGCAGGAATAGGACATAAAGTAAATAAAAAATTTTGCTCTGAAGTTTCTAAATATCTGAAATCCCTAAGAAATGCTGTTACTATTGACCATAGTTAGGCAGATTTAATTTTTTGCAAATTCAGCCTAATTATAGACCTGGAAAGCATGTTCAACCTACTCCCATTTCCCTTAAGATACGTCATTCTTTTCATTATGTTTGTGCCCACACTACTACAATCAAAAATGAAAATGTGTCAGTCTGTTTTTAATGACCAAGACTTCCCAGAGATGCCAATAAACATTATTTAAATACCATACATAGAGACAGGTAAAGAAACGTGTTAAATTACCCTATTTTATAATTTCCTTCCTTCCTTCCTTCCTTCCTTCCTTCCTTCCTTCCTTCCTTCCTTCCTTCCTTCCTTCCTTTCCTTCCTTCCTTCCTTCCTTCCTTCCTTCCTTCCTTCCTTCCTTCCTTCCTTCCTTCCTTCCTTCCTTCCTTCCTTCCTTCCTTCCTTCCTTCCTTCCTTCCTTCCTTCCTTCCTTCCTTCCTTCCTTCCTTCCTTCCTTCCTTCCTTCCTTCCTTCCTTCCTTCCTTCCTTCCTTCCTTCCTTCCTTCCTTCCTTCCTCACTTCCTTCCTCACTTCCTTCCTTCCTCACTTCCTTCCTTCCTCACTTCCTTGCCTTCCTGCCTTCCATCCATCCTGTACCCATTCTAACATCATCCTTGTGAACAATACTTTATTTTCTTTCTTGTATGGGATACTGAGAGTGTTGCACAGAAACCTAGAAATGTAATATATCTAGTATTTCTTTTACAAACAGAGTAGCACATATAGTTTTGCTATACCAATTAAGTATAACAGCTTGTTAACACAATGTTTTCACATAGGAAAAACTTTATAATCTAGCAGAAGATGTGGACTTACAATTTCTTAATGAATGGACTTGGAGTTTCTTTTAAATGGTGAATACAGAATGAACCTGCTGGTGGGAAAAGAATGCTGTGTTTCTCTGTTATTGCTTCAGTCTAGAACTGTTACAGCAGCTGCATTTGTGAAAGGCTTACAGCTGCATTAGAGCTCAAAACTGTATGATTAAAAGCCCAGCATTTAAGTTTTCACACAAAGCTGATAATCATAAGGATTTAGGCCTAGCAGCTTTAAAAAAAACAAACTAATCTTCCACAGCCTGTGTACTGTTCTGGTCAATGTTTTTACATATGAGCATTTTAAGTAAATAACCTGATGTACAAATAATGCATAGACACAATAATTGTTTAAGTTGGTGATTTTTAAAAGGTTTTTTCCTGCTTAGTTTAGCTGGATTCCTTCTCCCCTTATTTTACTAACCCCTCTCTGAAAAAGAGTATTGTACTGCTTGATTTTTAACAGAAAGCTTAACAAACATAATTTGGAAATATCTGAGATTAACTTGATACTACTGCTTGATTTTTTTCCTTTAAATTTAATTCGATTATACTGGAACAACCATGAAAATCAATCCTATCAAAAAAAAAAAAACAACCTGAGCAATAAAAATCATTAGAAAATATATCTCCCACTTATCTTCCTCCTAATTTATTATGTATTCAGAAAACATTAAAAATGTATTTTCATATGCATATTTTAAAGAAGTGTTCATTTAAGAGTTTTACCCAGATAGATTCTTTTCTCTTAACTTTACAACACCTGTGAATTAACCAAATTTAATGAAAATCTGAACTCATCAGTAGCTACTTCTTGGCATGTTTTTATTTCACAGATAGTAGTACATCTTTCTCTACCACCCTACATTCAGATATTGAGATATTGTCTGGCTTTTAATTACAGACTGAACAATAAAAAAAATAAAAAACAGCGTGTCCTCAAGGCTAAAGTGTCATTTTAGATTGAATTATCTATCTGGCATTTAATTTTCACTTTTGACACAAGTCACAGCTTTTGTCAGAAAGAATTTTTGTTTGGATGCTAGCTTTTTATACATCATGAGAGAAAGCTGTCTGACGCATTCCCTTAACCCAAAAACATAGTCAGAAGCATTCTCATTGTGAGATGACTCAAGAAATCAGCTCTTTAGAATGCATGAAGATCACACCAGAGGTTTCAGAAGTCTTTTTTTAAGCTCCTTTCTTCCTAAATAATCGTCATTTCTACAGATCTCTATTGCTGGATACATGGGAGGCTGCCATGATAAATCACTATAACGTTCCTAAAAATTACCCTTATAAGACACTTCAGAATAAACGAAAACAAAACAAATTTGCAGTAGGTGTGCACAAGAAGGTTCATTCTTGCTGCACATGCACATTACTTACAGATATTCTCCAACAAAGACAAGTATTTTGCAATTTGCAGTACATTTTGAAACAAGGGACTTTTAAAAAAATATATTGAAGAGCAACACAGAACATTAGCTGCTTTCTGCTACTGTTTAGTGAAGATTCAGCCCTAAGCGTGTTTAAAAGAGAAAACTGAATCCATAGGATGACAGGATGCCCTAGAGGATGCCTGAAGCTTGAGCACATTTAATCTCATAGTGCAGTGTTGTGTCACTCTAGGAAGCAGCCCAATAAACTCTTGCCTTGTTAACCATAGGATGTTTCTCCAAGAGTGTATGAGATAAAATATCACAGGCATATCTCCTCCACAGTGGAGTCAGTGCTGCAGACACAGAGACTTTACAGGGTCTGCAGTAATTGGACAACAGATAATGGTTTTAAAGGAGTGTAGATTTAGATTACATATAAAGAAGGAATTCTGTACTGTGACAGTGGTGAGACACTGGAACAGGTTTCCCAGAGAAGCTGAGGATGTCCCATCTCTGGAAGTGTTCAAAGCCAGGCTGGATGGGGCTTTGAGCAAACTGATGTCACTGACCATGGCAGGGGGTTGGAGCTACATGAACTTTAAAGATCTCTTTCAACCCAGACCATTCTGTAGTTCTATGATGCTATGCTTCAGATTGCATTAAGGAATAATATGGACTCCACCTTTAAACTTGACCTTTTTTGTTTCTGCCCAAGGCTTCCACAACATCTACTGAATGGCTAAATGTAGAATGGGATTTAACATGGACTAATGCTTGAATTTAAAATACAAAATATAAATCCACTATAAGATATAAAAATAAAGACATATAAAAAACAAATAGATAATCACTGTGACTTGTCTTTTTTCATACTGACGTCTAAAGGAAACTTACAGGACACATGCCAAATTTAGATCCTAACCACTGAGTCTACTTTACTTTCAGCAAGGAGACCTAAACCACTTCATTTCCCCTCCTGCCTTTTTAAGTTACTAACATTACATTATCAAAGCCTTTGGCATTTTCAAGGGATAGATCTTCCTAATGCTAATGGACCACCAAAAATTTAATCAAATTTTCCAAAACTGAGAGCTGGGAAGCTCAAGTTGGAAGCCAGTCCTGATACAGTGCCTCAAAAGAATCTTTAGGCTTTTCATGATGGGCTTGCTGATAGTCTTCCAAAAGCTTCTGAGATGGAAAACTCTGATAAATACTTTTTCCTGAATGTTTATTTACATTGTTTATGCAGAGCTGAGCTATTCTGTTTCAAACTCTGAATAAATAGATCTTTTTCCAATTACTTTGACTTGAATTGGCTTCAGATGACTTAGGGGGTTAATAGAAATTATACTGTTTAGCATTTATTATCATCATCATCATCATTAGCAATGCACTCTCCAGAGAATAGATGTGGTTTACTTCAGTCCTGTATACATTTAAGAAATAATGTTTTGATAACCCAAACCCCAGTAATTTAGTGAAAATAATGCAGTTGCCACTGATCAATAGATCTTAAATGGAGACAGGAAATTCTTCCTACAATAGAGACTAAACGTGAAGAAACAATTATTTCACATATATGATTGAGACACTAAGTGAATAGTGAAACAATAATAGATATATGTGACTGAGACTCTAAGTGAAAATTATAAGAGATATAATAATGCTTTCTTAGTGATACTCAATAGCAGCTCATTACTAGTGCTGCTACACTAATTCCAAAAAAAACCCCTCTAATTATCCTACTAGAAAGAATCTAAACATTACTCAATACTACAAGGGAAACATACTCAAAAATACATAAAATCTTTATCATGTCTGCCAGGTCAGATCAGATGGTTACAGTATGCTGATGGGAGACAGTATGAAGTATATGAAGCACTTTTCTCACAGTTATCTAAGATATCATTTATCATTAAAATTGTAAATGTTACATTAGAGAGTATATGGTACAAATAGCCCACTGGCTTGTTAAAAATAATGAAAACTAGGTAAGAAAACAGAAGGAATCTTAATATTTAAGAAAGAGGAAAAAAAAAAAAAAAAAAAGGAATGGATGCAGACATGCACCTGAATCTCTACACAGGGTTTTCTTTTATTTTATGAATTCATGAGTATGTGTGAGCTCAAGTGTAGGGTATGAAAATAGTCACTCTACTCTCAGCAAGGGATCCATTGTTTTTTCTTACAAATAAAGGACAGGATAGCAAAATGGAGAATTTATGCTAAATCAGTATTGATGGACAAACATATAGGTTGTTTTTTATTTTAAACAGCTTAACAAAACTAGGAGAATTCTGTTATGATTTAAGAACCATTCCTCAAAAATGCAAAAATGTTGAAATGTTGGAGCTGAGAGTGCTTGTTTCGACACAGTGCAGTCTTTTGCCAGTGTTTGTGACACAACTTGTACTTACAAAGTTACATGCTTAGTCTTTGCAAGAAGAGTTCCTGAATAATTGGAAACAAAGTCAAATCCTCCATAACATCAGTGATGCTGCTAGCCTTTCTTATATATAGAAAACTTTAAATTCATCAGAATACATAACCAGTAATAAGCATCTTATTGGTGAAGTGCAATCCTTATTTTTTTTTTTGCTCTTACCTGCAAGGACTCAAACAGACTGATAAGGCAAACAGAAAGAAAATTCAAATTATCATGACTGAAACACAATTAAAAAACCCATCCAAACCCTCAAGTACATGTGTTGTTTCTTCAACTTCCTACACACACACACACACACACACACACAAAAAAAAAGAAAAATCAAAGCCAAACCTGTAAATTCTAGAATACATTTGAATTCTCATACTTAAAAATGTATTGACAGCTAAACAATTAAAAATCAACACTTTTAGGAGGTAAAAATAAAAGGTAATTAGATTTCAGGAATTCTCCATGAGCAAACCCCAAGTTCTCACTTATGTTTTAATACAAGAAAAGAAAGTTGTTCTGGCAAGAACCCATGCATAACAATAAATTCATACACTTCAAGCAGCAGACTATCTGATGATACATAATTAATCTTTGATTGATTACTTTAATTTAGATATTGCAATTATTTTCACAGAGACTGTCACAAGCAGAAGGAGTTACAAAAAATTTTTTCAGTATCGATTGCAACAATTCTATTTAAATCCAGCTTGGATTTATGCTCTTTCAACCTCTCCTTTATCCAACCCTGACTAGTTTGGTTTTATTTTATATTTCTTATGTCTGAATTTTTAGTCATGCTCTAAGTTAATTTCTGATTTCATTATTACAATTTGCTTTGTTATGGTACTCTCAAGTCTTGTTTGATCTTGCAGTATTTCCCAATCTGAGGCTCAAAGCAGATACTTGAATTTGGTCTCAGATACTATCTCAACACTTCTGCATCATGAAAGATTCCAACAGATCACTTTGAACAGATTTACAGGTACAAATTGTATCAATAACTGTATAAATGAGTGCTACATAGTACAATTTAAGTGTCCACCTACATAGTAATGAATAAATACAACATTTGCAGTAAAAAACTTCCCTAATTTTATAGATCTGAAAACAGTGGATTTATAATGTCTTTTTACAGATTTTATTCTACATTTTGGCTATGCTTTTTCAATGAATACGTTCATTTCATCAGCAACTACACATCATTACCCAAATCTAATTCAAAATGCTTGCCCTACCAGTATATGCTGCCAGACACATTTATTATGCCTTGCCTCACAAATGACACTCATTCATTCAGTCTCATCACCATTTCTGTATTTTCTCTATTAACTTGAGAAATTTTATGAAGCTTTTGAGAAGCACAGATTACTGCTTATCCTCTTGAAATCACTAGTTCTTTGCAGCACTTTCTGTTTTCAGTAAACCACTCAAAACTGTTGTGAATATTCTTTTTTCTTCCTGGAAGCTGGAATATTCAGGTCAGCTTTCTAGGATTTTTGAACAGCTAGTTCAAATAGCAGCAAAAGCTGCTCACCCTCAAAGGCTTGCATGCAAAGTCCTAACAATTGTGTAATACACTGAATTCAGATCTCAGGGTTTGCTGTGAGAGTCTGAGTCTGAGTGTAGGGAGAACAAAATGTTTAAAATTAAAGTGAATGGCATTGCACCAGACTAGTGACCAGACACTACTGGGGTCCTGCAGGGCTCCATCCTTGGCCCAGCTGTTTTCAACATCTTCATTAACCACATGCATGCAGGACTTGAAGGAATACTAAGGAAGTTTCCTGACAATGCTGAACTGTGAGGAGCTGTCAACACCATCAAGGGCAGAGAGACACTGCAGAGAAATTAAGGGCACTTAATACTCAACAAATTAAGGGCAAGTGCAGGATTCTGCACCTGGGCAACCCTGGTTGTCAGAGTAGACTGGGGAGGAAGATGCTGAAGAGCAGCGCTGCAGAAAGGCACCTGGGGGTCCTGGTTGGTGGCAAGTTGAAGATGAGTCAGCAGTGCCCTGGCAGCCAGGAGGGCCAAGCGTGTCCTGGGGGGCATCAGGCACAGCATGGCCAGCTGGGCAAAGGAGGGGATTGTCCCACACTGCTCATCTCGAGTGCTGGGGGCAGTTTTGGGTGCCACAATATAAAAAGACATTAAGCTCTAGGAGAGCATCCAGAGGAGGGCCGTGAGGACGGTAAAGGGTCTGGAAGGGGAAGTCACATGAGGAGAGGCTGAGGTCACTTGGTTTAGCCTGGAGAAGACTGAGGGGAGACCTCATTGCAATTTACAACTTCATTGAGAAAGGAAGAGGAGGGGCAGGTATCAATCTCTTCTTTCTCATAACTATTGACAGAACTTGAAGAAACGGCACTAAGCTAGTCAGGGGAAGTGACTAGTGAGCAGGGAAGTGGTCACAGCACTAGTCTGAGCTCAGGATGCATTTGGACAACACTCTCAGGCACATTGTGTCATGTTTGGCATTCCTGTGCAGGGCCAAGAGTTGGTCTTGATGATCCTGATGAGTCCCTTCTAACTCAGCTTATTTTATGGTTTATGATATTCACTATCCAGCATATATGAACACCTTTCTGTCCAGAAAGCTTGGTTTGTATTGTGATAAACCAAGAGTAGAAAAACACGCTAAAGATTGCCAATACCACTTCCAAACTTCCATTTGTTTTCCAACATTAAAATTAACTTATGTAGAAAGTGATAACTAGTGCACTGTTGTAACAGCTTTAAAAATTTTAAAGACAATGTGATTGGATAAAGAAATAAGACTCAAACTAATTAAGATATTGGGTTCAAAATAATTTCATCAATATAGTACACTCATACTAAATTTTCTCAGAAAACATACCTTTTTCTGCTAATTTAACTACTTGAATACAAAAAAATAGAACCAAAATACAATGTATTCACCAACTGTTCACAATCACTTTCTCCAACCATTAATGTATGGCAAGAGAATATCACAGATTGTGTATTTGTAATTGCTTATAATACAAGTATGAAAGCACTGCTTAATGAAACTTATAAAACCCACTGAGATGGTTGATTTCAGTGGGTCACAATTTGCTAATGCAGCTCATTTTCACTTCACTTTTCAAAAAAAGAATTGTTTTCTATAATTTTTACTTTAGTCCAAATTAATTTGGGGCAGACTGTGACATATGCTCCTTTTCACAAGTAAGCACTTCCTCCCTTGCAACTCTTGTAGAGATATAGACATATGGATCATGATAAAGCCAGTCATCTAGGTAATTTTTCAGAATCTTTCTTCTACCATTTTAGGAAAGAATATCTCAGATTTGCACATTAGCCACAGGAATCTTTAAATGACTTTTCAGAAGACACCAGATTCTCACAGCTTTTCTTGATTGTTTTATTTCAATTTTCAAATCAGAGTCTGTCTACTTAAGAACTGAAAAAGGTCTCCAACCTTTTCCACTCCAGAATGTAATTGTTCAAGCCATTCTATTTGCCTGCACCTCTCATTTTCTTATGCTTCTCATACTCTGCAGCTGTTGATAGCTCTCATTTTCCTCCTTCACTAGTTTTTACCAGTTCACTAAGCATAAATTCTGCAGCTTGCTAATCCTGGGATTCATTTTCCTCCAACTCACCATCTTTTTACAGTGCTGTATCTTTACTTGGTTCCTGCCTTGCAACCTGAATTTCTTCCAAGGCTGCTGCTTTATGAAATTTTTTAGGTTTGTGTATTCTTTTCAGTTGGGCAGCTGCTGGAGAATGGCAGCCATTGTCCTCCAAGCATTTTCTAGCTTACACACTCAAGGTTCTTTTGCTCAGTCCAGTCACCTCAGAAGCTTAGCATAAGCCCAAAAGCTGTGAGTTTTCAAGGAGATTTTAGGTGAAAATTTAGTACATATGAAGAGACTTCTCCTAAAGACGTAAGAGGCACATCAAAAGAAATGAACTAAGTGGGAAATGCAGACAATGAGAGGAGCATTAAGTATATAAAGTGGAACAAAGCATGAGACCCCAGAGGAACATGGAAGGACCAAGATGTCAATAGAATGATTTTCTGCTTAAATAGCTCAGAAAGGATTCTATAAGCTTTGCTTCAGGAAATTTTAACCCAAATGGCTTCAATAAATCCATTGATTCAAAGGAAACCATATTATCTTGTAATATATTTAGTCTGCAGTTTTCTCTATCAGTGTACATGGAAAGAATCAGTAACTAGGCATTGGCAGTAGTCTTTTCTCAAAGTAAAACTTATTGCCTCAGGATAGTTGTCATTTACTTGATTACCATAATCAACTGATACAAAACCCAAAACTTTTTTATTTTCTTCTTTATTTCTGCACACCAAAGGTCAACTTCTATTTTCACTCTTCTCTATATCCCACATGCCTACACAACACCAGCTACTTCAAAAGATACAATTCTTTCCAGACACAAAAGAAGTGTAAAGTCCAAGTACTCGGACTATTCCTTTCTAACCCATTAAGTTTAAAAAAAACAAAGAAAAAAAACCAATAAAAAATAAGCAAAACAAAACAAACAAGATTGCACCAATCAACCAACCAACCAAGAAACCCACAACAAATAAACAAAAACCCCATAAATAAAACACTGCATAGGTACAACATTAGGATTCATGCCTGACAAGCAGTTACTTACCAGACTAGTCCTTTTCATCCATCTGAGCTCAACTATCACGTGCAGGTTTCCAGTATATTGTTTTGATTTATTCTATTCATCTTTCCTAAGATTAAAGATGGATGGTATGGAAATAAGCATTACCCTCAGGTCTTCCCACACCAAGCCCTAGAGTGCAGCAATGGCTGCATTTTTATCTGATCACACACATCTTCCAGACCAACATGACTAAGGCTCATCTCAGCATAAAGACAAGGACCCACAGCACTGAGGACTGTAGTTTCTTATAGGCTACTTTTGAGATCCAGCAGCTCAGTCAAAGGATGAAAAAGTCATTGTGACTAAACTTGCAGTAAAACTTGAGAATTTCTCACAAAAATGAAACAGCTCTGGTTTTCCTAGTACAGAAAAAGATTTGTACAACCAAAATTATAGGCATGATATTTATTCCTCTGTCTTGGCCACTATGTCCTAACACTTTTATATATATCCATTTCTCACACTTTTTTTTCTTGACTTCAGAAGGGAGACAGACACAGATTGGAAGCCTTTGCTTTATGAGATGCATTACAGCAGGGCAGAAACATAATGGACATAGAGGGCTTTATGTTTTCACTTCCTACAAAGCACTTTTTTTTTTTCAAGGCAAGAGTTACCAACATTCTTCCCCATTTTATTCAACTAACATAAGGCTTCCTGAAGTGAAATATATAAAAACTTCCAACAGTATAGAAGAAAAATGTAATCTTCCTTTGTTATCAATAATAATAATAGTATGCTTATTTTAGACTTTAACCATACACTTGTTTCCTTAATGAAACTGTTCAGTTTTTGAATGCTCACATTTCAGCCTTTGGCTTTTTCAGTATTCTCCATGAGATATGTCTGTTCACTTCCCACAGCTTTTCCTTTCACTCAAAATGTACTGCTTTAATCTGACACATTTGCCTTGCAACTAATCTTCCTAAGTTTTGCTTCTCTGCTATAATTATGGCTTCCATCCCCCTTCTCTCTTCTAACCATTAATTTTAATTAATTAATCAGAATCTTGAATTGAAAAATAGAGTAGTCTCAGCATTGTAGGATATTTGAGAGGGAAATGAGAATTTTTGAGTTGCTCCATAGTCATCTGCTGCCCTTTTAGGGCGTTTTTAAATTAACAGCATGGTTTATAGTATCTCTCCTTAAAAAACTGCCTCTATCATAACCTTAGATAATCAAAAATAAAACATAAACCCTACTATTAAATACACAGTAAAGATCAATAGAAATTAAGACCAGTCCTGTAGTCACTGTGGGTGAAAATTTGCAAGGCTGGAAGGAAATCCAACAAACCTTCTCCTCCACTGGAAAAACAGTAATTTGCTGATATAGATAATTGGAAACTACCAATTAAGTATATTGAGTATTGAGCACTGAGAATAGAAAAACTCTACAATGTTTAACATTTAGCAAATAGAACTTTGTACTGATAGTGGAATAGTCAAGTATTTTACATGTTTCCCACATGTAAAAAATATGTGTGTTTAAAAGATATGCTTTTGAACTTAAACTGCATTTTCTGTATCAGATGCACTTAATAAGGCACACTGGCAGTATTTTACGACTATTTGATTTTTCCACATCTGAACTTACATTTTCCACATCTGAATCTTTTTTTTTCTCCATAATTGATATTCCTTTATATAAAACTTAATTACAAAGGTTAAAAAATGCCTTAATATTATACTAGACACTACACAGTATTATGCCACTTATATAAAAATGCTTGAACAAAAAAGGAATCAAATTAATGTCAATTTAAAAACGTAATTGAACAATGTATGACTGGGGCATGACTGATCAAACTATAACTCTCATGAAGACTGAAGGAAGAAAAGTGACATCTAAGAACACACCATGATTTGACCTGGAATTTAATATAGTGTGTGAGATATCAGAAAGGGAAGACAGCTCCTACTACAATGGGTGGTCGTGTAAAAATTGTCCTTAAGGAATGCTAACAGAACTGAAAATATGTATGGCATGTGTTTTCTATTACTGTTTAAAACTACCTCAGGTCATAAGGATTATAAACTTTAAAATTAAATTTCCAGAAAACAATTACAAAGAGGACAAAAGAGGAAATGAACAGCAGAAAAACTGTAGCTTCTGGAAGGCTGACGGTCTTAAGACTGGCCTAACACGGAAAAGATACCAAGGTGCCTGTCTGTAATGATGGGAAATAAAAGAAAAATACTGTCCTGGAAAAATAAAAAAAAAGATAGTGTGCAATGTTATGCTGGAAAGAAAGACTCAAGAGACCTCCATTTCTTTCAATTAATCCTTCAGCTCACAGATATAATTTCAGGTTTCCTGGACAGAATCTCAGTCAACAGACTCCTGCTAATAGCCAAACCTCTTTCAGATACAGGGGAAGCAGTACTACAGATACAACAGAGATTCAAAATTTAGCACACTGTCTACAGCCCTAATTAACTGCAAAAGTTGGATAATGTCCAGAGCTGCAGTCCTTAGCTTAAAAGTCTGCCTATAACAGAAGGATCTGTATTAAATCCAAGTTAACCCAGAATACAATTATAATTCAGAGCACTTGCACTCATTTTAACACAGAGAATACAGCAGACAGAAAATGTAGTAGGTCTTTTTGGATATCCCTTGTTTTTTTTTTCCAATGAAATTTCAGCTATAAAAAATGTCAGTCTTTCTAAGAGTGAAACTGAGAAAATTATTTTCCTCATGCTAAAAGCACGTTCTTAGAAATCGAGATAATGTATTATAACATCCAGGAACACAGGGAACCAATCAGTAAATTGGGTTTTACATCAGAACCATAAATAAAAATGCTTTTTTTCTTTAGGCATTTACACAGGAAATGGGCATGCCTTAATTTTAGCAGAAATACACAGCACACAGATTTGCAAGACTTAGAATGATAGAATCATGGAATTGTTTGGGCTGGAAAAGGCCTCTGTCATCGAGTCCAAGCATAAACCCAGGACTGCCAAATCGACCACTAAACCCTGTCCCCAGGTGCCACATCTACATGGATTTTAAACACCTGCAGAGGTGGTGATTCACCCAGTTCCCTGGCCAGCAGGGACTGATGCAAATCAATCCAATGCTTGACAACCCTTTCCATGAATAAATTCTTCCTAATATCCAATCTAAACCTCCCCTAGCACAACTTGAGACCATTTTCTCTTGTTACCTGTTACCTGGGAGAAGAGACCACCCCTAACCTGGCTAGAGCCTCCTTTCAGGTACTTGTAGAGAGCAATAAGGTCAAATCTTAAGTCAGATCCAATGAGACACTTTAGTTTTCAACAGTTCATCATGAAATTAGAAGTTTTATCCACACAAATAAAGATCAGAAAATGCATTGATTTTGCACAGGTAATCTTAGTGTTGCCATTTCTTAACTTTTTAGGCCCTGGTTTTCTTATTAATATTTTAAATATATTTCTAGTTCCCATTATCTACATACATAACTATTCAGTGAAAAAAGGCAGATATTATAAAACTTGGTAATATCCATAATTCAGAGAAAGAAATCATCTGTCCAAAATAAACCTCCCAAATAAAAGTTGTCAAAAAAATTGTTTGTGATCAGAATTTAAAAATTTAGAGTTGTGAAACACTGTCCCAAAAGTCAGAAATTAATTGCTTCAAAATTCAATCAAAGTACATAAATATTTACAACAGGGAAAAATCCATCTTTAGAGAAAATTGTGGGTGTATTAAACATAAAGATTTCTTATTCTTGTGGATTTTCTGCTCCTTGGCAAAATATTTCTGTACACAAGATGCATCCAATAGCTACTACTGTCATTCCATTGTCATTTAATTACTTTATCCATAAAGATCTTTCATCGTGCATACACAAGATTATCGGTTTCTTTTACAGCCCATTAGTGTACCCCAGATACTTTTGGTGAAACTAGATTAATTCAAAGGACAGCTTGTCAGCTGGGTAAGCAACTCACGCAGAGCCCAGACCTTAGCTGCACACCAATACGCTGGTTTTCTGTAACTTCAGGAGTCCGTGATTATGATTCTCAACAGATTCAATCAGAAGGGGTTCTGAAGAGGTTTTCATTTCAATTATTCATGCCTCATTATCATACCTTTAGTGAAGCAGAAAGTACATTACAAGGTGAGTCAAAAACAGTGAGATGAAAAGCATAAAGTGTAAGTATCTTAGTAGGATTTCTAAATTTGTCTGAAATAATATTAGTTCATAGTAATATTAACTACCTTTTATACAACACTGCATTTTTACATGGCCCTTTACAATCAGCTCTCAGAGCACCTTTCACAGGAGGGCATACAGCTTCAGTAAAGATAGCATGAGTTTCTTACTGGGAAGACAAGTTAGATGGTATTCTGTGATTCAGTGGGACTGAAGGAGACTTGTTTTTCTGAGGCTGAAGTTAGGTGCTCAGAAAACAGGAAAGCCCATAGTGGAGAAGAAATGGGGCACTGTTATGAAAGACAGAATTGATAGAGACCAAATCTTAGGCTAACTGGGAGCTAAACAACTGTGAAGAACCATATAATTAGAAGATATTTGGAGCATGACGCTGAGGTTCACAGATCAGAAACTACAGCAAGGTTTGGAAGGGATAGAAAAGAAACTGAAGGTAAAAGATGGAATACAAAAGGATTTAAAGAGAGAACTGATGTGGTTAGAAGAATATAACTCAATAACAGTATTTTTGTTAGACTGGTACACTGAAAGGCAGAATGGGTAGATGAGCAGAGAGGAAAGAGGGGATGAATAGATATGAAGAGACTAACTGAATAAAAAAAATAAAACAAAAAACAAAAGAGGAGGAATACAACCAAGAAAGGAACGTAAAACTGATAACTCAGAAAGGGAGCAAGCGGGTGAGCAATGAGAGTCATGCACTACAACAGAGATACCTGAGACAGCAGAAAAGGAATAAGGAAATAACAAAAAAATCAATGTTTAACAAGAAGAATGCATTTTAAAGAGGAAAATACAGGAAAGCCTGATTGCAGATATCTCAGAACATGGCTGACGGAGAAATCCTTCATTTACACACACGCAAAAAAACCAAAACAAAACACAAAGGCAAAGAGAAAGAATGAACTTACTATGTTAACAGAAAAAGGGGAAAAAAAATTCCTTTGCCTAATTTTTATAATTAGGTGAAAACCATGGATAATATGCTTATGGGAAAAAAAGAAAAATGAAAGGATATATGAAATTTAAATACCTAATATATCAAAGGGATAAAAAGTGCAAAGTGAAGAAAGGAAAGAGCAAGAGAGGAAGTGAGGAAAAAAATATAGATTAAGGGATCATGAAGATGAAAATTATGGGTAACAGTAAAGAGATTAAAGTAAAGGCTAGGAGAGGTAATAAAAGGCAGAGAAGGAGGAAAGAATCTTTCTGGGTATCAAATTTAAACTGTAAAATTTTAAAAGATTATTAATCACATTTATATCATGAAACCATTGATGGATGAGGCCTTGAGGAACCTGGTGTAGAGAAGGTGTCCCTCCCCATGGGAGAGGGCCTGGAATTAGATGGTCATTAAAGATCCATTTCAACCCAAACCATTCCTTTGTACTATGACTCTACTCCTAAACTCTGAGACACCACTAACAAACCCAATCTATCAGTAAATCGGTGTGCTGTTGAATAACAGCCAAATACTAATTAAATGGAAGAGTAAAGACATAATAGCAGAATATGCATTGAAAGAAGAACTAAAAGTAAGTGCTGCAGAGGCCCTTCCTCTGCTGCACAAAGGAAAATAATTGAAAACTCAATATATGTTTGAAAAATGTGAACTGCACAAGCTAAGCACAACAGCAAACACCTACCTGTAACCTCTGCTAGATACATTTTAGAATATCTTCAAAAGACTTAAGCAAAGGTCTGCTGGTTTCTGAATTCTTCTCCAGAACAAATGACTGACCTGAAGTACCCACACACAACAGATACTTGAAAAAATGGTAATATTGGTAATATTAAGGAACCTTTTAATCCTATGGATTCTCAGTAATTTCAAACACATTCAGATGTCAGTTGGATAGGAGTCATGATGAATCAAAACATGGCATAGCTCCCTCCCTAAGATGAATATAGTATTATGCTAAAACAGAGATAGATAGATTAGATAGATAGATAGATAGATAGATAGATAGATAGATAGATAGATAGATAGACAGATGATAGATAGAATAAATAGGGCACTTCTACTAATAAGAATGAGCATAAGGACTTCAGAGAAAAATTAAAGGTGTTTGAAGAGCTTGTCTGCATGACAGAAAACTGTTCTTCCCACGGTCACAGCAACAGCAACAATGCAAAGTGCTGCAGTTTTCTATCAAAGGAAAATTTTCTAATTAATTATTTTAATTGGTGTCATAGTAAAAGCAGTGTTGGAAAAGTACTAATAAATCATAATACATATTAAATAAATATTTACTATTATTATTAAAATTAATAATCATAATACATATAAAATTAAAATAATGATACATATTAAATAATAAATATTAAATAAATCACTATACAAAACCGTCAATAAAATAAATCAAACCATTAGAATGGGTGTACATGGGACAAAATATATCTGTGTCAATTTAAAATTACTTATGTAAATTCTCAGGTGTAGAATTTTGCTCAAAAATTGTAGGAAAAAAGTCACAAATTTTCAAAAATCAGTGATTTTTTAAAATTCTTCAGGTGGGATATTCATCAATTTGCAGAGTCAAGCAACTTCGGCACAAAATTTTCAAAATATGCTTTTGACCCTGTGAACAAAACTCAGTTAATAGTTGTTAAGTCATATTCATGGAATTTTTCATTCAAAATACTCCATTGTGTACATTGACACTATCTTTATGGTAAAAAAAAAAGAACAAAACAAATGGCTAAATAAGTCCTCCAGAGCAGCCATAAGAGATTTCTTTATTAGGAAGTGAAATGTTAGTGTACTTTCTTAATTAGCACTGACAGTTTAGGAAGAACAAATATAGTATCCAATTTACTTATGTGTTCATACATCTACTCAAAATAGTTCTGTTCAGTTCCAACAGTGTAATGGTGGATATATTTACCACATAAAATTATTTAGAGCAGTGGAATTCAAAAAGTAGGGCAAAATGCTTTTCATGTTCCCACAAAGTAATTGCAAGACAACTGAAAAACAAAGTGAACTTCTTGTTCCTCTATCATAACAACTTATTCTGAATTGGGCAGTAATCCTCAGTTAAAAGTACAACAGCACTTCAAGGTCCATGGATCTTTATAACTCTTTTAACTACAAGACATGAAACTAATTTCACATGTGTGAATCTCAATATAGTTTACACAGTCTTGAAAATAAGCATTCAAAAAATGTTACGGAAGGGAAGGGAAGGGAAGGGAAGGGAAGGGAAGGGAAGGGAAGGGAAGGGAAGGGAAGGGAAGGGAAGGGAAGGGAAGGGAAGGGAAGGGAAGGGAAGGGAAGGGAAGGGAAGGGAAGGGAAGGGAAGGGAAGGGAAGGGAAGGGAAGGGAAGGGAAGGGAAGGGAAGGGAAGGGAAGGGAAGGGAAGGGAAGGGAAGGGAAGGGAAGGGAAGGGAAGGGAAGGGAAGGGAAGGGAAGGGAAGGGAAGGGAAGGGAAGGGAAGGGAAGGGAAGGGAAGGGAAGGGAAGGGAAGGGAAGGGAAGGGAAGGGAAGGGAAGGGAAGGGAAGGGAAGGGAAGGGAAGGGAAGGGAAGGGAAGGGAAGGGAAGGGAAGGGAAGGGAAGGGAAGGGAAGGGAAGGGAAGGGAAGGGAAGGGAAGGGAAGGGAAGGGAAGGGAAGGGAAGGGAAGGGAAGGGAAGGGAAGGGAAGGGAAGGGAAGGGAAGGGAAGGGAAGGGAAGGGAAGGGAAGGGAAGGGAAGGGAAGGGAAGGGAAGGACCACACTTGAGAAGCTTTATGTTTCTCATTAAAATAAATTCCCCCAAATCTTTCTAGAATACTAGAAATTATCCTCTCTAATTGGATGTTCAACAGTTCATGGCTCTAATGGTCTCATGGTTTAACATGGTTTGTTTATTATAAGTAAGTAAATGGTGAAAACTACATTAATGTTTAAACTCTTCATTTCTTATAAACTAAAGTAATTAAACCTTGACAGAGCTCCTGATGTGCTTAAATTTGAGGTTCAGTGTATTAATGTTTTTCTCAATAAATCATTTGAGTTTTATACCACTTGTATCATTTTAGTATAAATGCAGAACCCATCTGTTTGGCTAAGCTTCTAAGGACTAATAAGCTCCACTGCATGTCTCTTGTGTTATTAATACTTACATTAAATCAAATTTTACTTATTAGAAGTACCCTGTTTCCTGCTTCTAAGGACTTTTAAGGACTTTTATCTAAACATTTGTCTTTGTGTACAATAGAAAACTAACAGAGAAGGAAAGGTGTATATCCCACATCTGTTACATACCAGGTGGTTTTACAAATTTCATCTTCAAAGATTTTTTTTCCTCTCCTGTATCACTTATATCTACGTCTATATCTACCTACCCAGTTTGGACTGGGTCTTTCAGTTCTGAGAGAATATATGCCTATTTCACAGAAAGGATAAAACAGCAGTGGCTTGCACCACAAATCAAGGCAGAACACAAAGGAATGTATAGTTACATGCTGCTCGTCCCTTACCAGCCAGAAACCTGTCCATGATGCAAACTTCATGATCCTAATTGTGTAAGGAAAGGAAAAGCATGATCATCTTGAAGACCTCAGGGAAAACATAATGCTCATTCACAACCTGTTTTCATCGAGAGTAGTCTTAGATGCAATTTATAGTACCATTAAGCAAATAATTAACAAATGCTTTGACCTGAAAAAGTTCTTCAAAGACAGCACCCTCAATAAAGTCTGAAACTGTTCATGCTAAAGAGTAATTCTGAGAGACAAAGAAGATATCCAAAATCTGAACTACTCTCAGGTTCTTGGGATCCAAGGATTCTTAAAATAAAAGAAAATCCTGAAGTTTTGTAACTAGTATAAATGTAAAATTATGTTACTCCTATTGTACTCCTTCTGGCCCTGTAAGATTTTGACATACACATATGAACCAATTGCTTTTTCAAGCATTTATCACTTCTATATGAGAAAGGCCAGGAGGAAAAAAAACAGGAATCCAGTTTTCACTGATTTGATTTCCTTATTCTGTTTCTTAATCTCTAAATGTTGTGAGCTTCAGCACACACAAGTGTGAAAAGCAAGAAAATACCAGGAAAAGTGAGGACTTCAGGTTGGTTGTTTGGGGTTTTTTTTGGTTTTGGGGTGGGGTTTTTGGTGGTTTTGTTTTTTGGTTTTTTTGTTTGTTTGTTTGTTTGTTTTTTACTTTAGAAATGCCTAGATAGCCAAGGCAGTTAAATAGTCAAAGAAACATTGTATTGTGAAAACATAAAGTGTGTTTGTTGGGTTCTGAAAGGAAATGCAGAAGAGGAAGAAGACATTTAGTAAATGCACATTACTGCAAGCAGTGTATAAACTAAAACTGTACTGAGGGATTAACCTATATCTGCCCTCTTGCCTTAATAGAACCACTATTAACAAAACTATTATACAAACACCTTCAATTAATAGGGAGTCCACTAAAGTAAATAATCTGCCGATAAAATACAGGAAAATGTTTTTTCCTTACTTTTAAAGGAAAACCTGTCACAAATGGTAAACAGATACAGCTGATAAAATTTAGCTTCAACCCCATGTTTCTGAGGATAATGCGAATTCTTAGTACACAATTAACTGCAGGTAGTTAAAAATATAGAAATTTTTTCTCTTTAATATTTGAAACTAATATTTATAAAATAGTATACTGCTTTCATGTTTCTGAAATGGCACTCAGGACATTGATTTTGTGCACACACAAGTCTCTCGTATTATCCACTGCATATTTTAGAAATAAACAAAATAACATCATGCTTAAAAGTCACCTCTGAGAAGGAAGGGAAGGGATACATTTAGACCTCCTTTACAGT
This sequence comes from Cyanistes caeruleus, assembly GCF_971803275.1. Taxonomy (NCBI): domain Eukaryota; kingdom Metazoa; phylum Chordata; class Aves; order Passeriformes; family Paridae; genus Cyanistes; species Cyanistes caeruleus. The sequence continues at coordinate 41,280,105 of NC_141701.1, forward strand.
ATGGAACTCCACATCATATTTACATTAAAGCTAAAGTTTTCAGACAAAGCTTTGAATCAAATAACATAAAAAATTGCAGAATCAGTCACATACTTACTGGTTGATTTGGTGGAAGGTAGACCCAAAAAGGGCCAAATACCTCCCCACCAGCGCTATTGTATGAAACAAGCAGAAGCATTAAATACTGAAGTTTCATCTACAGAGGTTCTATAAGGTCTGTTCCCCACTCACAAATTACAAAATGAACAGCAGACAGCGAGATAAGGTTGCAAGCATTTATGCAAAATTTTGAACTTATTAGTGATGGAAAACAGTTGTTTTCAAAATCTGAGGTTATAAGTGTTTATGGTTTTCTGTTTTCTTATAACATGACACAGCCTACCATACACTCAAAAAATTGCTTCTTTCTATGCTAAACATTGTAATACCTATTGTTCTACAGGTGGTCCCCTAAAGCAGGAATACAGAATGAGTTTTAAATACAACTGTCAGTTCCCATGGGGAAATGGCTCAACATTTTTGTTGTCTGGATCTATTACTTAAAATTTCAATAAAAAGACAAGTGTTGGAAGGTCTCACCGGTTTACCTAAGCTCCTCTAGAACAGAAGACGATAGTTGTTCCAGATGTCACATAGACTGTCAATAGCCATTCTCAAGAAATGTCTTGAAAGTTCCTCTTCTGAATTCATCAGACCTCTCCCAGGCCTTTGCCTGTTCTTCTTTTAATCTTTTTTTAAGATCCTGGACTTAATTCTGGGTGTTACTCCAAGGACTATCAATTGATCTGAGTAACTTGGCCTGTTCAAGGTCTTGCAGTAGGTAACTGCTGGTGGTAAAAGCATGGAAACAGAGCCTCCAAAATGCACATCATTTACTTCTGAACACAGAGAGCACTTCGGAGCACACAGTCTGTGCTTAGCAAAAGAGAAAATCAACACACACACTTATTGATGCACTGATGTCCCTCTATCATCTCCCAGAAAGAAACTGCTGCACTGACAACTTAGAGCCTTGTTGGTTGTAGTAGGAAATGTACAGATAGGTCCTCTACCATTTGGGGATCTTCTTCCCCCATTTTGTCAGTAATCTGTTTTCCATGCTCTGAACAGCCCAAGCTCCAGATGCTGCAAGTTCCAGCAAACAAAACCTACCAATTCTAACAGCTTTCAGGCATAAAATCTTCTAATAATGGCATATTTTCTAATGTTGCTTTGAAAAAATAAAGCATAATGCTTCCTCAAATCTGAGACTTCTGGCTAAACAGTAAAACTGAGTGATACGTTACACATAATCTGAGTAAGAAATAAGACATACGCTTTCCCAACTTGTAAAGAATATCACACAGATCATTTAGCACTTTTGAACCCTATGGTTCCTAGGTCGTAATAGCATGTGGGATAGGAGAGAGGCAAGTGAATTATTAGACTAGCAAGCTGCTGTGTGTTAACCCCAGAAAGCAGCTAAACAACCACACAGCCTTGCTCTCTTCCACCCACAGTGGGATGAAGGAAGAGGAAAGGAAAAGCTAGAAAACTTGGGGATTGACATAAAACCTGTTTAATAAGTGAAACAGAAGTTTAAGAAGAGAAAAACAAAACAAAACAAGTGATGCAAAATTGATCATTAACCACTTCTCATGGAGAGATTGCCAGCCTGTCCTAAGATGGACTAAAACCCTTTTTTCCTCTTTCTCTTGCTGAGCATGACACAATGGCATGAAATATCTCACTGGTTAGTTTGAGTCATCTGACCAGTAATGTGCCCTCCCAGTTCTTTCTCCCACTAATCTATTCACTGTGGAGACAAAGACAGAAAACCTTGATGCTGTTGAGCAATAGCCAAAACACCAGTGTTCTATCAGTACCATTTGGTCATAAATCTAAAACACAGCACCATATCAAGTGCTGTGAAGAAAATTAACTCTGTCCCAGCCAGACTTGGTCTACTAGTTTTCTGAGGAAACATAGCCAGAGATAAACGGAGAAAATAATATCTTATATCTTATATCTTGCACTCATCCCACTGCATTCTACTTCACAACAGAAGTTCCTGATACATGAACATTTTTGCTAACAAGTACCACTTTGTCAGTTTGATTTGTGATATTCTGTTATAAATTATATTGGTTTCATAATTCAGACTTGACTTTTCTTAATACTTTTATGACACCTTCAACTCTAGGTCTGAAATTGAATTTGATTTGGCAAAATATTTTTATATAAATGTTCTAGGGCAAAAGATCTTCATGCACACCAACTCAAACACTCCTTATACAATGAATGAATTCCTCCTCACAGTGAAGATACTCCACCTGAAAAATTCTTGCTTTGTTCCTTAACTTTCAAAACAATATTTAAGCATGCATTTTGGTCAGTGACCTCAAAAGAGTAAGTTTCCTACCACCCCATACCCGTATGAACACATGGCAACTCTACCTACACGTGTTCATTTTCAATTTACTAACAGCCTACCACCAGCACAAGAGAAAAAATATTTTGCCTTTGACATTTCAGAAGAGATTGCTATATAATTGTTACAGAATTTTAAACTGATATAATTTAAATCTATTTTAAGCAAAAATTAACAGGTAGCTAGCTACAGAATATGTGGGATATCAGAGAAATACCTAGGGAACAGATGTACAAATAAAGAAATACCGTGCACATAAGGTGTCACTTCTCAGGGTTAAGCAGAAAATGAAGCATGGACTGACCTTTCACTTGGATCCACACAGCCATCTAAATTAATTTAAACTAGATACAAGATCTATACAGTCCAATTTAATTTTATGAAGCAATTTTTCAAACTACATGCCAGTTACAATATACATGATGGAAATTGTGTGATGAATTTTTCATTTTAGCAACTACTAACTAATTTGTCTGTCAACTCTGTTGCTAGTTGAAGTGTGTCTATTAATCTATTTGTGTTTGGATCAATTCCATTTTCCTAATTTTCTGGGCAGCTTTCACAGAGACTCCATATTTCATAAAAAGAACCTCCCACAGCACACACTTTCTTCTGTCTTCCCATATGTTGCATTTTCCTTCAAGATAGCTCTGGTCTAGTGCCCAAGGTTAACATGCTTCTATCACAGACTAGTTGCACAACTAATGAATTCTTCTGGATTTACAGAGATAGAAAGCACCTGATTTACTCTTGTGAGCAGGAATTCCCTCAGTCAGTAAGGTGCTTATTAAGAGAAAGAGAAGATATTTTTTTATTATTTTGAAGGTTTATTTTACACTATTTCTTAATGATTTTACATCAACGCCTTTGAAGCAATTAAAGCCAAACAGTAAAATCAGGTTAATACAAATCTACAGTAAGCATAGGGTACATGTATGTTAACAAGAATGAGAACTCTGTGCATGACTAACCAGTTGAGTGCAGATCACTATTTTCTTTGGTATTTCAGATTTCATTACTAAACCAGGATGAACACAACTGACTCATTATCCTATAAGTGTGTAGAATGGATGCTCAAGCAGGTTATTCCAATTGTCACTTTTTTTTCCTTTGGGCTTTTTGAATGGAATACTGGATTTTAAAGACTACTTTGTTGTTAGCAATACAGACTATTCCAGTAGACTACTGATCCTCAGGAACACAGTAGCGCTCCTCTTCATAATTATTTTGACTGCCATAAGATAGATTTGCATCACGTTGTCTCCTTCACCACTGACACAACAGCACTAATACTTCTTATGATAAAGCAATTGATGATTAGTGCTAACATGATGTAGGAGCCCCAAGCCACAGATGTATTATTTATGGAAAAGGAATAGCAGATATGTTTTGGAAACAGACTGTATTGAAGGTCACTAAAATTATGTTTTGCTGTGAACTCTGCTTGCAAGGGTTTTACAAGAAAAGCCTAGTGGGTGCTCAGCCATATAGGATAACAGGAATGTTGCCTTCTGCTCCCTTTGGTGGAGAGCTGGGAAGTTAGTGGAGAGACAGGAACTTCTGCAGCACAGTCAAGCCCATCCAGATGTTGAGTGCTGTGGAGGATGCTCTCTCTCTTTCTACTGCAGGGAAGCCCAGAGTAGTCAGTAGACACACCACCCTCAAACTTTTAGCATTAGAGAGGACTAATCCAGGCCTCAGTGTTTTGCTATCCTCTTTCATTCTCTCTGGATTAGAATTCTTGTTCTGTTGTATCACAGTTAATGGGTTTACCACAATGGATGGATCCACCCAAGAAAAGGTTCTGCAACTTCCTACACGGTTCTTGAAGGTGAGAGAAAATGAATGCTGAATTCTTTCTTCTCTGAATGGGTACATCAGTAAGAAGGACATGGAGGAAACCTTTCCTTGTAACAGTGATACACTGAAACACTTTAAACAACACACTATTGGCAAATAAGTCAGAAAATCCCAGGCTCTCCCATTATGCACCACCGTAAGCATGGTCATCTCAGTGCACTGGGTTTTTTCTCTTTGTGGCAGGGACTCAAAGTAATTATCTTGACCATGGCTGTAAAGCACAGATAACTAGCCCATTAAAGCTGAAAGGAAAAACAAGTTGTTTGGAATGAATTATTAACTCAGATGAAAACACAACCATATGCATTACTTGATAGGTAGTACAGTACGTGAGGCTCCCAGAAGGAATAAATGCAAACACAATATAATCAACAGCAGTTTTGTTACCGTATTTACAGCAAGGATGGTAGATTTTCACCATAATCTATATCAGAGTCAGAAGGATACTTGATTTACTGCAGATTAAAAAACCTAGTGTGAGATAAATAAAGTACACCCGGTATTTTCATATTTTTAGAATTACTTTGGTAAATGGAAATGTTAGAAGTTATGCTCAGATAAGACTTAAAGAAGCTGGTTAAGCAAATTGCTAAATTATGAAACTTTGAGATTATTTTCAAGGAACAACTGCTATCTACATCACTAAATGATTCTCTAATATTAAACACACCTTTTATCTATATCAAGTAATGCAAGTAACTAGCAAATAATTCCTAAGAAAAACTAGTATCTTTACTCATCCAAAAATATTTTAAAATATTGAAGATTGTATCAAGTTCTCCCCACCACTCATTGCTATAGAGAAAGGTTCTTGATTGACAGATTGAAGGACAAAAATGATCCTTTTCCACCACAAAATCTCTCTACAACAGAATATAATCACTGACTAAAACACTAACAGAAAAATGTTCAAAGTTTTAAACATTTTCTTTTATGACATGCTTTTTCTAGTCAAGGACATCATGACAAGTAAGTTAGAAAATGTCTCTTCTCCTCTTTCAGAGCAATTCACTACTGACAGTGGTCTGTCATTCCCATGAGCTTCCACTTTTTTCTTTCAGTCAGACAAACAAAATACCCAACTGCCATCTCAGCTGTTTTACTCCTCACCAGCAGGTTCCCTTCTGAAGATTTCAGTCATTTCTGTGACACTGCTGTCTCTCCCACTTAACAAACAAGTCACGCTTCCTCCTTGGAAGATGGAGCGATATTTTTATACTACAGTGATCAAAACAGACAAATGTACAATCAGTCTTTAATCAGAAGATAGTCAGCAGAACGGTGGCAAGACAACTGATGTGGGGCTTTTATGGTGGAATTTACCATGCATGATTCAACACCTAAAAGGTAGACATCTAGCCTTAGCTTCCCTTTCAGAGAAAGCTTCCTGAGCTCAGAGAAAAGCATCAGCATCTCCAAGAGTGATTCATTGCACATAGCTTAGATACATTCTGTAGAAGGAATCAAATCCTCTTTGACAACATCTTCTGGGTGTGACTGACAATGCCAGTTAAGATGCATTAGAAAGCAAGCACTGTTGTACCATTGTACAGCATGTACAGAATTAACAAAATCCTCGTATACTAATGAGTGCTAAATGGGTGTACAGCAATTGTTCTGTGTGTGGTGGCATATATACAGAGATAAATCTGTTTATATGTGCATATGCAGCTATTCATATGTATCTTGAATATTCATATAAGGAAAAATTTGCATAAGAGAAATATATTTGGAGCAGGAAAATTGACTATTTTTTCAGTTTGGCTTGTGGCCTATTATTATATTAATTAGTAAAGTGTTCTGGAAAAAGACACTAACCTTAATGTAAAGGCATAATTTAGTCATAGCAGTTATTTTTCATAACCCTGAAGTACCTGAAGATCCTGATTTTTTAGGTTTGTTTTGTTTTGTTTATTTTGCAGTTTTTTCCTTTCCTTTTCTATTATTTTATGAAAGTAGATTCTTGTAAGGGTTTGAACAATATTTCAGAAATATTTCATGTTCAGCAGTGGAAATTATGACATAACGTTTCCTACCCTGAGAACATAAATTTTGGTTTTATCATTTTCAAGTAATCCCAAGGATCCCACAAAGCTGACAGATTCAGCATCCTAATGAAATTTAGACCATCTATCTGATCCAAATAGCCACAAGTAAGGATCACACTGTTTAACACAAACTTATCTGCCACAGATACATTCAAGCCACGGGGAGAAACTGTTGCCATGACATGAACCTAAAGAGACATAAAAAATTAAGGTACTGAAATAGAGTGAAAGAAGAAGAGACTGGCCACAGAAGTTGTGAATTATTTCCTGCAGTATATAACCTGTAGAGCTGGTGCACAGCCTGGGGCTGATCAGAAATATGGGAACATGTGGCTCTTCTCTGTTCGGTTCTTAATAAGCAAATAAATAAAAATATAATTGCATGCTTTCCAATAATTCAAGACAAATGTTCAGAGTATTCATTTTTCTCCAGTTTGTTTACTATATTCCATGCTGTTTGCTTTGTAGAGAAGAATGAAAAGCAAACACAGAACAAAAAAATAAAGTATCAAGGCAAACAAGGATACCATACAAAGAAGCAATGCAAAATCAAATGAAAAATACGTAACAATAACATATTGCAAAAATAAGCATTTGGGGAACGCTCCTGCACAGAACTAGAGTATAATTTAGGTTCTCTCAACATCTCAGTAGCATTGTGAGGGTTTTTTTAAAAAAGTAATTAAGATGAGTTTTAATAATGCCTACCACATTTTACTGTGCACTGAGCTAGGCAGAAATTTATGCCATTTCTGAAATTTTGCAGCATTATCCCATAATTTCAGTTTAGATTCATGAAACACGAAAATATCTTCCAGATTATTAAACTAACTTATTTAAAAATTGTGTAGAGGTCCCAACTCCATTTGTCAATTTTCAGCTGCATTTTAGAAAAAATGAGACTCAACTAAGATGTATCATCTAGATTACAACACCATCTAACATGTGACATGCAATTTCTAAACCTACCAAAAGGTGATTCACAGCACAAAAGTTTAAATTCTAACCATACAGATGTGATATGAAAAAGTACACAAAAGAACAAAAACCCAAAAAAGTTTAGAATGGTAGAAGAGCTTTCAGTAGCACAGACTGATTAAGCATTTGTTCACATATTGCTTTCTCTTATTTATTTTGGCTTTGAATTATACACATCATTTTCATCTCCATCTGTCCCAAAGCAACATTTGTTCCAGTTTTAATTTGTATTATTCTCTGTTTCCTTCATGTCATTAGCATTTTTTTTTCCATTAAGTACAAGAAGCTTGTACTTGAGTACAACACCAGTACTGCCAGTATGGATTTTGAATCTGACACATCTTACTGGATGTAATGCTTCACATTCTCAATACAGCTAAGTGTCCGTGAACATTTTAAAGGAGAAAATTATTTTGTGTAAAATGTCTGGGGTGCATATTGTTATAAATTTTCAAGGCCAAGGAGGAAGAAAACATGCCAACAGATATATATCCCTGGTGAAAGGAATATGCTTAACTGGGAAAAGAAACAAAGGGACATGAGTCAAAGAAACAAAAAAAACCTGCTGGACGTACTTGTAGATACACATATGTCATACAAATAAGTCAGAAATTAAAACATGATTGACAACACTTGAACTCCATGTGAAGTGAAGAAAGCACAATCTGACTGATGGATTTATCGACATTTATTTAATTCTAACTCTAAAATGAAATTCTGAACTATTGTTAGATTGATATAGGCAATGCCATTCAATTCTGTAGATACAGAAAAATTTCCAGATATAGTTCAGATACTCTCATCAACTTCATTGTTAAACCTGACAACATTTAAGTGACAAGACTGTCTTAATTTAACCAAGTCATCAGAACCAATCCTGTCATTACTTGATGTATTTATCTTACAAATTTTTACAAGTAGCATAGTCAAGATCACACAGAAGCTGATATTTCAGAAAAAAGAAATATTTTTTATATATTTCCACAATTTCATTCCACATGTAGTAAAAACTGCAGAGTCTTAAAATTCTTTGAACTTAAGAAGTTCAATTTTTTTCTGTACTACTTGACAAGCAACCTTCAATTTTTTGATATCACTGATGATTCTAATCATCTAGACTGGAAATATATGATTTTCCTTAAATCCTAACACTTAGGTTCAAAATTCCTACAGGATGGTATTTCACTGTATAACTAATATTAACTTTGAAATTATCATTGGCATTAAACAGCCACTTTACAAGGAGTTCCAGATTCCCAGCTACAATGCTGTAGACACTGATGATGGGGGTTTTTTTCCCTCTGAAAGACACAGGACCTCAAGCCAAATTAATCTCAGTTTGAGATTAAGATGAGCCAACATGACATGGTTTCACTCAACTTCAAAAATGCAGGTGTCCACTACAAATTATAAAGTCAAGAGACAACTCTCCAGCAGATGAATCAGACATACACTTCATAAGATGTCCAGAGGGATTACAATTTCAGAATAGCAGAAAGCTTAGCAGAAGAAATTCTGACTGCAGTATGAACAGCAAGTTGCACACACTGATTCTGATAACAGTTGATGAGTGACCAAGAAGAGCATTGTCAAGTGTGTGATGGAAGCCCATGTGCTGAAGCCACAGTACGCCCCACAGTCCCCAGCAGAACATAGAGCTGACAGGAGTTAATTATGCTGGAATCCAATTCCCCAGTTTTACACGGAAGCAAGATAAACCACGTTTTCATTGCAGAAGCTGGGCAGGCACCACCAGAAGACAATAAACAGCAACTACAAGATGAAAACACCAGGAGATTCTGGGCCCACTTCTGAGTCAAAACATTCTACACAATTTGTGACTTATGCTATCTTTTCCTGAAGAGTCTCTGACTTTTTAGAATACATAAGGGCACCTCTAGCTCAGGACTTCAACTTTTCAGTCACTCCCTTTCTGCATGAAACATCAACAGTCTTAAACCTCATTCTTCTCCTTTTTCTCTGCTCTACAGAAATACAGTGTCCATGATTCATTTAAATCTTTATATTGTGTCTTTCATCATAGTAACCAAGATCTAATTCTGGGCTTTGTGAACTGAGATTTGGCTTAGATAAATAAATTCTGAAAATCCACAAGAACCAGATGGACCTGCTCTATCACACTGAATAACTAAACTCCTCTTGTCCATAAATGACAGCTGCGATCAGACATTAGTTGTATTGACTTAAATGTTTCTTCTACTTATCTAATTTTATCAACAGCAGAAAAATTATATCTAAATTCTAATTCACCTTGTTTCAAATAATAATGCTGCTTCCTTTCATAGTGACAGTTTCAAAGCTGTGGCATGGTTGATCATCTATATTTCTAAACTTTCCATACACAAATGTTCTACCTAAAACTTAATCTGCTTATTAAATGTGCCACTTGTAAGGAAAAACTCTTTTCCATCTGCTGAGGAAAATCACTCTGCACCCAGCAGTAAGCAGAATTGACACAATAAATATGAGAGAGAGATTCCACAACACAAGCAAGTTTTAATTCCATTAATTCCTTTTGCGCCCTGAGGTACCATTTGTGATTCTAATGGCAAATGCAAACCAGACATTTATAAATGGCAAACAAAAAGGCCAAACCATTTATTGCATCTTGATTTATGGTATCACATTATTTTGCTTATACAATTTTAGCATAATCAGGAAACTTCCAGAAACAGCACCAATTGCTCAAGCTTTATGTAGTGAAACACACATATAAAACAATTACGTAAATCCAATCTAATAGCTAGTGTATCATATTTATTAATTCTTTCAGATTATCAGAGTCTGTTTTCCTCTTCCACTGTTTTTATGCTTGGCTTTAAGAACATTTTAGTTTCCTAAAGCTCAACTGAATTACTCAAATGCTTGATTTTAAGTATAGAATGTTTGTGAGACTAGTTTTAGCCTTGTCTTTTCACATGCCATGCAATGCATGGCATATGATGAAACATTCTAATACTGGTGAAGCCCTGGAGCAGTGGGCCTTTGCATCTCAATCTTCATTCTGTGAATTGTTCATCAGGGAATTCATTCAAAGTGCTTTTGCTGTGGTATCGAATGCCTTCAGTGGCTAAACTCTTTACTTGCTACCTCAAACCCTGAGATTTCTACTGTGCACAAGGTGCTAATCATCTTAAAATTCTGGCAACACAAGAGAAATGCATTTAAGTTATACACTTCAGAGGTATGAACACACTTTAAAAAGCTTAGGCATCTAAATCAATCACAACAAATAAAGCTAGAAAATAGCATTTTCTTTCTTTACAGTGCTGGTTTATTTATTTGTTCTTGAATTTTTTACTACTAAATTATTTTTAAGGTAGCTTAAAGTTAGGAAGCTGAAAAAAAAAACCTAAGTTGCTCCTCTCCTCTGCCATAAAATTTTGAAGCACTTTCTTTTTTTTATTTCCTGAATGAAACTGGTTAGAATTCTGATCTAGCACATCTAAAGTTAAAGATAAAAATGTTTCTTCATAATATCTCCACTCACATCTATGCATTGGTTTGTGCTTGGTTAGTGTGAACAGAAAAGGACAAAAAAGACTTTCCAACGTTTGGAGAGAAAGAAGAGGAAAAGGAAAATTGTCAAGATTTTTATTGTAGTTTCTTTCTCTGACTTCTAGCATATGTTGTTATGATTTTTTTATAATCAATCAGACCTCATAAACAGAATAGAAATACTTTTGCTGTGTATACCTTAGTCTCAATTTAGAGACAGCAGTTATACTGTCTAGAACTTGACATTCAAGTTTCCCATCTTTATGCAAACACTTTTCCAATTTTTATTAAAGATACCTTTTTTTTTTTTTTAAGTTGAGTTAAAAGGAGTTCATAGACGTGAGAAATGTAAAGCAGCTCATGGATGGCTTCCAAACATTTCACTACAAAAAGAATTCTGCTAGTAATTGTTCCAAAATTTCTTTTTTCCCTCATTTTGGCACTCTGGAATAGAATAGAGCTGAATTCCTCAATGATTAACTTACTCCCCTTCACAAGAAATCATTAATTTACTAAACAACTTTAATTACTGTTTGGAGCTTACATTCAATCCAATTCAGCACAAACAAATATTTAGCAGTTCAAGATGTTCTTTATTTTAAGCACCTCTGTCTCTACACTTTAACAGTTAGTTTGTGATAAATACAGACTATTGAATCAGGCTTTTGAGGGTAGAGGAGGGGAGAGAACAACCCAAAAAAAAACCCCAAACCAAACCAATTTCTTCTTAAAAAAATCTTTAATGAATGGATTAAACAAGTGAAATCAAGTTAAATCCTGTATTATGTTGCAAGAATACACTTGCATTAAACAAAATTAATGTCAGAAGCCATGAGTTTTCTGTTTATACTGCTAGTTGGTGTGGCTGAGATAACTTTTCCAGGACCACTGGATAAGGCCTGCGGGTGAATGCACACAAAGCCACTTAGGCCCTACAGATGAGACCATGCAAATACACAAACCTGAGCTCCCTCTCCTCTGTAAGCTACCTTTAACACCCACTGGAAATCTCTCCTAGCACAGGCTCGGGTGAGAAGGTTACAAAGAAGACAAAATCTCGTGGTGTTCTTCAGATGAGAGTAGCTCATCTCTGCTTAGCTGATGGTGTTAGCTATCCTATGTATAAGGCCAATGGGAATTCTGTCACTGGGTTAAATCCTAATTCTACTGGAATCCTACTCTGTGAATTGTGAACTGTAATTGATGATGGTTTTAACTCTGCAATCTTGCCAGGGAACAGCAAGAGGTGCAAAAATAATGGGTTTTTTTCTTTTTTAATTTATATTCACAGGATTTATATGTTCCTCTTGCAACTTTATTGCTTGTTTTGATTCAAATATTAGTTATATTCCAGAAGAATTAATGGAATTATGAAATATCAACAGTTTCCAAGACTCATTTCCCTGAAGACACTGTTGAAAAAAATTATTAAAAGTTGCAGAGCTTAGGTAATATTCCTCTATTGAAACAATCTACAATGATTTAAAACACATTCGAGTCAGTCAAATATTATGGGGTAGAAAAATCTAATGGTCCAAATCCAAACCTGGCATGAAACCTGGCCAAGATGTATCAAATGCTAGGAAGTCTCCACAATCCTTACCTTTAAATTCCTTCACCTCAAATAGTACTTTGTTTGCAGTAACAATAAGGACATAAAACACTTAATTTATAATCATTAAAACTTTCCTGGGTACAGAAAAAGAAAAGCCACAAAGCAAGGTCCTCAGGCAATTCTGCTTCAAATAATATCTTTTCTTTTTTTTTTTTTTTTTCATGGCTTTAATATACTATTCCTTATTCTTCCTTCCTGCCAACTTTCAGGTTCATTTGACATGGAATAAACCATTTTCTATAAATGTGACCAATCTTTACATTGCTTGGATTTGTAAAAATATTGCAGTTCTTAAAGATAAAAAATATAAAGGCCCATAATGTTTCACCTGCTGCACAATACCACCAATTAAACTTTGGTTTTTGAAACCAGGTGAATTTCTTTAAAATTCTCTGCTTTATGATAATGACAAAAAAAATAAATAATTAACGTCATTTCAATTTTTGTTTAACGTGATACAGTGAAATTCTACATTCATTGCAATTTTCAGCCTCTGTGATTCTGGGAGCATTTCAGTTGAGGACTCTGCAGTTACATGAACTCTGGTAAATTAAACGTGCCGAGCCTCTTCTGTGCCACTGAGAGTAAGTGCTTTGGCATGCATGCAAAAATCCCTTCTATTTCAGAACAGAGAAGCCTTATCTGCATCAGTTATCAGAAACTGCCAGTGACCCACCTTAGGTCCTAAGTTGTCCCTAAATACTGTTTGAGAAAGTGTTAATTGTATAAGCCAAAGCATCTTAGGAAACATGCCAACAACTAAACTCTAGCCCTGTTTGCTACTATACATAGCCTGCAAGCCCAGCATCTTCTAAAGCACAAAGTAACTAAACAATCTGGGATATACTACATTGCTCTCATCATAAAAATCACTTGTTAAAAAATCTGAAATATAAGCTAGAAATTTAACTCTTCTGTACTTGGGAACTGCAACTACTGCAATGATCTTTTGATAATGACATGCTTGCGTTTAAGAGTTTTGTAATTACTTGATTTCAAGGTAATTGCTCTATGGCAGTATGTAGCAATTAATGTGAATATTTTGATATTTTGATATTGAAGTAATAAGGCCAACATAAAACATTTAAAAACCTGAAAGTTGCATTTTATACCAGTACTTCTGTGAACTTAATTTCAACCTGGTTTGAGTTATTTTTTAACTTTTTCTCACACATGGAGTTATACACTACATGTTATTTACTGAAATCAAAGGTCCACAACAGTTTTGATATGCTATTAATAAAGAAAAAAAACATCATTTGAAAAACAAACAGTAGCCTACAGAAAGTGATGATATCCTGAAGGCATAGATTGTTTGTATTTGACACCACTTTCTATTGTAGTAAGAGCTGAACACGGTAGCAGTTGACTAAGGATCTATCCTTTGAACCACAAATGCCACAAATTCTGGCACCATAATCTCAAATATAATAGATGATCAAATAATTTCTAGCTTCTATCAAATTCTGCAAGAATATTGGGAAATTGGATTGCTCTTTCTAGATACTTTATTAAGAAATTCAGGTACCATCTATTCCAGAAGTATAGCTATGTGACATAATACAAAGGAAGAGTGAATGGAGATAGGGAAGGATTTTTTTTAAGCTTATGTGCAGGCTCATCATCAGTCAGTTCAGCAGTCTGTATTAATCTACATCCTCTGAATGTTTGATACAGTTTTCCATGGAGTTACATGTCAGATAAATAAAACAGCTTCCAAAAATAATTCACAATTAGTAAGTCCCCTTTTATGAAGGAAAATATTCAATACAGTAAATTTATATGAAATACACAGTAAATGGAACCAGGAAATTTCACTCAGTGGTATGCTTATCTTCCCTAGAAAATGTAACTGTTTAATGATTTACCTACCCATATTCTACCACAGGATGGAAGGCTACGGTGGCCTTGCTTTGGTTTCTGCTAGGGCTTTCAGGGTGCTATTTTTGCTGTTGACCAAAGTCTTCACAGTGATTTTACAGAAAAATGGACTTTAATGTCACATCTCCCTGCTTACCCTACTGAGAACCATTTCTATTTCTGCCCCAGTGAGTCAAAGGCAGTTACCTCCATCTCCAGCTAATACATCTCTAGATCACAGAAGCTATTTCCCCTAAGCTATCCAACTACTAACATAGTTAGACTAAAATAACAACCATTGCTTTTAAGATGTTTTTGCTAGAAATTGGCTGTATTTAAAGAGGAAGACCATGTGTCCCAAAGCATGCTATTTCTTGCAATAGTACTTAGTGGTCTAACAAAAATGCTCATTTGCATTAATATATGACATGAACTGAACTCTTCAGGCTATTTAAATGTGAACTAGACAATATCTCACAAAACTTTTAGCTCACAAATTTTCCCCTGTCATTTATGAGCTCAGCCAAGCTAAATCATCCCAGCATTTCTGTATGTTGTACTCAGTAAGTGTAACTCATACGTAACACAACGTAACACAACGGAAACCAATTCCTTCTTTCAGCTTCCTACTACAAGCTCACACTTAAAGCCTCATTTTAGGATTTTAAGTTGCATCACAGGCTGATTTCAGTCAAATACAGACCAGAGGTCACACATTCTTCTTTTGCCCATTCACTTGGAGAACTAAGCCTTTTTATCCCATCTTTGTATGACAACTGGATTTCCAGTGACAATGTCTTTCCAGCAGTAAGTAAACATACTGAAAGTAAACCCGAAAATCTGGAAAAGGAGATATTGTTTGAAGAGATACAAAATAAGCAGCAATTTTCTAAAATAACATGAAATTTTTCAAGTAAGAGCAGTTCAATTTAAATGTTCAAGGGGATTGAATCAACATTGCTTTCTAAGGTCCATTCTTAAAACATAGGTTTAACTTTACCTTTTCATTTAGCTATATGACAGAATTTCACCAAAAAGTTTCATTTGCAGCAGAAATTAAAGTCACATTACATACAGAATTTAAAAGTCATGTCTCTTTAAATTCTCAGTTTTTCTAAGTTATAAGATATTTTAATGCAAGAAAATTCTTGATGAAAGTTCATCACACAGGTTCACCTTTCCATTGTCCATTCTTCTATCACAATGAAATGCTTTTTAAACACAGCCGAGCTGGATTCCACAGTCATGAGTCATGTCAAAATATACAACAAAGAAAAGGATGCACAACATACACAAAAAATGTTTTAAATAATTATATTTCCTTGGTTAGTATTGCAACTAAGATTTCTTCGCACAGGATTGGTTAATTTGGGTGTAAACACATATATTATAGCTGCACTTCTTTTTCTTTTGTTTTTAATTTTTAACTGGAAATAGTTCAAGCTTACCCAAATGTGGTGGATGGCAATAAAGTACAAAGAATAAAGAGTTCCTTTTCCTATCAGCTATCAGAATACACCTCCACAGATGTACTCTAGAAACATGGCAAACCTTGAAAATATTGGCATGAAGAGAAGTAAGGCTGAGTTTTCCAACTCTCTCTCTCGTGGTAAGAAAACCCTTTTCCTTTGATTGTAACAAGTGAAATACAGCACTTAAAATTTATCTGGTAGCTACTTTAATCCAAGATTAGGGAGGTCCTACCTCCAGTTAACTGAAAGCAAAGCAAGCTGAGATTGCATATGAACACCAAAAATATTAAAAATGGAAATCTGACAATCATCAAACTCCTGAGTATTAGTTGGGGTTTTTCCCCATAGTTCTGTTATAGAAGGCAGCAATTTTAACAGGCCTAATAATTTGTATATATTGGGAACCTACTTTCACTCCATTGAAAGGAATGGAGTGAAAAATTTATTTTCAGATACTTGATGTAGTAATAGAATGATTAGAAGGAATATAAATCTTTAGGTATTATTATTATTATTATTATAATTGAAGGAATGTTCAGAAATTGTAAATTAAAACCAGTCTTACAAAAATGTCTTACAACAGCTTTGAGCATCTAATTTTATATCTTGATACTCTAATTGTCAGATGAAGTCTAATGGGTGGTATTTTCTCCTCTCTTCCAGAAACAAGAGTTTCAAGGAACACAGGTTTTTATAAAACACAGGACTTTATATGGGGACAAACTTAAATTAAGCTCTTCTTTAAGTTTCCATGTGTAGGAATATAATGTATCCAAGATCACTTGTATCCAGAACCCAGAAATCTAAGAAACTTTCTGATTCGTGTTCCTGTTTTCTTATTTAAGTGACAACACTGCAAAATGTAGGCTGGTTAAAACAGTTCCTGAGGGCAATATATTGAAAATAACATCCTGTTCCATATGGACAACTAGACATCCCACCCAAGCTGAAGTTTTTCAAATCTTAAATTTAGGAACAGAAGATTGACATCAGAAGTCTTGATCATCTAACTCAAGCATCTCTCAGTCTCAAAAAACTTTGGAAAACCTGTTTGGTCCAAGAGGGTCAAGCATCAAAATGTGTTTTATATCCTCACAAAGCCCGTAACACACACTATTTTTCCAAACTCCACAGTCCACTGTGATCCAAAATCCCTGGGATTGGGGGATTCTTTTCAGACCTCAGGGATTTTGTTTAGGATTTTTGTTGTTTTGCTGGTTTTTGGCTTTTTGGTTTTTAGATGGGATTCATGGCAGCAGACTATGGCACAAACAACAGATTAAAATGAAAATAAAATTACAACAATGGCTAACCATGGAATTTAGGAGAGGGACCCTTCTGAATCACAGAATGGCACTTAGCAATGAGAGAGGCAAAAAAGCTTAACGAAGTTTATCACCACTAAAATTTTACTGTGGCCCACTGTGTACTTAACCTCTTCAGGGAGGATTAAAAAAAAATAAAAGAATCATCACCCCAAACCAATGTTATTATTTATCACATAAACAATCAGTCTGGCTTTCAAGCAGTGTAGTGTCCAGGACTGAGCACTGGCCAGACCAGATTATAGGATATAAGGCTGAAAGATCTCTTTTCAGCTATCGAGTATAAATTCCAGCAACTGCAAGCAGCCTCAGCACATAACTTTCTCTGTAAGTGTATCAAGTTTCATTGTATGAGTAATCAAACTCCTTGTCTTCATTGCTTCTATTGCCATGACTTTTTTTGAAACATCACAATCTGCAGCTTGCAAAAACAATGAGAAGAAACACTGACAATGGCAAAAAATTAATTCATATCATGACTTTCTCTAATAATAAAATGCATGCAAAATAACCTATGAAAAAAATAAATGAATCTCTGAAAAAAAGAAATTAAATAATGAATATTCATGGTTTGGAATGGGTAACAATATTTTTGGAAATAATTAATACAGTTAATCACCTCAAAGGCTTTTTTTTTTTTTTTTTTTTTTACGAAAGGGTGCTTCTAATAGATTCTTTATTATCCTACCTTGTAAGAATTTATTTGTTTTTTAATTATCACAGATGAAAATATCTGAAAAAATTTCATGCTATTTTAAGATGTTTTACTCTTAAATAAAGACTGGACACTCAGTCTAAGTTAACCAGCACAAGCATCTGAGAAAGTCTTATGTGAACACAAGAACAACTTCAAACAATCATACAACAACCAGGCAAAACCAAACTATGCAAGAGTCCTGCAATTTCCTTAATTAAGAACTTCTAAGCTGATGGTGAAGCTTTACATGTTCCTTGACTTCCATTGTTGGTCTTGGCTCTCCCTGCCTGTAGCCCTCATCAATTAGAGCAATTCTGTACTCGAAAAACTTCGTCCCTTTGCTCTCAAATGTGGGGAACTTCCTAACAAATGGTACAGTCACAGGTAGGACCAGCCATGCCTCCTACGTGCTCTTGATACACCAAACCTGAGAGGACAGCCTGGGAGAAAACACTCCATTCAATTTAAAAAAAAATAAAAATAAAAAATAAGAAAATAGGGAATGCAGCTAGCTTAAAGTTATTAATACCTTTAATTGTTTTAATTTTACTAAACACACAAATGCCAAAACATAGAATTTTTAACAAGAAAGAAATGTTATGACTTCAAATTTTTGCCTTTCAATCTATAATTCTTAACTGTTTCCAAAACAATTCCTATCATATCCCAGCAAAGAACATGAGCATTCAGTCAAAGAAAAAGGGAAATGGAGCTGAGAGTAAGATTTGATTCAACAGGTGGATTCAGTGGTTTATATCCATATCAGCACGGCTGGTACTACAATCCTGCACATAAAATAAGGATAATATTTTAGTTTTGCACTAAAAAAAATATTTTCAGATAAAGCAAACAGGCTAGAAATGTTCCAAGTATGATAGGGCTCAAAAGTATGAGAATCAGAGTTGTGCCTTTTCTCTCATAAATGCACAGTATTATAACCCAGAACTGATGCAATACCATACACCAGATCCTCATCACAATCACATCAGCCACAATCCTTTGAAAAAAATTGGCTGTCAGACCAACCAGATCTTAGAAGGAAAAAGATATATAAGAATTTGGATTTAAAACATTGTGATATCATTATAACATTTTACTTCAAAAGATCTCTTGCACACACCCCAAGATATCTTCCCCACTCCCAATTTTTAAGTTTTGTTTATATTTTTTCATTTACAAGAGTAGCATTCAGTCATAACTTTCAAAGTTGTTAAACATATAGCTTCACTACATCAAAAATTTCTAATTAGTTTATGTGAGGCTTAATTTTGAGAGGAGCTTAATTACAAAACTATGTTGCATTAGACTCGTTCATATTTCAAACACGTTAGTAATCTGAGTTGCATTACATAAATGATCTTTACAACAACCACTTTTTAGAAGTGACTGTCTTCAGGACTGATGCAAGGAAAGACATGTCTAAGCAATCTTCCAGCAGATTTCACAGATGGCTCACAAGGCTGTCACAAGGCACAAAGAAAGAAAGTTGCTTATTTCTTTATAGAGATGTAAATACAAAGCACAATCTAGATTTAAGCATAAAAACTGTTCATTTACCAATAACTCTTCTAAACCTTACTCTGGCTCACTAATATTTCTTACATCAAAGTGAATTAATAAAAGTAAAAATTAATAGGCTGCAAGGAAATAAGTGTATTTCATGCTGATTTGATGTCAGGTACTGCCATACAAAAATACAGAACATGTGCTCTACAAATGCAGCTTTCTATGCACTTTTCTATGCAAGCTATAACAGAGATTGGTTGGTTAGTACAAGCAAACACAGGAAAGTGGCACTGAGAAGTCACAGGATACACTGGTTATAACATTTCACGAAAAAACACATGGTTTTTCAAAAGGTAACTAAGGCTTAATGTTGTAGATCAAATTCTGAGAACCAGAACCATCATCAGGTTGTGTTCTGTCACTGTGCTGTGAAACAAAACCAAACACAAATGTATATATTTATTTTTTTAAGTCTACCACACTCATCATAATAGACACTTTTCCTGGTCTATAAGGCAGACTAGGGCTTTTTCCAGTATTTGCTTCTTTATTATGGAAAACAGCAAAAGGAAATAAGGTCTAATGGATCATACTGGCATTTTTTAATAACCTTCACATGAACCAATCCTTCTCTCAGCCTTCCCATTGCATTGGGAAAAATAACAATCCATGCAAAAAACCCAGACTAAAGAAAATTTAAAATCAGGATACATTTTCTTCCCTTCAGCTTCTTGAGACTCAACTAACCTGGCTGTAAGCATCTGGCAACAAGCAAGTGGCATATGTAAGTTGTTTACAGACTTTGTGTATCTCAGAAATAGAAAGCCTAGGGCTCTTGTCAAAAAGTTTCAATTTGCTCTAAAACACTGTTCTTCTAAGACATCAGTCCCTGAGACTCTCTTTTTGGTCAGCAATTTTCTTTAAACAATTATAGCATCTCAAGTAAGGCTTGCAGAAGGAAATCACAGTGGTTAAGTGTCACACTGAAATCCAGAGACAGTGCCCAAGAGACATTAGAAAGCATTAGCCAATAGTCTGGTCTTGACTCATTATATCAATTTTACTACACATAATGAGTCTTTTGCTGTTTTCTTCTTGGGGACACAATCTTTATTTTTGTTAAGCTCAGACAGGTATTAATTTTTTTTGTTGTGTTCTATGTTAAGAGCTACTATTAGAGAATAGTCTTACAGAAGCTTCATTACAAGAAGTCTTTACAACAAAAAACAAATCATACAACTTTTCATTCTCCTAGACAGTTGTTTAATTACACAATCCAGTCTCATAACTTACAAATGTATTGAGAAATTACTTGAAACTGTGGCATTTAATACAGCATAATAATTTAACTTCATGGTTCTATATAAGGCTGAATGCACTATGGGAGTCTTTCAAGTCTCTGCCTCTCAGAGATTCTTGTGATATATTAAACAAATAGACGAGCAAAAAATTACCTTTTTGTTATGTAAAACAAGACGTTGTAATGAACTTCACAGGCAATTCCAATACCCCACTGTGCTTTCTAGAGCTCTCAAATCAGAAATAGAGAACATTTCTCCTAGGTGGTTCTTTTCCACACAGACTCATTACATACCCTTTTATTTTGTGATACAGCAATGCATTATTGCCTCTATGGCTGACATAATTATAGGTAAATGTATTCGATAAGTGGTATCTTCTTCCCTGCCCAGATCTTTCCTCCCACACTGTCTATGGATATAGACAAGTCTTTTTTTTTTTTCCTTTCTCTGTATCATCAACTGTACTATTTTCATCCAATACATATATTTGTGTGTGAAATACATATTAGTTTTATATATTCAGGTAAGTTCAAGGAAGCTCAAGAACAAATTAACAATATTTTAAACCAACCCCAAACAACAAAGCAAACCTAGTACTATGAGTCTTTCGAGATTCAACCATCATTAAACTCAAGAGGCTGATATTTCTTTAATTATTACACCTTAAGAAGTTATTTTTAGGTTTTGTGCATTGCAGTCTACTGCTGTTAGTATGACAACCATAATAAAATAATCATCTTATTTCCTCTAGCAGTGTGATCACTGGACAGCTGCTATAGTTATTCCCATGGTGGTGTTTGAAGAAAAACATATTTACCTTCCTTCACATATAAAGGCAGTAGCAACAGAAGATGTCAGCTTCAATATGTAGTGCACTACTATGTCTACTGCCTCATGCCTTTAATGTTTTTCCCAGTAGCTTGTAAATTTTTAAAAATCAGTCTTTAAATAGGTTTCTAGATTAATTAGGGGAGATTTTTTAACCATCACTCAGGATTTACTGCTCATCTGGGCTGTGGACAGCAAGGTTAAGTCACTGATATTCTGTCATCACCTTTCATCTTCTTAATGTTTACCAGCATGATACAAACATATATATATCTATATATATAGATATAAAGATACACACACATACATACATATATATACACACACACACATATATATATATGCATGTGTGTGTGTATATACATGATGAATATGTAAAATTATATGGAATTTGCTGTACAACCACAAAACAAGGTTTTGTGGAAGGATTCTTCACATTTTGACATCAATTTTGGAAGGCATTCAGATCTCTGTCTAGGATAAGCCTATATTATATTATTTTATTCAGTGCAAGCCAAATTTCTTCTACATACTTGTTACTTTAAAAGTGACAGAAATCACTGAGTATGGTTTAATATGTTGGACAGTTTGGAGACCTCAAGCATTTCCTTTATCATCTAGCTTCTCAAGTTTAAATTTTCCAATGGAAAGTCAGTCTCTCTCTACTATTAAGTAGTTACAATAGAAGTAAATACTGAGAGATAATACTTTTCTATATCCATTTCATGACAACCAGATATAAATACTTCAGAAGCAATGTTATGATTTGCTATTCTAATTAAAAGAGACTGTCACTTTTCCTCCTCTGATCAGTAGGAGTAAAGATTCCTGTGCAAATAATGTATGTGATATGAAGATAAAGTGTTCAGAAGAAAAATTCTATCTAGAGGGCAGATGATCTGAAGTAGCCAAGTAAAAGTTCTGATACTGCCACTGAAGATCTACACTTAAACTGAAAACAGGAAAAAAAAATCAGAATCTCAAGGAATAGCATTAGCCTTAACTGACTCTTACTGTGGAACCTATTTCCTTCATCAGAACTTCTGGAAACTTTAAAATATTTTAAGGTAACAAAGAAATATAATTCTGTGACATGGCTTGAGGATGCAGAGCAGCCTGCCTTGAAAACACAGCATCTACTCCCTGCCAGAAAACACGTGCTTTCCATCTCAGTTTGGCTATTACAGGTTAAAGAGAGGAAATGAAGGAGGATTACCATTTTACAAGATTCAAGATGCATCACTCTTCTTATCACTGTGCGGGCTACTCAAGCTTTTTGCTTACCATCTTTCCCTTACCCATCCTTCTGTCCTTCTGTTTTGGTTTTTGTTTGTTAGTTTGTTTTGGGGTTTTTTGGGTTTCTTTTTTGTTGTTGTTTAAAAGAAATAGAGATTACTTGACTTTGTGTCTTCCATGTGACTGCTGAGTTCAGGACCACAAGCACCACACTAACAACTGACTAGAACTAAGCACCCTATTGTCCATAAAAGCTTATCAGGTGTCATAGTAGTTTAAAAAATAGTAGTTTAAAAAATGGTGTGTCACTTCTGACCTTCTAGACTAAAGTTATTTGTGTGAGTTAAAAGGAAAAACAGGAACTCCATATTCTCTTTGACATACTTATTTCTTACAGTATTTTTTTTCCCTCTAGGTATGAGTATGTAACCAGAAACAAGTGCACCATAGCTCAACCAACGTCTTCAAATATGTGGCCAGAATCTTCAACACCACTTGGAAGATATGAAACTTCCCTTATTAAAGTAACTACAGCTAGAATTAGGTATCTGGGGGTTTTCCCAAGCAAAGAAATAGTATGTTGAAACATAGAGTTCTCAGGAAACTCTGAAAAAGGATGATGCAAAACTTAACAGCCAGGTGAATTTCAATTAATTTGTAACTTTTTTCCCTTTTTGAAATCCCTTTCCTGAAAATAAACATGCAGTTATATTCCTAAAAATCCCACTTATTCCACAGGTTTATTACAACTGAAGACGATTAAGCTTGAACTGAGCATTTCAGATTCAAACTGCTTCGCATTCTTCTCTGTTTTTAATAAAAAACTCCCCGTGATTTTGGATGATAAGCAGCCAGCACATCTGTAGGCTATGCCTATTTGACAGGCTTTAGTCTGTCTTTGCTTGGGGTCAAGCATGACAAATTTCCAGGGAGATAACACTTGTCACATCTTAAGGCCATCCAGACAGTAATCATGTCTGCTGCTTGCAGAAACAACATCTGCCAGTGCAACAAACAAGAGCTCTTGATTCACACAATCTCTAGCTGAGCTCCCAGCTCATTAGGGACCCAAGTGCTGCCTCTTACACAGGAAAAACACACCTGTCACTGAACGAGCAAAGTGCCTCACTCTGCTGCAGCCTTCAACACAGCGTCTCCTGCTGAGCCTCAGCTTCACAGGATCAAGCGCCTCTTCACTCACAGAAGATCTTGTCAGACTCAGCGTCTCAGCATTACCTGCTAAGTGGGAAGATTTTCAGCTGTGAAGCTTTCACACACACCCCGCTAAAGCCCCAGGTGCAGTGGTGCTTCTTCAGGCAGGATCAGGCAGGATCCCGGAGCCCACGCTGTGGGCATTGGGCTCCCTCTGCAAAGCCCTCCAGCACTCCTCAGCTCCTTTGGGCACCTCGCCTAGGAAGATATTCTGGAGCCACAGCATCAACTTAACATTTACCACGCACTAATGTTTCCTCAAGGCCCCCAGACTTATCCAACTGCATAAGGTTATACACTTGGCAGGATCATACAGGAACATTTAAGTCTCTATTCCTACTTACTCATTCAAAGGCATCTGTCCCCATCTTGCCTTAAGGTTAGAAACTGTTGTAGTATGGAAAAGGACCTAGAAAAACCTGGCAGTTAAAAATAACAAGTTCACCTTTAGAATGCTTGATATGAAATTACTTATCTTTTAAAACAAATAATGTGTTAGGAAGAGGTGAGATTTCACTCAGGGAAAACTTCAAAGATAGTACTTTTCGTAGGATTGACATCTGAAAGGCTATCAATCTAATTTTCCTTTTAAATAATCCTAACCAAACATCATCTTAGAATTACAAAATAAGAAAAACAGTCTTTGAAGGAAAAAAAGAACTTCCTACATGTTGACAAAATTATTTAAAAAATAAACTTGGAAAAAATTTAGCAATTTTACATGGCTCAAAAAAATTAACATGCCAAATATATTCAGGGATTTGAGTTGCTTAATCTTTAAAACATGAGAAAAGTACCGCTGATATCTTGGGATAAAATCTTCAGTAGCTATTACTAGATGCCAGAAGGTAAACTAAGAGACTAACAATACAGGAAAAATACCTGAGATAATCTTTGCAGAGGTAAATTCCATGTCTGGGACTGATGTTAATATAACACATCAAATAATCTGCTTTGCCTATAGGCACTAGATCCCTTCTGGCATCCTTCTTTCTTACACAGAGACAAAGGAGACTGCACAGCACAAGGAGTTTCAGTCCTGAGATGTGCTTTCCACTTCCTACTGCTACACAAACTTCCCATGTGGTCTGCAGAAAACCCTTTTTATCTCTTTCCAGTAAGGCAACACCTGTGAACTATAACTTAGGATAAGTATACACCGATAGAACTGCCAAAGTATTGTTGTACGAACAAAAAAAAATTTCATTTGTTTTAATAAAAAATATTTGGTAGTAGAAGTCAAAATAGTTCTTTGCAGATTTACATACACTGTGAAGTGAGCCCAGATCTCTATAAATTTGACATTTGCTCAACAAGTGGGAAGGACTTTATTTATCCATTTCTGGAATAACAGCTGGATGAAGTTGCAGTAATTTTCTCTACAGGGGCAAATCTAAGCAAGAAAAAAAAGAGAAATCCGTAATTTAAAGTCTAAAATTGTGTTGAACAGATGCTATGACTTCAGCTGTGAGATGCTTGCATTTAACTTCCAAGTTTTGTTTTTCCTTTGCTTTTTTTTTTCAGAGCATTAAATATAAATGCTGAAAAATATTTATATCCAAATAATAGTATCATAGCTCAAGAAACAGCTTTATTTTCATATTCTGCTTTTACTGCCATGCTTATTATTTTTTTAATACAAATCAGAAGTTTGGCTTCTAAACAACAAAAACAGTATTGCATAAAGCACTTCTCAACCACTAAGCTCCACTGGGCTGAAGGAACCATGAAAGCACCAGAAATTAATGAGCATGGTGGACCACAATCCAAGCTCCCAGAGGCAAGATAAAATAACTGAGTATTGAAATGAGTTTCTAGTGGCATATCACAGGGTACTCAGTATAGATGTAAACATAAAAATTTCACTTTCTTGGGGTGCTGTATGTGTAGCATAGATGCATGATCTCCACTCACAGCATTTAACACACTTCATCTCATTCTAGGGAGCTTGAGCACTCTGATGTATAAAAAATTAAACACCCTCAGCCAACATTTGGCAACATTGTATTAGTTTCAGACTACAGCCTCATGAAGAGGTGGTTGTTTTTTAACATCCTTCTTTTTGATTTTTTATAATAAAAGAGAGATATAAATTCTTTGAAAATCACCATGATAAAATATCTTAAACACAATTATTTGCCTCTAGAAATTACTCATTATATATGAGGATGAGTACCAGCAAGTGTAAAAGCAGAAAATACCTGGTGTCCTTCATTAGAAAAGACACTATTATTTAGTCACTTTTTCTTTCCCACGAAGATTCGTATTTTTAATTTTTCTTCTTTTAAACAAATAAGAGTAATATACAGCTATGACAAAGATTTGGTTGATAAATTTGGAAATAAATGTGTTTTTGAAAGTTTTCTCTGTTGGAAAAAGAGCAGGAACACCTTTGGGAACGAGCTGTTATTAATAACAATGTCATATTATTGCTGACTTTAGAAGTCACATTCTTTTAGCTGGATCTTATTATAAACTTCCAGCTGTTCAATACAGTTAGCAGAGAAAAGCATTAGTTTGAGAAGCAGCAGGAAGCCAATGCCAGCAGCAGCAGCAGTTGCCACATGCCGTGAGGAGGGTGAGGCTTGCAAGGCCCCTGGGCAAGGCTGAGGGCCAGTTTTAATAGGGCTTTGAGCAACCTGGTCTAGAGGAGAGTGCCCCTGACCATGGCAAAAAGACTAGATGGTCTTTAAAGGTCTCTTCCAACCCAAACCATTCTCTGATTCAATGACAAAGAAAATCCAGAGCAAAAATGGTTTTCATTAATAAACCAGTAACCTACTATTAAAAGACCACTGGATATTCTTCAGCAGTACAAGACTTGAAGTTGTTCAAATAGTTAATTAGTCAACACTACATTTAGTTTCTTAGTAATTTTTTATATCCTTTTAAGAGGATCAATAGGTAAATTCAGTATGCTGAAACTCACGTGGTATTTAATTATTAGATTTGGATAAGTACTCAGCAGTAGCAACAGGCTTTAAATGCTATTGATATTGTAACTGGAAATGGCAGAATTAGTCTGGTAAGAATCAGGTTTAGCATTGTAAAGCCACTATAGAATGCTGCACTACACTGCAATAACATCACAGTTCCCCACAGATACCTGAGAATGTGGTGAATTGTAAATACCACAGTCTAAGAAGGCACATTTAGAAAAAACTTGCTACTTTCTAATTGTATTTAAGAAGAAAAACCATGTATAAATCTTATCTAGAACATAAAGTTTTCTTAAGACCTCTCACCTCTAATTCTCCAAATCACTTCACCCAAAGCTAACCCTGCTGCTCTGTTATTATAATTTCCTGGTATCCTGAAAGAATTCATAAAATCTTAATGAATTAAGGTGTGAATCCCCTCCTATAAAATCTTCTAGTGAATTCAGTAAGATACACCACATTCAACTCCTTTGTAACTGAGCTCTGTTCAATTTATCTAACTTCACCAAAGAATTTCTAGAAACAAGGAAATACCAGCTAACTATGAGCATCTGTGGCCTTACATAAACACAAAATGAGCACGATGGCTTTTTCTAACCTTACAGTGTGGGAGATCACAGTGTATCAAAAAGCCTCTAATACTTTGAGGACACTGGAGATTAAAGGTAGAAATTAAGCCTGGGTATAATCTTAATAATACCAACCAAATAATTGCCAGATTTTAAAATGGATTTGGGGAGAAGATTGTTTTGTGTGATTGTTTTACAAATAACCATATTACTGTTATGTCCGTGAATCCCAATTATGCCGCTAATTAATTGTAATTAATTCATTCATTGTAATTACCTGTAATTGTAAAAGCAACTCAATCCCCTGAAGTTTCTTACTCATTAGTTCTCACATAACATGGTTCTGTAAGACTCTTTTCCCTTGGCAGTCTGATGATCAGATTACCATAACACCATTATGGAATCAGGCTAAGGAGAGCTATTGTCTTTGTCTGAAAGAAACACCATAACATTCTCAAAATTCACTTTTTTTCTCTTGAAAACTGTGATATGCATTCATGACTGTATGTATCTGGAAGTACAGTGGAACTGTAAATCCAAATAATTATATTACAAAGTTACTGTATGTATCTTCTGTCTAGCATGGGGAAAAACAAAAGAGAAAAATAAGTTCAAAAACTGAAGTAGAAACTTGTATTAAAATAATGAGGAGCTAAGTGCATAAAACACGTATCCACACTCAGAGAGAAAAGTTTGTCAATATAAAGTGATTAATATGGAATCTGCACTCCTTACATGAAATATATTTTCAAGATTTTTTTTTTTTCTTTTAAACAAAACTGGCAGGATTTTTAGTGCTAATTAAACTGAAAAATGGGGATTGTTGTCCAGGACAATAGGCACAGAAAAAATATGAGAAGCTAAAGCATAGTTCTGTTAATAGGAAAGAAACCAGTCACTCCCTACAATCTTTTCTAAAACAGAAGAACTTCCTAGAAAAGGATCTTTATTTCACATTTTCTTTTCCTCCCACAAATTCTTCAAACAGCAGTTCCAATGCTGGCAACATCTACCTCCTTACAAACTAGCACTTTCTCACCTCCTGGAGGAGAAGGAACAATGAAACACAACACACCAAGCATACTATCTTGCAGCTAGGTTGAAGAGACAGCAAACAGGTAAAATAATTACCATTTAGGCAAATGAAATATGATTATTTACAAAATAAAAATCTTTTCTTTCAATCAGAATGTTTAGAAATTAGGATGACTTTTCAAAAGCCTCTCACTTCTAAGATCAGTTATGCACAGAAAAATTCCCAAGTAAAAACTACTTGTCCTTTCATACAGCACATTTAGGTGCCTCCAGGTCCACAACTGGGCAGAACAGATGCACTCCCACAGCTGGGCTCCCCTCTGGAACAAACTCTCTCCAGCCACCAGAGAGGCAGTGAAATACTAATGATTTATTTTATCAGCTTGGTTGCTCCAGTATTCATCGTGCACAGCATGTTTTCACACATAGGTTGCAAAGGTCACAGGGATGGAAGGGAGTCACTGTGAGATCAAGTCCAGCCTCTTATTATCCCAAGCACCACCTCAAAAGCATGAGCTTTTCAGAGAATCACAGAATATTCCGAGTTGGAAGGGATGCACAAGGATCATTGAGTCCAACTTCTGGCCCTGACCATTCCCAAGAGTCACACCGTGTGCTCCAGACTATTGTACGAACACATCTTGAACTGTCCTTTGTTCCTTCCCTCATTAAAAAAAATGTTTCAGAACTGCACTCTCCCACCCTTTTTTTACTTCCTAAATTTTCAATAAATCTTTTCTTGTACCAAAACTGGCTTGTTTAAACCCTGCTTCTCTGCAGTTATTTGATATATTTTTAAACATAGCTTCTACCCAAGTGCTGAATAGCAAACCCAGTAAGCAGCTCCTGACTGACCGACACACAGAGACCTGTACTTGAGAGAGCTGTACTTGACACAGGTACCCCAAAAAAAGCTCAGTGCCTGTGGCTCAGAGCTGACCCAAGACAGCACAGCCAGTGGACATGGCTGGGAGAGGGCAGAGGTGCCCAACCCTGACTGGCCCCACACAGGCACCCTCAGGCAGAGAATCCCACAGAGCACTCTGAGTGATGGCAGGAACAGCCTCTTGGGTCACCTTTAATGAAACACCCCTTTCCCTGCCCTGGGAGTTTTCTCTTGCCTCGCTTTTATCTGCCTGTATCTTGGTTTCTATATATTAGTGAACAGAATTGGGAAGATGAGACTGGTGCACCGAACTAACATGCAGTCAACCCTGCTCTGGCACCAAATATGACTGCATAGAAAGCAGCAGGTACTCAAGAGCTTTGGTGTTTCTATAATTCCCCTCCTAATTACCCTCACTGCTTAAATACCTTCCAGTTCTCCCATTCCAGCCTTCAGTGTAAACAGGGGAGATTTTAGTGGCACCAGAGGAGGTTAAGATTGGACAGTAAGAAAAATTTCTCCACCCAAAGGGTTACTAAGCATTGGAAGAGGCTGCCCAGGGAAGTGGTTTGAGTCACCATCCTCAAAGGCATTTTAGAGATGTGCAGATGTGGCAGTTAGGGACATCATCTAATGGTGGACTTGGCAGTGTTACACAAAAAGGTAGACTCAATGATCTTAAAGGTCTTCCACCTGTGTGATTCTGACTGTGTGATTTAGTCCACTATGATTAACAGTTTCTAAAGTTAGTAAAAAACACTAGTAAAGTTTCAGTTGGCTCAGGGTTTTAGTTTTTGTTTAAATCATGCCCTCCCCAGTTTTCATGGTCCTCTAAGTTATTTCAAAAGTTCTGTCTCAAAGATACCTTTGCATCTCTTATCTCCTTGTTGTCAGGTAGTCGGAAATGAGGAGCTAAAGCAGAAATTCAGATGTACATATCAGAATCTGAAGCTAACATTCCTTTTAATTCAGCTCTATTGTTCATTTTTAATCTTTGTAAAGCTCCATTGACCCAGTTTCACAATGACTTTTTTCTGTAATTTTTGTCTCCTGCTCAATGAAGTGAGTAAACCCCTCTATTCATTTACCAAATTAATAGTTTTATATTAAGGACAATATCTCCTGAATATAGTTTTGGCAATTCCATTATATTTCTGCACTTCATCTGTGTTGCATCATTGCTTTTCTTAAATTTTATGGATTTGTCTCGTAGAAGTAATAACTTGAGCATATATCTCTTCATCAAAAAGTATAAACAAAGTAAAATAGGACTCCCTAGTTCTTTAAGTGTTCACAAAGGCATTTCCATTAATTATTCTTTTCTATCATTAATATAGTAATATTGAATTCCTAAGGGGAAAGTGAAATACTGAATCAGATTTTTAACAACAGATACAATGTGCACAGCTACCCTGTATACCATAGGCTTATGTAGGCACACTTACAAAAAGAAAAAGGCTTCAATCTTAGCAGACTTTGCACCGACTGTTGATTTTAACTAAATGTAACATGCAATTTCTTTCTTTTCATTATATTAAATAGTAAATGTTCTGAGATTTCTCCTCACGATTCCCCCTGACCAAAGGTCACACGTCAGCACGTTACACTTGGTTTGAGATATGTGTCTACCTACATGGCCTATTTAACTGGGACTTGTCAATACCATTATTTTGTCCTTTTTACTCAAATTTCATTTCTTTTTATCTTATGCTGACTGGTTAGTACTGGCATGCAGGATCTGAGCAACTCATGGCACTGAGACATACACCTTGTAAGAACACTCCTGCCTCTTCAGTCCACCTCTCCTCATCTGCTGGAATCAGTTTCACAGATGCATTGCCATCAGCATCACAGTTGAGCACATGTTGACCTTTGGTGGCGCTCCAACTGAGTTTGAATCCGTGACATTATTTGTAATAATGTCTCCAACTCAACCTGCAGAAAAATGAGTTTCTGCATCTACTAACTCAGTTTGCCACTTCAACAGAATACCTCCAATGTATCTGCTGTCTTCCTTTGTCATCACAGCATCTTCCAGCAGGGTTACTGAAGATCACCCCTGCAGGATCCCTGCTTCCATGTCTCCCATTTCTCAGGGACTCTCAGTTCCTAACATCAAAGACTCATTTATCTACTTCAAGTGACACAGAAGAGAAATTTAGACCTGTTTAATTCTCCAGGACCCAGATTCAAAATACACACAGGCTGGCAACTCAAATAAGCACTCAGATGACATTTTCCCACAGACCATGCTTCCTTCGCTCCTTATTTCAACAAAGGAGTTTTTGTTATTTTTTTGCTCCCCTGCAGCTTTTGAAGAATAAAATCTTGTTGCATTTCTCTCACTGATGCCTTAAGTTTTAGCTTTCATATTTTTCAGTTTCTGTACTGTCTAGATGTGTAGTTTTGAGCTTCATGTTAAGTGTTAGTGAGCTCTCTTCACAGAGTGGGTGGACACAACAATTTCTTTTCTAGCTTGATACCAAGGACAATCATTACAAGTTTCAAGCCCAAAGCAAAAGCAAGGGTGTACTGAAGAGAGAAAACACAAAGGATGGGACTTCATAACCTGAAGCTTTAATTTTACAATTAACCCTGATGTGCAGATTGACCAAAACTTATAAAAATGTGAGACCCCGTGACCAGTCATCCATTTCGTGACCATTTTTATGTTCATCTTGGGTGTAGCCCTGGCCAGGCTGTTGTACTGCCCAAGGTGGATCCTTTAAGGCCTTTCAATAATTACCTACTTTATTCTTAACTCTTGTCTAGCCTTTGTTCTAGGTCAGCCTTCTCAAGGCATCACCAGTACCTGCCCAGACACCTGAGGACACATCTTTTGAAATCTTTGCAATGCCTAATATCAAACATGTTTTATACAGTCTCAGCTAACTGTTGAGACTGTATTACATGTTTGTTCTAACCACAAAAATATCAGAAACATTTTCAATGCCTTCTGTGCTCCTATGTAGCATGTTTGGTTACTAATTCCAAGTAAATCAAGAGTGATTTAATTTCAAGAATTGTATTTGCTACAGAGATAATGCTTACCTAGTCACCAAAGGCAAGACTTATTTTCTTGGAAAACTATCACAAAATAACTGACTTAAAAATAATAACATTTACTTTGCGGTACATTTTAAACCCAAAGATTTATATACTTGTCAAAAAGAGGGCATTAAAAAAGCCAAAATCTCTTGAATGTAAACACAGAGCAACCTTTCAAGCTTTTTATAAGTGGTTTTTTGGGGTTTGGTTTGTTTTGTTTTGTTTTCCTTCCCCTTTTTTTCCTTTTTCAACAGTCATACAAATGCTGAAAGGGAGGGTCTGGAGGACTAGTAAACCTATACTCAAAGCTGGGACAGCTATAATGTCAGATGCAACTTTAACATAAGCTAATTTGCTCAAAGCCTTCTTGAGTCAATTTTTGAATACCTCTTAGCATGAAGATTCCAGACCTCCATTCAAGTAAGTTAAAGCAAAACCACTTCCACTTTTACTGTCATAACATATGCAGATGTCAGATATCAGAAAATATTTTCATATTGAGTTTTACCAATACAGAAAAATATATGTGTCTCTATAAACCATGTTTCTAAAAAAAAAAGAGAATTTGCTTTCCTGATACCACATTTAAGAAGTGGAAAATATTCCTCAAATTTACATGCATTGGTCTTCAGAGAAGAAATTAACTACTGCAAAGTGAAATTCAGTGTGCGTGGATTAATTGCAGACCTTGTATAAATACAGGAGATGAGCTATGTAATTCATGTAATCTTAAATTTTGAAATTGTCTTTTTCATAGTTTTGAGAAGAAAAAAATAATCATCTGGATTCTCATTTGTATATTAAAGAATAGACTGTTATGCAGGCTACATAGAAGCTCACAACTATATCCACTCCCATGCTCACATGCATATATTAATGTATTCATTTTTCATCAGGATAATCTAGCATATACAGTTTACTGGAATCTTGCATTTAGTACTAAAAGGAAA
This sequence comes from Cyanistes caeruleus, assembly GCF_971803275.1. Taxonomy (NCBI): domain Eukaryota; kingdom Metazoa; phylum Chordata; class Aves; order Passeriformes; family Paridae; genus Cyanistes; species Cyanistes caeruleus. The sequence continues at coordinate 41,313,399 of NC_141701.1, forward strand.
AGAATTATTTAAAGGGACATGAGTGCCATACCAAATGGCAGCTATTCTAAAATGTAACTTGAAAATTCCGCTACGTTTGCACTTTGAGTCATAGAAATTGACAAATGATCACTTCTGGGTTGTCAAGACTGAGAAATCATTCATTTACAGAAGCTTGTAATGGTTTTTGCCCCAATTTTCAGTTGTCTATAAAGAATGAAATATCATAAAAAATATGGGAGGTATAAAGAGCACATTGCTACTAACATGTCCAATTCTCCCCAAGTAGCATAAAAACAAAAATACATTGCTATCTGACAGGTCTTCCTTGTTTTAGATGAAATGAGTTGTGAGTTTCACTCATTAACACATTAATAACCACTCTGAAATCACCACTATCCTCCGGCTCTCTTGAGCCTGCATTCCAGCAAGTAATCTTGATTCATCGCCACAGACACACTCATTTTTTTCCAGAGTTAGCCAGAAACACAAACTAATTGCAATGAAAAAAAATCAAGGAAGAATTCTAGGCATGCCAGAAATTCATGACATTGAACAGTTTTTCGAAAACAAATGAAATTATATTTTAAATTTTCAACCTTTTGACAAAATTAAAATATTCTATACACTGACTTTTGACACATTTTACCTTTCTATAAACATTGAAAAGACAGAGCAGAGCTGGTTTCCTGATGGCCTAGAAAACTTCCACAAACTGCCAATTTGCTATCAAAACTGAATATATAGTCATGGGAAAGCTATTCCAAGAAGAAATACATAAAATTTAGGAGAAATGTAAAAGTTGTACTTATGATGACCTTGATACCAGTTTTACCCATACTCCAACAAAAATCAGATTTGACAAATGGAAAGAACCTTGATCTGTAGTCAAACACACTTTGATACCTGTTTTGAAAAGAACTGGTTATCACAGAGAGAAAATATTTTGATTATGAACTAGGAATAAAATCTATGAATAAAAGAGATTCTTTTATTCAGAGATGAGTTTATTTTAAAATAAAAGGCAAGGGACTCACCTAATTGCAAAATGTTGGCAAAATAACATCTTTTCACAGAGGAGGAAAAATAAAAACACAAATATTTTTAATCTGGACTGTGAGGCTCAAACAGTTGCCTCAAACAGCTTTTCAAAGTGTTCATGTAGCTCAAGTAAATATGGAAAAAAAATATTTATTTAGAAAGCCGGTCCTCTGAAAAATGTGAAGTGTTAATTTAGAATCCTCAAAATAGATATTAAAAACATCAGTTGACACAGCTGATAATTACAACTACATTTGTATCTATGAATCAGTAAATCCCAAAACTCAGACAAATCTCCTGGGCAGTCCAAATCTCTTTCTTTTTTCATAATTCTTATCTTCCTTTGCACCTTGGGACTACAAATTAAAATCTTAAATACAAAATAACAGCTGTTTTCATTCCACTTTCAGCTTTAGTGGGATCTGGAGAAAACAAAAGGCCTGTGAGGCAGCTTGCTATATACAGATCTTCATCTGAGGCTGGCTAACTCAGAATATTTTGTTACTTTGGATTAGCACAGAAGAATTCAAAACTTCTTTGAGACTAAATGATTTCCAGGTTTCAACTCTAGAGTGCCATCTACAATATTAGGTTTTGATACTTTTATTTTGTAACTGTTTCTATGAAGAGAGCATGCAGGGTATAAAGCACTGAGGTGAGTTATTTCAGTCTACCACCACTACTTCCACTGTAATTTTCTTTCAGCATCCTAGTACAGTCTTTCTTTTCCAGGCATTTTATGCAGTTATGTGCACATTCATCTGAGAATCTATGTCAAGCCACAGTTTTAAGGATATGTGATTTAGCTCACATCTATGTTATCTACATAAATACGGGTAATTCACAAAAGATTCCCATTAGTAATTTTAGACTCCCACTTGCATTCACAGCATCAAACATCCCTCTACTGAAAGCAGAAATTTCCATTTCCCCAAAAGACTCAAGACAGCCCAGTGATACTCAGTAAAGAGCAAGATTTCTTTATCATCTGTACCCTTGAAATACAGCAGAGACAACAGTGAAAGGCAGTGAAAGAATATCTGCATCACAAAATCTTTTTGTCCATCTGTAGATAGTCATTCATTTTCATAACCAAATTCTTCAACTTCACCAGGCTTGAAAGTTTAAGGGAGCTTTTTTAACCAGCACATTTGATCAGTTTAAAGTGACAAAAGAGAAGCAAAATTTTACAAGGTGAACATTATCCCAAGACACACTGAGACTTTTCTTTTAATTTATTCTTGCTTCCAATAGTCCACCTTGACAATATTTCATTGTAATGCAGTTTATCTCAGCCTTTTAATACAGATTCTCAGGAAAAATGTAAAGAGAGATTTCAAAAGCAGTTACAAAACTGACAAATAAAAACATCCACACAGTGTCTTCAGAAATAGTGCAACACAATGCCTGAAAATCACTCTTCCTTTCTTTAACCTTGACAAATCCCTCAAAGCCAAAAAGCCTTCAGGACGACACCAGAACAAAACAAAGAAAATCTAACTGTAGTAAATACTTGGATTCTTTGGGGGTAAGATTTTAAAACAGTCCAGTAAAAAGTGAGACATGAATGCCTTGTCAGACAAGCGCCTCAAGATGAAATTATTTAGATTTGCTCTTGAATGAAGAACAAAGAAGGCTACATATTTTATTAAAAATCAAAAACCAACAGGAAAACAAGAACAAAAAAATACACCCCTTGACACAGAACCACTGAAAACAGATGAGGGACTCAAGGAAAGATATTAAAGAACAGAATCTGTATTTGTGTTTAATTTGAATGCTTATCTGTTTCCATGCAGCTGGATATGAGGCTGTGAGAACAACTGAAGCTGAACCACACCAAGCATTTCAGAACTGAAGTAGCATTTCCATTTCTCTTGTTGTAATGCTCTCTCTCCTCTAAACCCCAGCACTTCACATTGGAAAAGTAACAGACATGATAAATTTACAAAACTACCGAAAAAATGTGCTGTCTTACTCTTTTTCCTAGTCAAGTACTTGGTTTTCAGAAACATTTTTATGTAAAACACATTGAGACACAAGGACAATGAAAAGATAGGAAGGCAGGATATGCAGGCACCAGCGATTAGCCAAGGTATTTTTGTTCTTTTTTTTGTGACATTTTCAAGGAGCCTTGAGAGCAGCACACATCAGGTACCCACAATTCAAAGGTGAAACAAGATTACAGGAGATAGGAAAGAACCTACAGCTATCTGTACAGTAAAACAGAGAGACAGTGGTTCTTCCAAAGGTCAAATCTAACCAGGAAGCCTGATCAGAAATTTAAATTTGAGTGTGAAAAACAAAGTTAGAATTTTCATCCCTTGGAGTTTCTATGACAACTCCTTTTTCACCTCAGCTCCCTGCTACTAGCACAATCACTGGCAGCACTTTTAACCTCATCTGGGTCATGGGTAATAGGCATAAGCTCAGCAGTTTTGTTCTTCTGGTCTTGCCAGGAACCAGGGAGCACAGACCCAGCCATGTGGTGACAGCTGTTCCATGTTCTTTTCTATCAGGGCTAAAGATCTGCATCATTAACTGCGCTGGAAATGACACAGCTCAGTCAGTGGAAAAAAAATACACCAATAATTCATCCTGATACACAAGAATGGTCAAAACCCACAGAATATATTCTTTAAAATCTGATTTAATATGAAGACAAAGAACAATCATGTTGTAACTGTTTATGGAAAGACATTTAGAACTTCTATAGTGAGTAAAAACATTAAAGCAGCTTAGTTGTGGATAAACACCAGTTCAGCATTTACATTCACTATGGAAACCTACTGCCTCCCTCCTGGACATGTGCAGCTTCTGTATCTACATGGCTTGTGCTATGGCTCCAGAGATGTGAACTGAGGAGACTGAAGACTTCTCTGAAATCACTGTCCTACCTCATGAGTCGCAGCACAAAGCTTGGTGACTTGGCAATGTTATTAGCTATGTAATAACTAACCTTCACCAGCTCCCTGCTTATCTTCTGTGTGTTTGAACAGCAGCTGCCAACATCTACTATCATACTACTGCCAGCATAGAGTACTACCATGATGAGGGAATTCACACTCTGATCATTACTATGGTTACTAAATGCTACAACAGAAAGATTTTAATGGAATTTACTGTGTTCATATTGTTAAATTCTCCGTAGTGATGCAGAGAATGCTTAGTGATAATTACCAGAAGTCATTTTTTAAAGTCTTTTGGGTTTTCTTTATTCGTTTTGCTTGGTCCTAATCTCCATTATTTTATAAAAAGTGGACCTAGAACATGGAATTGGAACAAGTTTTCTAGCTGTCCCATACCCAAGAGTTAAAGTATCGTTTATTCCTTGCCTTGCATCCTAAGCATTTTTCCTAAGCAAGGAATAAAGAATTACATGGCTGTGGTTCCAGAGGCATATCTTGAGAGGGCTTCTCTGAACTCATTGCCACACATAGTGCCAAACCTGGTGACCTAGAATTACTTATGCCTTGCTTAGTACCCCATCACCAGAAATTTGTAGCACAGAATACCCTAACTTAAATCAGACAGTCTAAACTAGAACTCCTTTATTCTGCGTGCTACAATTAACATTCAGATTTCAAGGGAACATGAACAGTTTTGTTACAATGTTCTGTTTAAAGAGTTAAAACAAAACAAGAATATTTTAACTTGGAAACCTTTGGATTTAGCTTTTTCTGTTTATACAAGAGTTTGAAATTAAAGGTTGACAACAAATTTCTTTTTTATTCTAACCAACCAGTTGGTTAAAAAAATTATGTCTGACATTCCATCTACCTGAGATGAGAAAAACCTTCAAAGCCTGCAAATTATTAAAGCAGGAAAACCCTTTCAACACCAGGAACATCTGAAGAGAGTTCTGTCAAAAAATGAGTAGCATCACATCTTGATTAACATGTTCTTTTGAAAGAAAAGAGAGCCTCTCAACAAAAGGCATTCACAGTCTTTTTTAATTAGATTTGCCAAATGCAACAGGTCACTGCAGGAAGAGTTCTGAGCACTCCTTCCTTTATTATAAGCATGCCCTACAATAGTATTTCAGGTTAGCAAGAACACCATGATACCATGGATAAAGAGCAAAATGGCTCACCTGAGTATGAACTACTTCCTATCTTGTCAGCATTTGCAGAAAAATAGAATTCAGGTTTTACCTGGTGGAGGAAAGGAACCCGTCTAAAAGGAAGGGAATACATAAAAGTCTATTTCCAAAGTAACCAACATAAATCAAAAAGAATATAAACTCCATCTGTAATGAGGTGAACCCAACAAGAGAGGACTATTCACATTTTTAAGGTAGGTGAAGTACTGCTCCCTTGCGTTTTCATTCATGTTTTCTTTTCTTTTGAGCAGGTTATATGATTGCCATTTTTAAACTGAATCTTCCATGTGTCACAAAAGACTACCAAATAATCAAAAAGAGATTTTCTTCAGACCCCCGCATCTATGCTCTCTGAGGAAACAGGCTGTGTTTAACAGCGCTGGAAAAATCTCTTCCCAAAAGCTATCAATACATAAAACAAAACGAAATTTTTTGTTGAAGGAATTTTTGGTGCCTAAAAGGATGCCTAGGTTTGTATCCGAGCTTTGGTTTATTCTGGAACAGAAAACCAGACAGGAGATGCTGTTCACACAAGAGACAAGACACCACCACTGAGGTCACTGCCAGGGTCAGTGGGCTGGTCAGCACACACACCACCTCAGCAGGAGCCAAGTACCTGCCTGGAGAGGGAATGAGGCCACAGCAGGTTGGGATTTGAGGCAGGTTTAGAGAGGTGCATGAGTGGGTGAGATGGGTAAATAGTGAATGGCATACAACTGTAAATCCACTGGATGTATTGCTGAAGGAGATCAGCTGGTGGAAAGAGAGACAACATAAAGCCTCGTTATATTTAACACCGGTCTTGGTATAAATATTGCTGCTTTTCTGTTTATACTCAAAGCCATTCTGTAAATATCACACTCTTACTAGTTTAAAAAAAAAATCAGCAAGGACAAATCTCAGTGCAATATATGCAGCAGTACTTTAGCAATGAGCATCTCGTTTACACACTTTATTAGATGGACCCTCAAGCTCCTTCAAGGATCCTGATAGTTCCAAATTTCTTACATTCTTACAGAATGCTTCTGCATGCTATACGGTACAGTGGAAAAGACACACAAAAAACTTACATGGTCCTTGATCACATCAGGGCAATGTCATGTTCAGTCTAACTTTTTCTGTTGTAGCACACATATGTATCAGTTGAGGCCCACATTAACACTAAGGTTTCTCCCTATAAAGCCCCTGTACATCACATATGTGCTACACTCCAGATTACCCATGTTGGTGCTAACAAGCCTTTGAACACTTCATGGCAAATGATACAAGTGCACCCTTCTGCCTCTAAGACTTTTCACTGCTCACTCCACACTTGATATTCAGACTCCAAGTCCCCTAAAAACCCAAAGGACTGAATATATGTAAAGAAAATATGTTATCCTAGAAGGAAACAAAATGTGTCTTTCACAGTCCTCCTACAGTCATTCAACTGTGCTTTGGTGATGATGGCCATATGTTATGTGGCTTCTTGCACAGGAGCACTTCAAATATTTTCCACTGTTTACCTCAATAATTATTAAATATGACTATCCTTGGATAATTACAGAACATATCCACAGTTTTCACCATACTGTCTTAGGCGTCTACTTCATTTTAGCCTAATTGGAGCAAAACTGTTCCCTATCTTCAGAAATAGCAGCAGAATTTTAAGAATAGCTCTACTACTGCATTCCCATGCAATTTTGTTGTGACTTGTGGAACCAGCATTTATTTGCCATGTGCTTTGATGCCATCATTAAATACTGCCTCTACTCTTTTTGATTGCACTTTCTGAAATTTTGGTGTTCAATCATTTGACTTGGTGTCACAGTTACTTAAGCTGTTGCTTTATCTATTTTGCATACACTGTTCTGGTGGGTGGACCTTGACAGGACACCATCTGCCCTCCAAGCCGTCCTACCACTCCCCTTCCCAGCTGGACAGGAGAGAGAAAATAAGATGGAAAACAGCTCATAGTTTGAGATAAAGCAATTTACTAAAAAGAGAGCAAAAATTTTGTGTGTGTATAGGCAAAGAGGAAAGAAAAGTTTATTCTCTACTTCCCATCAGCAAGTGATGTTCAGATACTTCCCAGGAAGCAGGGCTTTAGCATGCAGAGTGGTTGATTCAGGAAGGCAAACATTGTAAATAACAAATACTACCCCATTTATTTTCCCTCTCTTCGCTTTTATATCATCTGAGCTGATGTCATATGGTAAGCAATATCCCTTTGGTTAATTTGGGGTCTGGTTGTGTCCCATCCAAGGATCTTGCCCACCCTCAGTCCCTTGATCTGGGGAAAGGGCCTAGGGGTAAATGTTGAGACACATCACTGATGCTGTGCCAGTGCTGTTCAGCAGTGGCCAAAACACTGGGTGTTATCAACACCTTTCTAGCGACCAGTACAAAGCACAGCACTGTGAGGGCTGCTGTGGGAAAATGAGCACCTCAGCCAGACCCAATACAACCATCTTCAAAAGTCTGTGGGAAGGAAATACGTGGGCAGCCAGACAGAAATAGCCAGACTATGCAGATAAACATCTTCAGCCCACCATCCGTGCTCATGTCTCCATTCTGGATAATAAGGTAAGGCTTCCCACTCTCTCTGAACATCCAGGAACATCATTGTACCAACTTAACCAAAGTACTTCGGTAACTCAGCTGCAACCAGAGGTCATATGAGTGAGAATGGCCTTGAAGACTGACTTTTAGCATGGCAAGGGAAAATAGGTGCAGTTAGTAAAATATCTTTCATACCTTATCATTTTACTTTCATCGTATGAGGAATTAGAGGTGCACTAGTTAAACATTGATCCCATATTTCTGCCACAGTTCAGAGCTACAACAAACACTCTAATCTAAACAGTCAAGCTAAAGCATGCCTGGTAACACAGACACAATGAAAGCTGACATTTTGCATCTGAAAAATCATGATGGTTATTCAAAAAGCCTTTGCCATCTCTTTTACTGGCAAGATTATTTTTTTGTCCTTTTTACTTTCTGTTTCCCCTCCAGACTATCATATAAGATCCCCACATCAGAATTCAGAACAGGAAATCATGACATTGTACCACTTTTCAGGATCACTTGCGACTGACAAGGGCTTTAGAACCAGCCTCTCCTACCAGTCCAGAGAAGCAGCAGCTTTCACCTCTATAAATGATTTATCTCTCCCTTTACTGCTCCAGAAAGCACTCAGTATGGCCAGAAGACCCCAGGGCCTAGTTAGCCTGTTAGAAATAGGCTCAAGCTCTGGCTTGCCTTAGGGGCCGGCCTTGGAGCAGGATCCTCACACGCCTTTGATGGGAGCTCGGGGCGCAGCAGGCAGGCTGGCGGGAGCAGCAGCACACGGGAGCCAGGGCTTGGGCAGGTTCCCAGCCCATCTGGTCTCACTCCCAAGGTCCTGCAGGCAGCTTGAAGCTCACTGGCAGGCCATGCTGCTTTGCTCTCCAGGGAACAATCAAATAATTTATTCACTATCTGGAACCAGAGTGAAAACACTCTTCCTGCACCTTCTCCCTCCAAAGCACACTACAGACTGTCTTGGGCTGTACCAAAAATAAAACAAGAGGTAGAGCTGGAGAAAAAGCTCCTATGGGAAATGCAAATTGCCTGGTCCTGTAAAGAAAACTGCCTCAATCCATATTGAGAGGTGTGTATCTAATATTTTCACTTAAAAATCAAACACCACAGCTGTCCCAAAGAATTCTGAGGATGCAAGAGACATATCTCTGCAGGGTTATTTTGGGGGGATGACTCAATCCCCATGAGTAGCACAGAAAAGGATGGTGGCTGAGTGATTATGTAAGCTTTAGATGTTTCCTCATGACTGTTAGTAAAACTACCTGAGGTCTGACATCAATTAAAACCAATGTGATGGTCAAGATAGCACTGACAACCTCATAATAGAATCCAAATTCTGCACAGCATTTTATTCATTTTATGGGAAGCAGAGAAGAGCCTAAGCTTCCTGAACTGGAGTTCTCAATGGCTCTACACCTGCCCAGAGCATAGACTTTTAAAGGTACTCCAAGGACGGTGAGCTTCCTCAGTCAAATAGGAAACAAAGAAGAAAAAATTACTTCAAGTAATGATTCTATTATTAAAGTTATACTAGAGTTGCATATTTTTCTTCCACCATTTAAACAAGTCAGTCATTTCTAAATATATAGTCATTGTGAACAAGACTAATCTCCATAGCCCCAGAAGCATTTCTGCAGCCAGAAAGAAACAATAACATAATTATTTTAATTGCAGTGTCTTTAAGATTTAATCTCTAATAATGTGATAGCCAGCTGTTTCTGTAATCTATCTCACTTAAAGAAATTGAATTGGTCACAAACAGCTGGTCCTAAACAGCACCCACACAATGTGATTGCACACTTTAAGGTCACAACATTCAAACTATGGAACTGTGATATGTGGATAGCAATTTTTATCTCTCTTTCTCAGTGCAATACAGATCCAACTGAAGGCAGATAAGGCACATTTAGAGACTATGTAATTGAGATTAATTCACTTCCTTAATGTAAAATAATCATTATCTGATAAACAATAAAGTTTTAACGTACAGTGTCTGTACACTGAAGCCAAACAGATTCAAATAAAAAAAATGAGAATATATATGTTGAACTCTGAAACTATCATCTTATCAAGAATGCAATACAGTCTTCATTCTAAATCTTGGAAGCAAAATTTGGTGTCCTTCCAGAAGGAGCACTCCTTACTGATCTGCCATTACTTGTTTGACGCAGGAATTATTGGCTAAAAATGCTATCAAACTGTCAAGCTGAAGCAAAGCAAAATACCCAATAGTGATCCTTGCAGTTATTAAAATGTCTGAAAAAAGCATCAGTAATTATGTTGTATTGATACGGTATATTAAAAAAATAATGTCTATTTAATGGGGAAATTCCTAATAATATTTTTTATTCTTTAAATGTAGAGACTGTTCACTGATCTATGGACACTTAAGTAACAGTAGACATTCTTCCCTTAAGAAAAAGTTGCATACCATAAATCAGTCCTTTACAGATTGAACAGCTGTTTGTGTTTCATATCTGACTCCAGTTTCAGACTAGCAAGTACAGTGTGCCCAAAATTTTCACTAAAGACAACAAAAAGGAAGGGTGTTTCAGTGAAATCCACAATGATGCCGGATCACATTCTGATCATAGATTTAGCTTATCTGGAGTCTTGCGGGCCTTGGGACTTCCAATCTCTAATGATTTAGGATGGGAGAGAGTTAATTTTCTACACAGTGGCTGCTATGGGGCTATGCTTTGGATTTGTGCTCAAAACAGTGTTGCTAACACAGAGATGTTTTTGTTACTGCTGAGAAGCCCTTGCACAGCCTCAAGGTCTTTTGTACTGCTTTCACTGCCCCACCAGTGAGGAGGCAGCAAGTGCACAAAAATAGAGTCAGATCCTACTAAAAAAAAAAAAAAACAAAACAAAACAAGAAATGAGAAAAAAATCACAAATTCATTAAAACAAATTTTTTAAAATACATAGATTTCTATGGCTATTGTTTATACACTGGCAAGTGTTGTGAAAACATCTTCCAGGCAGGAGCAATTATAATGCAAAAGCACTATTAATCTGATTAAAACTGGTTCAATGATACAAAGGTAACACTACATATGTATCAGGAACTTTAAAAAAAAATAAGGGAAAAAACACTAATATAAAAGGTTTGCTTACATTTTATCATGATATAAAGCCTATCAGACTGTGGACAAGTCTCAGTATGTGTGTTTAATGTCTGCATTTCCTCACTCTCTTCCTTTTTCTCCCCATAAGACATAATTTATGAGACAGACTTCACATACACTGCCTACATCATGGAAGTTGGTCTACTACCACAACAGATACCTTAAGTAAACCAAGCAGAATTTCTGTTTAACCAAATGGATAAAAATACATTTTCTCTTCATCCTTAATTGATTATGCAGGTTGCCAGAAACTATACAATCGAGAAAATACTTGTTTCAGAAGCTTCACAAATATTTATAAAGGCATATTTCACCCTTGAAATTCAATTTAAATAACACCCTCCTATTAACAGCTGTACCAGGATTTCTGTCTATAACACCTACTCTAAAAATATTTTTATAAATTGTTCTCTTCTATAAACATAAACTTAAGGAATCAATTAATTTGTTTCACCCAATATAATCTGTACTACAGATAAAAAGTTTAATTTACCAGGAAATCCATTAATAGCAGAGGTGTACATTCAGCAGTACTAATTTATTACAAAGGATGTGAACACTGAAAATCCATCACTACCCTAAGAAAACTGAATGTGCACAATCCCTATGAAGGTAAATGGCAGCCCTTGGACAGAGAAATATCCCTTAAGTTGTACTTTGGTACACAGTTCTGAAAAACACAGAAAATAAGACGTGATGAAGCAAAAGTTTGATATCAGAAGAACTTCCATTGTGTGGAAAATCCTGGGACAGCACATCCATGTTTATTATTTTCAGCTCAGAAATCACAGAGCATTTTATCCTTGGAATCCATCATCAGAATGGAGCAATTGGTAGCATACAACAGTGTCATCAGCTAACAAAGTATTATTTATCTGAAACGAAAACAAACTGGACTGTGAAATAATAGTTTGCACACACAAAATCCAAATTTCATTAATTCATGTGCACATTTTAAACGATTCTGTATATACAAAAAGTGTGTACAGAATCGTTTTTCACTGATGCACTAACACCTGTACATTTCTGTTACCACCAAAAGGACAGATTCAGCACAGTGTTTTTCCCTCCTTGTGGAAACAAAGCACATAATCATATCTACAAGTGCTGAATAATGAAAGGATAAATTCCACTTTTTCATACTGATATAAATTGAAATATTAAACAGCTATGGAACTGGCAGCACAAGTGCATTAAAGAAAGCCTGCAAAAGCTGAAAATGAAGCCAAGAGAAAATTGAACCGAGGAACTGAGAGTATCTCTCATTTTGCAATGAGAAATGAGAGCCTTCAAGATACGTCTTCATGGTACTATATTCTGAGAGACTCACCATTACTTAGAGGTAAGGATAACTCAATAGGCAGGGAGCAGCAGCATTTTACCAGCTCTGTGCCACCTTTATATAAACCCAGGGACAGAGGCAAAATCCCAGAAATATAGGATTAATATTTCTAAAGCAAAAATGAGTTTTGGCAGTTTTTATACTAATTGATGGCTTGGAACACCAACGTAGCTACAGGATTTATCACATTACTTGCAAAAAAGCAGCCATAGTATAAACATTTCTTCAGTGTTTGTTTAGCACTTACCAAGAACAACCTTTTGACATATTATGTTAAGTGAAACAGAGAAAAAGAATGAAAAAGAACTAAAAATTGTAACATGCAAGTGGTAAAGTATTTTAAATCAAAAAAAGAATTTAGACAGTACCAACTGTCTAAAAATTTGAGGCACATATGGAAGATGAGACGAAAGCAATGTAGACACAAGAATCAAAGACCCATAGAATGGCTTGGGTTGGAAGAGACCTTAAAGATAATTTAGTCCCAACATCCCCAAAATGAGAAAGGACATCTCCCAGTAGAACACATTGTTCAGAGCCTTATCCAGCCTGGCCTTGAACTTCCAGGGATGGGAAATGTTTCATAACCTCTCTGGACAACCTGTTGCAGTGCCTTACCACCCTCACAGGGAATTTTTTCCTAATATCTATTCTAAACTCATTTTTTCAGTTTGAAGCCACTCCTCCTTGTCCTGTCACCAAATGCCCTTGTAAACAGTCTCCATCTTTCTTGTAGGCTTCCTTCAAATGCTGGAAGGCTACAAGTAGGTCACTTCAAAGTCTTCTCTTTTTCCAAGCTGAACAATCTCAATTTTTTCAGTTGATCTTCAGAGGAGAGGTTCTCCATCCCTCTCATCATACTGGTGTCCTCTTCTGGTCTTGCTCCAACAGATGCATGTCCTTCCTATGCTGGGGACCCCAGAGCTGGATTCAGCAATCCAGGTCAGTAGCTCCCAGGGCCCTCTCTTCTACTCTTCTTAAAAGATGGCTACATCTTTTAAGACGTCCTTTTTTCAGTCACCTGGGACTTTGCCTGACTGTCACAACTTCTCAAATACCATGGAGAGTGCCTTGGCAGCTTGTATCAGCCTATTTCCCTAGGATTCTGGGATAAATCTCATTGGGTCCCTTATGTACATTCAGGTTCCTCAGGTAGTTATGAACCTGATTTTTTTTTACAGTGAAAAGGACTTTGCTCCCCAAGTCCCCATCCTGTTGCCCCATCCAAGAAGTCTAGAAAGAGACACTGCTATTGAAGCCTGAGGCAAAAAACTTGTCAGGTACCTCACATTTCTCATTTCATAGTTATAACTTTTCCAGCGTTGTTTATTGCACATACACCTTCTTTGACTGGTTTTCTTTGACGTGTAAAAGTTCCTGTTAATTTCTGCATCCACCTTGCTAGGTTCAGTTCCAGCTTTTCCTTGGCCTTCCTCAACTTAGTTTACACTGCTTATGTATTTGCTTCCTTCCCTTTAGTCTGACCAGCAGTTCCCTACTCATTAGTGCTGGTCTCTTGCCTTCCTTGCCCTATTTTTCTCTTCATTTCTTTGGAACAACTAAAAGATAGATCCCTCTGCCAAGACATTAATCTTGGGGCATTTTCAGATTTGGCATGGATTTTACAGCCTATTTTTATCTTGCATTACCATCAATGACTGTAGAGAATGTGAAAGAGAATTAATATAACAGAGTCCTGCAATCCTCTTTGGGGTAGGGCAGTGAGCAATGCCAGACACATAGGAAAACTGCTGAAATAAAACCTTGAGTAGCCATGAACACTTACCTGGGTTAAAAACCTTTTGGATTAAGAACCTGAAGTCTAAGGAGCGAATGCAGCTGTTAAACTCTGAAGACTACAACTTTTCTTGAGCCATTCTCCAAACCTTTTTAAACCTCTTTAATTACCTCAAGGGTGCAGGACAGCTCTTTTATAAAACTCTCTTGTTGAGAGAATGGAAACCAACAGTCATTTTCTGTACCTCCTAGACAGCTAGATCTCCTTTATTAATAAATGAGCAATTTTGTCCCTTTGACAATATCCTTTCAGTCCTGAGTGATGTGCCACATTTGAGTCCATTCTAAAGATGGACTAAAATATCTTATATTTTCAAGGTGATTACAAAGGCAGTCAACGAACTTGACAAGACAGAACAATAATTGTTTGAAGCCAGGTCATAATGAATAAAAGTAAACAGGTTGATAAATAACCTTAGAAATCTTCATTAAAAGCCTGTATCCTTTTAGCATACTTTTTCTAAAAAAACCTGCATTTAAAAAGAGCAGCCTAATTCTTTTTCAGTGCATAGAATGAGAAATGTAATTGCAGATGATGTAAGTCTGCTTAAACCACATTATGCATATTTCAGATCACAAGTATTCCTTTCGAGAGCAGACTGACAGTTTCTCCTACCTGTGGTGTATGACCCTCACAAAAACAAATCAGGATATTCAATTACTTACATCAGGCCCAAGGATAATGAGGTTTTAGTACGATTCTGTTCCATAAAATTTCATTAGTTACTGAGGTCATATTGATCTGTAATTAGATAACGTTTTGTCACATTTTATGGAGATTCTGAAGCCTCACTCAGGCCCTACCAATGAAGCGAACAATCTTCATTTTCTGCAGGCAGATACAGTCAAGAAAACACAAAAGATTCAGGATAAAAGAAACCAGAAAAAAACAATCACACAAACAAAAAATAAAAACCTCAAACCTTTCTCCAAGCTATTAAGGTAGAGAAAAGAAACAGTGAATTTTTGTTTAAATGCCTCCTCCTCCCATCACCAAACCTCTAGCAGGAAAACATGGGAATCTGCCTCTTCTCTAAAACTAAGGACAACTGCTATCTAAGCATGTGTTTATGCCTAAACTGCACTGCCCTGGCCATCCTCATCATGGAAGCTCTATCCTTTCCTCAGCACTATTTTCCTGCCTAGAATGAAAGAGATGGTTCCAACGGGTACTAGTACAAGCTCTTGTTTTTAAGGAGAAATGATGCATGAGTAGATTATAAGCAGGTGATTATAGGAAAGGGCAGATGGTAGATGCAGGCAGCAGCTGCCACTACTAGCAAAAAATCGTAGGGCAAGGTCGCCTCAAGAACTATGGTCATTGCTAGAAATGGGTTTGGGGTGAAGTTTTTTCTGTGTCCTTGAAAGGAATATTGGACAGCATGGAACAACAGATATCTTAGCCTCTTCCTAGAACAGATCAGAATCCAACTACACACAAAGAAGTTATTTGTTAAGTGCAAAGTGAAAGAACAGTGTCACACACACACATAGAGTGCCGCACCTGAGCACTAAAAAATTCCAACCAAGAGGCAAAGGATCAACTCTTTTCCTCCTGAGATGTCTGCATGGGAACTATGACAGCAAACTTGTGGAGTCCATATTCAAGATGAAACTCCAGAAACAGCAGATACATCTCAGATTCCAGCAGGACAACCTGATTTGCTTAAGGAGGAGTTATGCAAAGGCTACTGAAAATGTTCATGCTCAGTGACATGCAGTGTGTCTGTTCATATGACTTTAAGCTGATTACCAAATTAACTGTGTTATAAAACTTGAGGGCAGCTGGATTTAGTAACAAGATGCCTAAAGGAATAGCAAGGTAGCCAGAGCACAGACACAAATGTCTTGTACTCCTTACATATTTATTTCTGCTGTGCAATTTCCATGCCACAATGTGCTTCAACTCGCTTTCTTTGAGTACATCATGAAAACAGCAAGCAACTGAGCTTGTGCCCTCCTTTCCCACGAGGTGTTCAGGGGGCTGAACAACTCATATGCCTCACAGTTAAAAACAACACACTACCAAAACAAAGCAACTAATGAAATATTAAAGCACCAAAGCAAGCCTGACCATAAGCAGAGACAATGAGACACAAGGGTGTTTTTATCCATTCTTTCTCAGGGAAGGTAATGGACCAGTTATAACCAATATTGTTCTAAGGCCTATCCTATGTTATGGGATTGTATACACACTCTAATTATTTTTTTCCTCACTAGTGCAAATCGCCTTTTTGTTAGGATAAATCTGCCAGATCTTTAGTGCTGGTCTCTTGTAAACTACAACATCTGTAAAAATAAACAGGAAAGTAAAAGAAGAAAAATTAAATAGCTTCTTGCTTGAAAAGAAATGTAAACAAAACCACCATCAGACTACTCATGAACAGCCCTACTATATGGAAAGGAAAATAGTTTATTAAATTTATTAGGTCTTTTAGTGTAGTAAGGTATCAATTAGAGATCCATGGCTACAGCTACTGTATAATAGAATCAGTATTAAATAATATCAGTAAATAATAGGTATTCCAGCACCAAAGAAGTATTGTTACATTGGAAAGAATGTAAAAAAAAAAAAAAAAAAAGAAACAAAATGGAACTAAAGATACACTTGCATTAACTCCCAAGATTAAATTTAATTAATAATTAAATTCCTAAATCATAAATTAAAGCCACATTAGATAAAATGAAGACATAATCACAGAGATCTCTAAATCCTCATAACCCTCTAATAATCCTTTAAGTCTAAGGGCTTAAGTCAATAATTTACAAAGTTAAGGTTTCTATTTGGTATTTTTACCTTTGGATGTTTCATGCCATAGGAGTCTATTAATGACTTTGCTGCATTTTCCATTTTATTATCTGTGATTAGCTGCTGCCAAGGATAGTCCATTTTTCTAAATGGAACCTTAGCACTAATTCTTGAGACAAAAAATGATCAAATATATTTAGGGAGCAATTAACTAAGAATGTGATCATGCATGTGCCACATAATCCTACGGTGTGTATAGCTACTAAGAATCATAGCTGCTTATTCCTTCAGTTTTTAAATGTATAAATTGAATTTAAATTTCTCTTTTAATAAGTTATGAAACCATGTGCAAATTTTTCCTAGTTTTGAGGGTGGCTTGTTTTTTGGTTGAGTTTTTTTAGGTTTTGGTTTTTGGGTTTTTTTTTTTCCAATATAACTGTAATTGAGAAACTTTCAATTCAACAGAATGAAGATACTGTCTACAAAATGTCTCTGCATCTCTTTTGAATATGGACAAAACATAGAATTTTTAAAATTATTGCAATACTTCCCCATTCAAATATATGGAAGCACATAACAATCAGTTATCTTCAGAAGTGAATCATTCTGGCTCTGTTTCAGATGAGACAAAGAGAACAGCCATGAAACAGAGACATGTAGCTTTATAGTTTACTCAGTGGTTTTGAGACAGAGCATGTGACTTTGAATTATTTTACCTAGTGTATGCATTTCAGTGCCTAATTGTGTGTAAGATTGAAATATTACATATTATTTCCAGAAAGTTTGATTTGATTTAGAAACACTGTTTCTGGGAAAGTAGTAGTATTTTTTTCCCTAGACAGACAGAAAAAGGTGAATGCATCTGTACAAAGCACAGTGAGATAGCA
Organism: Cyanistes caeruleus; assembly: GCF_971803275.1. NCBI lineage: Eukaryota > Metazoa > Chordata > Aves > Passeriformes > Paridae > Cyanistes > Cyanistes caeruleus. Next base: position 41,330,989 of record NC_141701.1, read on the forward strand.
GGTCTCTCAAAATGATATATCATTATTCAAGATACCACCTGTAGACCATTTTAAAATACACTGACATTATAAAGCCATTTCTGGTTTGGGGTTGTTGTTGTTGTTGTTTGTGGTTTTTTTGGTTTTAAATACATATAATTGATCTCCATTACTTTTTCTTTTCTCCTATATACTTACAAAATTCATGTAAAAAGAAAAGAAAAAAAAAGCCCTTGTGCATTATACTCAGCAAGACTCTGCTACACACCACAGACAGCAATCATAGCTATCCACAAGATTACTGTGGATTGTCAGAAAGCAAAACAGATAAATTCTGAAAATGTTATGGGTTGATTTCCCAAACTTCATAAAATAGACTCACTGTGCAACCCAACAGAAAAATAATTGGAAAAGCAACATGGGGTGAAGTTATCATCACTGAGTATGAAAGCAATGCAATAATGGCTTTCCCTGTGTCTAAACCAGAAATCTTCATCTGTCACTGAAATCCACACAGACTTAGACAGCTACAGAAACAGAGTTCAGAAGTAACTGGAGACAGTTCCAGATAAGGCAGCTGTGCCTATTTTGACTGCCATATTTTTCAGTTCTCACAAATTAACAACTTACTAGAAAGGGATTAAAATCATCATACTCAGTATTTATAGTATGGAAACCTATATATTCCAGTCACTTTCTGGCATTTTTCCTTCCTATACAATAAGCAAGGTCCTGCTTTAACTTCCTATCCAGTGGTTACCTCAAAGATTGCTGGTTTGAAATACTTGTGGTAATGATAACTAATAGATGCCACAGCATTAAGTTGATTTTCCAGATCAGAAATAACTTTTTAAACTATCCAGCTCTTTCAAAGATGGACCTTCTGCTAAGGGTACATCTCTACCTCTGGGTAACCAAAGTGCCGCTCCCTGTTTTAGAGGCATAAAACTGCACTGAGATCCAGTCTCATGAAAGTGAAAACCAGGAGAAATCACAGACCCAAATGCCCACCAAAAGGTACAGATAAAAGGTACTGCTGCACCCCATTTAGACTGCAGAAAATTATTTGCATGTGTATTCACAACAGTGGGACCAACAAGAACACAATGCTCACTACACAAACACCTCATTCATCTTAGCTCCACTGACTTGCCTGACAACAGTAGGGGATGAAAATGCTCCAGAAGTTCATCTTAAACACTGTCTAGTTTTTTCACAGTGGGACAGCTTCTAATCCTAGATGTTGTCAGATTATTTCTCTCCTGCCCACAATAAATACCCTTTCTTTTGGAATCTGTATACTTCACTGCTATTGTGATCTTGCCAAGAGTATAAGTGAATTTCAGCTGTCCCTAATTCTTTGAGATCCCACACATTCACTGTGTGTTCACGAAAATCTTATTATACCATAAAAGATGGGTTACAAATACTATGCACATGTAAACTGTGGTGCAGAAGCACTCTACAGAGCACTAAGTAACCCTGGTACCTGCATTACACCTTTTAGCTCCTTCCCTGCTTTATGCATAGAAGTCTTCAAAGGGAATCACGACACATGAGAAAAATGGAGCACATACCTGGAACTTGTCCCAGCACACAGCTAGGTAATAACACACAGGAGTGTATCCCAAGGTATGAGAGATGGGTACCACTCCCAGGTATAACAATTTAGACACAGGAACAATGAAATCCTGGTGGGTTTAAGTGTACATCTAAGCTTACAAGTAATTTTCTAAGACAGTATCTTTTTGGACTAGGAGGCATAGCAAAAATAAGCTGCCAACTGCTTCTCCTCTAGCCTAAGGGACCAGAGATTATTCCTACCCTCTACTTTAAAGTCTTACCCTTTCCAAGAACTAAGTTACTGTTCAGCATATCTCTTAGTGTTTGGGGAATTTTCAATTATATTAAGGTGACATAAGATCTGTTAGGGTTTGGGGTTTTTTTTCCCCATTTGGTATTGTGTCCTGATGACAGGCAGACTTATCTGAACAAACAAACAAGCATTTTGAAGAGGGAATATAATTAATGATTGAACATTCTGTTATATTACGATGGATTCAGAGGTAGCCCTGAAAATACTTCCAGTACTTTTCTCACTCATATGAAAATAGAAGAGGAAAATACTGCTGAATTAGCTCATTGTAAAGATGTGTGTTTCTGGAAGCCAAGCTCTGCAAAGTTCCCAGCACTGAGGAAGGAACACAGCCCCCCTGCTCCAGAAAGGCTGGTCACCTGGACCTAAAGTCTCATAATGCAGATATATCCTACTTTTTTTCCCCTATGATTATAAACAAAGAAAACCAACTGATTAAGAAACCAAGCACTCCGTGGATATTGTGGAAGAGAAGCAATGAAAAAGAGATAGTGTGTTATTTCTACAGTGGTTTTCACTTAGAACACAATACTACAGTAATGTAGAAAAGACTGAAAAATTTGAACTATAACTGTTCAGTTCTACTCTTCTGTTGATTTCCGTGATTGTAAAAGAAGATGGTGGTTTTTATTTTGTTTTTAACCAAGAGATGCTCACCTAGTATCTGTCATGTCCCATGAAAAATTAATATTACACAGACCACAGACAGTGTTAGACAAAGTGTTGGGTTTTTCTTAAGAACTACCCACAAATAATAAATGGGCAGTGGAGCTGACAAAGATGTTGTGATCATTTCAAGCAAAAAAGAAATGATACAACAGCATACAGAGACATTGGTTTCTATAAGATACAAGCCACCACAATTACACTTATTAGCAGCTTGCTAATAAAATTATTTTGACTATTTTACTTTATTTCTTTCCCTCTGGCAAGTAACCCATTACTAAAGACTATGAGCTGGAAGTACCTTCTTCCACATCATATTAGGCAAACTTGTTTGGAAATACTGCCTTCTATCCTGGTCAAAAGACACTGCATTTAGTTTCTCTGAAGGAGCATGGATTCACACATTATCAGGAACTCCAAGGGCAGAGTTCTCCAAGAATATCAGAAAGGACTAGACTTCAATCCACTGCCCTTCAAGGTTGCTCAGGCAGTATCTGGATGATGAGTAACAGGTTCTGGTGACATGGAGCCAGGCTTGTTTGAATTACATGAGTACTGATTTAATAAAACACCATGACTATCACATAGTTTTAAGAACAGAAAGATCACTATCCTCTGTAGGAATGATCTGCTAACACCGGTTCCATGACATGCTGAGAAAATACCCCTTAACAAGAACCTAACAAGATTCCTTAAAAAGCACAGAAAAAAACCACAATAATTTATACATCAGCTGAGAGGGGATGGGGGACAGGCACTGTGTCCAAAACACAACAACACAACACAACACAAGTACACATTCTGAAGTACTATTAATACCATATTTATAAGTTATTTCTCCTTTCTGCTCATTCTATCATATTTGATTCCCCAATCTTCAGCATTTAGTAGTCCACAATTTCAATATGTTCTTTTGGCATTACTTGGGTAATCACAGTTCAAGAGCAACAATGAAAAAAACAGAGGTCACCAAATTTTCTCCACCAAAGTAGAAATCTCCAAGATGAGTAAAGCATTGAAGAACATGACATAATAAACATGGTTAAAGCATTTTGGCTTATTCAGCCTACATAACAAACAGCTTCTAATACTTAAAGTCAGTTGATAGCACAGATGGAAGCACACTATATATAAGAATCAACAGTGACACAACCAGAAGCAACAGGCAGAAACAAAAACAGTGGAAATACCAACCTCATAATATTATTATAATACTAATATTAATAGTACTAGTAATAGTAATACTAATACTTATTATTATTGTTGTTGTTGTTATTGTTATCATCATCATCATCACCACCATCATTATTTTTAAAAAAACACCCCACAATGGGAAGGTCACTGTTTTATGGAAACCTTCTTGTCCAGCCATCCAGGAGACACTCTGGCAGTCACACTCAGACCACCTGAGCTGGGATCAAGGCCCCTTCACACTGAGCAGCCTCCAGTGACCTGACAGGTGCCCTGCTTGGCTCCTTACACACCCCCACACTCAAACGTTCAGACAACGTTTTCCACAGAAGAGTTTCAGTTGTCTGGATGCTTAAAACACTTTAATCATGGTGCAATAACAAAATAACAGTTCAAGCTGGGTGCTACTGAGGAGGGTCCCTCAAAAAAGGAAACCCCAGGCTTTTATAACCTCACAGTGTAAGCGCACCGAAGTCTGGAGCCATCAGCTCCCGCCGTGTTCCCCGAGTACGCGAACCCCTGGCTGGACCACAGCTCCCTGTGCCCTTCATTCTGCAAAGAGCTGTCACTTCACGGCCTCTCGCCTGGGGCTCTCAACACCCAGAGCTCAACCTGCAGCTCCCAGAGCAGCTGCTTACAGAGATACTGGCACAGAACGTATTCCTCAACAACTGAACATTGGAAACAGGCTGCCAGACAAGTGGTGCAATCTGCCACACTGGAGATATTCAAGGCTCAGCTTGACAGGGCTGTTGATAGACTAATCTCAAGCCCTGCTTTCAACAGAAAGTTGGACCATATGATCTTCAGAGCTGTCTTCCCACCTAGACTTTTTTCATTATTCCATACAGCTAAAATACTGAATTTTATTATGCATGATTCTTCCTTTTAAAAATGGCTCCAAGAAAGCTGTCACACTCCTGAGCCCTTTTCAGTTCTACCTGCATTCCACAAAAGTCTGTTTTCCACTCCTTTGAACAGTCAGAAGCCACTAATCAATTAGACTATATGAAATAGTCATGCATGTAGGGTATACACATATATGTGTTATAGACATTCTAAATTTGGCGCTAATGTAAAAAACGAATTCTCTCTAAGGGACTTCCTACTGTGTCCAAGTTTCCTGAACAACTCATCATGCCTCCCTAACTTGGCACCAGCACCTTTCACCACATTGCTTTGATCAGTTGTAGCAGCTGTCCCCTGCATGCTCTGTTTCATTTGTGCTGGGGACAGAGCTGCAAGGAGAAGCCCTACCAAGCGCAGGACCAGCAATGGAAGTTTCAGTATCTCCTCTCAGACCTTGAACACTGAATAGGTTCCAGTATGCACAAGAGGAGAGTGAAGGATCAGAAACACAGAAGAAAACAAGGGGGAGATGTAGCCTAAGGGATATGATGGAGTACAGAGCCAGCCATCCCCATCTGTCAGTGCTCATCAAGGACAATATGAGGACTCCAGGCAAAGCTGAGGAACCACAACTAGATCCTCTTCCAGCTCCTGCCCTGTTATTTTACAGACAGACATCACAGAATCTGAAATCATTCACAGCATAACAGCCATTAAATAGCAGCTCAACTGTACTACCTAGTATGGGGATGTATTAAACCTTTCAACACTGTGATCCAGAGTAAAAGTTATTACAGGATTTGTGTAATTCCCAAATTACTCAAATGAATAAAATCTGTCCACTTGGAGATAGGCAAGAAAGAAGCAGAAAAAAGCAATTATTTGCAGAAATGTCCTATGATATTACAAAGTACCCCCCAAAAAACAACCTTTTATGAGGCATTAACCAATTTAAAACTTACACATAATAATCTCTGTACAAACAATTTTTTTAGAGTGCAAATAGTGACATAGCTCTGTAATTCTAAATAAAAATGTCATTAGGTAAATTTAAAAAAAAGTTTAAACACCGAACAACTATTTTAAGAATGACACTTGATTATGGAAGCTTAACTATGTTTATGTGGCTTTAATATTTTGCAACTGTACCTCAAGCCTATGGCATTGATAATTTTCATAAACACAATACTGGATCTGCCAAAGCAATGAGTTTCTGAAAACTGTCAATTTCAGAAAAAAAATCCCAAACCAATACTTCTTGATTCATACAGGAACATGCATTTTGTAAGAGTGCAAAGGGAAAAGCAAGCCCTTTATTCCCACACAAAAGACATAAACCACAAATTTTCAGCTACAAACAATATTCCAGTTATAACGACTCAGAATAGGCAGTTCTCAACATACTTCAGTACAGCTTGGTAAACATATTTACAGAACCTGAACCTGTTTGCAAAGTAATTGAAAAGGCTTTTATGTGCAGTTTACACTTGCAACTCGGAGTATTTTTTTAATGAGTGTATTAGCGAGATGTGCAGGGCAGACCTGGTTGAAAACAAATCATGAGAGAAATTAACAGCTCAGCTGTTAATTACCAGAAGGGAAAATACACAGAAAAATCAAAACTATTTAAAAAGATCAAATAGAATTCAATATAAAGTCTGCCATCCAGAAATGTCATTTCCATTTTAAAATACAAATTTATTAAATATTATCAAACTTTGCTAGGAGAAACTATAAGCCCTTCCAAAACGTGCAAGTGGATGTAGCCTCTCTCATGTAGCTGCTCAAACTTGGATGTGTATTGTGCTGAATGCATGTGTTAAAAGTGATTTTTTATTTGATAACAGATGATCAGTTAAACTTACAGATAGGAAGAACTACACATTTTTAGTAAATATTGCTGCAATACCTTGATAAATGTATGGTAGCTATTTTTATATATTTGTATGTTTAATGCAAATTAACAACACTTCAAACATATATTTTTTTTCAAGACAATATTACAGTAATGGATAAAAAAGAACAAATCTCCATCAAGTTCTTCACTCTTTTTTTCCTGCTCAATAGCTCTTTTAAGTTATTCCTTGATAAATTCTAGTATACTAGAATAGTATATATGCTATTCTATATACTATATATTCTTTCCTATATGCTAGAAAGCTTTTTCTTCTAACATGTCAATAAAACTCATCACACAGTAAAAGAAATCATAGCACAGTACAGACAGTATTTTCCTATCTGAAGTAAGAGGTGTTTGCCTGAGTTCCTGAAAAGTGTGATTGTCCTACTTATTACATCTTCCATGGCAGAACCAATACTTAGCTCTGAGAAACGCAGCAATACTTAGAATCACAGAATCATTAAGGTTGAGAAAGACCTTAAAGATCATGGAGTCAAACTATAAACCAAACAGCACTGTGTTCACCCTTACACCAGACCCCCAAAGTGCCATATCCACATGCCTTCTGAATAATACATCCATGGATGGTGATTCCACTTCCCTGGGAAGCCTGTTCCAACGCTTCACAAACCTTTTGGTGTATAAAGTTTTCCTAATATCTAAACTCCCCTGGTGCAATTTGAGGCCATTTCATCTCATCCTATCACTTGTTACTCAGAAAACCAACCCTCACCTAGCTATAACTTCCTTTCAGGAACTTGTGGAGAGCGAGGTCCTTCCTGAGCCTCCTTTTCTCCAGGCTAAACAACCCCAGCTCCTACAGCTGCTGTTCTTCAGATTGGTGCTCCAGACCCTTCCCCAGCTCTGTTGCCCTTCTCTGGACACTTTCCAGCCCCTCAATGTTTTTCTTGCAGTGAGGGGCCCACAACTGCACACAATATTCAAGGTGTGACCTCAGCAGTGCTGAGTACAGGGGCACAATCACTGCCCTGATCCTGCTGGCCACACTATTGCTGATGCAGGCCAGGATGCCATCGGCCTTTCTTGGCCACCCGGGCACACCTGGATCACGTTCAGCTGCTATTGACCAGCATCCCCAGGTCCTTTTATGCTGGGCAGCTTTCCAGCCACTCTGCCCCAGTCCTATAGTGCTGCATAGGGTTGTTGTGACCCAAGTGCAGAACCCAGCACCTCAGAGTTGACAGACAAATTCTGGTAGTGAAGGCCCCCTTTCAAATTTTCTAATCATCACTTACCAACACTAAATGATTAGTACATCAACATCTGTCTGTCAGGATGGTTTTCTGCAGTGTACATCTGCATTGGCTGTACACACTCCACTAATTAATCACTTGTCAGCATTTATGTTTAAATAAGCCTTTCTGTATTTATCAAATAATCTCTGAAAGCTTTTATTGTGGTTTTCAAGATGCGTGATTTTGTTCTTTAATATTGCCTCTCTGTGAAGTGTGCATCAATATTTGGTTTTACTCAGTTCCAGAAACTACCTTGAACAATTTTTTTTCTCCATAATAAAGACATGCTTTTTTTTCTCTCAAACAAGTCCACAGTACTAAAAGACTGTAAAGACTTCCTGCATGATCAGTGAGAAAACCTGAGAGCTGGTTAAAAGCTAGTTTAGGCAAGTGATTTTGCATGATGTTTTTCTCCAAAACAGACCCCTCCCTCTGTTATGTTGCTCTTAAAGCTCTTTGACCAGATTCTCCACTAACAGTTAATGAAAATTATTTACACAGCAGATCTAATTCATGCAATATTGGCAGTGTATTTCCATACAGAACTTCTTGTTACTAGTTTATAAAATGGAGTGCTATGTGCAATCTTAACTCATGGAAATTCATGGAATTTGCAAATTATGTGTTTATGTCTGGAAAGATATATTGCCTACTGTAGGTTTAATTCACTGAATCTTCACAATTCTTTGGAATTAATTCTTAATATAAATTTGACACTACAGTGATTATATAACATGCGTTTTCTTCAGTATTCTTTTCAACTGTGGTTGTTTTCAATGCTTTCCACTGTTGTTTTTTCCCATTAGCTTTGCACCTCATTTTCAGATCAATTAATCTGCACAAAAAACAGTAAGATCTCTCTTACTAAATGGCCTTTACACTTACATGTGACTTTGTACTCTTGAAATCTACTATTTCAATCTACTATTGAAAAGACTACTATCCAGTCAACTATTGTGCTGGAAGGAGAACCTGTTCCCTCTAAAATGCCGCAGAACACAAGATTTAAACCTGCTTAAAGTGAGATCTTGTTTATGTGTTTTGCACAAAAAAAAAGCACAGGTTAAAAACAGGTGTTGAAACATTCAGTTCAAGCAAAAGAACATGAGAAAACTTCAATCCAGTGTGTCATCACAAATGAAGACTTTTTTTACTAGAGTACTGTATGTGTATGTGTAAGAGGCTAATGATTAATACCTAAAAGTATTCTTTCTGCAATAATGCTGTTCCATCCCATTAGCAGGATCATTACTCATGGAACCAGCTCATCCTCAGGAAACATTCTACTGCAAACTACAAACTACTCATGTGCTTTTGACCTCAGTGGATGACTGTAATTGATTGCTGATGTGTTGGTAATACTTTGGCAGGAACGTGACTATTGTATGATAGTTTTTGTGTTGCTGTTTCATGAAGCTTCAACACAAACTCAAATTTTGGTATCAGAGGTCTGTTACACTAGTTAGATCATTTTTTCCATGACATTTTAAAACTCCTGCAGTTTCTGGAGTTTTGAAACCCTACAAAACTGGAGGTCTGAGGCCCCTTCTTGCTTTCTAGACCCTAACCCATGATATGCTTAAGTTATCTTCCAAGAAGAAAAAAAAAAAGAGTTTTGGTTTTTTTTTTTTAAATTTTGATTTTTTTTTCTGAGATTACTTGCAAAAAAAACCAGATCTCCAGACTTTTAAAGAACTGATTATTGTGGGATCTATCCATATGATTAGTAATTAAGAAAAAAAAGAATTTGAGTGAAAACACATAATTCTTATCCATTTTTATTTATTTACATTGCAGTAGCATGGATGAGTACATGCCATGCACTACAGCCATGTTACTGGGACTTTAGAAATACAAAATACATAAAACTTGTCTCCAAACAATTTAACAATGTATATGTGTCATTTGTGTTGATATCACTGAATTCTGCACACCTTGCAAATACACCCAGCCGTAAGGTTAGATCAAGGGCTGAAAGACTTGATAAATAGCTAGTATTAAAGAACAAACAATATATTTCACAGACAAAGCAGTAAAAAAATCCAGAAAAATAATTTTGAAGCTGTTTCCATTTACAGACCATATAATTTCTACTAAAAAAAATCTACAGTTTCATAGACTTCATATCTTACACACATTATCATACTCAAATTATGCTGAAAAGCTTTAGAGATTTTTTCTCTTACAGAATATGATGTTCTCACAGTCTGGGGATTGCAAAAACAGTTTTGCTGAAGTTTTCAAATAATATTTCAAGTTTAAAACTTTTGAAAATGACATTTTCAGTGAAAGTGTTTCTACCTGAAAGTATTTAACCAAATTTGATCATCAAAACATAGCTGGCTGTGATATAAAGTCAGTCTAGACACCATATGCACCACAAGCACTGAAACTACTGAATCAATAAAAATAATAATATACTTAAATAGTGGCATTAATACAAATATTTAAATTATTAAAGGATTATAAATACTACCTACAAAAAATAATTTATGGATGCATAGTTTGGTAGCAATAAACCAAATACTTAAATTATTAAATTATGCAAATGTAATGGATAAATCTATAAATTAAATGTTCACCCTGACTACTTGCTAGGCAATCACTGTGCATGATGTGGTGTTTCTACAACTCCAGATATCGCAAAGAAAACAGGAACATATAAATTTAGAAACAGTGTCAACACCTAAAATCATAACACAATGTTAATACATGTCAGTAGAATAAAAATGGAAATCCTAAACAGAGTGATGAATAGTTGCTGTAGCACTGCCAAAAGACCAGAAGGGAGCTCACACAAGAAGTTTACCAATGTAGGAGTGACTTTGCAAATATTTATTTAATATTAGTATAGGAGAGAATATATACTGATGTCTCTACTACAGCTCTGAGAATGCCTAGTGAATACTAACAGAGCAGATTTAAATCTGAAGCAGAAGGTTAACAAAATGTGTATATTTATCATTTTAACTCAAAAAACTTCATCATGGTCTTATGATATCTACCATGGTTATGACTGAGAACCTTGCAAGGATTGTGAATAGGTCATGATAATGATTCACCAAATGACTGCAAATAGCTACTCAGAGTGATTCTAAAGAATACAACAGGCATGTGAGAAACTTTGATTTACCTTGTGCTTCATCTGTCAGTAACAGTATTATTTTTAACTGGACTTTAGTACTTGTTCTCCCAGACTAAATCAGTGTTTAGAAGGCACTTTTCTCTTTTAACAAGGACTATTATTCTACCACCTATTTCCTCTTAGGACTCTACAATTTGCAATGTGAACAAGACCAGCTGGAACCAACAGAAGTGCCAACAAGTCAGACCTAGTAACAGCAAGCAAGACCTTCTGATCTGCCATTTTCATTTGAGTTACAATCACCAACCAATGTTTCACTAGAGGTTTCCTCTACACTCAACAACAAACATGGAATAAACTACTGTACTTGAACGGGTCACTTGAGATCTGTCCAAAGACTGATCCCTTAACATGGGTTCTCACTTAAAAATGTAGACTTGAATTCCAGGGAATAAAGGAAAGTTTTCTCCAGCAGATAGCAAACTAAGGAAATGATCTCAGGCTTCAGTCACCCTCCAGAGGCAGGAAACTTCCAACCTGAACATTATGAGGCTACCACAAGTTAGCTATGAAGGGCTTCAGTGAAAAGCCTCCAAGCCCACAAGCTACAGGCTTCAGCTGTGTACCAAACACCTATGCCAGAAGAAAAGCCAAACAACCCCCAAAAAAACAAAAAGTAAAATCTGTTCAGAGAAAGGAATATTGAATCAGAAATATGAAAGGTACTTGTGGCCTATTTTACTGAATCTAATTTTGGATTATGATGCAGAACATAACAATACAACATGCACCTTAAGTATCCTCTCCTTTGGAGAGTTAAATGCAGCATACAACAGAAGCAGCAAAGTTTGAACCTGCATTTCAAAAATTGATCACAAAGCTATTCCTCAGTAATGATAATATTTAATAAAGACCAAGGCTCAGTGAACCTAAATTGATACAATTGCTTTCTTACATAAAAGTGAGACCCAAGAACAAGGAAAGCTAGATAACAAAGCTATAAGAACCAAACTACAATTCTAAACCATGAAAGGACCTGAAAAGGAACTCAAAGAATGTTTCTTAAAATTCAAAGAGCATAGAAATTTGAAAATTATTACTACTTGGTACTTGCTGTACAATTTATTATATTTTCTGTGGCAAGAATAATAGCAGGTTAATTATGTTTAAATAGTTTTATTGTTACATCACTTTACTTGTAAATACATATTTTAATACATATTTAAACTATATTCATAGAGGCATCTATATAGAGAGAAGTGCATGCACAAACATATCTTTATTAAGCAAACACAGGGTTGAACAAAAATTCTAGACACAGTGTCAACACTACAGGAATCTCTCCATGGCTTCTATTGCAAATTCTGCTTTTCTGAGACAGTCAAGCAAAGACAGTAAATACAGATACCTAACATATAAAACTAAGTATTATGTCAATTTCCATTACTCTGATAATGCAGTACCTGTATTGTTTTCCAATTCAGAAATAGAGGAAATATCAAAACATTCTCATCTCTTCCTGTGGTTCACAGCTATAACAAGGTTATGCGTATGACCACTATAGCTGCCACTATAGCTGCAAGATTTTAATCTGTTACATTCCTTAAAGTATTTCACACTGAATGGCTTGTAAAACAGGGATTTTTTTTTTTCCCTACTTAAAATCAGTCAAGAAAGTGACGAACATGGATATCAAATCACTTGTACAAAATTACACTATTACACTGGTAACTAGCCAACATAAAATAAATCTAGATAAATAAAAGGAAAATAAACTATAAATACAGTAATCTCTATATCTGATAAGATCTAGAGTATAGTTCTATCTACTCACAGAACTCCAGAAAATCATCAAATATACAAATATAAATAAATTTACATGGGCTTGTAAAGCATATCTTCTCTTATGGAAATGTGGGAGTTAGTATGACATTTTTTGTTTCTTGGTTGGCTGAGTTTTAGGAAAATTGCTCCTGGTGCCTTAATTGAAAGGAAGAGAGGCATCCACTCTTCCAGTCTCATTTCCTTGAGTCCTCCCACTCCAAATCAGTTTTGTCACTCACAACTGATTTTACAAGTCTTTACAAAACAATCTTTTTTTTCTCCATGTACTCCTACCATGCTGGTGAACATAACAGTCTAACTCAAACCACCACCACAGGAACCCACAAACTCAAGTGAGCATCTTTAGCAGATACCACTTCAGGTCACTTGAAAACACACTTAGCAACACACACAATCCTTATGTATTAAATGAAATAAAATGTAACTACAGAAAATGCATTATTAATATACCTTTTATTTAACATTGACTGATATTAGAACTTAATTATTACTTTTATTAGTTTAATTTATGTTTAATACTAAAATATTTTACAAATACAGCCTTCTTTGGAGCCTGAGCACAGTCCTTTCATGAACCTATCTTAGGTTAAGAGCTCTGTAACAGTTATCTATCAGTAATTCAGCAGAAATTTTTTCACATTTAAGTCTAAGTATCCTGCCACATCTCAGTCCTGATGGAAACAATTCAGTCCTGACCCTGGACACATCTGAGTCCTGCCTAAGGGTAGCACTTCGACCTGGGTACTCCAGTCTTGGCCCTGAACTTCTCTAAAGGCAAGAACTTTTTCTACTCATCACAAGTCTCTGGGTAGGCATGAGCACAGGACCTCTGCTTTCCTGTTTTTCACCTGGGTACACAGAACAGAACATTCAAAGCAACTACACTGCTTGGAAATAGTCAGAGGTTTTCTTGCATGGTGAGCCAAGACCATGGGATCTGTAAATTTCTTCATGCTTCACCAATACATAAAATCATTCTGCTCTGTTTTTTTCTTCCTTATTTCCAGCTGCTAACCTTTACTAAAAAACTCCATAAACTAAAGACATTCCTCAGGAGCCAGTTGCTCCAATTCCCCTGAAATATATTTGCCAAGTAAGGGCAGGTGGCCCAAACAGCAGTCTGGATGGAAATGTGATATATAAATATAAATCATATAAACATTTGAGAACCCTTGTGCCCACAAAATTGAATGGGAATTGGCAGGTATGAGAGGGTACATTACATACCTTGTTCTTTAAGATTGGGAGCACATAAAACCTATTAGTTACCCATTGCAAAAACATGAAAGGATGTGGCCCACACGGACTTTGCCAAAGTAGCAACATCCAGAGGGAAGGAGACTAAATTTGTTTAGATAGCCTAGTCTGATTCTTCTGAGCCAATCATATGTTCAAAGAGCTAAAAAATATCAGTGTGAACAGTATTCTGTTACTCATTAATAGGAAGCAATCCATATTTGATTTTAAATAGCCATATGCCTTAGCATGCCCACTATAGGTGAAACACTGAAGAGAAAGCATGGGAAGTCCTTCAGCACCGTGTTTATGACAATATCCTTCCAGCACTCAACATGAACATACACAGAGCAAGGGTTTCTGCTTGAGGTACTGTGTGCAAAACACAGGTGGAAAGTTTTCAGAGGTAATGAAGTTCAGAGAAGTTAGGGCTTCTGTCATCAAAATGTTTCAGGGAATTTAATTTCTACCCAGAGTAGCAACAGAAATGTCACTGGCATTACTAAGGAGTGAGCAATTTACAAGTCAGGTAGACAGAACAGAGTTCTACTTTTTTCACAGTACTAGTAGCAATGGCACATCATCTGGCACAATCAAATTGAACCTGTCATGCATATATATGGGTGTTCATGCAAACTTAAAAAAAGTATTGTTTGGGATTTAGTTTTTTTTTTAGTTTTGAAGTTTTGGTTTTAATGGGACCTTACTGTTGAAAAAGATGCATGCATTCAAATTTGAGGGCTAAGCACCTTCCTTAATGAGGATTATCATTATTTAAGGAGACACAGATTGAAACACCTTTCCTAAACTTTAATTATACTGTATGATTCCTGCAAAGAACCTATTCATAGGCTGACAGATTAGATTGGAACACTGCCTGGTGGGTTTTGCTTGACACGATGATACCTAGCAATTGGTTACTTAACCATGAGTGTGTCCTCCACACTTGCTGGTTTCCATTCTGTATTTTAGTCTGACTCAAATGTCCAATTGCTTCTGGTGCCATTCTTCTCCAGTTGTATTAAAACCTGACTTGTTTTTAAAACATTTTAAGCTTGCTCTAAGTATAAGTACTTTGCTTTTCAAACAGGGGAAAAAAATACAGTTGAGTGTTCTCCCTTTTTGTTCTGTGTTTTGCACCTTTTTATTATGATACCCTTTCTAATACAGCATTTATTGATTTATTTTACAGACAACCTGTCAAATCACAGTTGTAATGACATTTACTTTAGCATCATATAAAATCCCCAAATAGTTGTGACACATGAAATCACAGTGTGCTTTAAAGAAGGGCTAATTAAGTGACAGCCTTTACAAATTAGGTGAAGAGATACCTTTCTAGCCTACTCACACTCTAAATTTATCTTCAGGTATCAAATCCTAATCTGGTATGTTAGATCAGTTAAGCAGCACACTTTCAAGAAAACATACAGTAGTATTCACATCACCAAATATTAAGCATACTAAATGCTTAAGCAGGATCATTACAGACTCTAAGCCTCTTTAGAAAGGCAACAGAGAGATTTCTTCTGAGCTTATTAAGGATGAGTCTAATTTAGGTGCTCCAAACTGCTGCAGAAATCTACACTTACAATACACTGAGTCTGAGAGGAGGTCTTGATCTAGACATCTAAATACCCCCTGAAGTCACAATATGTAATGGTATAAGAATACATGTGTAGTGTTAACATTTAACACTATATATAAAAATTGTATATATACTATATACTCATGGTAGGAACTGTGCAATTTCTTGAAGTAAGAACAAATTTAGCTAAGGGATAACCAATAAATTATGTTGCTTCTGAAACAGAGTAAAGCTTTCTCACCTGCCTTACTTTAAAACTGTGGATTAGATTTCCATCATTCTGAAGCTGAAAAACCCCAAGTCTTAATGCAATCCTAAAATCACATATAGTCCAGATGGTGCCCAACACAAAATGACTAAAAATATGGTTTGGGTTTTGTATTTGACAGAGTAACTGCTTGTATTGTGTATTTTTCTCGATAAGCCATCGAAAAGGGGACTGAGAATATTGTTCATTGGTTTAACCTTTCAGACACCTGACTGGTGCTTGCAACTGTATTCCCACCTGGTCTCTGGTAATACTTATGGAATGGGAAGCTTACCAGTTACTTACAACACCTAAAAATTTTCAAGTTCCTACTGTGTTGAAAAGAGGTACTGATTCTCACAGACTTTTTATTTATTTCTGCTTGACTTCATTCTAGCAATAACATTGTAATTCTCAAAATAACACTCCTTTGTTCCCAAATGTGAAAAGGCTGAAAAAGGACACCCGGAAATTGGAAGCCAAACTCCTCCCTGTTTTGTTTGAGGCAGAACAAAACACCTTCTTAAAAAAACACTATGAGATAAAGTATTCACCATGCTCCTCTTACATGTTGAATAGGAAAATTAACTACAAAATCAGTCAGACAGTTCTATTTCCAAAAAAATTGCAGATCTCTGATGAAGTTGAAAGCTGAAGTCAGCTGCAAGAATATTAGTCCTTATTGAGAAAGCCAAGAAAAATTAGTTTTGCATTTAACTTTTTTTAAAAAATTAATTAAAAATAAAGAAGTAGTATCTTTACAATAAAAGTCTAGCTTTATACAACATAAACTACATGAATGAGTAATAGAGCATTTTGACTACATTGCTAATAGTTCAAGGGCATGGAAAATCTCTTCCATTATACATGTAATACAAAGTAAAAAATTATTTACTTGGTTAAACTTTTTTTAATTTATTTTAATAGACAAGTTGTGTTAGCATTTAAGGTATCTGTTGCACCATTAAAATCAAAACCTAACACAATACAAGTAAGATTTTCCTTTGAGGAAAGGTATGATCAGTAAGCATCTACCTCTTTATTGACTACTTCTTCCTCAGAGTTTTCTACATCATTAGGCTGTCAAAGCAGCAATTTATATTCTCTACTGATTAAATTGTAGCTACAGCCACTGAGCAAGATTCTTGCTCTGAACATAATAAAAATATATCAAAGGAAATCACAGATTGATTGTTATTTGTCAGTCCTACTGAATAATAAGTATCAGTTATCACTGTACTCTCAACAAACATGACAAGAAAAATAATATTCCACCAGGATAATTTTAAAATAAGCTTTAAGACTTTTTAAGACAGCCTGTATTGCATTTTTTTATGTATGATTTATTTCAAAATATTTTTCGTTTCGGGAGAAGATATTTCACTAAACATTTCAGGCATACAACAGATTTTCATGGAGTGGATGAGTCAGCAAAAATTACAGAAAGGTTTTCAGATCTGATCAAAACCCAAAATAATCTTTCATCTGCAGAAACAGAGAATTTTAAAACCTTACTGAAGCATAAATAACAGTCAATAACCAATAATTGTACAACTCTAACCTATATCTATATTAATCTTATGAAATTCATTCACTATTCAGAGAACTGCCTGTGGAGACATGGAGCAAAGTGTTCTCACTTAGTGAAAGTTCACACTTCAAGTTTTCTCACAAAATATTGCAGGTAAGTCTTTCCTACGTGACTTAAAAATCTTATTTATCTCTTTGTTTCATCATAGATGACAGTAAATAAAAAATCCCCACCTTTACCTACTCTAATGGTATTTTATCATCATCATCTCTGTCTTTTTGGAGAAGATACTAATGCCACAGCTTTCCTGAAATATTTTATTTATGTACTATTGAATCATGCAACATAATCCAGCTATAAACTGAAACACTGCAAAAACCTCCTTTCAAAACATAATCTTATCAATGGTCTCATGGTGTTTCATCACCCTTGAATCCCCGTGTTTTTCCCTAGCAAAGCACAAACTGATTAACGTAAATGCTTCTCTGTAAACCTGTCCTTGATGGATCCTCCTTACATTCTGCAACAGTCAAAACATCTCCCTAAAGACTCTCAACTTTCTGCATTACAATCCAGCCCTAACATTTTTTAGTCATTAAAAGCACCATATTCTTTAAATATGCAGAAAACGTTAGGTTTTGCTTCATCTCTATTTTGCAACATACATTTCAAGTAATATTATGCTCCTTTGAAGTATAATGAACTTTCAAAACAGCTGTGTGCCAAACTAGTAAAGCTATGCTTGAACATAAAGCTCATCTTTCAGTAATTCTGCTGTTCTGCAGGGTAGAATGGGATAGGAAGTAGTTGCTGGGTGCAAGCTGCAAACAGTTTCCACATCTTGAAAAGCTTATTTGCAAAGTCAAGAAGAAAAGGAAATGGTTTGAAGATGTAAGGCCTTCAAGCAAATATAGTGACGTACAGAACTATTGCAAAGCAGGTGAAAAAATGAAGGTAGCAAAAGGGTGAGATTTGGCTTGGCCCTGTCCTTGTTTCAGGGACTAAGTAAAGCAATATGGACAAAGGCCAGTCTGTAAGGCAGCAAATTAACACCCATTTTCACGCATCGCAGCATCCATTCCCTTTCCTAACCAGAGAAGCTTTGCAGAATGAAGGTCATGGCTCCACCTTTCCTCTTTCCAATGCCCTCATGAAATTAAAAATTGCAAGTGAAATGCCATTCAGTGCTGAAGCTTAAAGAGCACTTTCTTGTAACAGGGAAGATGACCTGCTCCACTATACTGGAGCAGAATAACTGAGATATGGGAGGAGAGGCAAACAGCCTTTTGTGTTACAGGGATGCTCAAAGCACTCCAATGATGAGTAAGAATTTTCAGTCAGAAATAAGTTACCTTTCCCCTGATAATTTCAACACAGAAATCTTAAATATTCCATTTATTCCGTTGATTGATGGGCATGAGCATGTTTATGCATTCGCACAATGCTGAAATCAAATGTTTGCTACTCCACTGGAAGCATATTCAGGATTCACTGAACGCAGGCAGCAGGCAACACAAAGTCATTCAGATGAGAACTGAGGTTATTCTTTCTTCTCTCCTTCCTGAAATAAAGATTAAGTTTCTATTTCATCTCATGGAAGCAGAAAGCCAGTTTATTGTATTGTCATTCTGTGGAATACCACTGTAATAAAGAAATCAATAGCTTAAAGAAAAGTAGGGTTTTTAATAACCATGGTTGACCAACAAAGCCTTAATGACAACATATGCCATCCTAATTAAGCCCTTTCAGCAGCAATCAGAGCCATCCTTGACTGGGTTGGACTGATCAAATTATCTAATATAATAAATCAGTTTTATTACCCGAGATACAGCCATTGAATTGGTGTCAGACTTATGGAAAAATATTTCAGACATCATTTCTGAGCATGTTTACTTGGTCGGTTGTTGTGGTTCATTATTTAATTATGAGAAACAAATTACTTAATTAAATGTCCATAAACTGACAGTTCCCAACAATTATTTAATGAAGGAGATGGAAGAAAATAATATGCTGATTCAAAAGCAAAGGGCTACATACTAAATTGCAAAAGCAAAGGCCTACATATTCAATTTTCAACAGAGAAGGTTAAGCTATATTTAAAAAATATCTATTAAATAAACAAGTTTTGAAGGCATAGAAATGTAAGTGTTATAGCTTCTGAACATTTAGTTAATCAAGTATTACAAATTACATCAAGAAGTACAATTATTTCTGGGTGGGTTAAGTCCTACAGGAAGCAAAAACAGCAAGTGTGACTCAAGAAAGAAATTTCTACTGACTAATTAGTAAAGTCAACTTTAAAATCTGCATGTACACAGAAATACTTCATGCAGAGAAAGCTTCCTCTGGTCACTAAGGGACCCCATGCAGACCTCTGTGCCAGAGGTTTGCAAGACTTCTGAAAGTCAATCTTACAACTACCCTCTCACATTTTTTCCTCATAAAATCACCACTCAACTGAGCAACATTTTCAGCCAAAGCAAGACAGGACAGGCTTCAAAACAGCAGGAAACAAATCTCAAGAGCAGTTGAATAAGTGCTACCAGGAAAAACTGAGCACTTCAGTTGATAACAAAAACTAAATCACTGAAGCCCCATCTGTTGGGAAATGCTTCAAAAATTTCACAGCAAACTGGAACTGACATTAAAATCAATTCATGACTATGAAGAACTCTGTTGGTGAATGGATATATTTGATTTCTATTTCCTGAATTGGCATATTACTTTCAAGGGAATCTCTGAGCAAGCTTGCTAGTCTCCATATACTCACCTGAAATGAGACAAGTTCTAGCTTTAGTTATTTACTGTAACTCAGAGCTCTCCTAAATGGTATTAGGCCATTTTTCCCTATAAAGCTCAATTCTGGAATAATTTTAGTTTTTGAAATGCTTATAATTCAGAAGGATAGAGGGGAAAAAACTACTATAACTGTGCAGTACCATTAATTTTCAAAAAACTCTGGTTTTCAGCTTTTAATATGAGAATTTAAGTACAGAAATGTTTCAAATAGAAAGTATTCACTCAACTAAATATAGATACAAATCCATCTGTGTCACAGCAAACCAGAGCATCCACTTTTTAAATTCACCTGACTACAATATAGTCACATGCAGTAAATACCTCAGGAGCCAACACTGAAACAGAGGCTAATTACTACTTGTGTGAGGTAATTGAAGTCAATACCTGTCAATATCTTAGAGAACAGGGAGCTGAGGCAGATTAACTATTAAATCAGTCAGTTAATTGCAAAAACCTGTTTTGCCTCCCTCATTAATGGGAACACACATGTAGATGCTACCTCCCAGTTTAGTCCTGCTGCCAGACCTGTCCTGGTTCTCCCTGTCTCAGCCCCTCTGCAGGACTCTTCCTCACTGTGTCTATCTCTTAGCCTTTTATTCTCCAGATACTGACCCATTCTGTCCAGATTTTTCATTTTTGTTTCTAGCTGTAGTCTGCCTCAATATTTGTGCTAGGTTCCTGCAACTAAACCTGGGCTTTACTCTCACAGCGTTTTCTGTGTGAATGGAAGACGGGGAAGTTGAGGGAAGAAACGAGTATCTGAAGTTAATCTAGCATAGACAAATAAAACTGTTTAGCTTCAATATTCAACAGAAAACAGCAAAGGTGTTCAACAACACTGAACAAGTTGATTCATCCAAAGAAACCAGTAATTAAAAAGGAAAACCAAAAACTGTTCATGCAACAATAAAGGATTACTCAGAGATGTTTCAGCTCTCCTATTTGTCTTACTCAGACAATCTGACATAGGCTTAACTCATTCTCTTCAGAAAATTGAAGTTCCCAGTGTACTGAAGTTATGCTTCAGCGTTGTAGTATATTAAGCCATAGAAATACAGAATCTTAGGATCATTTATGTTGGAAAAGACCTTAAAGGTCATCAGGTCCAACTATAAACCTAACACTGTCAAGTCCACCACTAAATCATGTCCCTAAGCACCACGTCTCCACATCTTTGAAATACCCCCCAGAGATGGTGACTCACCAGCTTCCCTGGGCAGCGTGTTCCAATACTTCACAGACCTTTCAGTGAAGAAATTTTTTTTCCTAATCTCCAATCTAAACCTCCCCTGGTGAATCTTGAGGCCATTTCCTTTTGTCCTATCACTTGTTACCTGGATGAAGAGACCAACACTCACCTCACTATAACCAGCTTTCAGGTTCCAGTTCACAAGTTTGCTTCTTCACAAGTAAATATTTATTGCCTTGGATTCCACTAGGTATTCCAATGTCTTTTTTCTTTTGGTTTGGCATTTTCAGCTTGCTCCAATACTTTAAAGACAGTGTTTACAGCAGCAGGCATCTTTACATACCAAAAATTCTACAGCATATGTCCTATCATTTGGTTATGGGGCAATAATGCATATACAGAGTTCATGACTCTTTTAATCCTAAAATGTCTGCTTCCCAGTACCAGATACTATCAGGTACTTTCTAAAAATACCTGAAAAAGGAAAAAAAGGCATTTTGCTCTCACACTGAAAACTTGTCCATAACCTAGTAAAAATGAGGACAGACCAGCAAAACTGTCCACCTGTTCAATAAAGGATTAAAAGACAAGTTCGGAATGCATATCTCACTTCAGATATCACAAGTTGTACTTCTAATTTCTAGACAGTGAAACTGTAAAAATAAGGTTTTAGAATGTATCAGTTAAAACTTATTTTCTTTAATATAGAAGTATTTATCTGAACTGCTCCATTCCCTAGAAAAAGTGTGCAAGAAGCATCCAAATGTTAACCACTTATAAAGAAGTCAATTTTATGTCCCATACCATACCAAATGCTTATAAAGTGCTTATAAAACAGGTCTATAAGATACAGCCACATTATGTATGCAAATATCACACAAGTAAAGGTAAATCAAATCTACCTTAGAATTCAAGAGTCAAATGTTACTTTTTCATCAAATGACATTTAGATCGGTATTTGTGCAGATTCACTATTTTATTTCACTGTTCCATTTGCCCTGTGGCTCTGTGCCTTATTTCAGTAATAGTAAATAATGCTGCAACTCATCATATTGTAAATATATGAGAATTCCAATTCATCTGTTATTCCTATTTATTGAATGCTGCAACACTCAGTGGAATAAAGGTATGTTGTGATATTGGACCATCTCGTGATATGTAAAGACAAACTGAAAAACAAATATATTGACTGGTTTAAACACCTGAAGTTGTAATCTTAATAACTTTATCTTTTCTTAAAAAAAAAAAAAAAAAGAGAGGATTAAAATACCCCCATCCACCAAACATGAAGCTGATAAACCACTTCTTGCCCTATCCAAATCCTTCAATAACTAAAGTAAAGGGTGCATGGACCCAGATGTACTGTCAAAGCCCACCCACTAAGAAAATCACACATGTCCTTATTTCTGGCAAATGGTAACACAACTTTTGCTTCAGCAAATTTTATTCCTGGTGCATAGACAAAAGAAATTGGAATGTGAGAGTTTTGTAAATAAGAACCATCATTTTTATTTGCTTTTTCCTACTAGTCAAAACACATAATCTAACTTCTCATGTGTCTGAAGCACTACTAATATACATTTCATAGCTGGATAAACATAAAAATGCCTACATAAACAAGAAAAAATATGAGCTGAAAAATGCTGCTGTCATCAGTAGAGCTAAGTCCCACCCAAAAGATAGATACAAGGTTTCTAAAAATTTTAATCTTTCAAAAACTAAAGAAATGCAAATTCACAAGGTTGACCATGCAATATATTTGAAGAAATTTTCAAGAAACACACAAAAAAATCTTGTTTGAAATGAGTATAAAAGGTTATTTCTATTTCTTTTCAAAGTGTCACAGTGAAAAAAAGGTTTTTTTGGTTTTTTTTGTTTTTTGTTTTTTAATATCTGTGTCCTTTCTGGTGCTGTACTCAGATGAATACTGATTATTTGCAAGCAAAGGATCAAAAATCAAAGCAATAAATGCTTAAACAGAACACACTCCACCCCTTTTCTATGGAAAAACTATTAAAACAAATAGGAATACAAATATATAATTTCAAAGTTTATTCTTGATGTTGAGCTTCAAAGCTTAGAAAGCCCCAAACTCACAAAGTTGTGGAAAATATAAATATGCTATAATAATATCAGGAAGATTTATTTGGTAACTGAAATGCAATGGTAATTTTCTTGTTGAACACACATTATTTATGTGCACAGAGAATCTGTCTCCTGTGATTACTGGAATGTGGTCCCACAAGATGCCAGAGACACTGTGCCTTGTTCCATGGGTTTCTTGCCTGGAGATGATCTGAGTTCAATCCACACCACAAAACGTGCAGAGCCATGCTGTGCAAATGTGGGTATCTGAACACAAGACCTGGGAACTTGTTCTTGGCTATGAATAAACACAAAATGAGGAACTTCAACAATGTTACCTGTAAACGGGACTAATAAAGTAAGAAGACGGAAAATTCTCCCAGAAGGAAAATTCTGGGATCTGAAGACAGTCAAATTAAGCCACCTGGCATAGAAACAGAGGAAAACTGAGGACTTATAAAGGGGGTTGGAGAAGTGGAGGTTGTACTGTATTTTTTTTATTTTTTTTTTTAAGACACATCTTCTGCTGGCATTAATTGCTAAGACGTGTGGACATTTATAAAGAGCTTATTAATATTGGCAAGATTTTATGTATTGGCAGCTGTTGTACCTCCTTCAGTGTTATTAAATTCTTCCTAGGATTTCTTTTTTTTTGCAAAGTGACCACTGAATGCTGAAGGAAAAATCTTAGAAGTGGACAGGTGTGGTGATCAGCTTCAGTGAGCATCCAGGGAGAGACCGCTCATGGAAGAATGAGGTTTATCTGAAACAGACTCAGGAAGTGGTTTCTCTGCAAGGACAGGAATGGCATCCTGTGACAAGGCATGCACAGGAGAACTATAGATGGCTAAACCGGGTAAAACTTTTGCAAAAATGACAATAAAACATGTTTTGTTTAAAAATGAAGTATGGTTGCCAAGATATAGGTATAAATTTAAAGGGAGGAAAACCAGAAATACAAAAGGCATAAGAGTGTGTCCAGGTACAGGTTTTGTGTTGAGAAAGAAACCTCTTGATGTGCTAAAATATACATGCAGGAAAAATAATTTCAACATTTCATTTAATTCCTGAAGTTATCTGAGTTTCCAGAAGCAGCAAACATTTCCTCATATTCTACTCGGTCGTTGTCAAAGCTAACACATTTTTTAAAAGTCTCTATTTTTCAAAGGAGCTTTACCTTATCTTCTCTGCTAGACAAACTGACACATCACAAAACACTCTGTCACAAAGGACAAGCAGGAACACTCCTTGAACAGGTCTTGGGCACATTTCCTCTGGCTGAGTAGTGTACTCAAACTCCAACCTGTTTTTGCACTGTGTGAGCAGAGCAAGAGCTTTGGAGAGGAAATCTAAAGACAACACACTAATGAGATCGGGAAAGGCACAGCCATAAAAACCGCCTGGGTCAAATTACCACTCTGCATATAGCCAGTATAGCAAGTAAAACAGCAACAGTATTACTAAGGCAGCAGAACTTGGTGTACTGATTCAGCAACTCACTGCTGAGCTTATCAATGTCAATCAGATTATCCATGATCTTATGCTACATCCCGGCAACCTTATTCCACTCATTGTTAGAATTTCAGAGTATTTTCCAGAATAAAGCTAAGAGGGGTTATTTTAACTTATGCATTCACTCACCAGCTAATATGGGGAAGAGAATCTATTTTAACCTCTGTTGGCTGACATGATGTGTCAATGCCACCAGTACA
Source organism: Cyanistes caeruleus (assembly GCF_971803275.1). Taxonomy (NCBI): domain Eukaryota; kingdom Metazoa; phylum Chordata; class Aves; order Passeriformes; family Paridae; genus Cyanistes; species Cyanistes caeruleus. Next base: position 41,356,023 of record NC_141701.1, read on the forward strand.
GCATGACAGCGCTGTGAGAGGCAGCAAATTATGCTCTTCTCAGAGAAGGGATAAACTGATACTTCAAAAGCAAAATATCTGAGAATAAAGGCCAACCTAACATGTGCTAGTTTAAAATCTCACTTAAGAATTACATTAATTCCCATGCAGACAGCCTTCTGCAGACACAAGGCAGCTTAAGAGCCATTCAATATGGGCATCACCATCACTGCTGCATAACACATCAGACAACTTAGATTCAGCTTAATGAATGCAATGTTAAACCACATATTTCAGCATTTCAGCAGGTGTGAATTATATGCAGAATCAACTTCTGTTTTTTTCCTTTTAGCTCTAAAATTAGGGAATTCAGCAATTCCAAAAGCCTGATCTTGATGAAGTCAAACCACAGACTGAAAATTCAGTTTAAGAGTCAGATTAAAAATAAATAAATAAATAAAAAGTTATTGATGTGTATTATATGTAAAGACTGAGTAATGTAAAGGTGGTTGGGAGGACAATTGGCCTTTTTGTCACTCCACAGAATGTGAATTTCTGTTTGCAACATGGAAATAAATTATCTCAAAATATCTCTCAGTTACATCACAACTTACTCTTTTCACGTTGCTTCATAGAGACCAAAATAACTGTGAAAATGTTCAAAGCAACAGATAAAGATCCCCAATACCTTTAAAATGGGCTGTAGGGAGTTCTGATTGAGACATTGAAGTATCAGGGACAAACATGAAACAGGTTACACTGCATAGTCTTTGTAACAAACCGAGTTTCCAGACAGCTTCAATGGTAACCTCCCTCACTGACTGCACTCCAGCTCTTTCATGCTGCTTCAAAACTTTCGGCTTCCTAACATTTCATCTGAGCTGATTCAACTTTGATTAGCTGGGATTCAAATCTCTTTTACTGAAAAACATGTAAAAGTGGAATGAACCCACTGATGCAATATCAAATCTGTCTCTTGGTCCATTTTTGTTCCTGAACATAAATATTTTGTGAAAGATCATAAATTGTCAAGATGAACATCTGAAAGAAGCCAGAGTCAAGCCTCCATTGCAATTTCTCTGCTAATAAATTATTTACAAGAACAGAATGTCAAATAATACACAAAAAGACATTAGACAACTTATCATCTGTGCTTTAGTTGGGCTGATGAGCAGTTTTGAAAGGACTACTTACAGTATAACCAGGAAATATGGTGAATAAAATAAGAGGAACTGTTAATTGTGAGTTGAGGATAATATTAGCTTAGTGTATAAAGAGATCATATGACTGTGACTGATTTATACCCAAACACTGTTCCTCCTTAAGCAACCATTTTTAAGGTTCACAAGAGCAAAGCAGAGATTTAATGTTTATCAGAGTAGAAGATCTATAGGAAAAGACCATCTGGTCACTAGCTGTGGCAAGGGGAATTTCTTCCACATTTCTTCCGCCATGCTGCCCAAAGTTACTAAGGCCCATCACTTCATTAAGCAAATGAAGTCCAGCTCTGTGATTAAAAAAAAAAATCAACAAAAAACAAACAAACAAACCCCACAAAAACCAAAAAACAAAACAAAACAAAAAAAAGCTTAGTAAGACGGCAGTCAATAAAAGAAGACTTTCCTGGATGGCAGCATTCCCTCAGTTTACCAGAAAAATCCTTGTCAGCTTCCAAAAGTTCACCAGGCATTCACAACACAGGAGAAGAAACAGGAACTTTGATCAAGGGAGTCTCTTAAGAGTGGAAGATTCTACTACTCACAATGAATAGTAGAGACACATAAATTTTTACTGTCTGAATAGTTCTATATGTCCTATCCTCTTATTCATAAAGCTACCACTGGAAATTATATCACAGTGCATTATACACTCCCTGTAGCAATGCTCTTGGCTTTAGACCAAATGAACTCAGTTTATCTTTTTTCATTGAGTTCCAAATTTATTAGACATAGCTCATTATTTTCATTTGTGATATAAACTTGTCTGACTTGTTCCCCAGCTTTAGAATATCTATCAGTTGACACTATTTAATCTGTCAACCTCTGGTAAAGGAAAGTTGATTTAGCATAACAGTTTTCTGCTTGGTTGATGCGACCAGATTAAGTAATTTTATTTTTTTTTCTGTCTAGTTGAAAATAAGGCACCCTGAATATATTGAATATAAAGCACACATCCACTAGAAGAGGATGAAAAAAACTGAGGAAGTTAATATTATCAGCAAACCAGCTTACTCAAGTGAAGACATAAGAGAGATGGAAATCCACCACTGTGTTTTAGTACTGCACACGAATTTTAAAATAGTCTTCTTGCTAAAAAAATTTATTTTTTAAATTGCATGCATGTGTCTACAAGGTTTTCTGCATATTGATCCTGCTGTTTGTTCAGAACTAGCCTTTCAGATTAGCAGTCTTAGGATGTATGGAAGGAGTGCACATGACCACTTACTTCATTCCGCTACAGATTTCCATTCGGTTGTTACACAGCACTTAAACAGCCAAGGTGAATTGCGTATCTGTCAAATTTCTCTTTTGCTCTTTACCCCAACCTCTAAGATATATTAAGGTATTTCCCGTCTTTGTAGGATATGAAAAGCCCTTGAAATACACGCTACACTGACATAGATGGTTTTGCACTTCCAAAAATGCCTGTGAACAAATGTTTTTCAGTACTCCCAAGTCCAATTCAGCCTAAAGCTCACAGCTTCCTGGGAATCCATAGCATGCAAGCACCAATATTTTGCCAGGAGCAAAATTTTACTAGAATTTATCACCGTGAAATTTTAGTCTTTTTATAGAAAATACACTCTGCTAGACAAAAACATTTCACACCTTTAATTTGAACAGAAACCAACAGACGCATTAAGCCAGTTTACAAATTGTGTCAATTTTGTCAGCAACGAGATGTTTTTCCCACAGTTCTACGGGCAATTTGTTTAGCATGGTTTTAAAATGTATCTGAATGCTGCATTCAATTTTCAAGAACACTGCATGAGTATGGGAGGATCCAAGTAACTCTAGGAACTACTGCTCCTACTACCAAAAATGCAGGGGGAAAAACATCTTGTTATAAAGTTCCTTGGAGGGCTAGGTTTCACATAAAAAAAAAGAAAAAAAGAAAATAAAACCAAATCCAAACAATAAATACTCATTAGTGGAAAAAAAACTTCAATTCCAATCAGTAAATAAAATGTTTCAAAGTAGAGTCTCTTGTCACTGCCACAGGAATGAAGGAGTATGAAGCGATTCTTCTTTTTGCAAGAGACAGAAATGTTTACTGTTCTTTCAAAGACTGGAAATCTGGCATGGGAAAGAGACATATGTCATAGGAAAATAAAATGTTAAAATGGTAATAAATATTTAAACACAAATAGGGGCTCTGGAATTTATCCCTGTGCATTTGAATCAGTTTGTTAGGGCTCCCCTGTGACTTTGGACATTTTGTTGGGAAGCTCTTGGTTCATAGTTTCTAAGCTCTAATTTGCTCTAATCTTTGTGATTGAATAATGATGAACTGCAGAGCCTGGAACTATGCAGAAGAAGCCTTTCATCCATCCATCCAGTTTCTTTACTAAATGCCTTCTGCCACTGATCACTGTTTCTCTTGGGCCATTTGTTGAACACTAAAGTAAATTTCAGAGTCCCCCAGACATAATTTAAAAGGTACTCAGACAAATTAATGGAAACCTATGTCTCACATGCCCATCTATGTTAATGAATTGCCTTTCCTAGTTGTATCATAATTACCATTTTGGCCAAAATAAGCTTTAACTAGGACTCACAATATGTTTTCTATAAACACACAATTGTATTCTGAAATACAACACAGTGGGCCAAACATCCAGAGAGTAACAGAAAACCGAAGGACATGTTGGCATAGAGGTGACTGGCTTTTTAATTTGATTGCCTAGGAAAATGAAGTTTCTGCTATCATGCTGCACATATATACCCACACAAGGGTGAAGGGTAGGCAGCACTTGTATGTGTGAAGCCTTTATGTGTCTGCAGTCTCTTCCCCATCCTCAATTGCAGCAAAATGTGTCATACAAGGAACTGTACTGACAGTGAAAGTTCCTAAAGGTTGTGTGCAAACACATAGCTGGGTAACACAGCCTCCATTATTAATCCAACTGGCAATCAACACATCCACCAGGGGTGTGAGTTTTTATTCCTGAGAGATAACCTACCACCTCAAAGTAAAGCAGAGACAAATTCTTCCTAATGGGCATCTGTTGAATACTAAGAAAGCAAAACACATATTTTAAGTGGTTTAATGTCGCATACCAGCAATTAATACACTTGCTTGCTGATTCATCTTGCAGAATGAGTAGCTGTCGAGGTGCTGTGGGAGAGACAGAATCAGTATGGGCAGTTCTCTCTCTACTTTAAAGGGATAACTCAGACTGCTACTACTATGCTATTTACTCAGTGCTTTCCATTCATCCTACATGCACACGCCTCATACATTAGAGGCCTTGCCAGAACATGAGTATTTAGTAAGACGGTGAAATCATCCTAAAGCAAATGTTCATAACTGGTTTGACAGTGTTTTCTAGCTGGCTTCACTCTAGGTTATATCTTTCCACTTCCATTCAAATTATTCCTATATTTCAGTTTTAGTTTAATTATTGTGATAACAGGAAAACTGTAATGTTGTAACAAATTCACATACAGATTTGCCCATTTGCCCACACAGAAGTTTTGAAATTAAATACTAACATAGGAAAAGATTTTTTTAAGTCAGAATTTGAGAAGCAGCATGGGCTACTTTCCCATCTTTTCAGCTGTGGTTTTTTTAAACACAAACAAAAATGCAATTTATTTAGAGAATTTTTAGCTATCTAAATAATAACCCACTATTTCCTTTTACAGTGTCGTAGTGGAAAAATAAAATATTTATTTATCATTTTTGGCTCTATTCACAGACAATGGTTTCAGAGAGATCCCTTCAATTGTCTATTACAGTACATGAATTCTAAGACTTCCAAGTGTTTTTCCTTACAATGTATTAGTTAAGACAGAGACCGGTAAATGAGCAAATATGAATTTATAATAAATTTAATTGATGTCAAGAACAGATTTAGGCAAATCCACTTTAAAGGCTCCTACAACAAATCAAATTATTTTCCAGCTTTGTGTAATGCTCTTCCAAAAAGTAATGCATCAGAGAAAGTAGTGACCAAGTATAATTTGCTATGAGATCATGCAAAACATTCTGAGAAACCAAAACCACATGTAAATCAATATCTAACACACTATATTCATCCACTGTCTCTAACAACTGGAAATAAACCTTTATGTAACCATTCATTAATGAAGTTGCCAAGTACTAACCATGTGTGCACAAAGTGTGAATTTCAGCTAAGTGAGATAAATGAACCAAAAGATATTTATGCAATGTGCATAAATTTATGTGATGATTACAGACTAAATCCAATTCAGAGTTGCAGTTCGCAGTTAAGACCCTGCCCTATTCTGTACAGTTGGCATTGCCAAACTGAAAAAAGTAGGTTTAAATTAAAACTTACAGTTTTGAAATTTTCTTAAACTTCAGTAACAAAAATATTACACAGAGGAAAAGTTTGAGGTAAAATTCTACAGTATAGATAAGACAATTTGAAAAAAAAATTGAAACAGACAACGTTGTGTGAAGTTGTTCACACAGCTTCTGACCAGCCTACAAACCACACCCACTCACCTCTCTTTAGTTAGAAGAGGTTCACCACTCCTTTCTTCCAGCACTACACTTGGTTGCTATGTTATTCTTGGACTGCAACCTCTCTGAGGAAGAGAGTATGGAGTATAACAAAAGAACAAGATCTGTTTGGCAAGGAGGAGGCAGGTCAGCGAGCACTGCCCACTCATTGGAAAGCTCATTGCCCACTCCAACATTTCATGAGCATGATGGTGACTCAGGAGGAGCCAGGGAACTCCAGAACCCATGTCTTCTTTTTGTGTCTCCCTACACCTCATCTTCACAGTGTGGATTCAAGAGCAAGATGTCTCTTCACTATTTCACTGCATTTTTTAATTCACTAAGATTCAAACTAGCACGTGTAATTTCTCTTGATCAAGCTGTTCATTCTTAAATCTTTTTCCTGTATTTTTAAAATCTTGGCACTTTGAATTTTCTGTTGCTAAACAAATGGAAACAGATCTAAGTCCACTGCCCCAAATGCTGAAGATTCCTCCATAAAGAAAACATGGATATCTTATCAAACTGAAAGTAAATTTCCAGGTAATCTGCCCTTGTCTGTTATGTACTGCCTAAAGGCAGATGTCTAAAAATATTCACATCAAGTATCTGTAATTTCATCAAAGAAATGTATGTTAAATAGTTTAAAATTAAGTAGTTAAGTGTAGTTATTGGAACAAGAAACACTATTTTCATGCCCTGAGCCAGGATATATTAATACACAGCAATCTACAAACAGTAGATATTATTACTGGATTAACAGGACAAAAATGTGAAAACGGGAATTTCCATTATTAAAAGAAATAGGCATTAAGATCTCACTGAATTATATAAAGCTATTCTTACAAAACTATTGAAAATGATCCACTGAAAAAAACTTCTCATTTAGGCCTGAAACCAGTTCCAGATGGAAACCTCCTGCAAGCAACCTAGTAGAAGTTAAGATGACAACTGAATGTTATAAAGGCAGATTTTCAACTAGAGAGTTTTTACTTTCATAAGGGATAGAAAAACATGTATTGTGGAAATTTCAGGCAATTCAGACAGTGGTAAGAACAAAAACCTCAGTAAGCTGCTAAATACAGCACCTAATGCTTGGCTTTACTAAAGAAAACCTTTGAAAACAAAAGAGATACTCGGTTTGATGTGAGGAAGGAAGAGCTAGCAGAGGCATGTAAAGAGAAGATTTAACAGGCCAGGAAGATGATCCTTACTTGTACTTCTGAATAGATTTGAGAAAGGGTATGCAGACTGAGAAAGATTATTTAAAAGAGGGTCAATCCCTGTACAAGCACAGGCCACTCTCCACTTTACATAGGTGTAACAGAAGCTGCAAGAAAATCCAGCCATGTAATGTGGCTGCTCTCATGATCAAAGATGATTTTATTACAAATTTTCAAATTCCAGGGCTATCCAGGCTGAAAATCACACAGTATATCATATTTGACACACATACGATATTTATCTGCTACAGACATTTATCTACTCTGCACACAAATATGTGTAAAACATGCAGTGTCCAAGCTGGAAGCCAGGAAAGGATACAACAGAAATACTGTAACATGGAAATCATAAGTGTGAAGCTCTAACTAGGAACCATCCTCAGAAGTATCAGAATGAGTTGTTCTCAAATTAACAATTTTGTCTTCCCTTCAGGGAAAAACTGGCTGAAAAAATCATGCCTAATGGATGTTTAAAAGAATTATATTCCCTGTATGTATGTATCACTAACAAGACATAGGAACAAATGTTATTCCTTAAGTTTTTCAGATGAGTTGATAAGTCTTTTCTATCATGTAATTTCTATCATGATGCCACCTTTATCTCAAAGAGGCACTGTATATGCTCACTGCTGTACACACAAACAACAAAGAAAATTCCCCATGCACCACTTCTTCCCTGAATTATGTACTTTTATATCACTGTATCACACAATTTTAGGATTATTATGCTGAAGATCTCACAGGCTTCCCAAAAGTAAGTCTCAGAACTATGAATCTCATAAATAACCATAACTAATCACAAGCTGTCCTGTGAGACACCAACCAAGAAGATGGCCAGGAAAAACCTAATGCAAACACAGGAGAAACTGACATGATGTGCTACAACATGCAACATGGGAGATAGGAAGAGACATCAGTAATGCCGCGAGGACAAACAGAGCCCACGCTTTTTGGGGCAGAACACCCACCCCAAATGTGAGGTTTGACACAAGGAACCACCTGCAGCATGTTCACCGACCTGCAGCAGAGATATCATGACCAAGTTTTTAACAGGAGCACTTCAGGGAGGCCTTACACACTGGGTAGCTAGTCAGACAGAAGGGACCATCATACAATAATTTCACACTTCAAAAGCTGCCTTGAGTATTTCAGTAAATCAAAGGATTCCCAGAGTGATTAAAACTGAGCATGCAGTGGAAGAACATCCTCCCCATGGCTGAGGAAGGAGCTGATTCAGTCACACATCATGCCTGTCCTGCTCTTGCAAAACACCTGCACTCTTCTTCCTAGAAACTGTAGGCAGGCTGCTATGGAAATCAGCAATACAACTGCCATGAGAATTACCCCAAGAACAACTTCTCTAAACAGAGAACAATACAGTGTCTCTTTTCCAGCAGCTATAGATTGTGAGCAACAGTACCCTTCACTTTAGATATCTGCTGCATGTAACACACAAAGTTATTTTTATAAATTACTGCTTCATGGATTTTTATTTCCCATTATTTTAAAGTTTTAAACAGCATTCTGAAGATTTGAGTTGCAGACTCTAGAGGAATCCTTATCCTAAACTGAAGGCTGCCTAGATATGTGCCATTGGTACATACAGTTATTCCCAATCTAGAGCACTCACTATGCTGAATTTGCATAGTCTGAAACTAAAAAGTCACTGTTCCTAATCTTCACCCCAAATGGGCCCCAGTACTGTGAAAACAGAAGCTTGTATTAGAGACCATAATTTTGATGTCTAGCATTACACTGTGGTAGTTAAATGAATGTTTTCAGGTTGTTTATCATGATTTCTAAATAGAAGTGCATTTCAGATGCATGGTGGTAAGCAAATATTTCAAATAAAAGATGGTACTTATGTAATTCAACCTTGTTTTCAAGCTAACAAAAAGCTTTGACAAACAGATGGGTTTTGACCACAGCTTTCAAACACACAGTGGGACAGTTTATACACTTATAAATACAGTTTACTACTATGAGGTGTGTTTTTTAAAGATTTTCCCACAATAGCATCTCCAGCTACTTACACAGCATAAACCTGCAGAAAGTGACATTTAGCCGTAATTGCAGAACTTCAAAGCACTTCATGGGTTTTGCAAGCTCTTTTGCAGAGGTTTTTTCAGCACTTTAAATGCCTCCAGAGAGACATATTTTAAGTAGGAAGATCTAAGATACTTCTTGCTATCCAGAAAAGACAATTCTATTGCCATAAAATGAGGGATGTAAGTTAAGCTCGTGCATTGCTTTGTAACTCAAGTAATATTGACATTTGATCCATGAAAGCAGCCTCCTTCTCATCTACTTTCTCTAAAGCAGAATTAGCATTTAGAAGTCACAGAATCTTATTTTTATATTTTTAGAGTTGCCCTAGAGGTGCTTCCAGCTGCTTTTTCCAGATCTACCTGCTGGAAAGTAAGGTGCCCAGACAACTTTCCTAAAGATACTAGAATTGTGAAATGAGGTTCATAACCTCAAGTATTTTCCATTGACTTCTGAACACTGTAGAGTCTATTTTAAAAACTGGCATGTATAGGAAGCCAAATTTATGGCAGAATTCATCTTAAGACAGAGGTACATGCATTTTCATGTATTTCAGGGCAAAAAGAATGAGAAATCCTGAGAAATCCTGAGGCATCCATGATACCACTATTGTACCTCTCCTAACATGAGGCAACACAAGAACCTCAATGCTTTCCCTGTTGATTCTTTTGCACTTTGAGGCCAACCTCAGATAGCCAAAAAAACAGAGCTTCTCAAGTACATCCAGAGAGGCACCTACAGAAGGAAGCAGTCCATCTAAGGATGCAACTGAATTCTTGTACATGAGTTCCTGCTTTAAATGTGGGGAATTCACAGAACTTTTGGAGAGCAATGACACAAATACAGCTTTACCCAGACATTTCTCATACGGAAAGGGAATACTTTTCTGGCAGAACTCTTCACAACTCTTCTGCCGGTATTTCAAGGATGCAATTCTGAAGATTACTGAACAATTGAAGTCTTGTAAATCACCTCTTTCCCCTCAAAAACACAGACAGAAGCTCTCTCATCAAATATCTTGCTTCTGTCCTTCTTGCAGTACTCTCTGTGCTTTCTCTAGAAATGCAGCTATTCACCTTTTCCTCTTTTCAAGGGTCATATATATCTTCTTTCTATCACAGCATAAAGAATGAAAAAGCAAGCCCACTATATTTTACTGCCTTCTTTCATGCAGTCTGGCTAGACCTTTATGACCCCAGCTACTTGTGATCTCAGGCTTACAGTTCCACAGCCATCAAAAACCTGTAGAGAAGGCATACAGGTGTGTGTACACATAGTGGTCAGTACCATCATGCAGTAACTAGCAGAGAAAATGTTATGTCTTTCAAAACTCCTTAGACTAAAAGGAAGATGATGGATAATGTTCTTGTAATTTTCCAAAAGGGAACTGATGCCCAAATATTTTATTTTTCATTTCCCAAAATGTTGGGGGCTTTTTCCGCAAAAATAACTTTTCCTGCAGTTGAACAAATACAGCTAATATATCATAATAAAAAGTTAACAGTAAAACCAATAATCAAGTCTTGTTTCAAAGAGCAAAAGTCATGGACTCAGTAAATACAGGGTTTATAAAGAATTATATATTAATCTCAATAAAAAGTTGTACACAAACACACAAAAGCACAGCACAAAAAACTACAGAATCTTAGATCTGAGAAAACAATCAACTGGGCATAAGATGTATCACATGAGGGAATAATGCTTGAGATTAACTTTGGGATTTTCATTTCAGATAGAAGTATTGTAGCATCATAAAGAGGTTAAAAAAAGGCAGCAAGATGTACATGAAAGGGTGGGAGCGTAGTGAGAAATATCAAATCACTGTTAACAATGGATGTCTACATTAAACAAAGCATGCAATGAATACTCTATTCCACCTACCAAAAATCTGAAGGTTTAGAATTTTTCTAAATTAACAAGAAAACTTTACAAACATAAATAACATTGAAAAGATGGAGGATAATACAACGTATAATCACTGATCAGTAAGATCAGCTCTCCCTTTGGGGGTTAAATAAGTTATTTAATGTAGTGAAAAGGAAAGCTGATGAATAACACAGATTAATAAACTGAAATCTAAGCAACTTTAATTAAGACACCCCAAGGAACCAGCCCAGACAACACCACAACTGCATAAGACAATAACTTGTGAAAAGGAGCATATGATGAACGATTACTACAAATGCTTAAGAATTAACTAGCTGAAAGACTAATGACACAGTGTAGAAAGAAATTATCTCCTCGTGCATTCAATTATCCAGGAAGGTCCTTTCTTATCTCAGTGAGCTTAAATAAAATGAGAGGTGATCATCATCAGATGCTGTCATGATTTCTACACACTTTGCTTGGAAACGCCTCTAGCACAGTTGCAGTATGCTTCTTCCAATAAAACTCCTTCACAAATGTCACTGCATTTGACAGAGAAGTTGCTCCAGCTGAAAAAGCAGCAGAGTGGCTACTTTTGCATTTAGAGTAATGGAGTTGTTCAGTTTAGGGATAGGGAATCCTGTCAGGAACTGCACCCCTGGAAGGGCCCTATCCTGCCCCATTCTTAATGTGTCAACTACACCTGCTCCTTGGCACTGTAAACCAAATTTGCTCTTGAATCCATTTCTCCAGCTGACCTTGAAAAGACTACTTCTGTGTTTTACCTTTTTATCTTTTACATTTTACCTTTACATTCTGTGTCATAAATCTGTTCCATAAAAAAAGTAAAACACATAACTCACAGAATGAGAATGAAGGCACTCCAGACATTAAAACCTGTAGAGACACAGATCTCATGCTGACTTTTACTCAAAACCCATCTTCAGTGAGGATCTCCACACGTGCATCAGTGCGTGTTTTGAAAACAACTGCATTGCACTGACAAAACTCTTACACTTCACCTAAATGTTTTCCATTTAATCACTAATTAAACAGTCCTGAGGAGAACTGTTTGTGCATTCTGCTGCATTCAGGGACATACAGCTGCAATACCAACTGGTAATGGATACAGGCAGACAGCTGTGAGTGATGAAACCTAGAGCAGCAAGACAACTGTAGAGCTGATGATTTTCCCCTCCTCCTTCACTTGAAAAAAGTCTGATTAGCATAGATTAGTTCCCAAACCCTGTGTATAATACATATAAAATGATAGGAGGCAGAGCAAAGCTCTTTCAAGCATAATTCTAATGACTCTACTTACTTAGGGGTCAAAAGCAAGTCAAAGAAAATCAATGTCCATTTGTGTTGTTGAAGCTGAAGCATACAGTTCATTATTCAGAACTGTTAAAAGAGTCAATCAAAACATTTTGGCATATAGAGAAACTAGAAAAAGCTGGCTCACATAATTATGAATGAAGATATATTTAGCATAGCAAATGCAAAACAGCAAATCATTTTAGAAACAATTCTGTAATTAAGAATCAGTGCTTTATATTAAGGCAAATATTACCAGTTACATTAAGTATGAATATCTAAATTTATAGAGATTTTTAAATATTCTCAAGTTCTTAGTATTATACCTGTTGAAATCAATGACATTTTTACATTAAATTCAATAAAAACAGCAAAATAGTCTTTACACCAAGAAAGAATCAGAGGATACGATTACTATCACTCATGATAGCCTGTCATTTGTACAAGACGATGAAGTTCCCTTTAGTTTTTGACAGAAAGCAGAAGAAATATGAATGTCATAAATAACACTCCCATTCTCACTTCTTTATGGTCAGCTGTTTTTTAAATAAATTTAATACAAAAAGTGAAGGGGAAAAGGCATGTGTTTGGTTTTACTCAAACTGCTTTTATTCAAACTTAAATCTGAGTCTATTTGAATAATTTGACCAAAAGCAATATAAAATTTACTTAAAATATACCATTTCTAACATCTTCAACATGAAACCAAGTACACATTGAGAATGAACAAAAAATAACATAAAGCCAAAGTTTAGAATAATCTGATGAATAAATTGCACCTCATCTGGTGTTATCTCAGAAGCTTCAAGCAATGAGGACTTCAGAAGTGCTTGATGTTTAGCAACTTTAAAAGCACATTTCTGAACCAAAATCTCAACCAACCAATGAACACCCAATTCTAAGAGCCAGGAACAAACTTCATAGAGAAAAAAAGTTTGAAATTCATCCCTGTTGCAGATCAAAGACCACCTGTGGAATTGAGCAATCAATCAATTGCACCCACAGCACCCTGAAGCCATGTTCTTTCACAGACACAGTATCCATGCCAGTACTAAAGCAGTAAAGCATCAGTGCCTTCACATCAACCACATCTTACACAGGGATTTCAGTGGCTGTTGAAAAGCACCTTGTGTGCATCAGTGTGGGACTTTCACCCTACTCCAGGTTTTATTCCACACTGGGAACATCCACTGCCACCCTCTGTGCTCAGTTCCTGGCATGGGGGCCCTCCTGCTTTTCCCAGTGGAACATACAGCACAGCTTTTCACAAACCAACCATTCCTTGTCTCTGAAGTGCCTGAGTGGTACAGAAAACTGTGTCCAGCCATATCATTTATCCATGTTCTGGCCTCATGTGCAAAACCTTGATCCCATTTTATAGATCATTTGTTTATTTAATTATGGTAAATAAATAAATTACATATATTTATATATGTCAGTCAAAACTATTGCTACTCTCACATAAGTATCACAGTGACAACTTTTATGGTTTTGCCCAACATTACCAAAAATAAACCAGAGAATAGATCAGAAAATTAATCTCATCCTAAACACTCTTCTTGATTAGTTTTCCTCTACTCATTACTTTAATAAATTGAAGCGAGCAAATCCCCAGGAAACAACCAAGCGCTTGGCTGCTGCAGCACCAGATTCATCATACAACAGAGTGTTCCACCTCTTTTGGCCAATTTGAGCTAATTACTGAAGATAAGGCTTAGATTCCCAAATCACAGTGACAGCCACAACTGAATTGTGCAGTGGAAAAAAGCTTTGTTTCCATATCACATCGCTCCTCTTCTTCGTCAGTGGTAGACACATCACCTACTAAATCTCTCAAGATGAATAATAATTTCCTCCTTGGATAATTAAATATGTGTGTGAATTTCCCTGGACGTGTCTCCATTGCATTCCCTGGTGTTGATTATAGCTGTATCTTTGAGACATGACCTGTTCAGAGTTCTGGGGTTTTGAGGCTTTTTCTAATGTATGCTTTCTCTCTTTCCTTTGATCTGCAACAGGAATGCAGAAAATCCAGGTTGGCCACAACTACAGTAAGGCTTTCTGACTCTCCATTATGGCAGATGAAACTCTGAGCAAATGCAGAAGTTTGTCTGTGTAATCATGCTGAGCCAGTGTCACAGCGTACTGCCAGAGGTACGTGTTGATGTAGCAGACTCACGTTGGGATTCAACCCAACCACATTCTGCTTCTCTGTGGAAACATGAACTGAAAGCACAGCCATGTGAAGGGCCAAGAAACATGACAAAATCCATTTGGTGTTTCTTACCATTCACAACAACTCTTTAGCTTTTAAACAATGAATGCAAGCAGACCTGGTGATGACTACCAGAAAGAAATACTGACAGCTCAGGCACAAGGACACAGGAATGAAGAAATGGTACTTGAGCACTTCAGAGGGAAGAACTGAGAGCAGACTACAGCTCTTGTTTGTATGTCTTAATATTCAACCTAAAGTGAATAAAGAGAAATTACACACTCAACTGGGTTGGGCTGACTAGAAAAATCACATTTAATTGTTGGTGGTTTTTAATTTTGCTTTCGGTCAGTTCATGGAAGCTATGCCCAAAAAGCATGACTGAGCAGACATGAAAAAATTAGGAAAAAAAAAAATAACTTCTGAGCTTGCCCTGAAATTTCTGAATCAAGGTCAATAATCTTCTCTAGTAAAGAAATTTACATAGAATTAATACAAAAATGCATACTGTAAAGTTGAATATAGTGTACTTTGGAAATCTTCAATTCAAATGATACAACCCAAGTGGGATACAGAACATTAAATAATATTCTAGAATTCCCTTACAGTGATTCTAGAATTCCCTTACAGTGAAGTGTGTGCTGGCCACTCCTGAATTTTTAAAATTAAGAGCTATACACATTGTAAAATAAAGTATCAACATGCAGGAAGGCTTTCTGACAAGTACTGAGTAAAAGATAAAATGTGTGAAGGTAAAGGAGGTTGATTAATATCTTAAAAGTGGATGTTTTTAATGGAGTCTTTAAAGACCTCAAGTCTTACCTTTCCCTTTCCTTCTGAGTTTTAAAGAAAAAGCAACATTTCTTTTTTTCTCAGACCTTGTGAAAACTCAGTTCTTTAGCCATGTAAAAGAGGGAAAATCTGACTGTAAGTGAAAGTATAGAGCACCATGTTCTTTAATTCAGTGATGGGGACCTTCATCAGATTATCTCATAGCTATGGGACAATACACTGCAAAAGCCAAATGATAAATCGTTAAATTATGTTTTCTTCCTCTCCAGGCAACGAGTATAGCATCTGATTAGTTTGAAGGGCTAAAAAGAAAGGAGTCTGCAATATGCATCAAAAGTGACAAAACTAATACAATTTTTAAACCCCGTTTATTCATATAATCAGGCATAAGCACTTATGCTAATTGTGGAAACCTCGAATGTAATACATAGCCCAAATGAATTCCAGATCAGTGCATGCTTCAGTGTTTCATGCTCTCCCTTGCACATGCCTAGTGAAAGCCTGCCACTCTGCAACAGAGGAAGGAATTACTACAATAGAACCATAGGCAGACTTTGCCAAAAACTATACTTTTTTCAATATGAGGCACAATAAGTGTTGTATGAGGCAGCTGAGTGTTTTAAGTAACGGATAGGTTTGCATCCCACTGTCTAGCAGTAGTTATTCTAATTGTGTTTCACAGCATCATCAGAGAGACAGAAATATGAACAAACCATGAGAACATTCTCCATAAACTGCACTGAAACAAATGACACTCCCTTCAGCCAGTTTACCTTCCACCATTATGGGAAAGGATTAGTTTATATTTCAGCTATAAACTTGAGTCAGTTCACCCTACTGACATCCCAACATCTTTTAATTTTATCATGTCAACCTTGCATCTACGTAAAAATGTGTACTTTGGTGCATAAGAAAGATCTCTTGCTGCTTAAAACTCAAACTGCATTAACCTGGGAAGCCTTGAGATTGCCACACACACCCACACACTCCTTTCAGTACAGGTCTCACTGATTAGAAAATGAAATATCAAAAACTCAGCAGGCATTTCACACACAATGGCATTTCTGCAGAAACATAAGTTTCCAACACTGCAACTTTTACTTTCGTCACTATCAGCAAGTTATTTTTCCAAGTTATTTCCAACACACATACCATGCCCAGTGCCCCTGCTGAAACTGCCACCTAAAACTGACTGAGCTCCTAGCGAAACATCAGAGCTTTGCTGTAAATCTATGTAAATACTTTTATTCTATGCTGCTTTCATGTTAGAATACAACATGCATCAAGGTCACTGTAACAGATTGCAGTTTTCAGGCTCATAGAGAAGACATTGAGGAAATCACTAAGAGCAAACTTAATTAAACATTGTCTAAAGTTCTGCCTTTCTCCCAAACCTGCCCAGAATTCACATCTCTATTCCCTGCATTTCAGAGTCAGGTCTTTTCACAGGTACGGGAAGGGAGGCAGCTTAGCTTAAACGCTATCACTGCTGGAAGGTGAAGAGAACTCGTTCTTTGCAGCGTGACAGGTCTGCTCTGAGCTCTCCGAGTTTTCAGCTAGAGATTACAGCCCCATGGGCCTCTTCCTTTGAAGTGGAGTTACTCTGAGAGCAAAATTAGTCCCCTGCCTGCAACCTGTCCTCTATACACTGAAATAAATTACAGTCAACTTTTCGTTTCATTGCCACGTCAAGTATAGCAATAAATATCCACAGGCTTAAAAGCAAACAAACAAGGCTGAACAAACCATAACCTCACAGCAAGAGCATCTCAAATAAATACACTAGGCAGGGCACAAGAAAGTTAAGGGCATAAAAATCAAAACTCTGGGTTCACTATCTGAATCCATAAGTGCGTACGAAAGGCTAACACGCATCTTGCCTCTCTCCCACAAGAAACACCGATGGAAAGAAATTAAGGGACTCCTGCGATTTAGTACGAACTCAGCAAAGAGGAGGCATTTTACATTAGGAGATGCCTGTAAGAAGGCATCATCTCTTACAGTTGCAGAAGCGGGAAGCGCTGGGACACAGAGCTGCCTTCCCGACTATGCACCGGAGCACCGCACCAGCGGGATGCCCGCGGCGGACTCCGGCGGAGTTGGAGCGGGGCTCCCCTGCAAATCCCCCGCACCTCAACCCCCGAGAACTGCTGCTGGCGCCGCCGACCATCCTGCCTCCGAACTGGGAGCAAGCGACCAGCAGCTGCAAAAAAAAAAAAAAGTCACTGGAGACGAAGGGAACGCAGCGAAAAGGAAGCAAGCGCTTACTTGCCTATACAGCACCGCCGGACGACCTCCTCGCAGCCGTGAAGCGCTGTGCCGCTCGTCCTCCTCCCACCGCTCCGTGCTAGTTCCAAAATAATTCCTCCGGGCGCCGGCACATCCCCGGGCTCAGCCGAGGAGCGCAGGGAGCCCGGCCGCCTCGCCCCCCCGCCCGGTGCCCATGGTGTCAGCCACAGCCCCGGCAACTCGCGCTCCTTCCCGCCGGCGCTACCTCGGGGCGAGCCGCCGGCTAACACGGCATCGCACCCCGGCCGCCGCCGCCGCCGGCTCGAACTCCGCCGCCGCGCTGAGGGGGAGCGTGGGGCTCCCCGCGCCCTTCCCGGAGACGGAGCGGGGGCGCCGGGCGGGGGCGTGCGGGGAGCAGCGCCGCCCCTCCGCGGCGGCGAGCGGCCAGGCGAGGCGCGGCGAGGCGAGGGGAGGCGAGGCGGCGCGGCGCCGCCACCGCGGCCGCAGCCAGGCGCGGCGATGCCGGCCCCGCCCGGGACCCCCGCCCGCCCCTCCGCCGCTCCCGGGGCGCTCCGTAACGCCGCCCCGCTGCCGGCGCCAGCAGATCCGGTGACGCGCAGCCCTCCCCCGGGCCGGCCCCCGTGCCGGAGAGGGGCGAGCGGGCGGCGAGGCGGGAGCAGCTTCTCACGGGCAGCGGCAGCTGGGACCGCCGGGTGAGCGCGACCCCCGGGCGCGCAGGGACGGCGCGGTCCCGGCCGCGGCGCCGGAGCTGCCGGACCGCCCGGGGAAGGCGGTGATTCCCCGGGCCGCGGGAGAGCCCGCGGAGCCCTCACCGCTCCTAAGGGAGCTGCGGCTGCCCGCTCACCCCGTGCCCGGCAGGAAAGTTATCCGCCCCGCTTCTGCCTCACTGAGCCTCCGCTTTTACTCAACTGCCCGGGCTGCCCTTTCTGCCAGCTGTGTGACTGGGTTTCGGCTGGCAGCTCGCCAGAGGGAACGTACATCGACCCCCCCCATATTGGGAAGAAATTTGGTGCTGGTGGTATCACTTTGCCTGGCTGGCTTGGCGCGGCAGCGGCGCTGCCTCTCCCCGCCCCGTCTCCCAGCCTCTAACCCAGAGCAGCGCTCGGCGGCGCCCACCGCCACCTGCGCGCAGCTAGCGCCGCTCTTTCGGGCTGCCTCGGACTAGGGGAGAGCCCAAAGGGAGCGAAAGGAGTGAGGGACAAGCCGCCCTGTGCCTCCCGAAAGCCCAGCGTGATCCTCGCCCTCCTGTGTCCGCACGCTGGTGCTTCCAGCAGTGCACATAGCGCCGTGCCCGCAGGCATGGCTCTTCCCGTCGGACAGCGCTGCAACGCCGCGCTCTAACGCAGCTATCAGTCACTTACAAAGGCACACCCATATATATATATATCTCTACCACATGTATGTATGTACATGTATGAACACACCCCCATACGCACAGGCGGCCGCCGCGGGGAAGCCGCATCTCCCCGCGGACGGGGCCGCCAGAAGTCGACACCTGCCACGGCGAAGGCAGGAGGAGAATTAAGGCAGCAGGAAAAAGCATCGGGAGAGAGCCCGAGGGGAGCCGCCGCCGGAGCCGCCCCTCGGCAGCGGGCTCCCCGCGGCGCTGCCGGCAGCCGGGCCCGCCGCCCGCCGGCGCTGCGGAGAGCTGCGGGCAGGGAATCCCGCGGAGCTTCTGCGCCTCCTCGGTGCCGGGGAGAGCCCGGCCGTCGCGGGGATTTTGCTAAATCCGGAGTGAGGGGAGCAGCTATGGTGTCACCCGCATCCTCTGGGGCCCCTTCCAGCTCTTGGAAGCAGAGTTTCTCTGCAGTTAGGCTGAGGATGTCAGGGAGGGTGGTGGCAATTAAAAGTCCGCTAAAAAGAGATTGAGCTTTGCTTTTCTGTAGCTCCCCCGATAGCCTTTTTCGCTTCAACTTCGTTAGGCTTCTTATCATGAAAAGTGGTTTTCACGGGCATCTTGCAGTTAAGGACTTTTATTCGACCAAGCTGGCACACACGAAAATGCTTCTGTTCCTTACTCGCTCCTTTTATAAATATTACCTTGAATAATGTGCAGTGAGCTATTGAAGGGGGAAAAGATTTAAAATGACAGCTTCACGCAAGCTAAATGCAAAGCTAAGAGAGTTGCTCTGAAGAATGAAGCTGTTGGGTTGATAAACGCATTAGAAAATGCAGTGATAAGTTTCATGCCTAATTGAACAGATTTGTACTTCAGTTCTCATCTTGAGATACAGATCTTTATCTTTCCTTGTTTCTTAGTATTGAATTGATGTCAGAGTTCTTAATAGCTACAAACTAACCAAGCTATTTGTCCTGTTGTGGCTCTATTGAAAGATTGAGTAGGTTGAACTGACGGTTCTCCTGGCAAGACTGAAAAAGTAGATTATTAAAACTATACGTTATGTGAGGGCTGGGATGATTGAAATACATGTCTGAGAATTGAAATGAGTGAAATGTAATGAACCAAAAATTAATCAAAGACAGGAGTGGAACTGTAACCCTCTTTGTTCATGCCCTGCTGAGAAACTCAGCACCCAAGAGAGAAGTTTTTTAACAAAGTGGACACAAATAATATTTTATGATCTTTTAATTATTTTGTCTAGAGTCAATCCCACACTCAAATTCCAACAGGGAAAACTTTCTCAGTTTTCACTGTCAAGGTCACCTATGGATTAATCAGTACATATCGTGTTTCCCCACGTGTAGCAAGATCTGTCATTCTTTCATGGAGACCTCCAGTTTCATTCTTTGTGTGATGATGAAGAATGGATAGCTCAAGCAAGAAAGAAAGTTTCATTTCACAAAAGGAAGCGGTTATATTTTAGTGCAATATCTTTCAAACTATTCCTACATGTATTAAAACACTTGTATGCTGTAGGTTTCATTGCCATAAGAATATGCTGAAGTTTACCAAACCAGGTGAAAAAAGTGTACAGTGTTTTTTATAATTATCAAACACATTGTGTAAAATAAGCATGTGTTCCAGTTTTACACACAATTAGAAGGTTACATTTGTGTTATATTTTTACTTCAGGCAGCACAAACACAACATAAAATGTTTACATATACAGAAATCAGATGTCAGGTAAGCTTAAGATGTAGTCAACAATGTGAAGCAACATTTATAGTCAGAGTGGGTGAGCCAGAATTGTTTTTGTGTAGTATGGAGAATTAAGAAATTTCACAGAAGAAGCTGATGGTAGATTGTCTTCATTGGCTTCTGTTTTAGATTCTTCAGCTTCAGCAGACTGACACCGCTCAAGTCACCAACAAGGATGACATGACAAAGGAGGAACAGCATTAAAAAGGGAAGAAATAGAGGCAAAGCATGAAGATAAATTGTCATTGTTTAAAAATTGTGAGAATGAAAGGAAGAATTTTACCCACCAAAGAAGTGACACCCTTGTAATGTAAAACTGTATTGACTACCTATCCACAGGAGGTCATTTGTCTTTTCTTCACTTTGCAAAATTACTACAGCATCCAGTATTTTTTTTTTTTTTTTCTTCTGAAAGTATAGCTCACTTTTATTGTGGGCAGGGATTCTGACATTTGGCAGTCAAACACTTGTGCATATGTCTGTCACACATAAGCCCCATTCTGCAAGTGCTGGGAAATAAAGATAGGAGAACTCGGGCTTTGTAAAAGTGCACAGGAAAAGAAACTACCAGGAGTAGTGGACAAGTAACATGAATATATAAGATGTTAAGATGCTTTGGGAAATAGAGAGTGTTTTTTGTCCAACATAACTGCAACATTAGATTTTCCATTCCTGTCGCAAGTCCTACCACCTCTGGGAACACATCATGGCTGATGGGCTATTAATTGATTCTGTGAGAACAGAATTAATCTATTTTCAATATCCACTTTTGGAAAAGACAGCAGTCAGAGTAGTAAATGTAACGCCATCAAGGAGAGGTGTCACACTTCATAGAAAGTAGATCACAGGATCATCTCTAAGCACCTTGGTACTTCCTATATCAGGGTGCAAAAGAGGAACGGATTCCCAATTTCTGATGATATTGGTTTGTTTTTCATTTCCATTCATAGACTGATAATAGTCCACAAAGCTATGTCAAAAAAAGTCTATGGACATATTCCCTCCTTTTTTCCAAACAATTAGTTTAAACTAAGCTTCAAAAAAAATACTCCAATTACCGGTTTCTGGCACCCTTATATAAAATAATGTGTCATTTGTCACCATGGCTTGTAATCTGAAAATATGACTGGGGAAATGATGGAAACCAAAATAGCCTTTTACAGTCTGTAGGTGGCAAAAAAATTCTGCAGCTATATTCCATAATATTCCTTGCTGTCGTGATTTTTTCCTCAAAGCTCTTCTCAATCCACTTAAAACTTCACTCACATGGGCCCAAAGAGAGACATGGGGGTTTGTTCAGATTGTAACCAAATATAGTTATACATTAAAATCTCTCTTTTTACATGTAAACAGGATATTAGCAATTCCATAAATTCCATACGACTTTTTTACTTTGAAATTCTGGGCTTTTCAAATCACCTCAAGGCTTGGAGAATTTAAACCCATATACATTGAAATCTAACAGCAGAAAATCTCAAGCAAAACTAGGAAATTCATAGTCTTTATATAATTCGTTAATCCTAAATTTTATGCTCAGCCTGTATATCATGTTCAGTACTGTTATTATTTATAGTGGTCTAAAAATGGCTTGCATCTCATTAATGGGTATTTTTAACTAGAGGAGAATTTGGATAAAATTTTAACAAAGTATTGTAACTACTCTCAAGGAAATTATCAGCATTAATCGGCCTTATTAATTATTTTTTTAGAATCAACTATCACAAATTAAAAGAGACAAGTAACAAATCATAGGCCATAAATAGTAGGAGCTAAGAAAATTATCAGTTGTCTTTTTCTGTTTTATTCTCAACCAAGAAAAAGTATTGTTTCATTCTCACATTTATCCTATTTCTTCATCAAAAGGAGATAAAATACTCCTATGTGCATTTAAAAATCAACTGTGCACACTGTAAAGTTTGAAAATGGTGGGGTTTTTTTCCATTTGGAATAAAAATAACTAATAAAAATATAATTTGAAAATAGCTAACATACATTCTGTAGGATTTATAAGTCTCCATAAGAAAACTAAAATATAAAAGATTTCTAAGGATGGGAAAGAATTTATTTCTCTTATCTTCACAATTTTTGAAATGTGAGTTAAAAGGTGAGACAGTGTAATTCAAATCTAGGATGTGGTCTTCAGATAATTTAATTGTTTAAAGTAGTTTGAAATATATGTGGGTGCAGCTATAGTTTATAAAAAAGATTGGTATGTTCCTGGCATTAAAGATCATTTGTATATACTTCAGGCAATTTTTGTGGATGGAAGTCTCAGCTCCAGAGTTGAAGCCACTTTGTGAAGTGTGGCTTAAGTACACAATTTTCCCCTTTACAGATAATCCCTTGCAGATGGGTTTTAGGACTTGGTCTGCCCAGCATCTCCAGCCTGGCCCAGGGGTGTGCCTGTGGGAGGATGAAGAGAGCAAGGACTATTTAATCAGTAAATGCTTTCAAATGGCTCAGGTTTTTTTCACGTTCGTAGCTCCCAAGGAGAAGAGATAAAAAGAAGATGCTTCCACGGCTGCCAAAGAAGTGGAGGGGTGGTTCTGCCCATGGATGAATGAGGCAAGCCTTCCCACCCTGGAGCTACCACAGCATCCCTCCAAACCTTCAATAAAAAGGACAGCTGCTTCAGCTCAGATTTTTCTCCTCAGTTCCACAGCAGCAGTGTGGTGCTCTGTGAATGAATTCAGCGTTTGCTGTAAGTGCAAGAAATGGTATCTGTAGTGCAGAGAAGGGGATGTAGGTGTCTCTTGGTGCGGGGAACGTGTTAGTGTATGTATGCTGAACTGTGCTGATACTCAGTGCATATGAAAAAGTAAGAACCTGGCCTATTTGGAATGTCCTGTAAAAACTAAGTGGTTTTCTGTCACAATGCATGAGGGTTGTATGCATGACCTGCACCTAACCCTAGGGAAACCATCTGGGCTCTGTTAGCTGTACCATTTTCTGTGGTTTCTTGCAGAAACTGACTCCAGGTCAGAGCTGTGTGACTTCACTGCCAGATCCTTTGCTGCTGAATAAATAAGAATTGCTTTTCCATCAGTCTTGAAATTTTGGGGGTTTTCCTGCCTCTCCCAGACATGGATTAGCAGCTCAACAGCTGTGAAATAATTCCCAACATCACCGTGTGCTTCTCCCGCCACTCTTGATGCCATCTGCTGAACACAGACGTGATTCTTACTCACACAGCTCCCAATAGTCCAGTCTTGTAGAGCTCTGTGACGCTGGTCTTTGCTCAGCCCTCATCTCATATTGCACAGCCTTTTCTTCTCAGCACAGCCTGTCCCTGCCTTTAGGCCATCTTGCTTTAGCTGTCTGTCAGAAAGGACACCAGCCACCAAAATGGAGATAAAGGACAATAGTAGAAATGTGATTAAAAGCATACTTTTGGTTTGGTTGTTGTTTTTCTTTTTAAGCAATCTACTTCTAGTCACAGTAAACTAATGTCAACTTCAGTGTAACACAAATTATGTAACTAGCAGAGCTTTGTACGAGTCCTATATCCATTCCTTGGAAGAAGCACACTCGGGGACTCCTCTGCCTTGATGTGCTGCTGCAGAATCAAAGCTGGGGGATTTGTAGGAGATGCATTGCAGGACACCTTCCTGCAGGATGTCAGGGTGCTGAAACCCTCGGTGGTCCCTGGGGACCATGCTGGTATAGTGACAAAGTCAGTTGCAAAGTCAGTCTGGGAAAAAAGGCTCACAGATGAGGAGAGAGTGCCCTCAGGGTGCTTGTGAATGATTCAAACAGAAAATACAGTTCACATGTACTGCACCTCTTTACTTCTGAAGTAAATCTACTCCCGGACATCCCTATCATGAAGGTTTTCTGTTCTGTAGATGTGTGTGCCAGATTATCTCTCATTACAAAAACATGAAGGCACCAAGCTGAAGCTTCAGTTCTGATACAGCATTTCCCAAGAGCTGTTGATTCCAAGGCAAAGCAAGCCATTATGCAATTCCAGCACTGTTCTGCTCACAGGAAAAACTACCCACAGCTTCTCATTCAGAAGTCATGATCACGGTTTTTTAATTAGTATAAGAAACGCACAGAATTTTTCTAATTTTTATACAGGGAAGAACATTTTGTCATGGTACCTTTGAAGTGTTCCTACTGAGAGGCATTCAGAAGCACTGAAACCTAGGAATGAATCTGGATTATCCACATCTACTTGTATTTTATGGTAATAATCTCTCTTCCAAGTGTTATCTCTCTGTAAGTATTATATATTTTTAATAATTTTTTTTCAAAAAAATAAAATAAGGGATGTAATAAATGTCTTTTTTTTTTTTCAAGTTATAAGTGAGATCTGCTAAAACTAAGAATGCCATCTGCATCCTTTGAGTCCCATATCAGTGCTCTGGTCTTGCTACTAACATTATCTTCCCTCTCCAAGAGGAAACTTCCCTGACCCAGGCAATTGCAGGAAAGCCTTTGTCACACTTGCAGACAGGAAAGAAACAAAATGAATGTAGTATATACAAATTTGAACAATCATTTTACCAATTCTTTATAAAAGGAGGAAAAATAAATGCAGAATTGCAAAAAAAAATTACAAAATAATACTGCATTTAATAACCCATTTTCATAAAAACATAATAAAACCTATTTTCTGTCCTTGATGACATGGAATTTGTTCAGATGATGAACTTCTATCTGAACCTCAATTGCTGACTTTTGCAAATTTTCTGGGTTTGTGCCCAGTAGCTATTCATTAGCTCATAAAGGCACTTTTCTTTCTTCTGCTACAAATGTGTGTGAAGAAATAATTTATTTATTCTCTTCTGTACATATTAAATTATTTTATTAGACTGTGTTTTCATAAGAGAGGTTGACTGAGAAAAAAGCCCTAAGTTTTATTTAAATGCACCAAATTAAATTATTTATTTATTTCAAAAGAGTAAATTTACTGTTAAGGATATTCTGAATCTGTTTCTCCCTTAGTAATACCTATCAAAAATGATCTGGTATTATCTGCAGATGTGATGAAAATAGCCATAATTTAATATGTACTCAAATATTAATTGCAGCTTGCTCATGATGAAAACAAACCACTTGTCAGTATGTAATAGCTGAACACTGTAGTTTTTATAGGTTAATTAGCCTTCAACATGGGTCTCAGCTTTTAAAAAGAAAGAGAAGAGTAGGCATGCATCTCTAAGCATCTTATTTCTCATTGCATATTTTGCTTGGAGACTAAGTATAAATGGGTCACAGATCTATCACAAAGTTATCAAATCCTTAGGAAAACCCATCATGGGTAGGTTTTCATGGCTATGAAATAAATACGAATACCTGTCTTTTTTTTTCAAAGTGGCAGTAGCCAATGAGTTAGATTTTTATGCTTATTGTGAATGCTTTATTCACTATTGTGAATGCTTTAAAGAAGTGTTAACTCTGTCTTTTACTTAATTTTAAAGGAAAATATTGAGTTAACATTTAGGGTTAACATTTGTTTCCCATTTTTGACTAATAGCTTGTAAAAGAAACAGAAGTAAAACCAGAGAATTTGCATGAAGTTTGATAAAAAGCTAGCAAAGTTTTAACTATATACAATACATTCATTTTATAAATTAAATATTTTTGGAATTTTTAAGTTAGGTAGGCCAAGAAATGGGGAGAAAGTTTGTTTTTATTTGGTAGGAAGTGCTGTGCTGTTGATAAAATATCTCAAAATTTTCCAGAGAAATAAAAAATTCTGCCTTAACACCTCTCTTAACATTGGTGGAAAAGTTTATGTTTTCTTCTTTAATTCAGTATAGTGAATTTTTTTCCTATCAAGATAAAAATGTAAGTATTCTCTGTTCTGATGATATCCCTTTCTTTTGATGCTTACTTCAAAACACAATTCTGTTAATCTGAGTTGGTACCACTGTTGCTCTCCACCAAAATGATAAATTTATAAATTTGATAAATGTTATTTTTTGATAAATTGGCTTTTCTGCAACAGAAGCATTACATCGAAACAAGCAAACACCTCCCTCCCCCCCCCCCAAAAAAAAATAAAATACTAATTCTTTTTATAGAAAAAATCCATGTACCAGTTTATGTACTGCTCATGCAAGGCATTATGACTGATTGACATCTGAAACCAAGATAGTATTGATGGGTGTTGATCTATATCAAAGCTTCTCTGTGCCCTTGTATCAAACTGAAGGCTGGAACAACCTCGTGCAGCAGCTCCCATACAGGAGTTGATGTACAGTTGCCAATAGCCAAATAATTTGCTTTCAACACCTGTGCTGATTAGTTTTAGAGGCTTTACATTAGCATGCTGCCTCTCTCTCTCTGCTGTGAGAAAAGATTGTTCACCTGAAGCTATTTCATGGAGAAAGAGACACATTTTGACAGACTGGAATACTGAGGAAAAAAAGGAGTCTAAGCTGAAATATGGCAATTGTCGTTATAAAGCTTATTTGTGATAAAAAGAGAGGGCTTCACATATGTAACCTATTCTTCATGTTGTTTCTGATACATCAGGTGAAAGGCACTGTCTGGTCTTTATGGTTCTCTTGTCTAAATTACGGGTTTTGCTTGTGGCTTCTTTTGGTCATGAAATGGTTTAATGCTCCTGCATCACAGAGGAAAAGCACTTAGGAGATACTCCACAGTCTCTTGTGATTAAGTACCCTATTAAAACTACAACCCAGACATGAAGATCCTGGAGAGAGAGACTCTGAAGGCTGACATTTGGAGTTAAAAAGTATCTTAGAAAAGCTCTTACATCTGTCTGGAAAACTCAGATTTATTCACATTGACTGTCCCGAACTTGATCTTCTAGCCTGAGTAATAATCCAAGATCTTTCATGAAACTGCATTCCCCCAAGCCTCCTTAATATCACTAGCTCTTAGATAATGGGGCTTAAAGTCTTAAGACACCCCAAGATCTTTTAACCCTGAGGTATTTTGCAGGCTTCACTAAGCTCCATGCTGCTCAAATAGTAACAGCTCAGATGCTGTCTTTAGGCTGTTTTCTTCCAATATTGTAGTCAGTGAATCTCTCCTGTCCACTGTTGCTCATTCAGAGTGTGAAAACATGAACATTTATTTACATATTCTATCCAGCTGTGTTTAAGTCTCCAAGAAGGAAAGAGCAATAGTACAATACAGAGCTCTTCACAGAATTGGGAATAATTATGGTAATTTTTTAATGGTGGATGGAGAGGGTCATGGGGAGCTTGTGCATGCATGCAACATACACAGTACAGGTCCCTGAAAATCAGCAATCATGGCTCTACTCTTCTGAATACAGAAAAATGCTGTAGTTGCAAAAGAACTCTGAAGTACTGATTGCTAAATGGTTAGTGTTGTTCTCACCATCTTTAATTCACATGTACATAATAAATCAAACCATTACTTCTTAAAAGAATTTGCACAACATGAAGCATAAATATCCGATGATATCTATATAAAACATTTCATAAGTGTTTCAGTGCTGAAAGCACACACATCAATTATGTACTCTCTATATTGTACATCTATGCACAAATGTCTTCCAAAATATGAAAATTCCACGTAGTGGCAAGCTGGAGATCAGGTTGGAAATGCTGAGAATATGTGGACTTGTGATTTCAAAAGTTGTGTATAAACAAATAAAAAAAGAAAATCTAGGCTGATAACTCTTATGGGCACACTCTTCACACTCTTTACCAACAATGAGAGTTGTGCTTGCAAGATCACAGCAATTCTCAAGACTGAGACTTCTCAAACTATTAGCAGAATCAAAAAAAAAAAAAAAAAAGGAAACAAAATTACTTATTCTTTTAAAACTTCCAATTACGCATTTTTAAGTATTTTTAACAACTGGTTTGTATTTATAAAATGGCTTTTAAAAGCAATATCTGTTCATCATGAGTGACACTGATGTGGTTCCATATAGGTGTGTCTTAGATGATAATTAATTCTTTGTGATTACAAACTGAATATTCATTTGGAATTGCAACTCATCTTGATTTCTGTGAGTTCATAAATTAATCTCACTAAGCTCATCAACTCTGAAAAATTAAAATTGCTACTTTTTCTCTTAGTCAGTTCTATGAAAGACTTTTATCAATTAGAAATTTTACTAAAAAACTTCAATTAGATTTCCCTATAGTAAAAATAGTACTCTTACAAACAATATGCAATGTGGTTTTTAGTGTTACAGCACTTAAGACTGAGTAAAGAAAAGAAACTTTGCTCCAAGAATATTGAGAAATTGCTGCAGTAATATTTTTTTGGCATGCTGAAAATTAAGAGGGGAAACTCATATTTACTTCTATGATTTTGATTCAAAGACTACTTGAGTCAATGGAAATTATTCTCCACTTATGCATAATTGCCTAATGGTCTGGATGAAGGAAGTATTGGTTTTCTGATCTATTTAGTTTGAGGATGAAAGACCTGGTCCCTCATTATCAGGAAGAGGGGCTTAACATGAAACCCTCACCATTTCCCTGACTTCATGCAACAGGCCTCCTGTTTCAAGAAGGTCCCATTTTACAGTCAAAATGAACGTTTCAAAAGAATTTCAATTAGCAGAAGTATCCACTTTTTATGGAGTGGTTGAAAACAAATCCCCAAACCTCTGAAGCTGCTGTGAAACAGAATTGTTGTCAGCTCTGCTATTACCCACAAAGGGCTTTGAATCAGACCCATTATCCCTTTAATCTCTTTATGTGTTTCCCATGAGCAGAGAACAAAAATGAAAACGGAAAGCTCTGTGCATCAGTGACCTAGATCAGGCTGAGTTTGTAGCTAGAACAGTAAAATATCACTGTCCAAGTTCTGCCAACAAGTGCTGGGTAACAGGGAAAATTAATACAAAAGGAAGACGTGTGGGGTGGGGAGTAAATATTTTTTTTCTTATAGAAAAATGTACTTGAAATGTATATAAGATTTTATCTCTATTTAATGGCAAACTGCGAAGATCCGGAAGAACTGCTGCTACCTTCTAGTTCTCAATATTATTTCCTAAAAGTTTACTGAAAACACTGTAAAGCAAACAAAAATATTAGCCAGCTCTGCCTTGGAACTGCTTCTGAAAGGCATGAGTAACCTTCTTCTTTCAGAAGGGGACAACATTAGTTATCCTCCGGCCAGGATGGCAGCTGCTATAATCATTCCTGTAATTTAAAGACCTGGTTTACTGACTTCTGTGTGGGGAGCACTGATAAATATCTGTGGAGGGTTTACAGACAGAAGTCTAGCAATTTGTAACACTTTTTATTCCTCAAGTTCTGAAAGAAATTTTTATGTCTTAGCTCTACATGCATACATAAACTGAGTCACTTGCGTTGGCGAATCCAGCTGTTAGATTACCTGTTAGTTTCTGGCACACAAAGCAATAACTGCAGCAATTCCTTAGGCTTAGAAGATGAAATGCTCACTTTGTGAGCTCTGGAAAATATAGTAAGTACCAGTTTCTTATTAATGATGACCAATGTGCATTTATTAATTTGCTATTTGACAGGCACAGGGAAATTAATTCAAACAGCTATAGCAAGAATATATAGCATGAATGCTATATATTCTATATATATATAATATATATATATATATATATGCTATATATCACAATAGCATTGTGATATTACCAATTCAAAACCTTTAAAACAGTGATAGTACCAATATTCATCCCTCAGATAAAGGAACTGAACATGCAGATTACTCTAGAATCACATATTACTCTAGAATCACGTTTTAATGTTCTCTTTAATATACTATAAATGATCTGGCCTTTTTTCCTTCTTTCTTCAAAATATTAACAAAATTAAAGTTGTCCTGCTGTTTTGCCTAAAAGAGTAATTTTAATTCAGATGTCAGAAGTGATATCTGTTGTCCAACAAATGAGAGAAAAACCAATATATTCCATGTCTTTTTAGAAAGAATTTGAATACCATTGAAGTCTCTGTAGATAAGGATTTTTTGTTTTGCAAAGTACAAAGAGATAATAAAACAAATGATTCAGTATCTCAGTATCTGTAGAAGATGCAATAGGAACAATAAATAAATAATATCACCAGGAGAAAAATGTTGGTTTTTTGATTATGCATTTTGCCAACAGCTTTAAGCAATATGTGTGCTATCAGAGCACATTCTTTTTCTAATGAGTAATATTGATGTCTATCATTATAAAAGCCAGTCAAGTCACACAGACAGACATGCACATGATTGCAGCTCTATACATAATTTTCATGCACATAGATGCAAAAGAAAAGAAATCTATGAATTACATAGTAACCCTACACATGTATAAAACCTTTTTGGTCCTTAAAAAAAGTATTCAACATAATATTATTCTTAGAAGATTTCTGAATTATCCTGAAGTTACACCAAGAGAAAATAAGATGAACCAAACCCCTGACTTTTTCTTTTACTGTCTTTTGGTTTAGCTTCATAAAATGGATGTTGCATTTACAAGATCTTACTGGCTCTATTTTTTTTAAAAGAAAGAAAAATGTCTCTGCAGTAGTGCTGTCAGAGACCTGTAGCAAGTGCACTTAAGCAATGTCTGAACAGCACAGCTGATGAGCATCTTTGCATGCCTGGATCCCAGCCCTCAGACACTGATCACAGATGTGATGCTGCTTCCCCTGGCCTGATCACCCACCCACTCCTTCTCACCCTTGGAGATGAGGACACAGGGGAGTAGGAGAAGGTGGTGTAATTCTGGATGTGTCTCTGTGCCTCTGATATTATCTGGGGTCCTGCTGAGCCACTCTTGTCCTGCTGTCCATTCTTGGACAATCTTCTTAAGCCCATTGGGCTCACTGGGAATTTTTCAAGCAAATACCGATCTCAAATTCTCCTTATGACAGTAGAAGTCAGACTAGAAGACATAGAAAGGAAATGTTCAGCTGAAGATAGGTGTACTTACTTTAAACCACAAGTACTCAAATGGCCTTAGAGTCCAAGAATTATCAGAGTGGTTTAAGACCAAGAATCTGTATTTGTTATGCCATATATATTAATTTTTATATTATTTTAGTAGCTCTTTTGATTTTGATAATTTACAACAAGCTTGGACTTGGGAAAAATGCTACAGAGAAACTTGGAATATATAAGTCATACTGAAAAAAAAACCATTTCAGATTCATCAGATTACAAATTTCGAATGGAAGTCTGTTCATTAAAATGTTCTTAGTAACACAATGTTAATTTTCATACAATAGAGAAGGTGGTAGAATCATTGCTGAATGATAATTAGTAATTGATCTAGTTTCAAATCCCAATGGTGCTCAGAATAGTCTGTAATGTTGCTTAATCTGTTAAAAATTGCCAAAAATAGTTTATTTGCAGGGTTTCCAAATCCCAGCAATACATACGCTATTTTCATCAAAACTCATGCATCTTCTATCTAGATATATAATTAAAACTTGAAAGATAACTCCCAACCAGTGCAACATTCTTTTAGATTTAGGCCACATCATTCTAATCACTACTTGTTATATTTCATGTCTTTTTTGACCTGATTTGATAACTGACATACTGGGATCTCAAGCTATTATATTAGTACCTCATTCCATCTTTATTAGGGAATCAAATAACTAAATGGGAGAAAATATTAAATCCAGAAAAGTCTTTTTATTAATTTATTAGCTGTGCAAAATCTTCAACTCCTGTGACCACTCATGTTTAAGAATTTTTAAAAATAAACTATGGTCTTCTCTTTTAGGACAGGTCTCTGAACAAATTCAAGTGGAACACAATTAAAAAAGAACACAGTCTGATGGATTAAAACTTCTCCAGTGCCACAGAGCTAGTTGGCTGAGCATGGCTTATGACTTTAATAATGTAACATATTCACTATTTTAATTTCAAATGCACTATTTTAATTTCTGGGAAGCTTTTTGTAGTAAGCAGCAGTCTCTAAATACTTACCCACAAGGCTGCTTACAGCAGGCTGCCTAAATTATATGAGGATAGTCTGCATCTCAGTGCACAGAAATACTCCTTTTATTAGTACAACCAATTAAAACTGAGATACTGTATGACAGCTGTGAAAATCGTTAATAATTAGAATCCAGTAAACGACTGCTGTGTCATGATTCTGATCCCTGTACAGTCATCCTCACCTTGAGAGTATTTCAAATTAAAGGAAGAAGAAAGAAGATTTGATTTGAATCCATTGCCTCTGGGAAAATGATGGTGGAAGTAAGAACACAAATGGTGTGTTTCTTCCTTGGGGACTTGTCAATAGCTGCATTACAGCCAACATTAGAACTGTCAGATAAATGAGTCATTGAGAATTCAACTTTGAGACAGGGAGCTAAGTTTTTCTGCAGATGCTGAACAGCCAATACAATCCCAAAGAGAAGTAGATGACATTAGTTATAAATGTGTATAAGCTTCTTTGCAACAAGGATGGAAGAAATCATATGAAGCCAGCTACCAAGTAGAGTGAGGTGGATGGGAAAGTGTAATTGTCTTTGGCATGAAAAGATAAGCCCTCTTGTAGCATTTTCCTCTTGTGGATTTTTATGAAGCCCTACCAAGAGCTTGAAAATACAATCCTGCAAGTCCAATACAACAGGAAGTTTTAAAGACATGTGACACCATTTCTGAACCACGATTGCTTGCATCATTAAGGTAAGAAAACCAACCAAAATTTGTAAATTTGGAGCTACAGGAGCTAAATTTTACTAATTTGGAGCTAAAATTTCACTTTTAGTAAAAGGCAAACTGTCGTCAGATTTAAGTCTGATTTAAGTCAGATTTAAGCAAACTGTCACCTCATTTAAGGTACCAAATGGTTCACTTTTGAAGTTGAATGTAATCATCTCACATTCATGTCCCTGGAACTTCTGGCATGAAGTAAACCCAAAAATACATATACAAAGTTATGTTAAATATTCATAGGTACCTACAATATGAAAAACCATTCCTTACAGCAATCCATCTTGCCAACCTCCTTTTAACTTTTTGCACAATTTATACAGCTAGCAGATCATATCAGAGGTTGATAGCAAGACCAGTTAGAACTTTAATAGGAAGAAAAAAAAATCCCATTAAAAATGTAGGAGATAATATTATTTCCCAAAAAAGGTGAGCAATAATTACTTGACAGTAAAACCCAGATTACTTGCAACTGCAGCTATATTTCACATGTCTAACTTTGAAAGCAAAATACCTCATCAGTAGACTCTGTTAACATTGTAACTATTATCCATAAGAGGTTTGAATTTCTATTTGTGAAAATAGAAATTACTTTACTATTTCCCAGACCATAAAAGCCCACCTCCCATTTCTTTGCTCTGGGCTTATATTAAGAAGAGAACAAAAATAAACATGATTATACCATTGAACATAACCAATGATTTTTAAACAAAGTCCTTGAACATCCTCTTTGGAAAGACAAGCAACTATAATTAAAGCTAAGCAGGAAAGACTTTTTCTGAGTTTCCAAAATTGAAAGCACAAGAAAAAAAAAATAATTTCAAATTACCCAAAGATGTGTAAAACCTTAGTACAGGACATAACATTTGATGCCCCACAAAGTGACTGAATATACTGAGGGGCTTTCTTGGAACTGAACTATGAGCTCAAATCTGGACAGCTTTGGATGTGATGGGAATGTGATATCAGGTGATCTGATAAACTGATGTTTTGTAAAAATAAAGCACTTAAGGATTTCAAAACCAAGTAGTCTTCATTTTTCCCTTGACAGCTATGAAAATAGAGGGTTGTGAATGCACAGTGACTTTCACTCAATTGTAAGAAACCAGTTTGTTGCTAGAGGATACGAAGTATAGTGAGGGTTCCAAGAAATCATGCATAGCCACAGAGTTTTTTTTATAAGAAGTCTTTATTTCAGGGTTTCCTCATCCCTTAAATAAGGTGTTCTGATCCAGGTTACCCTGATTGGTAGAAGGAATAACATCCCATTGGTGGGACAAGAGAGAAAACACTCTCAGAGCATCTGTGTCTGGTTTTGGGAAAGTAAAACCTTATTTACACAAACAATCCTGAGAGTGAGCAGCTCCCGAAAGACTTTCCCTTGGGAGCAATCAGCCCCTGAGAGCTTGAAATTTTAAGTTCAGAAATCCTCACCAGTGGAATGTCCACACCAGTTCATCGCGATGTTAGAAATAACAGACTTAATACCATGACAATTAGGCTGAAAAATAAATTTCTAGCTCATATCTACAGACATTACTGATCTGTGGAAAAGCATTTTATTCAGTTTCTCATCTAAAGCTGTAAAGGGATTTCCATACATATTTATTTAGCTATAAGAATCTTTTTTGTTCTTTCCAGAAACTAGCAATTAGGACTACAAAAGGCATAACAGAGTGTTGTGCTACACCTGTCTTACTCCAGCAATCCAGCTGTTCTGGTGATAATGGGTACTCAGTGTGGAGTGCCAGGGTAGAAGGCAGTCTGCAGGATGCAGGTGCTCTCATCTCACTTCTGCCTACCATCCTCTCTGTGCCCAGGAGCCCACACAGTCACCAAGGAGGTTAGGGTGAATATATCTCAAGATAGTATTGGCTTCCACAAAGAAAGAAGAAATGATCCTGACAGCACTGAGGTGTAGAAGGCAGCATCTGAGCACAGGGTAGGTTATGGCTCATTCTCTGCATCTCTCTAATTTTACAAGCAGTTTTAAACTGTCATGGTAATGAGTCCCTGTACAAGACGTTATCCTGGTGCGGGATACTGTATTTAGCTAAAGCATCTGGGTTGCACATGAAACATCAGTGTTTTCCAAAATGAAGGCGTTGAATGAAATGTATGAAAGGTGTGAAATACCACGTGGCCTTTCACAGACAACCCCTTTTGTTGCAAAAAGCAAATACTTTTGGTAACGTATTTGGTAACATCTCTTTCTGGTAACATTATAATGATTTTCTTTGTATGAAAGACTTTAGAGCATGAATGCTTGATCATCTGTGTAACATTCCATGTTACTGTCTGCTAACAATGCAAATAGCTCACTTCAACTGTGGGCCTCCAAACCAGTTAACAAAGACTCAGATTTTGGAAAACGGTGTTTTTGGAGTTTTTCCCCTCTCTCTCCAGAAACTTTTATGATTGCTTGTCACATACCTATGTTTCATTTTTATCATATGAGGATTTTGAAATTCTTTGACAAGAATGGATGTGATCTATTGCTGTGTATAGATGCTCAGATAAAAGAGAATTACTATGAGGGTAGTAAGTGTCCTGAAAATAGTCCTAAGGAAACAGATTGATTAGAAATTTTGACTTCTGCTAGCAAGCAAACAGGAAAGAGTTTGACTCATTGGTCTTAATTTTAGCACAAAGTCAGTCTATCCAGGAAAGGCAAGAGCTTTTGTGTGTAGAAGGGATGGGGGAAATAGCACAATTAAAGCACTCTCTGAAGAATAGTGATATGAATATGCTGTGGTATGCAAGATATATATGAATCAAGAATGAGAGCCAATCTGGGTGACAAGGTGAAGTAAGGTAATGTGCAGCTGATATGCCATAGAATGAAAATCTGAAATAATGATAAGTCAGTACTTAGGTATAGTCCAGATGAGCATAAAGCAACCATGAGCACTGATAAAATATCGCATACCTCATTTTATTCCAATGTTTCTCATTTTTTAAATATGTACCACCTGCTTATATTTTTCTGATTAGTTTTTCTCCTTGGAGAAAATAATAAACCAATAATACTTATGATAATAACAATAATAACAATAATAATAACAATAGTAACAACAGTATAAAGGAAAGACGGGGGAAGAAAAAAAAAAGCAGACAAGTGATGCACAATAAAATAATTTGCCAACTGCTGCCCCATGCCCAGCCCATTCCCTAACAGCAATCATCCCCAGCAAACTCCCCTCATTTTGTTTACTGAGCATGACACTCCATGGTATAGAAAATCCTTTGTCCAATTAAGATCAGCTGTCTTGGCCATGTTCCCTCACAGCTTACCTTTTCACTGGCAGAGTAAGAGATTCTGAAAAGTCCTTGACTCAAGCAGTACTTACAAACAACTGAAACTTCATTGTCTTATCAACATTATTCTCATATTAAATCTCAAACATAGCACCATAGCAGCTACCAAGAAGAAAATTAACTCTACCCCAGCCAATACCAGGACACCATTAATTTGGTAGAATATCAGAGCCTAAGAGCTCTGGAAGGACGTGGTCTTCTTCCAAGCTTCTTCATATTTTTACAGAATAGAGTACTGCAATAGTTCCTTCTTTGAATTTTTATCAGTGTATTAATATCAATGAACAGTGAGAAAAGGCACATTCTCTATCATCTGCCCTCTTTCCAGCAGCCTATAATTTTCTTTTCTCTCCAGCTCTTGTTTTTAGGTCCCAGTCCTGATATATGAGCATTAGTTGACTCCCAAACTATCTGTTGATATCAAGCAGGAGATCCTACCAAAACAAAGTCTAAGCAGGGTTTTTTTGTGAAGGTGCTTTCTACTTGGAAGTTGAGAAAACAAGTGACAGAAGTCCAGTTGCTGTGGCTGTACTCTGTCCTTGCACGCAGCACCAGGAGAGTCCTCCAGGCTCCTGGTTCACAGCATAAACACTCCACTGTTTTGGAAGATAGCACAGAGCTTGGCACATTACAGATGAAAAAAAAAACCCACACAAATAAAGAAAACTGTGTCTTAGGATAACAGTTGTACTCCTTCAAGCTCCTAGAGGACCCTCTGCCAAGCTTTTCATAGTTCAACTTCAGCTCCCAGTCCCCACAGCCTGACTGAGGATCTGCTCCTGAGATGGGTATGTGGGTATATATACGCTTTAGGATGTGGCTTCAAAGGATAATCCACAATGTGCCCCAGTGGCCACCATAAAAGTATTATAAAAAGCTTTGTAACTGATTATTTAGACCACAAACCAGTATATTTTACAGCTCTGAGTCTCTTAAAGATATTATGTTAATGATAATGATAATGACAGTGATGATATTAAGAATAATGATAATAATACATTGTATTATAATTATGGTACTAATTATATCAGTAGTAGTAGTAGTAATAATAATACTAGTACTATTGCCACTAGTAAACAATATCTTGGTTTTCTTTCCCTTTATTTCTGAGCAGGATATACATAGTAGGCTGAAGAACCCCAAGCAGACTTAAGCTTTCATTTCAAAGAGTGTTTACTCTTCATGCAGGCTTTCCTATTCCACATATTTCACTATGACTGGAATAATGTATCTTTATGATCCAGGTCATTGAATCGTTTTCCTCAAAAAAAAACTTATTTTATTTACACATCTCACTGAGGCTGTTGAATATATGCTTATTCCTGTTCGAATAACTCTGTGTTAATACAAATAAGAATATTAGGAACTTTAATAACACAAATTATTCCTAGTACTTGATTCCCCCAAGGTGACTATACACATAGTGTTCATATCATTATTTAACTCCCCAGTTACATACTATTATCCAGCAGATGGTGTAGAGTCTATCATGAGTGTGCCTGGTGTTTCCTGAAATTTGCAGCTACCTCTTGCAGTCTACTACTCATGGAATTGTTGGACAGTCCAGATTGGATGTGACCTCAAAAGATCATCTGCTCCAACCTTTCACTGGAAAAGGGGCTTAAATGAGGTTTTCAAGAACCCTATCTTTTTATCTCGCTATTCATTATTCGCATTAGTGCCCAATCATGCAGTATAAATCCTAAAAAACCGGAATTTTGTAAGCAGTATTTCTGAGTCTTGGTTGCATCCCAGATTTTGAAATATATATTAGTGTTTTGGTTTTGCTGTTGTCTGCTTAATTTTTAGTCTCAGATTATGGGAATGCCTTTGGATGGTTTGCCCTGATTGTCATAGGTAAGCAATAGCTGCAGCTCAGAATGTGAGTCCTTGACTAACATAAGTATCTAGTCACTTCACTTAATTTATATACCTAGAATTAGAGGTAACTTTGAAAACTTAAACCTTAAATCCTCAAAATTGTTTCTTTTTTTTCCTCAAATGCATTAGCATCAAACTCAATAGAGTACATAAACAACCCCTTTTAAAACATAAATTATTAAATGCTCCAGGTGAGTCAGTGTAATTCATTCTTTTAACTGCAGCAAAGTCAAATTTTCAAAATACACTGAACATATTTTAATTGGACTCTTTATGGCAATGCCAGAGGCTTTGATAAAAATTCACAACTACAAGACATAAATGACACTGATAAATTCACTGGGTGACAGGCTGAAATTAAGAACAGAGGTGAAATTTCAAAATGTGAAAGGCTTCCAAATTTGTGTCTCTATCTAGCAATAAATCCATAGTTAAAAGTAACAAATAGTATTTCCAGGATTGATGCAAAAAGAGATCATCTCTTCTCTCCATGGGTGAAGCAGAATATTCAAAAAACCAGAGAAGATATTAATTAGAATTATCAGCTCCATTGAATTAATTAAATGGTCAAGAACAGGAAATTTCCACATAATGCCTGCCAGGTTCTGTGTCTATGGGACCTGATTTCTAATTCTCTTACAGGAATAAGTCCATGAAAGTAAATTGCTGAAATTGAATATGGTTGTTAATCTTATTCTCCTCAACCTTCCTTCATCCTACACCTATAATCCTTCAAGAAATCAGGTATTTGGGGACTTGGAGTCAGAGTGCCATGAGATATATGTCTGGATGTCATAATCATATTTTACTACCAGAAAAAAAATTGCTTCCATGGGAAAAAGGAAGAGCTGTGACATCCTGCAAAATAAGAAAGCAGCCATTTGTGGATTGCAGGGTACCAAGAAGGAAAGAAAAGCAATTTCTTAGAGCTTCCTTGTTTTCAAGCTAGAATAGAGGTAGACAAGCCTTTTGCTTAACTAAATATTAATGATGATATGAATATGTATTTTCACTGCTTGAATGATGAACAGGATGGCATTAAAAAATTTGCAATACTCTGAACAAAACTCTTGGGATGATAATTACATCTAGTACATTACCTCATAAAAAGCAGTCCATTTGTGTAAGAGAATTAAACTCCAGTTTGAGAACTGTGTAGGTGTACACAAAATAACAAATAAAGAGGTACACTTCTGCTACTCTGTCAAAAAGCCTTAGTGGAAAAGTCCCATCAGAGGATATTTATTTTAGACATTTAAAGTTTGAATTATTCCCAGATTTTCAACCAACCACTAAAGTTCATTGGAGTGCTGAATGCTGCATATTCTGCATCAATTCACAAACATGCCACTTGTAAATATTTATTAAAATCTCTAAAATACTTCTGGAGTTTCCACTTAAAAATCTATTAACAACACAAATTCTTCAGAAGCATCAAGGTTTGGATGCAATAATGAGGAATAAAA
This sequence comes from Cyanistes caeruleus, assembly GCF_971803275.1. Classification (NCBI taxonomy): domain Eukaryota; kingdom Metazoa; phylum Chordata; class Aves; order Passeriformes; family Paridae; genus Cyanistes; species Cyanistes caeruleus. The sequence goes on from NC_141701.1 coordinate 41,395,767, forward strand.
TATCAAGTAATTGTAATTTAAACAGCTGTTAAAGTGAATAAATTTTCTGTGTCCTCCTAAAAGTCTATCACTTAATTTCCTTTAGTCCAGCTAGGAATGAATTGTCAGACAAGTGCACACATTTAAGCGCTGTTGTAAATTAAAGTGTTCTTTTGAACCAGGACATTAAAATTACATGTTTCATCAGTGCCTACCCCTGAGTCATGACTGACATAAAAACTGTTCCCTTTGGTGTGAGGTGTTCATGCCTTTAAGGACAGCCACAGCAGCTGCCAAGTTTTCTAGACATAACTACTATTATTTCTTATGATAATTTTAGGACAGACAGGCAACACATTTCCAAGTTTACCAAAAGAATTTGTTCTAAGAGTAAAATTCATTTTTAAGACCTTTAGGTCATTGCCAAGCACAGCAGTACAAAAACCCTCTCCTACTCTCTCTTCATTTGAAAATGTTTTGATCATCATGAATTCTGGCAACTGGGATATTTAATAACCTGCAGACGAGATTAATGACTAATGAGTCTTAGTTCTGAAAATGCTTCAGGGTCATGCCAGATGAGGAACAAATGTCATACAGTGAGTATTCTTTTCCCCAGTCATTAGGGACAAGAATTGGAACAACCTACTGAGAGAAGTAGTTGAGTCACCGTCCCTGGAGATGTTAAAAGATGTGCAGATGTGGCACCTGGGGACATGGTTTAGGGGTGGACTTGGCAGTGCTGTGTTAATGGTTGCACTTGATAATCTTAAAAGTCTTTTCTAACCTACATGATTCTATGACTCTATTACAATATCATCACCCTATTTTTTTCTTATAACAGCTTGTCTGTGTAGAAATGTTTTTTAAACTATGCCTATTATACACCTGTGTTCATCCGAAGTAAACTCACAAAGTAAAAACACTAATCATAGTATTTCTTCTTCCAAAGCCAGCTTTTAAATTAATTCCCTGAAACAGAAGTTTCCTGAATGATTCTTGACCTCAGAATGCATTAGGTTATTCAAAATAACTTCAGGACTACCACCAAATTCAAAGTTAAATTGTAGGAGTACTTTAAAAATTGTGATGTTATTGTCCAAATCACCCTTTTCATTGTTAAAAATGCACATTTACTTTTCTAGAAATATGAAAAAATGCAATGGCATTATAAGGAAAGCAAAATCCAAAATATCCAAGATCCTAATGCAGATAACAGGTAATTCTCTGAAAGTATATAAAAAGAAGATTGAATTCCATGGAAGTGCTACATTTTTGTTTCAAATTGTGCACTATAAAACATGTTCTTTGAAATAAATTGAATCTCCTCTCACCCTTAGCACTGCTTTTTCTCCCTTTAATTTGAATAGTATTTGCTTATCTTATTACTTTACAAAATTACAGCTTTGTTTTAATCAGTACTACAGCTAAAGATATAAAATCTGTCAAAACACCACGGAGTGGGTAATGGAGAGGAAAAGAACATTTCAAATGAACTTTCAATGACAATAGAATTTTCAAGATATCTTTAAACAACTCTAAAAAATGCTGCAAAAGATTTTTTGCTCATGTCATATTGACATGTAACTTGATCAAAGTTGTATATCTTTAAAATGTGTGTAACAGTCACTCATTTTAAAGTTACTCTGTGTGTCCTACATTTTGTGACATACCATTCTTTACATCCATTTTTCTTAAGTGCTTAAAAGAAGCTTCATGTATGATTTTATTGAATGCTATCTTCTTTCTTTTACTCTGCAGAAAAAATAATATCCACAGCTTTCTTATTGGCTTCATAAGAAGTGTTCTAGTCCTACATTTTCTTATTCTCTAATATCAGTATTGACTTAAACAGCTTTCTTAACAACTAATCTACTACTTTATGTTTTAAGTGAAAGGGAAGGGATTCAGTCCTCTATGTTCAATGTGCATGTAAGCTCACAAAGTGAAACACCACCACTTAGGAGGAAATGTTTCTGAATTGTTGGTGGAAAAAAAAATATCAGTTTTTGATGCCACGTGATGCCAGTTTTGATGGGCTAAACTGGCATTTCATATTTGTTCAAACGGTTTATTTTTTTAATTAATAATTTGTTATTATTATTATTAAAATAGTTTTATACTATTTAATTTGCTGTCTATAAATTATTATTGGAAAAGGTAAGTTAGCATTGTTAACCAAATAAAAAATTACAGTTCATGGCGCACAGGAATAAAATACTGTTCTAAGAATTTCAAGTGTCTACTTTTTCAAGAGTGGAGAAAAAAGAACAGTAATAATAAGATGTGCTTCCCTAGACATTGCTAGTACTCTAAATTATGCTTTTATATGATAACTTTTGCATGGAAGATCTTTTGATGTTATTAAACCTCACAGATGGTAGGTATTGCTCCCATTCTTTTATAATTGCTGTGACTTGCAGTAGGGATGGAGAGATTTTTGTGTCAGTGGCTGCTTAGCCTCTTCTCTAGAGGAAATCAGTCTTCTTCTCAAGCTAAATTATTCCTCACAAATTTCTCTGCCTTGGTTCCCAAGGTATCTTTTTGTAAGATAGTAAGATATACCCTCATGGATTTGTGCTAATAACAGAAGAAATGCCATTACTATCAAATGCATAAGCATGAATTTTATCAAATCCAACTTCATCCACCTAACATGTAGGTACCTGATCTATCATAATAATGTAGATAAATTCACAGAGAGTGAAGCATCTCCAAAGGACAATTCATCTTATGCACTGTGAATACCTACCTAGGGATGAGAATAGTAGCACTGAAGAGGTTCATTTATCTCCATTGAAGGAATCCACATCACTAGCATAGATTAGGCAGCTAATTTTTGGGTGGCTAATATTGTCTGAGATGATTCAACACAGGTGATGAAGTAGCATTGTAGGTCACTGTCCAAGTCCTCTGTATTATGCAGTAGCTGTAACTCCCGCTGATATTCCTGTATCTAATCAGCAACCATTTCTACTCTAATGTATCTGAGCAGGAAATATAGAATTAGAAATATCATCAACCAAAGCCTTTCTTTTTCCTGAGTTTTTTGTTTGTCCTTGCTAAGCAGAAACTGGCTTTGTGTTTATATCATTCCTCTTCTTCCCATATCCTGAGCGGGTTCTACATTATCCATCTTTCTGTGCTAGAGTGAGTAATTATTCCAAATGTAATACAGCATGTCAGAATAGTCTGATAGCTCCCAGATGAAAGACCATATAGTTTCTTAGCTGTACTCTTAGTGAGTCTTTGATGTATTATTTGTCCCAGCCTGCGTGCTACAAAACTACAATCAAGGGGCTGAATTTTGCTTTTCTTCTGGTTGGCAGTCAGATCTATGGCAGGTTAGTACATGATGGTCTTTAATTTTTAGCAAAATATTGCTATTCTGCACAACAGTAAAGTGATATGGATTGATCTGGAAAGAGCCCAATGACAGTCAATATATTGTGCCAGAATGTCCTTTGTTTTACGGTGTCAATCAACTCCTGTGTTATTTGTAGGGATTTGGGTTTTAAGGAAATTTAATGTTCAAATATTCCATGTTCAAGTATCTTACATTCTGTGGAGAAGAACCATGAATTTGGGCAGGTGTCCTTGGAACAGAGATTTATTGCTCCATGGTTTCACCACTTCTCTGTGATGCAGGGTTTGGCTAATGTTGAGGTGCTTTTTCTAATTGCTTATTTTACTGGTCCCTTACAACTAGGCTTGAATAAACCACAAATCCGAGAGCCCCAGGGACACTGCACTACAAGAGCTGTGCCAAGTGGAGCATAGCACACCTTGTTTCTGTCATCACCCAGAGGCTGGGCATCTAAGCCTCAGCCAAAGCCTGATTTTACTGCTCCCCTTAGGGTTAGGATTCCACTTGAGGTAAGGGTTCAGAAAACCACAAAGCCCAGAGCTCCAGGCACACTGCAGCTTTGAAAGGCATGCCAAGGGAGCATGACACTGCCCCAACATTGCTCCCTCCACATCTTTCTGTTTTGCACCACTCTTGTGCTTTGCATCTCAGCAAATTGCTGCTTTTACTGCTCTTCCTTGTTTAAGGCTTAAGCTTGCGGTTAGGCTTGAGAAAACCATAAAGCCTAGACCTCCAGGGATGTTGCAATCACAAAAGGCATTTAAAGGGGAGCACTTCATGTCATCCCATTACATTTGATTACAACCACTTCATTTCACTATTATCTTTTATTTCTTTAAACTGAATTTCATTTTATTAGAAGTCCACTCTGGTAAACTAGTTTCACCTTTTTTGATATCTTCAAGATTTCATTTCCTTTCATGAAAGGAAGTGAAATCTTGCAATTTCAGAGTAGCAATTCAGGAAGGCTTGGTCCATTTCCCTGCATGTCTTGCCATCCCCTGCCATTTTATTGTTTTCACTTCTGGTTCAAAATTTTCTCTTCTTTTTTTTAAGCATTTCATTTAATCACTCTCTTCACCTGTCCATTCACTTAATTCTGTTCCCTGATTTCAGCATTTCAATGAGTATAATTATGGCAAGTTTCAATCCTTTTCACTGTACCTCATTTAATCTCAATCCATTTTGTGACAGTCACTCCATTTCCAAATTTTCTATTTGTTTTCCGTTGCATTTTATTTGTTCATATCTTCTGTCCAGAGTGTTTGTTACACTTTGTTTTCTGATTTCAAGATTTCACTGGGGATCATTTGGGTAAGCTTTGGTCCGTTTTCCTGCACTTCATGTCATCTCATTTGCTTTTATTGTTTTCACTTTGATTGAGAATTTTCTCTTTTATTTTAGCATTTAATTTCTTTAGGTTCTTCTTTTCTTTCATCCCTTTGCTTACTTCTTCCTGGATTATAAGATATCAGTGAGTATAATTTTGGCAGGTTTCTCTCCATTTAATTTAATTTAATAACAACAATACTCTAACAAAATACTTCTTCCTTCACACCATTCTCCTTGGCACATTCCTTGGGCTAGTAAAAAAGCTGCTTCTACTGCTCTGTTTAGGATTAGGCCTATGCATTGGTTTAGGGTTTAGATAAACCACAAAGCCCAGAGCTCCTGGCACACTGCAGCTGTGAAAGGCATGCCAAAGGCAGCACAGTACTGCCCCAACATTGCTCTCCCTATACCTTGCTCCTTGGCATCAAATGTGGGCTGTGAACCTCTGTCTCAACAATAGTCTGATGTTCTTCATTGATTATGGTTAGGGAAACATTTAGGTTAGCTTAGAAACTCACAAATCTAGAGCTGCTGGGAAACTGCATCTACAAAAGGCATGCAAGGGGATCACAGCACTGCCCCAACATTGCTCCCTCTTGCTTCTTGGCACCAACCATAGGCTTACTACCACAGCCTCAGAAAAAGCTTGATTTTATTTCTCACCATGGGGTTAGGCTGTACAAAGCCTTAAAGCCTAGAGCTCCAGGGACAGAGCACAGCACTGGCCCAACATTGCTCCCACAGTATCTTGCTTCTTGTCACCATCTTGGGCTGGGCACCTGAGCCTCAGCAAAATCCTGATTTTACTGCTCCACTTAGGGTTAGGTTTACGCTTCCGAAACTGAGCGGATGCAGGAGCAGCGCTTGTCATTTGCATAGTCCTGTTTTGGTTTGCCTTTGCCTGTTAAACACAGATGTGAGTGTACAACAGTCTAAACACAAAAAGAGATCTGAAAATGATGGCTGGCCCAGCCTGAATTCTGCAGAGAAATTGTTGCACCATTTTCAATAGTAATTAAAGCTATTGGATTTTTTCACAATTTTTTTGTTACAGGAAAATTCTGCTCAGAATATATGATACAGCTGGCCAATGTCTCTTTAGTTCTGTTTTTTTTCTTTAAGAGTGCTGAATCACAATTACAAAAATGGCAGCAGAAAAGGAAGTGAAAAACATTTCAAGATCATATTGATTTTTATGCAAAACCAAAGGAATTCTTATATTTTTTCAGCTATCCCAATAAGAAGAAAAAAATACAATTAATGTCTTAAGAAAATATATACTTCAATTATTACCTGTTCAGAGAAGAAAAAATGGAGGTAAAGAGGAAAAAGCTTTTACTACCAAACATATTGTACAAAAATAATTGTTTTTATTTTCTTCAAGGACTAGCTGTTCACTCACAAAACAGACAACTATTTCACATACAGGAGCAAAATGCTGAAGGATCCCCATACATATTCACAGGAGATAAGACTTAGCTTCTGATCACAGGGGAAAAGCTACAAAATCCAGAATTGGGCACCTAAATTGAAAACTCTAAATCGTTCAGAAAAGGATTAATGGTCAGCTGGTTGCCACAGACACACAATTTGTGTTGTTATCTTAGTGTTTTACAAATAATTATTGGTTCTATACTCATGGTGAAGATGAAATCATTGTAATTTCAAGTTTTTTATATTAATATCACTATTTCATGGAGTCAGTGATACACTAAGAACTTTAGCAGTGATGCTGGTACACAAAAGGAAGATTTTTGTCTTTGAGAGTGATAAAATGGTAGTGTCACGTGACTTGTGACTGGCTTCACTCACGATTTTTCACATACACATTGATGGATTTTAATGGTCTATGGTAGATATCTTATTGTTCAGTTATTAATTGTATTCAAATTTACAATAAAGCCTAAGAGCCTAATGCAGAAGGGAGTCTACTGTGACAACCAGTTAACAAAATGGGAAGAGTAAACAGACTCTGACTGAGGGGTAGAAAGTTAATCCAACAGAGACTGCAGCATACACAATGAGTGAACAGCAGGATGACATTGTTTTCTTCTGTGAGTGTGTGGTTACTGTGAAAGTATAAATGAAAGCAGATTGGTGAATTAGGAAAGCCATGAAAAGATTTTAGATTCTAGATGCATGAGCATCATCCTCTTATACTGAGAAATGTTCCATGATTTATACATGTGGAAAATACATTATTTAAGGATTGTTGTTTATCATTAAGGGTGTTTATATTCTTGAGTTTCAGACTGGATGATGATACTGTTAATGAAAACCCCAGAAAATTAGATAAGCCTAAGGATAAAAAATAGACAACCCAACACTGTACATTGTCTCTTACTCTTACTTAAGAGGCAAGTCAAACAATCCATTAAAAGCCTTGAGCTTAGATCCAAGATTTACATATATTAAACAGATTGGAACAAAAAATTCAGGAATTTGTCGCTGTAAATGCCAGGAATCTATACAGTTTGAGGATAATTAATACCTACTGGGTGAAATATGTAGACTTCTCTCATCCTTACATTTTATCTTCAAAACTTTCATACTAATGAGAATTATGTTATAAAAGTGGATTAATAATAGCTTAATAATTATTCTGCCACATTCAGTGAAATCTGTCAGGTTTGCTTGGCAATTGGAAAGAGAGGGCATAGCCTCTTGCTCTATGATTTTATGAACCTGATTTCTTACTAGCTCCTGTCATAGCTATTTAAGTAATTGATGTCCTTTACCTGGTGGACTGGAGACCCCAAGTGGTCAGACTTCATTTTTTCTGTATATTTAAAGCCAAAATGAATAGATTTCTGTAACTGCTTGTCATTGCAGGAGTCTATGAGGGGGATACCTAAGCAAAAAACAGCAAAGAACTGGAAGTTTAGGAAAGTATTTTATTTCCAAAAATAGATGCTGATAAATAGTATTTTAAAAAGGAGGAGGAAGTGGGGGAAGAGTTACTATTGATACTTAAGTGCAAAAAAGTGCATGTGAAGCATCTGTTCTTCTACAGTTGTTTCTCACATTGATGCTTTTCTCCAAATTGAAATGCACTGTTTTCAGCCTTTCATCCTCAAGGCTCTTACCCAAACCTACCCATTCATTCCAAGAGCTGGTGAAGAAGGAGGAAGAAAAGCTGAGACTGAAACCATCAGAAATTGTAACTGGCAGAAAATGGCAGTTAACAAAAATAAATTTAAATTGAAGGTTTTACTTTCTGTTAAAAATCAGTCAAATATTTCTGGGCTTACATTTATTTAATTATTCATAACTAGAAGATTTGCTTTCACTTTTTTTTTTTTATTTTCAACTCCATTGTAAAATAGCTGAAATTTCTGGACTTAATATGTACAATAATACTAAGTATTTTCAAAGCACAGTACACACACTGGTAATGACAGAGAAATATATTGTTATCTTTTATTTTGCTTCACCTGTATTCTTATGAATAAAACTTCTGGATATAACAATTAAAAATCTTTGCAAGATTATTTAATGCCTTAAATGTCTTTAATTTCTAATTTTTAATGTCTTAAAATTATGAGTTTCTTTAAATGGAAAACGGAAGCCAAATCTACCAAATTTCATTAAAATTTCTCAGCTTTTTCCTTCTTGTTACCCTTCTTTCCTGGCTACAAATGTTTAGTGTTGATCAAAGACTGGCATTCATCTGCTGTTTCTCAAAATACTTCTAGCTCTCCAGCTCAAAGTTTTAAAACCTCATAACAACATAAAAACAGTCAATACATTCTAAGACCAGTGTAAGATTTAAGGGGATTTTGGTGAAGCATAATTAGCATTACATTAAAATGAACTGTTTGTTGGATAAATTGTTTCAGTTTACATCATGATGAAAGAACATAATGTAAGTTTTTACATGTAAATTCTGCTATTTTTTTCCCTAAATTCTATCAAAACTGGCAAGAGGTAGAACCCTAGCAGTTTTATTTTTCTATTATCTTCCATGCCAGCAAGACATGTGCAAAGGAAATGAAACATATTCAGCCAGAGCAGAATGCACTGCTACAGGATATCACTCCATGAAGACATAATGCCAAATAAAAGCAGCAGTTATTAAATAATTTATCAATCCTATCACACAATGGGTGAATAGGAGTATCAGGCACAGTCTCAGGGCCCCCTGCTTTGGTTCCATCTCTAACACCTTCAGGCTCCTTTTTGAGGCTAACGATAACAAGACTGTATTTAGTTTCCAATTTTTAGCTCTAAGAAGGACACCATTCCTAAAGCATAAAATGGTAGTGACTCTGTGGCATGTGTGCTTCTCATTCCAGGGTATGCTTCCTTGAACTGATAGTTAAAATTAACATATAAATTAATTGGCTTTTTTCTTAAGTGAATGCAAATTGATATTTTGGCAACCATTCTAAGAATAATAAATGTATTATTTCCTCTTAGCCAGTAAGATCTACCAAGTGAGAGCATTCCCATCTCAAAATGTGAACCCATGATTCTGACATTACTGATAAACTCATTTGTCAGTAATGTGCAGGTGGATCTGCTGAATTGTGTAGAGGAACTCACAAAGTGTATGAGTTGGGCACCGGTAGCAGTGTTCCATTAAAACTGAGCATTTGTTTTATATTGTCCTCCTTAATTTTTCCTTTCCTTGGGGTGGATAAAACATAATATAGTTGCCCTCAAGGCGTAAATCTGACTCTGCACTTCTTCATATCAATTGACCTGGCTGTAAATACAAATCTGGTCTTACAGACTTGGCAGTGGGAAAAAGATATATGAGTGCTGCTCAAAGCATTTTCCTTTGTCATACTGGGCAGATGGCTGACCTGAAATATCCTACTGCAACTGACCTTCTACTCAGAAATAAACCTTTATTGATTCTCTATCTGAGTTACTAGAGCAGCTTCAAAACAATTTGAAAAACCTGTTACATTTTTCTCATAAAATTATGTCGACTTATCATTTATGAGTTGTGATTTCCGCAGATTTTTACAGAAAACACCAACAAGACTATCTGTACACTCAATCTTTGTTCTGCTTGCCTATCAGGGTGATATAGTGCACTCAAAGATGAAGATGAAGCTTATGAGATGGTTATTTGTATCACAAAAGTCAGCAATCACTGACTGTAAACTGGCTATAAACTGATGACTAAATCACTGGCTATAAACTCTTCATCAGGGATAGGCAAGGGAGGAGATGCAGTGGATTATCCCCGTATATTCATGAAGGTGTCAATTGTCCAGAGCCTGATGATGTTACAATAGCATTGAGTGGTTATGGCAAGAATCAGGGGGAAGAACAACAAAGTAGATATCAGGGTGGGAGCCTGTTACCATTCCCAATGTGAGGAAATCCTGCAATATTCTTAAAAGCTGTGTGGAAACAATGCTGCTATAGCAATGTAACTGGTTAAAATACTTATCATTTGTTTACATTAAGGGCTTTTATTGCCTAAGAACTTTAATGCACTAGTAATTGGAGAGTAGCCACCAAATCTTTTAGAGGAATAATTGTAACTCTTTTGAGAATAGTTCACATTCATTACAAACTAAATGCATAATGCTCATAATCCTGAGTAACATAGAAATTAACAGTAGAACCCTGCAAAGCTGTGTAAATTCTGAAGCTATTCATATTCTAAATCCATGCTGAAAGGGAACTTCATTAAGACAGTTGCATCTTATTTCCAGCTGCAGCTAAATTTTTAAATAACTGTACTAGAAAAAGAATTTAAAGGCACCCACTTATGTAAGTTATGAACGTGAATAAAGGACAAATGCTTTACAGTGTACTACCCCCGTAAGCCTATCTCCATTTTTTCTGATGATTCACAGTGTCTCCAGGCAACAAAGTAAATGACAGCTTTTGAATGTATTTCCTGTTCTTTCTTCATCTGCATTTACAAACTCTTCTTTTTTCTTCCTCCCAGAAGACTGGTTAGCCATTTTGGTAGCAGTTTTAAAACACCTCCATTTCATCAGTTTGACTCTTTTTAACAAAGAAGTCTACTCAGCCAAACTGGGATGCTATCTAAAGAGACTTTTCCTCTTGGATTCTTTCCAGCAGTTTTACTTTTCTCCTGTTGCAATTAAGAAATGCTTAGATTTGCCCATATCTCTAACTTCTGATATCTGCATATCTCTGTATCTCCTTCCTTGGTACCTTTGTATTTGTGTTGCCAACTATCCTTCAGACACATCTCTAGCTCCATTCCATGGAGTACGTGGATTCCCAGCCTACTGTGTACATAAAACTATTATATTCACTTCCACTTGTTTCTGTAATGTTGGTGATTAACTGCCTATTTAATAATGATCCCATTTAAACAGAACTTACAGAATTTTATGCTCAGTTATGGAATTTTATAAACTCAAGCCTATAAACAAAGTCAGGAAGATGATGCTGGTGAAATTCTTCTTTTTGATTGTCTGCATATGGTATTCTTCAAGCTTCATTTTGCAGGGAACAGTATCACCATCTCCTGTCCTATTATATTTATAATAAGAAAAAAACCCCTTTAAATTCTAATAGTCTCAAGGATAAGTTTGTTCTCTCACAGACATTTATTCAATTTAATTTAATTTAATTTCATTGTTTTGAAATCCCATTTTATAGGGTCTTTCTCCTAACAATTACTTTTATGGATGATTCATGAGAATTGTGTGGCTTATCCCAGAATGTCTGCCCAAGGCAGCGTTCAGCACGTCAAGACATCAGATGCTAGTGAGAGACAAAATGGAAACCCAGGAAAATGTAATCCTTTTGAATACTCTTTCATCACTTATGTTCTCTAAGTCCTGGAAAGGCATCAGTATCCAACTAATTATTATTCTTTTAAAATAAAATAATTTCAAAATCAGTTTTTGGAAAGACAAGTGATTGCTCAATTATGTGTGTTCTGGCACTGACTTTCAGAAACAGGCCTAATTTATGGAAACATAATGACTTCTGAACCTATGTGCTGAGTGACATAGCTGACATATCAGAGGGACAGGCTGGCATCCAGAGTGATGTGGACATGTTCAGCAAGTGGGTCAGTGGGAAGGTCATGAGGTTCAACAAGGCCAAGGTCCTGCATCTGGGTGGGGGCAATCCCCAGCATCAATTCAGGCTGGGGAATGAGCAGATTGAAACCACTCCTGCTGAGAAACGCTTGGGGATTTTGGTGGAGGAGAAGCTGGAGATGAGCCTGCAATGTGCATTCACACAACTGAATAATGGTTCAAGGGGAAAAGTTTGGGATTTTTTTCCTCAGCAGGCTTTCAGGTTGCACATGCATCTTATTGAGCATCATCTTGCTAGGCAAAGTGGGAAGAGTTTTTTCTTTGGTTAAGGTAAGTTAAGAAATAATAAGGAGGTCTTATCAAAATGAGGATGTATCACTTGAAGAGAGAAAAAATTGAAAAAAGTGGGAGAAAGAGGAGAAGAGAGGGAGTGAGAGACATTTTAAATTTAACCACACTGTAATAGATTAATGTATTGGGGTTTTTAATATATTTATTCTTGTATTTCATAATTACTTTTCATGATACTGCCAATTGTAGATGATATAAATAAATATTCTCATTTGAATTTACTTTGTCTGTCTGAAATTAATAGGGATTTCAAGTAACTGGATAATATCAAGGCTCTTTTCATCCAATGGCACAGTTAGCTAGAGGACTGGATTACTGGGGAATCTGCCTCACTGCATCACATTGTTCAAAATAGACAACCAATATTGATGTTGACTGTTCATCTACTGCCTGCCTGAAGAGATGATAGAGAACTGATATCACAAAAATAAAACAAAAACCCCCACATGTTTCAGGGACTGTGGTAAGTGGAGAAGCTCCTTGACAATGGTGGAATGTCTCCTGACTCACTTGAACCTAGAGATGCAGAAGTATAGGAGAGGAAAATACCAAGTTCTTTGGTTGCAGCTATGGATGGAAAACCAGAAGATTTCCTCAGCAGAAAGACAGAGTGAGAAAGCAGTTGAGCAAGGATTTGGAGAACTGGGGATGTGCCTGGCTTCACTTTGCAACAACCCATATACCTTCAGTGAACATCAGGAGAAGTGGAAAAAATTCTGGACCCTGAAATACATCTGGATGTAAGGTATTGCCATATGCTCAGTCATCCATTACTTCTACGACAAAGATCTTTGCAGGCAATTTTACACTTCTGAGAAGAGGGCATGCCAAGGAACACATTGTTGCCTCTTGGACTCACACACTTTTATGGATGTGTAGCAGATGGATGAAAAGGAATGACCTTTAGCATGGGCTTCTCCTCTACCATTGTTTGTGTTGGTTTTCACAACCTGTAGAATGGGCTCCCAAAGGCCGGTGAGAACAACCAGGACCAGCTGGAGCTGACATGAACTGTGGTCATGTTCTCAGAAGCTCTTTGTTGCTTTTCTCCATGCTCAGAGAGACTGTCTGCAGAATTTTGTTCTGTGCTCTGGGACAAGTTTGACCTGGATATGTTCTTAGACAACTTTGACCAGGACCATGCCAACATCTGGCATGAATTCTCAAAGTATAGGATGTTCCCTTTACTTGTCAAGAGGGTCACAGTGGTCCTGTTGAGGGAGAGCTGAGGCACAAATTCCTGGGTTCTCTCCACAGCACAAGATTCTAGTGAAGTCCATCTTCTGGTGTCCATGCTGGAAGATGTAATTCAGTCAGGTCAGGCCAATGTGATTCTGTGACAGAGCACCTTTGATTTTCGTATTGGGTCAAATACTCAACAAGAAGAAAGCACTTGACATGGAACATAAATATACTATAGAGATACCTATATATTGATATTAGTCCCTGCTTTGTGGTATTCGCTTGATGCACTATGAATGAGAGCAGAAGTCTAGGTAAAGTTCTTCAGCATCTTGGAACAAGACTGTTGACTTTCATTAGTGAGAGTTTCAAGGCTGCCTCTTGACCTGTTGTTTTTCATTTCCCTACTGGGAGAAGATTCCTGCTTATGAACTGTGTGAAAACTCTGATGAATCGATGGATGTAAAAAATTGTTAAGTCGCCAATTTGATGGTCTCTTTCACTGGGAGAGCAGGTCAATAAATCTGACCTAGTGGCCCAGGACACTCATTCTTATGCTCAACATCTAGCAGGATAGAGGCATACTGCTCTACCTGGGCAGCTACACCTCTGCAAACAACCCCTCCCAGTTCCTAACTGGGACAAAAGGGAGGCAAGGTTGTCACAGCAGGTGTGAAGGTGGGCAGGTCTGCTGTGAGTCCATGACTTCAGGCAGGATGAACTCATTGTGATCCTGTCAGTCCTGCACATTTTCTGATATTTCTTCAACAACCTGTGCCTTTTTCCTGTGACCTGGACCTGAATTTTTTGAGGTCAGGGAAACATTGGCTCCCTTCCTGACAGATGCATCCATGTACCATGTACTGAGAACAAATTAGCAAGGCAGGATTTCCCTTTCCAGAGGCCATTGTGATTCTTTCTTTACGATCTGTATTTATCAATGTGCTCACTGATCTCATATTTTAATACTGGCTCTTCCATTTTAACCACAGATGAAAGACAAACTCAGTAAACACCTCAGAAGCCCTGCGTGGAAGGAGCTTACAATGGCAATATTCCAGGCCCCTGACTCAGCACCAGGGGATAGGTTACACATTTTGGCTAGCAGGTCTGCAATTTCACATGTGAGTTCCTTCACAGCTCTTGGATGAATGGCTGCTAATCCTGGTGACTTACTGTCATCTAACTTACTCTGTGTAGTCAAATTCTTCCTGTATACTTAGCTCAAATTGATACAGCTTCCCTAACCAGTCTGCTACAAAAAAATGCAGCACCTGTTGGAAACTTTCCAACATCTTTAACAGTAAAAAAAAAATATACAGAAAATAAATCTCATATTCTCTGCTGTGACTTTATCTTCAGATGCCACTTTCACACACTTTGTCATCAGATGGTCCAGCTGTTTCATGAGCTGACTTTCAGCTTCTAAGCTATTTAAACACCTTTTTATTATCCATTTGAGTATCTTTCCTAAATAATTTATGTTTTCTGTAAGTTCCTGTGTACATATTATATGCTGTGATTTTGCTGCTCTCCTCATTTTGACAACTATTCTGGTTTTTAATGTTAATCATTTCTATAGAGTAGGGTCTAAGCTTTCTGCTTAGCTAAACAGGGCTTTTACTGGGTCGTTATGTTGGGTTTTTTTCTAAGAAATTTTCCTGGGCTTCCAATGCAGTATTTTCAAACAGCCACAAGGCTGCTTGCAGGCTTTTTGGAGTATTAATTTTGGGGATATTCTTGCTAATAGCCTCATTTCTGTGTAATTCCTTTTCCTGAAACTGAATCTCTGTTTTCAGGATTTGTTTGGTGTGTTCTTTCCTACTGAAATATTAAGCCTAATTTTATACTGACTGCAGTTATGGAGTGCTCTTCAACTAATACCATTTGAATTAGGCCCTGCATATTACTCAGGACCAAAGCCCAAAAGGCATCTTTTCATAAGAGTGTGAAGATAGTTATTCTAGGAAGTGGACATTTACCACATACAACAGCCTTATCTCTGCCTCTTGTCTTGAGGCAGCAATGGCACAGTCTGTGAATGTATAGTGAAAATCTCATCCTGTTGCAACCTATTTTACATTTGCAGTATTACATATTAGCACTATGATCCTCCACATTAAAAAGCCCAAAGTATGATCCTTGTATTACTTCTTTTTTGATTATTATTACTAGAGTGTCGGATTTCCACACAGGATTCTCTTTTTTTCTCTTGTTTTTCTCTTGTTTCTCTTTTCCCATGATATTTTTATGGCGTTAAACTTTTTATTCTTCTTCACATAATTTTCCCTCACCTGTACATTTCATTCTTTCATCCTTCAAACCTTGTAGCCTGGCAACACTGTATCCTGTTAATTATTCTTTCACCAGACCTCTGAGATGTTTATAATGTCAGGGTTGCTGTTTGTAACAAAAAAATTTATATTTTAAAGGTTTCTAGAATTGTTGTAGAAGGCAGCTTTTGTTAGTTTTGCCCTTGGCTTAGCTTTCCCAGACTAGTCAGCTGACATTTTAGGGAAACTGACTCGCCTTCTCTATTTCTGCTCATTTCCCTTCTGGCCTTTTCAGAGGTATGATGCATATCATTCAGGTTATACTGCCAACTTGAATCAATCTGAACAAGGTGCTTGTCCATGCTTGTCAGCATTTTTCCAGTTCCTAGCTTAAATAATCTTGCATGACCTTCTTAATTTTCGTAGGCAGCAGTCTGTCTCCACCTTGATCAGAATAAAGTCTGTCTTATGGGTTCCTTCTGTCTCAAGAAGCTTCTCAGTTCCTAATGTAGTGAAATACCTGTCATTGCTGCACTGTGGTGTGTAACCTTGCTGCCATGCCTCATGCCAATGCTCCTGGGAGCATTTTGGAGAAGGCCATCATGAAAATCCTAACTTCAGTCTTCTATGAGGCAGTCCAAATAGTCACCCAGAATATCCCCAAGCCACTGCTACTAACCCGTCTCCTGGATTCTCCCATGCACCCTCACATCGACACCAACTCTGAAGCATCTCAACAAGTAAACATCAGCTGTGTACCTCTCCTTCTCTTTCAGCTATAATTTTTCAGTGGCTCTCAAAAGAACAGACCCAGTCTTCCCAAACCAAGAGCTTCTTGCACGGCATGCAGACTTACAGAGCCAGACCCACAGGTAGTTAATTTGCCTCTTACAGCAGTCTGTCATTATTAAACTATCAACAAATACACACAAGAATGTGTGGGCTGGAAAAGGGTGAATCAGGAGTCTTTCATAAATATAAAATGAGCACCAACAGTCCATGCTATTGGTGTGCTAGAAAGTAATTTCAATTACCAATGTATCATAGAATAACTGAACCTTTAGATAAATTGGGGAGTTTATTATAGACCTGTACAAGTAAGAAAAACATGTAAGCAAGTGAGAAACCAATTTTACAAAGGTTGCATTGCAATACATGTCTACATCAGTAGATACAGATATTTATGCTAAAAATTACTTGGTTCCAAGCAGATTGAGTTTATACAAAATACAAATATCAGTTCTCAGTTCTCTGAATTCTTATTGTTCAAAACACATAATAAGTGGACAGCTATGGGTAGTGATATCTCTTTTATCCATGTGCCAAAGGTGATCTTGATGTGGTTTTTAGTGTTTGATTTACTAATGGAATGAACCTACAAAATCAATTAAAGCATTTTATTTACAGTACTCGGGTACAATACCTAATACACTTTGCCTACTGCACAACACAAGGATGACAGTTTAACTGATAAAAGAACTTTAGATGTTAATATAAAGATATGAATAAAATTAGATATAGTACAGAAAAAAATTATTTACACCTATTCTGACTTGAATTAGATCCAGAATGAAAAACTAAAAGTTCATTCATTTTTAATTCATAGGAACTTTTAAATGTCATTAATTAGAAATATTTTATTTTTATCATTCTAATAAGAAATGTTTAGCTTTTAAGTGGTTTACTTATTACTTAAATATTGAAAAAAATCAAATGAGGAGAAAGTGTTTAGAAGATCTGAATTCAGGTAACTTTGAAAAGCATTTCCAGCCCTTTTGAGATACAACTTAACAAAACAGAGATTCGAGCAGTAATTGAATGTAGAACTTTTTATGCATATATATAGACAGGAGATCAGCTGTTTGATTTAATAGTTATATATGCCAAATTTAATTATTTAATTTATTTTAAATTTTTGTTTTGTTTTATCTCATGTAGAGAAGGCACATTTTTTGTATGTTGAATGTTAAGATGAAACCAATAAAGGCCAAATTCTCTTACCAACTCAGCATTCACAATCTGGAAGAATTATTCTTAGGCGAGCAGTGTTTCAAAAATAGAAACTCCCAAATTTCTTAGCCAAGGTATGGCTGTGGATGTATTATAATTTTTTTGTTGAATCAATTACAGCACACTGGTCCCTTCAGAATGTCATGATGAGAGATCTTTGCATTTAATTTTACAGGAGAAAGCTGTAAGTCTAAATGGTGATCTTAATTACCATGCAAATCTATTGTGAAAGTGAAGATGACTTCACCAACCTAAAGTACAGGGGTATTAAGGGGACTTTTTGGTTGTGGGTACAGCGTAGAAATGAGAGGTGCAAGTCCAAAAGAAGCTGGTTTAGGACACAGAAGGCTGAGAAAAGAAGAAGGAAGTAATAACCAGAAGTATGGTGATGAGAAAGGCACAGTAAGAATCCCTGTCTACTACCAGCTACTAGAGAGCTCTCCTTTCATGGATACCCACAATTAATTGAATCCTGAATGACTTTTCACCATCCTGACATCCATTTCTCTGTCTTTTCACTGTAGATTAATTAGGATTAATTAATAAAACCTTTCTGATAGTCATGTTTTACAGTAAACTTCAAGTATTTGAACCACCTAGTGCAAAAGTAGCCATCTGTGATAAAGGCTACATACACAGTTCACTTTACCTGTGCAATGCTAGAGCTTCTTGCTAAAAGGCTCTTCAGCACTGGTCACAAACTAAAGTTTGATGAATATGTTTATTTTAGTGTGTTGGAATTCATGCTCTCGCCACACAGAATAACAAAATCAAAGGTTCACAACAGGTTTTGTGTTTTCTAAAGACAAAATGTTTTCAGGTGATAAAGTCGATGCTAAAAGCTCTTAATGGGGTTAATTTCCTACCATTAGAGTCAACAGGTGAGAGAGAGGCTATACCAAAAAGCATCTTTTCTTTCTGTGAGTGGTATCATAGTAGTTCACTCCCTCTTAAACTGCCTCCAAATTGTTTGCTGCATTCCTGGAAATGGTCTGCAATTTTCCATCACAGGGAACTCATCCAGCTTAAATATTGCCCATGATCACCCTGCGGTATCTATTTACTTTATGTGTAAAATGTAAGTGTGTAAATGTATGTAATAATATAGTATAATATAAATGTGATTTATATTATCAAATGCTCTTTTAAAAAATCTAAAGGTGTTGTGCTGCATTTTTCAAATTCAGAAGAAGTTTTTTTAGTCAGATTGATCTGTGCTGCCTTAAGAAGTCAGCACAAGCCTTAAGGAAAACAAATTTTTAAGTGAGTATCTCTTGTAAAAATTTAGTGTTCAAATTGTGTCCTCAAATTCTGCTCAATGTAGGATAGGAAGGTGTGATGTGAGTGTTTCTTTGGGTTCAGTTACAGCTTAATATTTCAAAGCAAAATTTTATGTTCACATTGCCATAATCAAAAGCATATCAAGAAAGAAGCAACTGCATGTTACTTGGACAAAAGTTCAGCAATTGTAGGAATTCTGTTTTCATACTATTTAGGCTATGGGTTGCTTCTTGCTCTTTAACATCTGTGTTGTTTGGGGGTTTTTCCCTCTTAGCTTTTTGCATTAATTTTGATATGGAGTAACAGTCTCTGCATTCAGGGCAAGAGGAAGGGGTTGCAGAACCTTTATTTTTGCCTCCGGCATTCTGAACAAATACATGCATGGAGTTTACTTCTGAAGTTTTATAAATGACATTCATAACAGATTGATGAGAAGGGATTCAACAGAAAACATATATTAATACCCTTGTGGATGGCTAGAAAGTCTGATTCTGAGTATCCCTGTGCCCTGTACCACACCAATGCATGCAAGATTATCAGTCTACCTGGCTACAGGCATCCTCTTCTATAAGGAAAAAAATCCTAACATTCTACGTAAGAAAGCTAGGAAAACAGTTAAACCACTCATGAGTGAAGAACTCTCAGTTTTGTGAAAGTTTGTTTAATTATTTATAAAGCATTACCAGTGCATAAATGTACCTTTTACTATGCCTCTGCAAGCCATTTTTGTTCATAATAAAAAGAAAAAAAAATAAATAAAAGAATAATCACTCTTCAGGGATGCATATCATAATCAATGGTTTGATGGTTTTGGCTTTTGTCCTAACTTACCTCAGTCTCCATCAAAGTTTGCACGCCTTGTGAAGCTAAAGTCTTGGGCACCCTTTTCTACCTGCCTGTTCATAATTGTATAATTAATAGTTGAATTTACTTAGACAAACTTGAAATATCTGAACAGTAGACATCCAGTCTATACCATTCATCTGGTGTCCCCAGAGAGACCAGAGGAACTGCCCTCTGAAAGAGTATATGTATTTAATTTGATTCAATTTAAATAAGTACCTAAGGCAACTAACCAGGCTCAGTCTAGTACAGTGCTATACTATGTACAGTTTAGACAGCTAAATTTGAGAGGGGTTGTGTCCAGAGACATGTCTCATAATTTTTAATGCAGTTTTCTTTGGCTGGACAACTATCATGCCACAGTAGAAAAAACCAAAAAAAATACAGCAGGGTGTTGTGAGAAACTGATTCAGATTGTTTCAACTTGGCTGTCTCAAAACCCTGAAACCATTCTCACTTCCAGCACTACATGAAGGCCACTTCCATTAGCATCCTAATTCTTTTCCAGAGGCTTAGTTTATTGTGAAGAGAACATTTATTAACCATTGCATTTTATCTAATCAATTCTGTTTTCAAAAACATTCTGATTTAGGTATGAGAATTTCCAGGTCCAGCAAATAACTCAAAGAAGACTGTGAACATCTGAAAAAAGAGAAGGCTAAAGAGAAAAAAAATAATAACAATAAAAAAAAACCAAAGTTGCAAGAATTTTGCTAATTTTAATGTAAACAGTGAGAAAAAAGTATTAAGCAAAGCTACATGTCCTTCTTTCACTCAGGAATGTATGGACTTAAATTGCCATGGACATGTAAGAGACTGTCTATGAAGTTTAATACTTGCAGGGTCAAAGTTCTTCAGAAAATCAATTCCCATCTCGTAGAACAATCCTGGAGATGGCAAGTCTTAAAATTTTCTTCAAAAATTTAAAATATAAAAGCACAGAAAAACTTTGCTTCTTCACTTTTATCAGTATCAAAGGATTTTCTGCCTTGCTGTTTATTTTTCAGCACCTGGTACCACAGAATAAATTCGTCAGAGGGATATGGTGCCCTCAGATTGCCAATGAATGAATCTGAGGAAATAATCTTTCTGTTTACTTTCTTTGGGCATCTTCTGATTTCACTGACCTTCTCCAATGGTTTCTAGAGAGTGTGATTGTTATGAGAGTTTCTTTTCACTGAGAAGTTGACTGCGTTACAACTAAGCAATAATAACCAGTAAAGTGATGTGTATGGTAGAATTTTCAGAAAGTCCTTTACATCCAAATTAAAATATTTCCCCAGAGATACAAAGCAGCTAAACACAAAAAACAAACTCAACAATGTAGGACACACTCATGCAACTTAATTTCTGACCTATCGCAGACCTTACTTGCCTTATTATACCAGAGAAATCTTAAATGTACAGTTCTTTATGTTAAGGTCACAGAAGTTGTGATCAGAAAGTGTCAGGAGTTAAAATAACTTAAATTTTGAATGGTAATTAAATTACTACAATGCCAAAAGACTGGGAAACCTAACATCTCCTGTTGTGCAGCTGCCCTTCTACAGTGTAGCAGCATCACAGATATTATAGAAACATGGAGCACGTTTCCTCTGATCAGCTTCAATAGAAATTGTCACATTTCAGGTTCTCAGGCATGATTAAGTTAATGGTCTTGCTGTGAATTATTATTTTTTTTAAGAACAAAAGAAGGATCATCAGAACTATAGATTCATGGCTACAGCAGATGTGTCGGGAATACAAACCTCGTTTGTTTTATGTCTGCAGAATATTTTGAACATTTGAAAAAGGCATCTGTAAGGCCTTCATGCCCATTTTGTTGGCAAAGAAAGTAGAATCCAATATAACACCCAGGTCAGGCTCAGAATGCAGCTTAAGTTTCACTGACAAGCTTGTAGCAACAAGCTATATCCCTGAGGATGTTGCTTGCTTTTTTTTTTCCCCTTTCCTTACAGCTTATTGACTCATCATCTTGCTTGATCCATTCCCTTTCTGAAAA
This sequence comes from Cyanistes caeruleus, assembly GCF_971803275.1. Classification (NCBI taxonomy): domain Eukaryota; kingdom Metazoa; phylum Chordata; class Aves; order Passeriformes; family Paridae; genus Cyanistes; species Cyanistes caeruleus. Next base: position 41,417,376 of record NC_141701.1, read on the forward strand.
GGTTTGCAACTGCAGGGCAGTGACCACAACTGACCTTGGCTTACCCTGTCTCTGCACCACTGTGCTCCTGCTGCTATCATTCCTTATACTTCATTCCACAGTGCAATGCAGAACTGTATTACATATATATATCTATATTCACAAAAATTAAAAAAAATTACATCAATGTATCAGAGATAATTTAAAATTAAAAAAAAAAAAAGAATTACACAACTTTTTATCAGCCAGAGAATTCACATAACAGATCACATGGCAAATGATTTAACAGTTGCTCTATTCAAAGCTTTGATGTCTCTAGTTGAACATCACATACTGTCAGGCAATATACATCTAACCCAAATGTTATGTTTCTCTTTGAAGTACTTCACTGTTGTTTTATTTTTGTTTTTTTTAACTGTTACCAAGCCTCTAACATTGATAGTTTTGATTAATCATTTACAAAGGAATACCTTGTTTGCCCAGTCTCTGTTTAAATGGTATTAGCATGTTTTTTATAAAAGACGTGCCTGTTGCTTGTTTACAAATACAATTATTTTTTCACTTTTCCAAACTTCATTATTTAGCACTGAGTACCAAATCAAGAAGACAAAAAAATTGCTGCTGTTACATGGAAATATGCACCTCCCTGAAGCACTTTTCAATTCTTAGGGAAGCTTTATGCTTAATAAGATATTAAGATTTACTATCAACCACACAATGATATAAAAGCAAAATGTTACAGCCTTGATAGTAATTCATACAAAGCTTCATTGTAAGTAGAACCCAAAGAATGCATCCCTTAGTAATGATAAATATGCTATAACCATCACTTACTGCCTGCAAGATTCTTCTGTGGAAGCATATCTTTGATGAAGACTTATAACCAGGTGCATAAAAGAACTTCTGACCTGAACTCAGAGATCTTCAAGTCTGTATTAGCTAAGACAACAGGAGGCATGAGTTATAGTCCAGCCTTCAGTTTAACATTCCTCTAACAGTGGGGATACTACCTAGTTAATTTCTAGTTTGATAATCCTTTGGGATTATCTTTATCATTCTTTTTTGATGCTCTGGATGCCACCAATTACCAAATACACTCTTTTAAGGAGAAGCTAGAGTTAGAAATCACTGGATTTCTGGTGTGCTCTGAGCACTGACATGAATGCTGAAGTCACACAGATTTGAATGTGACAAATGGTAAGGATGATTTCAGCCTGTTTAGGGTACCTCACTTTGTAACTAAAGGATTTTCCATTGCTCATTCACAGTAAGGAGTCAGATCAAGAGCTGTAAGACAAGCTTTATATTTAATTTTTTATTCTTTTTTTAATCAATTACATTGTCACTAAGAATGTGTAAAATATTCATGGTATTCTTAGATATTCTTTTGGGATAAAAAGTCTCCTAAGTACCTTGTGATGTCCCAAGAAGAAAATAAGCACAATAGTTAAAGAATCCTGTGAATCATAACACATGATGGCAAGTCAGTGATCATACAAATGTTTTAAAAGTATTAGAAAAATGAAAAAAATTCCAATCTACTCTTCAAAAAATCAAATCCTGTTCAAGTTTTCCAGAAGAGTAGGAAAAAAAATAAATAAAAAAAAAATATCCAATGTTCAGCTGGGAATTTTACCTCCCAAGAAGGAGATATGGTTAACGATACTGGTTGCTTTTGATTTTAAGTACATATAGTGCTTTTAATCTGTTCAGGCAGATTGGCAACCTGTTCTTCGTGCCCATTTGTATTGGCTAGAATTATGGTACTACTTCAGATTTAGGTTCTGCATGCAGGATCCAGTGAAAATCACACCTGCTGGTCTTCACCTTTTACACATTTTTCCAGATAATCTGTAACTTTATGGACAAACATATCTCAAAAAACCTGTGTTACATGGATGTCTGATCAATCTCATCTGTCTTTTCTACAGAATGTAAGAATGAAAGACAAAAGTTTGCCATGAATGCTCTCTCTTTTTCCAAAAAGCATTTTTTTCCTCTTCCACTCCCCATTTCATGATGTAGCTTCAGATGTTCTCACTATATCCAAACAGAGGGGAAATAAGAAATTCCCAGTACTAGGAGTGATTGAAAGCACATGTATAAGATGTGTTATACTTATTTACTGCTTAGTTCCAATTGACACTTGAGTGTTCTTTTTTTTTGATCTTCCCACAGCAGTTTAATAGAACACTTAAATGAATAAGGAGAAAATTTGAATATATTGGTGAAGCAAAAAGAATTCTAGAAATAGAACTGAAATTTCTTCCCCCTATTTGTCAGAATATTTCCAGTTTCTCCTGATTAATTTCAGAGGAAAACTAGTAAAAGTTCATGACTGACATAAGATCATAAGTTTTATAAAGGCATATTTAAAAAGGTCTAGCTAGCCTGTTGATAGGTTTCTGCAGAAAAATCTTTCAAGATTTTAATGTGACCACATTCAAACTGCAAAGTAGCACTGCTCTCTGCTGGTTGTTATAAAATTAAATTGCTGTTTGGAAGTTGCATAAAAACTCCTCTATATATTTGCTTGATTCATCTTTAAATTATGTTTTTATCTGAATTGGGGAAGATAAACAAATGCTTATTCAGCTATAGAGCTAAAACATATCTGCATATCTCTCTGATAAATGAACATTTCTCAGATAAGGCAATCTCAGCTAAGAATCACATTTGCAGAATTTTACATGTGAGAATCCCTCAGCCTCTGACATAAGATGGATATCTGTTCTCATCTCTAATAAGTTGTCTGATCCTTTCTCCAACTAGGCTTTCACATTTTTTTTAATATCTCTGCTCATAACAAGCATCATTTAAGAAGGGAAACAGAGATTCCATGAGTCCAGCTGGATACTGCATGGACACAGAGTTCTTCCAGAAAAATCACAGAATCAGCAGCTTCTCCAAACAAAGAAATTTCCTGAGACCTCTGTTAGTGCACCTTTGGAAAGAAAAAGCAAGAGTCTTTATTCCCCTTGCTGTGGGTAGTGTTGACCAGCTTCCAGCTTTTCCTGTTAACGTATCTTCTGACAAATCGTGAGACTTCTTCCATGTTTGTGCAGAAATAGATTATGGTCCTTGTCAGTCATCTGCCTCCTCTTTCCTTGCCTCATCCAGAGGGCATTGAGTCAGTCCTGAGGTCAATAAACAATTCATTAATATCAGATCTGGGCATTAGAGTAACATGATTTAGGCTCCTGAGACCTGTAATTTAAAGAAGGAATAGCTTTGAGAGGTGAACTTTTCTTGTTTTTCAGACTTGTTTTTTGGCTTTACAACCACAAAGACCAGTGATGCAATTGTACATTGGTCTGTGTCTCTATCATTTACTTTCTCCTTTCTGGAAACATATCAGAACTTATTTTATGACAATATGAGCAATCTTATGAATCATCAGAGTTGGTCAAGCTTGCACAATTTCCCAATTTAACTTTAGGGGATATTGAAACTTGTCAAGGACTGTGCCATGTAAAAAGATCAGGAAAACTGTGCCCTAGTAAGAGACAATGAGAGAAACATAAACCTCATTTGTTACTAGCTCTAAGTACAGTCTGTTAGTGGATTCCCCTTTCAATGTGAGGGGCACTGATGTGTTAACTTGAAAGGTCCAAATTTTGCAAACACCTACATTCCCTTTGAGGGGGAAAATGTAATGCTGTTATACTAACGCAGCACTATTTGGAACAGAACTAAAAATCCTTATTTATCCTCTCTAATAAATGAAAAATATTGTTTTAGTCTCTGAAAACGAGAAAAATATTCAGAAAACTAACAGCCCTTTCTTCCAAAAGCAAAATACATAACTAAGTCTAAAGTCTAAACCAAACTGAGAAATATTAATTGGTATACACTAAATTTTGTACAGAGGATGAGATTTTCAATGGCACAAAGGACAGTCAGGTGCCTAATTCTATTTGTGTCTTCATGAATAATTACAACCAACAATGAAAGTAAAGCTGTGATAAATGATGAACATAATCCAAAATCTTTCTGTCCTTTTAAACATGTAAAAATTGTTATCTTCCATACAGGAGGAGAATTTCTGACAATGTAAAGCAAACAAGTAAGCAAAGAACCCAACAATCCCTCTTTTCCAGGGTCGTTACAAAAGACAAGCAGCGATTTTTTAAAAACTCTTTCTCAAACCTTGTTCACAAAACTGAAAACAGAGCAACTGACAGTGACTTTGAAACTGGTGCATTGTGACTCACGTTACTCCTTGTATGAAACCTTGTAGTTCACTCACCTTGGCAGTTTATCACTCAGGATTTTTCGTTTGACGTTGCCTTCCGATCCTCAGCTAAATTTTGGTATTAAACCTTTTAGGATTGAAAAAGTCCTAGTCCATCTGTACACAATCTCTAGAATGGCTTATTCCATTCTTAGATTAAGGTTGCTATTTGGTGTTGTGACTGTTTAAACAATTTAAAGCTTTTAACTAGTCTCTAACAAACCAGGAAATTTTTTGGATCTGTATCCAATGGATTGGATTGTATCCAAAGTAGATTTCTTTCCTTTCTTCTAGTTTTTAATGAATATACAATCTCGAGCATAGCCCAATTAAGGAAACATTTTCATATATCAAAGAGAAAAAAAAAGCTTTGGCATGCCAAATTCTTAATCAATTTCTCAGGAAAATAGCTTCTTTTCTTCAGTGAATTTGGGAAAATGGCGGTCTGAATTCTTTATATGTTTTAAATAAAATGTAGGAAAGAGTTGGTAACACAAGCTGAAAGTAAGCAGGTCTTATTTTTCTTAAAGGTTCACACATTTTCTTCCTCTTCATTTTCTCACCCACCTGTTTTTCTTTTTTTTTCTTTTCCCTCCAGATCAATTCAACTCTTAACATGCTTCAGAGGAAAAAAATATTGCACAAAAATATGCTTCACCTTAGGAGATCAAAGTTGTTTTACAGCTCATTTTTTTAACGTCCCTTTTAATCTTAGTGGCATCAAGCTCATTAGAAACAACAACAAAACAAGAAAAAAGAGAAATTTAAGCTAGGAACAGTAAATTAAAATGGAGCTTTGATATCTAGTAGAAATAAGCAATAGAAAAAAATATTGGTGCTGCAAAATTTGACCTGGAGAACTCATTATGTAAGAAGGATGAAAATCAGATTTTTAGTATCTCACTTCATCAGTACAAATCAGTACAAATAAGTTATAGGACAGATTCTATCTGTTAGAGAAGAAACAATGGAAAAACCTGTAGTGTAAAGAACAAAGCAACTGGGCAGGGGTATAATCCTAAAAAAGGCATTTTAATGAACAAAACATTAAATATTTTTCAAATTGCTACAATTATTACAAAAACCAACCTATTAAAAATAGCATGTCATTAACAGCTGCAAAACAGCATATCATAAACATCATGCAGATATAAAAAAGGATATATGAAGCTCATAAACAAATGCATAATCACCTTACTTCCTTTTCCAGTTAAATTTGGTTTACTTAAAAGTTTCAGCATTTAGAAGTTAATCCACTGATTCAATCTTCCTTAATGAGAAGAAAGGGCTAATTTCCTTTTCCATTTCCATTAAACTGTTGTCATGAGAACAAATCTGTCCTGTATCACTTTCAGTTTGTCTGATTCTCTTTCAAAAGGTTGAAACTTTTGAATTTTAAAGCTCTGGAATGTCTCTAATAGACGAGAGTTTCCTGGGCACTTCAGCCTTCTAAATAATCTCTATTTTTGCTACTTGTCCCATCTGATCTTTGTCACCAGCTGTGGGAGCTAGGCAACTGACATTCAGCTCTACAGCTCCATTTCATTGGGAAAGGCAGTGAGGACTGTCAGCTCATTCCTGTCTGGTGAAGGCAGCAGATGGAATGGGCATTGATGGCTGAGACTCATCCCAGCCAGGCCCAGGCACTGTTACCATTCAGAAGAGCAGTGGTATTAGCAGCCTTGATGGATGGATAGGTTAAGTACTTAGTACTCAGACTTCATATTTTTGCTCCTTTGTTTGTTAGGAAGAGAATTTCTTGTTGAGTGAAATATTGTTTCTGAATTCTGATTTATGATTCATCTCAATATCCTGTGATAAGGTGTACTTCTGTTTAGTAAAGAAACAACAGTTGTTAGTTTTTCAGCTGCAGTTACTGCTATGTGAAGCATATTTTCCTTCTTCCAATATGAATTTTTAAAACCTGTTCCTGGAGCCTGTAGACCTTTGCCATCTATTTCACAAGGTCTAAAAGATGGCTGTTCTTTTGCATATCAAGGAGAATGTTTTACTCTACTGCCAACAGTTTCATTTCCAGTTAATTTCTGATGCCTTTAAAGATGTTGCTTTTAGACTGCAATGCACTAAACATTTTTGAACTTTAACTGTTTCCCTTACATGCAACTTTCAGCAGCTAAAATTATCTGAACCTGTTGATGCAAAGCGAAGACACTTCATTTCATGCTCCTGGCCTCCTTGATCAAATACACCATGTACACAGGAAACCTTGAACAGGAGACAGCAACCAGCTTAGTTTTCTCCATGACAAAAATGCAGTCTATGCTTATTTTTTCTACTCTGATCATTAGAGTACACATGTGTTGAACAATAGAACAAATTTAAAAATATGACATTTTTCTGTGCTCAGGTATGGGTGACAGAGAAAAGTGGATGAGAAAGCAAAGTTAAACTGTTAAACTGTTGCTACAGTACCACCACCAAAATGGTGTTGTATTACTCACAAAGGAAGAGAAGTTTATTAGACATAAACATATATTCAAATGCTGAAATCCTAAATACAGTTATTACAAGTAACCAATACTAATCTGAAAAAGACCAATTTTTGTTTGCGTTATAGAAGTGTATTGTTATATCTTGATAGAATTTGAAGATCAGATCTGACACCTCTGGTTATATAACATGACCTAATACACGGTATAAACCAGAAAAATTTGTTTATTTGGACTACATCCTTAATTTTAAATCATTTAATATTATAAACAAGTGTTAATGCCTGAGCAGCTAGAGTCTGTGTTTTTCTAGGCTTAGAACTGCTGAATTCAGAATTGCTGAATTTGAATTTAATGTATTCTATGGCTATACACCCTACAGCAATCACCAATGAAAAGCCACTGCAAAATAGCAATTCTGATACCAAACCTCCATCAGCAAAAAATTAGCTGTGAATAAAAAATACTTTAACAGTGATTTTGCTTGGAAAATGACTGCCTAAATTTCGAGTGTAACTTTAAAAAAAAGGTTTTCACTGAATTTTTGTTCCCCATAGAGGACTAATAATTATAAAACAACTCACAAATTGCCACTCTTAGGGAATTGTCCACAGGCAAAACAAGAAGCAAAGTTTCTGAAATCTTCTCTTTCTACATATTTATTTATCCTACCTTTGGTTGAAAGACAGAAAATCCTTACTGAAAACACACATCAAAGTTACACCAGTTTTTAGATGGTTCTGGCGTGACATTATATGCAAAGATGGTAATTTGTCACTACAACTTTGATGTGATTCAGCCCAGAAGCTTGCATCTTAGATATGCATTAGCCTTGAAACGAATGTGCAAGCTATTTTTGTACAGTAAATGCCCTTCTGTTGCTATGGAAACCAGATGTTTGATAATTAAACTTGCGCTGTAAATAGTTGTGTGCTGTCATGTGAAAGAGTACTCTTCACAAGTTGCTGTACAGACAAATAGTTGAGCTTCTTGTCTATTGAAAAATTGGAAGAAAATGGGGTGAAATAGCTGCCTCTAAAAATGACTTTCAAAGGCAGCTACTTTTCTAGAGCATTCTAAATAACACTGGAAAACCTTTTCTGAATTTTGTGGCTATTCTGCAGGTCAGAAGCCATCACTGTGCTCCTTTTTCCGATGTTATTTGCCTATTATCTTCTACTCACAGATAAATGAACATGAACAACAGCAAATGTAAACATTTTCTGTAGCTAAGACAGGCATCTGACTCACCCAAAGCAATCAGACCTACCCGATCAAGAGCTCAAAAAATAGTTTTAAGTTATTGTTCTATTTAATAATACAGGTTATGTGAAGCAAAACCTGTGTATTCAGACTAGTGAATTTTCCTTACTGCACCCGATATCTTTCTTATATTAGAGGGCGTGTGATTTTAGAGGGCTCAGAAGTCAGTAGCAAGAGAGTGAGTTTTGATATGGAATGTGGAAGTCTGCAGAGAAATTCCATTGTGCAGAATGAGCAGAGCTGGTCAGTCTCTATGGAGGGAGGACAAGCAGTGTGCTCCTGCTGGGGGTCATGTGAGATAAGGCCCAGACAGGAAGAAGAACAGGTGGAGTATATCTGACCATGAATTTTCATGTCTAATATAATGCTATAAGGACTTGAAATTTGTGCTTCTAGTATCAGCAAGGAAAAAAGTTCCATGTTGAGGAAAAAGGAGACCATAAGTAACAAGTAACAGGACTAATATTGATCTACAGCTCAACACAGAATCACAGAATCATAGAATGGTTTGGGTTGAAAGAGACCTTAGAGGTCATCTAGTTGCAACCTCCCTGTCATGGCTGGGACATATTTCATTTGACCAGGTTGCTCAAAGTCCCATCCAACCTGGCCTTCAGCACTTCCAGGGATGGGGCTTTTATAACTTTTCTAGGCAACCTGTTGAAGTGCCCCACCACCCACCATAAATATGATTTGTAACTATGAATTACTCAATAGCAAAATATTAAAATAACCTTTGATAATATCTCTTTTGCAAGAGTATATGTGGTTTCAGCTTTTCACTGGTCAATGAAATTCTAATAAATGTTTTTTTTTCTTTGACATTCTTCACCAAAATATTATTTTCCTGGAGTAATAGCGTTGCTTAATCCACACAAATTCAACAATCACTCAAAGGATTTACCAACCTCCTTATAATAAAAATGTTTTTCATTTTGAGTTTTAGGCTTTAAATCAGTTTTGAAGGTACACAACACAGTAATGTCACTGTGCAATAAAAGTAGGCTATTGCAGATTTTATTGCTAGTTTAATTTGGTGTGCCTGAGAGCAATTCCATTGTTGTCACACATGAAGTGAAACTTGTACAGCAAGAAAACTTACTACTTGCTGAAATACACAATGTCAAGTAATCTGTAAATATGAAAATACATTCACTCTACACAGTCAACTACTTTTCCTCTGTACAGCAGAAGGGGCATTGTTTGAAGGAATAGATCTTCAAAACTATAAATACAGCTTATGCTTCATATCACTCACTTGCTCTAGCCTTCCTCCTGTGACACAAATTCTGCCCTGTTTTTTTCTCATTCTTCCATTAGAAGTATGTATTTGGTTTGTATATTTAAACATTTTAAAGGTAAATGATGAAGATTATGTAAAGAACATAGAATATAAAGAATATAAAGAATGCATAACATAAAATATACCTTGCCTCCACTCCAAAAAATCCCTTTTTTGGGACAATTCAATTATCATTTCCAGCAGGCAGCTTCAGACTGTTCTCTGCAACATTTGACAGAAGGCATGGAGCATAACTCTGACATTTTAGCGTCATTAGGAATTTCTCAGGTATTCCTCCTTGAGGTGTTATTTACTTGAAAAGCATTAGAGCTGCACAGAGAACGATAGCTTTTAGTACATGAGTGTTTCACATTAAGCACCATGCAAGTCATCAGAAAATATGAATCAAAGCATGTGCACTCAAACTCGAAGGACTGTTTGAATTCCTCTGTAAGAATTCTACATATATTATTTCCCAAACTTCTAAAGCCAGTTCCTTGTTTGTAGCCACAGGTTTATTAGCAGCAGTCCAGTTTTGAGACATTTTCTAAATGAAGTGATTTTTTCCATGGCAGAAGTATATCTCTTCTAACCCCAAACTTTTTCTCTGCAGCCTTGTCTCTAGGTTTAGCAAATAACTTTATTTCTTTTAGAATACCCCTCTTTTCAAAATGACTTTTTTTTTGACAATATTTGAGCTTGTTTTGTTTAGGCACTGGACTGCCACAGTGTACAAGACAACAGCATTCCAAGTATAAGGTCATTTTTACCTGTAAACCCTTGAAAGCTTTCCCTATCACCAGAACTGTTTGAAATAAATACAAGCCATTTCCTAAAGCTATCTTCCAAACAGAGTCAGAGTAAAACCTGACAGTAAATAAAAGACTGAGAAATGTACTTTTCCAGAGAATACAGTAGCAGATGGAACCTGGCTAGAGACCTCACTAAACTTTAAAAGTCATGAAAAAGTAATGTCTGAACATAAAGTAGAATTGAATTCTTCACAAAGAAAGAAAATAGGGGAGGGAAAGCAGATCAATGAATCTCATCTACTCAATAAAGTATAAAGAAAGGAAAGTGCTGGCTGCTATTTAATGCTACAGCCTTTAAAGAACAGCAATTATAGTGGCCTGCTTCTCCCCACTCCATCACACAAATCTTACCAAGGGAAAGATATTTCTTCCCCTCCCTACCACCATCATACACTCCATGTGGAAAAAAAACTAGAACTAGGCTTCTCCTTTTCAACTGAAATTGCAAAACAAAGACATAAAGAAAACTTCAAAGGTGCTTGTAGAATAACAGTAGATCGATAACTCTGTGATGTTGCCTTCCACAAAAAGTATTAGTGTTTTATGCAAGGACTGCCCACATCAAGCACATTTTCCTGACGTTGGTGGCAGCTTGTGCATGTCTAGCTGTGTGTGAGAGGTGTCTAGGTGGAAAATCAGGTGGGAAGCCTGCAGGCCTCTCACAGAATGCAGCATCTTCCTATGCTGGACTATTTCTGAGGAATGCCCTAGCTCTGCCTCTGGGTCTTTGGCAAATTTCGCTTCCTGGATGGCTCTGGTCTCAACAGTTTGGCAGTGACAGAGAAGGAATCAAAAGCTTTTATGTGCCTTTTCCATTTTCACAAATTCTTTGTCTTAATACTTCTCTAATTCTCACCCTCTCTACTTGGAGACTCAGTCATGTCAGGCCACAGGGTCAGGTGTCCATGCCCTACTCGCCTGTGTCTGAAAGATGAGTGACTGCAGTGAGTGACTAGGTCTTGAGAGGCCTTCAGAAAGCCATGCATTTCCACATGAAGCTGCATCCCTCATGCTTGTAACCTGTATGTGTGGGACCAATTAAAGCAATTGCTTATTACATTCAGCATGAGACTGTTTCTGAGTTAGTCTTCCCAGCACAGACAAAGATCATCTTCAAAGATAGTTCCAACAGTGGGATGACATGCAAAGGTGCGGAATTTCAAGGGTTGGGAACTGCTTCTGGTAAGAGACAGAAAGGTTCTCCAAGGTCTTTTGCTGCATGCTGCAGAACATTTCACAGGATCAATGGAAAGCATTGCTGTTTAGCCATGTCCCAAAACAATCCAATGGGAAGCTTCCAGAAAATGTAAACAAGAAAAACCCTATCTTTCTAATAACAAACTAACTTTTTGCATTTAATACAGCTCAGTGATAACAAAACACACATTGAAACAGTCTGAAGTCTCCACCAAATAGGAGGTTGAGCATTGAAACAAAAGCTTAGGTGAGTTTTGTCTCTAACTTACCATCCATGGCTTCTAATTGCTATTTCAGGATTTCAGAACTGTAAATTTTTTGAAGTAAGAAAAGCAAAACTGTATTTTTTTTCCCAGTGGCACTTGATGATATACGTGTCTCTGCATTAGGAAGAAGCACTAAATCCAAGTTATACCTTCCTCCAAACATACAGGATCTCAAAAATAAGATCTCAGATGCTCTCCCAGGCCTGCCAACTCATCCTCTCTCTCTGTCCCTCTTGCTGCAAATCATACCTCATCCCTGGAAACTAGGAATGCATGGTTCAAACAGCAGAAAGGAAGAACTTACACAGAAGAAAGTCTTCTTGAGGGTTCTGGTGGTTATGCTCTTCTGGTGTAGCCAGGAGACTGGAAAGAGGCATCTGTATATCAGTCAGAATTCTGACACTTGAAAATTTGTGTTTAGACAATAAACCTTTCAAAGAAGGTTTATCTCTTTATTATCATCTCTTTATTATTCATCATTATTATGTTATCTCTTTATTATTCATCTCCATTTATGGCATTGGGGTTTACTGCCACCTATATAAAATAATAGATTATTTGTTACACTAAGTAGCAGTGAAATATTGGGCTTTTAATTCCAGATGATGTTATTATATACACTCTGAGCTGATAAATTAAAGCGGGATATGAGCAATTGATAATGCCAAGCTTTTCATTCGTCTTTTACCGATACAAGGCTGAAATGTTTAAAACCTGGCATTTATCACAGTAGAATCAGAGTGTTTAGTGATATGAATGGCTTTTCTTTAATATGAATAGGAAAAAATAATAATCTGAACAATGAATACAGGAAAAAATATGGAAGAGAGATCAGCAGCCAATTTCTTTTCAAGACCACTTTATCTAATTCAATCTGTTTTGCTCAATTCCATTGCCAAAAATCAGTCAGAACCCAAATTTCAGTATCACTACTGCTGAGTGAAAAATATGCACAATCAAAACAGCAGTCCATTATAACACCAAATTCTGTGAGTTTTCAAGTGTATTCTGGAGTGAGCTGAATGTTGTCATACATTTTTTGTTGTCCCAACAAACTGTAAAGCAATATTGCAAAACTCTAAAAAGGAGCCTTCTGTTTAACCAGTGCATTTGCTTATAAAATAAACTGGTTGAGTACCACATCTTAGAAAACACTGAATTCAGAAAACAGACAATTTCAAATAATCTGAGATAAAGCATGATGACCTAGATTGTCTGTTCAGTTGTAAGAGTTTGAAAAAGAATGCAATATTACTTTAAACATGGAGGTAGTAGGAGACTAATGGTATTGTTCAATGCATGTCTCTGTCACCTCCATTGTTCAATATAGCAAGCAGCTGGAGAAAGAATAGAAGTAACACCAGGTAGTTTGCTTAAATCTTTCCACATAAAAGTACTCTTTTAATGATGAAAAATGTGTTCATGCATTCATACAAATAGCATCTGTAATACAGTTCTTGATGGCTAGCTGCATTCCCTCAGATTAGCTTTAATAGTTTACTGCTCCTTATGGTTATGTTTTTCTTACCACCTTAAACATGAAAATCAATGTAAAATACAGCCTGCTTGATTGCCACCTGAAAATATTTCTAAAAACCCACTATTTATAATAGTTTTAAAAATTATTTTATAAACAGATGTAATATTTAATGAAAGATTCAGAGAGACTTTTTTACAGCCAACAAACTGAAAATTAATTCACCATGTTTACTGCACTCCTAGTTTTATAACCTCATCCATTATTTTATTATTGTTGTGTTAGGTAGTGACTTTTTATGATTATGCCACTTAGTGAAAATATAAATTTTCACTTATAATTGCAGAAGAGCATGAGAACAGCATGGTTTAGAATTGCAATTATTGCTGACCTTTTGGAAGGCGAACTGAATTCTTGTATTTTGTACAAGAGTGAAAATATCACACAAAATATATTTTTTGAAAGTTTTTATTGTTTTTATCTATTGAGAAATAAATTAAGGTTTGGATTTCATAAACAAGTCAAGCTCATGTGGCTAGCCTTTAACATTTTGAAAAAAGCTGCATATGCTTCATGATCTGATGAGGCCATTCATATTGTGGAAAAGCATAACAGACTCAGAGGAAACATATTCTTATCAATATGATGACATTTTCTGAAGTGAACACTTTGCCAGTCATAAAATAACCTCTATTTGTTTATATTGTTTGTTTGTTTGTTTTCACTTCTCTGGAAGTAATCCTCAAATTATGACTGCTTTTATGAGTTTGCAAACATTTGTACAATAATGATCTAAATTTTTCAAGTGAATGTTCATATAGAACATTAAAAATACCCAAACAACATGCAAATATTTCTTTACTAGAAGGTGCTAAATCCCACAGAAATATGAGACTATTTATTTGCAAGTCAGAAGATATTAGCTATCAAACAAAAGAAGAGAAGAAGAATCAGAACAAAGACTCAATTGTCCCAATGTCGTAACTGCAGCATTGGTCAAGGATAGATACATAGGGAAAAACACAAGAACAGCTTGTGCAATTCAGTCTTCTTTGACCCTAATATTGACACTTTTTGATCTCTCATTTCTGGAGCTAGAGTAAGTTTCTCTCTTACTTTAGAGATAAAAAATGAGATATAGGAGTAGTTTGTGCCACTATCTGTAGCTCACTGTCTTGATTTGACTTATCTGGTAACTAGTCAGTTAGTGAAATCTCAGAATGAATACCATGATTGTGTGGGTACTATCATATTGATTTTATACAAGAGCATTTTCCATGTAAATCAGACCTAATTGGTTAATTATATATTAAAACCTTTGAACTGCCTCTTTTCAATCAACAATACAATTTTCCCTTCTTCCAAACTATACTTAACTAAAATTTTGCATAAAAGACTTGTTGATTATATTAATAAATTTAATATTATATATTTATATTTATATTATAAATATTATATATTTATATTATATATATATTAATAAATTTAATATTAAAGCACTTTTTCATTATTTCCTTCTTTTTTCAAATAAACTTTTCTTAATTCTATCTTTAGAAAGGCATCACTTATTTATTTGCAAAAAACCTACAGATCACTAGGCTGCATTTTCCTAGATACTTGCAGTCTTACCCAAGGAGACCTGCACACATTTTGCATGTGTTCCTAGTTAACCAGAAGCTACATCTCTAGAATTTTAAACTCAGTCTAAAACACCCTTTTCCTTTGCAATGTTTACTAACATGATTCATAATCACAGTTTTCTTCAACTTATTGCAAGTGATTACACATATATGTGTATATATATGCAAATATATACATCTGTGTTAAGAGAATTAGAGATCAGTGTGATAACAGTGTTTAAAAGACTGAAAACTTTGGCCTGCTTCAAACTTGGAAACAATATTAAATTGACATCTCTTGGCAATACACATTGCTAACACTTAATTAAGCCATTACTAATTATTTATATAAATATTCAAATAAATAGTTTTCAACAAGTTTGTCCTAAATTAGCTGTGAGTAAACAATATGATGGAGATGATGGCTATGATTCCTTGATGGCTTCAGGGTCCAAGTTCAAACTGGCTGGTGTTTAGAGGTCTGTGAAAAGAGATGATAGGATGAGATAGGGGACTTATTTTTTCTCTTTTCTTTGCTCGTGATTGTCATCTTACATTCTCTGTTGAAAAAGTGAAATTCATATACCCTTTATATAGATGAACCTACAATCACACCTCCAAAAAAATTAAATTATACACTCACAATTCATACTAGTCCATGTCTAAGTGATATAAGAATTTTTGTATTGTTGTATATTTTTTCTCCTTGCAAAGGGCTAGGACTAAAAGATTGTTGAAAGGAATTTAACAATTGTCATCCATATGTAGATCTTATTTCATGGTTGGCACTAATCCTTTGGAAACTGTGCTAAAAAAGAAAAAGAAAAAGGATTTTTGAGTAGCTGGTAAAAACTGAGATGAACAATTTGTTGCATACAAGCTAAAATAACACACTGGAAGTTTAATTTACTTATTAAAAAAAAAAAAAGACCACCTTAAAAAAAAAAGCCAAACCCCAAACTTATAAGACTTAAACTGAATCCTCCCAAAAACATTTTGAAGTCAAGGAATTATAAAAAATCCTCTTGCTTTTTTTTTTTTTTTTTTTTGTCAAAAGAATAAATTAGCTGAAAAGGATTCTGAATTTTTACTTAATTTATTGATCCTTAAACTTTTCAGGGAATTTATTTTGGTTGGATGAAATAAAAACTGAAACCAACAAGAAAGAGTCTGAAAGAAAAACCGAAGCTAAACCAAAATGATGGTGATAACACATAGGTGTGAGACAGATATGTATTTATCACATCATGCATAATGAATGTGCATTGTGTTATGTGACTGAATTGTGAGTAGAACCTGTGAATTAGATGCACACATCCATATACAATATGAATTATATATAACTTATGTGCATATAGAAATATAAAAGGAGCTTCATGAAATTTCTGGCTAAGAATTACCCATGTGTGTTGTACTCCTATTTATAATACATCTGTTACACCAATTTGTCATGGCCAGCTATGATTTTCCTCATGGGTGAAAGGAAATGTCTTTTGAAAACAAGATTTTTGCTACAAAAATTCCAGATGCTATTAGCTGCCCTGTCAATAGCTGCTTAGTTTTCCTCAGAAATAACAATTCAGAGACAGTTGTAAACCACTCTAATACATCCTGGCATTTTGTCCCCCAGCAGCAGGAAAGCAGGGAGGACAAACTGAGCAGAAAGCATATTTAACACTGCCCTTTCCTTATTTCAGCCACTTCACAATGGCAGGAGAAAGTGGGCTTTGTAGATTGCTTCCTCTGTAAAAAAACATTGGCCTTAATTTTGGTTGACCTTTTCAGATTTCAACATCCTTAGTGGAAAGCAGAATCCTAAACTTGTTTTCCAGTCAAATTTCCTGCATAACTTTTTTTTTTAAATATCAGATATTGAGCAGACTTTTCAAAAACACTGAATAGTGAGAGACTGGATGACTTCAGTAATAGGAATACAGCCTGGGGAAGGTACATAAATCTGTAGCCTTGCTGTGCATAAAATCGCTTTGGTAGCTCTGCATCTGGAAAGACGGGAGGTTTGATCAGTGCAGTTTGAAGGAATGCCATAAGCTAAACAAGCTAATACTGCACCTTAATTACCAAGTCATGCTGCTTTTCTCCATGCAATCTTATCATGAACTTTTTAAATGGATATAAAAGCAGTGGTGAGCTGGCCAATACGACATTAAATGGGATGAAGTTTCTTTTTACCCTCAAGAAAACATAGGGGTGATTCTATGAATCATCCCTATGGGCCCACACAGGCCACCTTCTGCTTCTATGGAATCTTAATGCCATAAATGTTTAATCCATATGTTTCCTTCATGATTCATCCCTGAGCAGCTCCATATGTCAGCACTGGTCAGACAAGGCTTTTGAAATGCACAGGCAGAGCTGGTGACTAGCAGACAAACGCACGTCAGTTCCACATTGTTATTTTTTGTTATTTTCTGTTTATTCAGTTGGGCAGCAGAATAGCTTGGGAGAGAACTGCTAAAGTTCTCTCATTGGTGGCATTAAAATGGCCAAGTTAAGGTTTTTCTGGATCTACAGTATGTCTGCCTTCCTGTACTCTTGTTGTAAGGCTGAGTATGAGCTAGTCCTCTTCCTTCTAGGACTCCTCAGCTATGCTCAACCTGCAGGAATTAGGCTGGCATGCTGCATCCAGCCCAGCTCTCCCACCTGGACATCTCACTAGGAATAATTCAGGCTGAGCAGGTTCATTAGAATGCATCCTTTGAATGGATGGTTAACAGACTGACATCTTAAGGTTTACTGCAGAAGCAGGCCTCCCTGCAAAGTAAACAAGGGCAATGATTCTGGTGTTGGTAGTCTTAAGAGAAGGGTCCAGTACATGAACAGTGTTCCAGGCATTCAGCTCTGTGAGGCTCTTCTGGAGAGCAAAGTAGGAAATCATTATTCTCAGTTTATAAGAAAAGCTCTGAACCATGCAGAGAGCATATGAAGCAGTTCACAGTTCCTTCTGGCTTTATTAGTCAGAGGTATCTATTTTCATAGAGACATGAATAATTTCTATCCTGCATTTTCTACAAAACCCAATTTATAAGGCTATACTGTGTCCAAGTGAAACAAAATACTTCCTGAGCTCAGGAAAATAGTACATGTATATACATCTGCAGTACTTTCCCAAGAAAATGAAGGCTTAAGGTTGGGACCAGATAAAGTGCCCTTATCTTTATATATAGGTGTGCAGGCACAGGCATAGGGCTCACAAAAACATGCACTAACTTAGGAGAGACACAGGAACCTTTTGCTGGCATGTGGGACAGTAAGTTAAATCTGGATTGAGTACCAACTACAGAAAAACTGACTAAAGAAAAAGTGGGTCTTGATTCAGGTCTTGCTGTAGCAAAACCAAGATTTTTTTTTTTGCACCTAATAGAGTGAAAGCATATACAGTGTGAAAATTCAGCTACCACTCATGAATATTCATTAGCATTCATATATGAAAGAAATCTGACCTATGTATATACAGGACTTTTCACACGTGTTCTAAAATTCCCTGATCACAAAATCTCACTTACTGGGTCCATGAGTGAGGAAAGCAAACATCAAATCAGGTTCTTATTCTTATTAGATATAGCCATCATATAATTTCTGTATTTTACAACAGGTAAAATTTCTGTAATTTACAACCTTTTTTCAGTCCTTATCTCCACCCATATTTATAATAGTTTTTGACTTAAAATGAACTCTAACTGAACTATTGCTAAAAAGTTTGGATGAAGATTTACAGCACAGTTTGTACCAACTAAATGTATTTCTGCAGGTTAGCAAGTTTTGCTTAGAGTTCTGTTTTAATAGAAAAATCCTTTTCATTCAAATTGATTGCATTAGAGCAGAGAAATACTAGCTCCCTGAGCAATTTTATGGTTAAAAGGAACTATTCAATCATCAAGCACATACATTCTTTTCTTGAAAACTTCATATTGAAGGCTCCTTTCATCTACCTACCAACATCTAAAGTGGAAGAAAATTTTTTGCATATCACTTAAGATTAGAATAAAAATACTTTATAGTTGAATAGACTGACAAATATTTTGCTGATTGACTAATTTTATAGGTAGTGGAATATATTGATTGAATTATTCAAGAGATAACATGAACTGTTTTCAATGATTGGAGAATTTATTTTAAGCCAGTGTTCAATCAAGACTTAAAAATAAGCAGGGAAGAAGAGAGGCATTTCATAAAGCCTGTTGCAAAGTTGTTTTGTCATTCTTCTACTACAAAAAGTCTTGGAAACCCATCTTTTGTGACTTGAAGCATGGGTTATCTTTTGCAAGAAACTAGATCAAATAGATAAACTAGATAAATAAATCAACATAAACACTGCAGTACATAGTTCTTAAGGAAAAAATATGGATGCTGATGAAGAAATGTTTTTTTTAGATCATCTTACATCTTTTTTTTTCTTTATTTAAAAGTCACACATCATCTACAGTGAGTAAGGAAGATAATACATCTGAAACTTGTCCATCTTAGATGTTGCAGCTTCCAGAACAGTAAGAAATGAATAATTTCAATACAATTCATCCTACGGTATCTTCCTTGTATGGGATGCAGTATCTTCATATTCTAATTTATAAGTGAGAAAATCATAGAGACAGAAAAACAAAAAGAGAAAAAAAAATTATATTAACCACAGGTAGAAACTCAGACAGTCTCTAAGTAATCATCTCTCTATATGCATCTGTTCTGAAGTGATCTAATTCCTCTAATTTGACTCTCATTAATTAAATTATTTCCAGAAAATATTGTATACTTCTGGGATATGTGAGGACATGATATTATTAAACTCACCTTAATTCCATTGAAGGACAACTCAGGATGGAGCTGTGTTCATGGGTAGGCTATTATTTATTCTTATATATGCATTTCTAGTTAAGACATGTTTGCTTCAGTGGACATGACAGAAAAAGGAAAAAAAGTCAAAGTACAAAAGTGAAATTTTGATACAAAGACAGGTGATAGTAAACATTTATTCTTAAATTGTGCTTCATTTCTAAGCCTTCTGCCACTTATAAATTATACCTTTAAAAAAGATACTATTTTAATTTGAAAAAGATTGTGTGTTTTAAGTATTAACTAGTAATGAACCAAAAGTTCTTTCTCTGTAGGTTCTTAAGTTCTTTCTTGACATTTCATTACAAAATAAAAATGTCCCCTGAATTACATTGGCTTATAGTGTCACAGAATTTTTATATTACATATATACTTTGTAATATACAGTATGTATTACCCAACAGCTGGTTTTATAGAAGGTTATAGTGTTGTTTTATGCTTAGATTTAGATAATTTGTGCATACTTTGCATTATCTCATTGTGACCAGGTAGATTTGTGGGATTCTATGTTTGAGGATGAACCTAGAGGAGATTAAAGGAGCCATCATGAAATAGCATTAAATGTTTCAAGAAACCCTCAATGTCATTAAAATACATAGCAGAAGGATAAGGCTGATGTTTTAGAAGGAATTTCAAAATGTCTGAATTATTTTTGGCAAGCTTTGACATATCAACTGCTGTCATTGTCAATTGAGGTCTTAATAATTTCAATATAACAAAATTACAACAGTTACGGTGTTATGTAATATGCATGGACGAAAACTTAGAAAATAAAATTGTTTGCCCATTCTGCTATACACTGTAGAGCTGGATATTCTCAAAGTATAATAGTATAAGAGTAGATATAAGTTCCACTTCAGTGCAACTTTAACACTCCCCTCATTTAGGTAGAGTTTGAGCTATTCAAGCATAAAGTTATTTAATGCCCATGAAAAACTAACAACCCAGAAGTCCTCCATGAAACCTCAGCTTAACATATCCAAAATTTTATGTAGCATTTAATGTAAAATAATTTGTAATTTACAAAAATCCAAAGTTAGGGAAAAAACCTCCAAAACCAAAATAACCCCAAAAATAGAAACAAAACAAAACAAAAATGAAACAAAACAAAAAATCAACAACAAATGAAAACAACAATAAACAAACAAAAAACCACCACTGATGTTACTGTGTGAAGACTTTATATAAAAGGAAATATCTTAAGTGTTAATCTGAAGGTTGACTTGGCAATTGCCTGCCTGTAAAACACTTTTGTCAGGTTCATCACCATGAATGCAATAGGGGAACTGCAGTTACTCTACAAGACAGGAGAAGCTAAAGAAATAGCTGGAAACAGCTTATTTGATCACTAAATATCTACAAGCATATATGCTTGTCAACAGAGTTTCATATACAGTGTCAACTGGTCAACTAATAAAAAGGAATTCAGAATTCAAATAGGAAATATGATGAGCTAAGACACAGAAGTATCAAGGTTGTGTCACTTGGCATGACAGAGCCTCGTAGCGCTGTGTTGGGACACTGAGATTCCTGCCAGGAGGTCCTGTACTTGAATTCATCATGTTCTGTTAGACAAGGGAGTCTGATCCAGAGTGCAGGCACTATCTCTCAGAGCACAGGCTATTAGTATTGTCTCCTGCTCCACTGCAGTGAACTGAAATCTCACAATTACTCAGCTTTACAGTATTGCCCATGGCCGTCCTTGGCATCTTGAGAGAGCCCAGGCTTTCACTTGTCCACTTCATCACTTTGCAATGAAGAAAATAAGTCTGGGTGCATAGGCTATGCAATATATTTGTTAATATAATATTATCCTGTATGTAAAACCTGTTCAGCTAGAAAATTAGGGAAACAAACTTTCTTCTTTAGTTCATATTGAGGGTTTGGCTCCATTCAGTTCAGAATGCAAACTTTCTCTAAGCTTGTGAAGTATCTTCCATTACCATGAACAAAAATAACATTGCTCAATACTTATAGAAAGACCCTCCTATATTATATTATTTGTAGTCAGGCCCAGTTCAGTCTACTTGGGCTCTCAGAGACTTCTGTAAATACTTCCCTTCCTGATAAGCCTCCTTTTGTCCTCAATGGCTGAATATGAATAAAATGTATGTGTATAAAAGCCCATTTTCATTTAATGACACACCAAGACACATCCTGAGATAACTCTTACCCTGAGAAATAATGTTAACAAACTGGATTAAGGAGTGAATATTTTTGAGGGAGATCAAAGTTAAAATAGAGAGATTGGACATTCACAGTATCTCATTGAGAATTCAAAGGCTGTATGGTGAAATCACTACAGTCCCTAATAGATGCAGTGATTTAGGAAGCTTCTCTAACTTTTTAGGATTATTTATTGTGAAAAAAGTCTAAATCTGAGGTTAAGCAAAGCCATTTTTTAAAGAGCATGGAGGTATTTTAATAAAGTGGTGGCAAAATGGAGGATGCAGAGCCAAGTGAAGGAGGAATAAAATAGAACAGCTCTTTGAAACAATAGAAAGTGCAGTAATTTTCCAGGGTTTGTCAGGTGTGAGGGGTCCAAATCCCTCTTAAAATTTATCTAATGCTCAGCATTGCCTCAGATATATCTGATAAAATTTGGCTAAAATTTGACCTCATTTATGGAGTCTATTATTTTTCCAACAAAATTAGAAGCTTGAAAAATTACAGAAATTTTCAAATAAATATTGCGACCACAGTGGTTGCAATAATATAAGATAATTTATCTTTATAATATTATCACATGTGTGATAGAACTGCTCTATTTATGCCTTAATTTTTATTTTTCCCTTTGCTACTGTCAGTAAAGGAATGAATAACAGAACAGGGGAGCAAAATTTTTAAAAATGGGATATTTCTCACTTTCCTGTTTTCTTTAACAAAGGCTAGTGAAAAAAAATGCAAGAAATGGACAAAGCAGTTTAAAGCCATTAACAATTGTTTCAACATAAATAAGTGTTTGAAATTAAATTATTTCTCATATTTAACCAGTGAATTATTATTATTTTTAATTTCCAGTGCCTCAGTATGTTAGGCTGGCTGTACTGCTATGTTCTCTGGGAACTTGAAGATTCCTGTTAGAATGATAAGGTTTATGTGCAAACATGAAGATTTCCATAACCTTGTGATTTAAAACTACTGATATGTTATTTTTTAAATTTGGAATAACTAATAGCATTTGTGAAAATACTCTAATTAGTTTTTATTTTCTGAAAAAGCTAATGATTGAAATATACAGTTTTCTGAGTCGGAGTCTTAGTTATCATTTTGATCACCTGTGTCTAAGCAAGCATCAAACAAACACTTATGCCATAAAATCTATCAAAGTAAAAGCAACTGAAGTAGCAGAAAATAGGGATCTAGGTCAAACTGACTCAAACAAAATGAATTTAGCTTTTTAAAATAAAAATTTATATACTAAGGAACAGATTTCTTAATTGGCAGAATTAAGATTGAACCAGTAAAATGGCACATGTACAGTATGTAGACAATTTGACACAAACTGTCAATGCAATTTTTGCTGCAAAAAGTGACAACATGACCTTGGATGTCTAAAGAAGGGGATAGTGGTTATTTGTATGTGGTATAAGTGAGACATATCAGAATAATATAGTTCTGTAGTCCACATTCTGTAAAATAAGATGGAAAACCTGGAGAGAATACAGAAGAGAGTAACAAATATTACTTGTTGGATAGAAAATGTATTTCTGCAGATAACACCTACAGCTCACCCCACCTAACTTATCAAAAAAGATATTAAGAGGTGTGTTGACTGCAACGTATAACGACTTCAGAGAGCAGGTACTAAAAGTATCAGGTACTGTTCTGTCTGATGGAAAAAAAGACATGACAAGAATGAGTGTTTAGAAGCTGATGGCAAATTCAAGTAGCAAATGTTGCACAAATTGCTAAAATGGCACTTGGCTGCTTATCAAAACAAAGTGTCACTGATATCAGAGTTCTGAATTTTACTGATCTTTATGTCTTCAAGCCAAAACAGGATGCCTTCGTGGCATAATTGTCTCAGCCAAACACAAGGTGTTTGGCTTAGTACAGCAAAACCAACAGAAATGTAAACACAAGTAAAACTTCTTGGTTTTAAATTCTTAAAAATCTTTGGGATACCCTCTAAAAGTTCTGTGGATTAATTCCCTGAGTTTCTCCATAAGTAAAATTTTAGTCTTATTATGATCTGGGACTGTAAGTCTTCTTATAAATCTCCTGCAGCTTCTACTACTTTTAATTATACTCTGAAGTTTATAGGAGTTTAGAAAATATTTTGAATATTCTGTTCCATTGATACAGAACTGAATAGAAAACAGTTTGTGTTCTGCTGAACATATGGACACATTCCAACAGCTTAAAAACCCCAAACCTATAAATCAAAAGAGTGTAAAAAACACTGCAAATAAAATGCATGTCAGTTCAGTGAATTTGAATTGTCTCTGCATAATGATTATTCCTAAGTAATTCTGTCCTGAAACAACAGACTATTCTACTTAGATAATGAAAAACTACTTTGTTTTACTAGTATAAAATATAAATCATGGACAAGATGCAACATAGATCAGCACCAGTAACATGCATGTAGTTTTAAATCTAGTCTTTCAATATCATAACCCTCCCCAAAAAGAGATAATGACCTTCCCTCTCTGAAATTTAGATGAGTTCAGCATGTTACTGTAGGATGTTTCAATCTTAATGAAAATATTACATTCAACATAATTTTTTTCTGTTTCTCTATTTTGCTGTTTTTGCTAAAGTGTTAAAAGACATCAATGTCTTTGACTGAATTCAAGGGAATTGTTTGGATTAATCCCAGTGACCTTAAAATGAATTTTTCTCAAGAACAATAAAAACCAAAAAAAACCTTGATTCTTCAGACATTACATTTTTCCCCCGTTAAAAGCACTCTCACCCACTACTGGTGTGAAAGCACATTTCAAAAAGTGTTAAAAGTGATTGATTCTATAATTCCTAGAGCATTAGCCTGATGCAATTATTTCTATTGTTCAAATAAGGTTATGACCCCCTTAAATCTTCATTTCCAGATATTATCTGACATGTTCCACTTGCAAACAGAAAAGCTTTTTCAGAGAGAACTAATGTGAAGGTTTGGGAAACTGCCCAATTTAATGAATTTAATATATATTTTAAAATAATATTTTGCATCAAACTATAATCAATAATAATCTAATCTAGTGCAAACAAAAATGCCAAATATTGCATTGAAAGCCAGGTGCATAATACTTCAAAGTAAAATTATTCTTATAAACTGAAGATAATTCCAGTTTTCCTAATAATTTCATTGAAATTTAAGATCAGTCTATCCACATGAACATTGTCCACAACAACACAATATGGAAACATAAGAACACATAATAAATGCTAGGCTAACACTATCTATCTCTATTACTTATACTGTTGGTGATTGCTTCCACTTATATCACATCAATAAAATCTCTTGAGAACCATGAGGACCTGCAAAACGTCTCCACACAAAATATGAAGACTCTAGCTAAGCAGAAAAAATCCCCTCTCATGGTCCAAGGAAGTCTGTCAAATGATATCCTTGACTGCTCATATCTACTTAAAGTTGTTAAAAAATTGGTATTTAAGGAACACATGACCACCAAAATAAAATTCAGCACCTGTTTTGTTAAAAGGGGAAAATTCAACAAGGAAATACAAAAATAGCCTAATATAGTTTTAATGGTTGATTTTTAAATTTAATTAGCTAATAAATAAAGTGGAGTCACACAGGATCTTTGCCATTCCAGGACTTTTCAACACTTTCATAAATCATCTGGAAAAAGGGAGGAAGAAGAAGTCTTTTGAGAAGACAAAATTTGTTGGTGATATTTAGTTATTCAAGGCAATAAAAATAAGGGCAACTGAACTGCAGAAGAAATAAAGTGATAATGAAATGGCAGATGAAATCAGTGTTGGTAAATGCACAGTGATACACATGAGGAAAAATAATCTCAATTTTACATATAAGGTGATGAGCTCTGAGATTACTTTTGCCACAAAGGAATGAAATCTTTAGAATTGACCTGTAATGAAAAGGTCAGTGTAAATTTCAGCTCAATACTCAGGAGCAGAAAAAAAAAAGGAGACATTTAAAAAAGGAAAAGAAAAACAATAGAAGAAATATTATGGTGTTTTATGATATTGTATAAAGCTATCTTGGGTATTCTTTGCAATTTCTACTACCCCCACAACCATCTCAGAAAGGAAGCAGGAAAAAGTTAGAGAGATACTCACAGAGACTAATAAAGGTTATTCAAATTGCAGAAAGAAACAGCTAGTAAGGGGTAAAATACTTCCTGGTAAAGTCATATGTTACACTGAAAAAATGAAAAAGAAGGACTAATCCAATAAAGCCAAAGGAGGTCAAAGAAATGTAGCTAAAAAAAGAGTCACCAAACAAAACAGAAATTCTTCATAGCTCATAGCTAATCTGTGGAATTCTGACACAGGGATGTGCATGATAAAGCCTTTACAGCAGTCTAAAAAGAAGTGGGAGAAGTTTAGAGAAAACAAATTATGGACTAGTAATCAAAGGTAGAATCTCTTGTGCAGGTAGTCCTTTGAATACAGTTTTGCTGAGAATTGGTAGACTAATAGAACCCATAAGAGCATTTTATCTGCTGCTTCTGGCACCTGAAGCAATGACAAAGTAGAAAAACTGAAAAAGAAAAAGAGGAATATAAACATGTTTCAGATGCAAATGTATTGGTGCAATAAAAGACATAATTTTTTTCCTGTCTGTTCTTCACTGGCCCTTACAGGCAGCTGAGCCCTGCACAGCCACTTGCTCACTCCCACTGCAGTGGGATGGCCGAGGGGAATGAATGGGGGTTGTGGCCAGTTCCTCACACCTTGTTCTACCACTCCTTCCTCCTTGGGAAAGGACTCCTCATGCTCTTCCCTGCTCCAGCATGGGGTCCCTCCACAGGAGGCAGCCCTCCATGGGCTTCTCCAGTGGGTCCTTCACAAGGCGCTCCAGTGTGGGTCACCTCCACAGCACGCTGTCCTCCAGGAACAGGCTGCTGCAGGGTGGCTCCCTCAGGGTGTCACAGGTCCTGGAGCAAACCTGATTCAGTGTGGGCTCTCTCCATGGGCCCACAGGTGCTGCCAGGAGCCTGCTCCAGCGCCGGCTTCCCATGGGGTCACAGCCTCCCTCAGGCATCCTCCTGCTCTTATGTGGAGTTGTCCTGGAGCACCTCCTTTCTTGCCTTCTTCACAGTCCTTGTTGTCTTCAGGGTTGTTTCTCTCACATATTATCACTCCTGTCTAGGGATGCAGTTGTAGGGGGTCCCTTTTAAACTCTGTTACCCCAGAGGCACCGCTACAACTCCTGATGGGCTTGGCCTTGGGCCAGCAGTGGATCCACTCTTGAGTCAGGTGACATTGGCTCTGTAGACATGAGGAAAGCTGCTGGCAGTTTCTTGGCACTTGGTTTGCATCAGTGTGCATCAGTTTTCATTGGTTCCCTCCTTCCAGGTGCTTCAGACATTAAAAATGACTGAAAGGTTAACTTTTTTCTGTCGTGCTTGATGCTGGATTAGATATTGCCTTTGCCACTGTAACTTTGTGTCAGATCAGATACCATTTGCTCTCATCCCTGACATGAAGCCTTCATGAGCTCCTACCCAATTCTCTTGTTGATTTGACATTTGTTTGACTGTGGGTCCCTTTGGGAGCTTTGGGAGTGTGTGTGCAGCACATCAGCAGTGAAGAAGCTGTGGTGCTATGGAGGTGTCCTTGCTATATCCCATTTTCTCAGAAGTGTAAACTGAATTAGGTACACAGCTCAAATTAAATTGCAGCTGGTTTTATTTCTTTTGCCACTGGAAACAACAGTCATCCTTTTCTCGTCTTTTAAGTGTTTAAATCATCAGCACAAGTATAGAAATAATACCTGTGAATCATAGATCAAATAAAATGTAACTATCCAAAGCAAAATATCTAAATACTTGGGGAGTTGCAAGTTGTTGGTGCAGCTAAGTGAGAAGATATTTATGAAATAAACGCTTATAAGCTATACAAATTTTCTAGTCATTTTGCTAGCAAGAACCATCATTTACTACTTATAATTTACATACAGGGGATGATAATTTGATTTTTTTTTTATTCAGGCACATAGATCTATAAAGCACAAAATCACAGTCTTGAAGACTGTTGAAGATGACACTGATACATTGCTTTTGGATATTGCATTTAACAGATTTGTGACAAAGTTAGCATCTCCTCCCAGAGTGCCTTTTCTGAATGCCTATTTGTAGTGTTTGCACTGCTCAGTTTCCATTCTAGAGAGCAAAGGTGGTCTGTTATGTTCAGTATCAATCAATCTTATTTATTCATCTTTATTTGCTTTGTTAGCTATCAGAAGCTTGAGGACAGCAAGAAAATCAAAGCTAGATAGGATTTAATATAGTAGAGATAATATATGAAGACCATCAATATAAATGAGAGGAAAAGTAAACCCTGTGTTGGTGGCACTGAAGCCCAAAGAAAGATTCATGGATAAATAAAAGCATGCAACTAGAATTTTATTTAGGGTGTATTTTAAGAGTGGTATTCAGAAAGATTTACCTGGAGATAATATATCTGTTTTTCTGTTGTAAAGAACCTGTTCTGTTCAAAAGAATTTTCCTGAAGGAAGATACCTAAACCAGACCAGGAATGCTTAACTATTGCAGCCAGACCTAAGTGCCTATATCTATTAATCTTGACCACTTTACCTGACAGGTCTTTAGTCACCCTTGTGATCATTTCCCCGTGTGTCAGCTTCACCTAAGCACCCTGCAGCCTACAGGGACACAGGCAAAGTCCTCCTGCAGGCTGACAAGGGAAGGAGCTGTCAAGCCATGGCAGCTTCCCAAGGACACCAGGAGCTGCTGATGCTCTGCCTCAGCATCACTCCTGCTCTCTCCTCTTCCTCTTGCATGCTTATGGTTGTGTTTTTGTATGGATGCTAGCTTTGGAACAGGCTGCAGGGAGCTGCAGAAAATGCAGGCCCATAGCCTCTCAGTCCTGCCTGAGAAGCTAGCCTGGGAATTCAAAGGAGGATTTCAAAACAATCCTCAGAGACAGAAAACAACTGCCAGGTGCTGTTTGTCTGTCCTCTTGTTCTCCTTGCAGGAGGTAGTCAGGGGAGTTGTGTGCCCCTGACCAATGATGGTGATGTAGCACTTTGTTAACCAATAAGAGTTTCTTTTCTGTACTTTCCACGTATCTGTCTATAAGACAGGCCTGAAGCAATAAACTAAAGGATTTCTCGTGTTGTGACTCCCTTGAGAGTCCAGTGTCGTTCTTTCTAGCCGTTCCCAATCGGAACGACATTTTTGCAGAAACACCATCTTCCCACACTGTTGGAGAATAAATGGATGAATTTCTAAGGAACTGCTGAAACCTGAACAGCTACTGCTCCACCTCTCCTCACCCAGACATCACCTGAGCAGAACAGCAAATTGTACCTAGAATAACTTGTTAGGTGTTAGTTATAACTCTAAAGAATATTTCTCCAGTTTTTAACTCTTCATCTACATTACAATTTTTAATGGCCTTAAAAACCTTAACCAGATAGAAAAAATAAATAAAATTATACACTGATCCACATTTATTAACAAAATAAAATATGATTGAATTAAGGCATTTTCTTCAACTCGATGATGGAAAAAAACCTATGGCTAGTGGAGGCAGCCAAAGGGCAAGGAAAGGCTTTCATGTGAGAACTTGAGACAATTTCTCATCATTTTTACATTGCCCTAGCTCATATTGCAGCACAGAAAAAGATTCAGTATATAGCAAGAGCAGGAATAAGGCAGCTCCACTTGTTGAGTTTGTCACCTGAGGTTGTTGGCAAACACAAATCAATGCTGACTTATCCCCGAGTGCTAACAGATACAAGAAAGCTCTCAGTGACCTTTTCAGTCATCCTTGGCAGTTTTGCTGTGCACATCTTGGAATAGACTAGGGCTGTATTTCTAATTTAGACACAAGTAAAAATATGCCTACTTTGAAAAAAATCCCAAGTTTAAATATACAGCTTGTCAGAATAAAAATGGAAGACATTTCATTTGCTTAATTCTAAATACCAACACTAGCTAGAGAAATTTCATTTTCATAAGCTCACACTTACAATTGTATAATTATTGCAAATAATATCAAGTGAACTTTGTGACAAGTAAATTCCTAAAAGCACCATAAAGGGAGTGGCAAAAATGAGGAGGAGCAAAAAACCACACAGAATGGAGTTTATCAAAGGAATGAGGTGTGAAACATTCAATCCAAAGTGAAGGAGGATTAAAATGAAGGCATCTCTGGGCAAGTCGCCTAAAAAGGCAACTGTTTATGGATAGCTGGATACCTAACAAAAGAGTGAAAATTCCCTTGATTAGGAAACCCTTAATTAGGTTTCCTAATGACAAAACTAGATTCAGATAGAGATTTTCAAACAATGTTAAAAGGAACTAGATGCCGAATCTTTAGAGGCATTCAGGCTTTTTAGAAAATCCAGATCATGGTGTGAACTGAGAGACTTGAAAGGACATTTAACAATGAAATACATAGAGAATAAAACAAAATGTAGCTTTCAAAACTTTGAATGTTCCTTTGACACCAAAAGCAAGCTGTAGATAGACTAAAACCACTTATTACCCTAATGAAATCTTGCCAGCATTGTCAGAAACTAAAAGAAAATAAGTAACACACAACTAAAAGAAAGAAACACATCCCTCGCCAAGGAGTAGTGTGACCAGAGGTGATTTTTTAGTGATTTGAGATAATGACTGATAATTCTATTTGGCCAGAAAAAGCATAAAGGCAGAAAATAGGCTTCAACTGGAAAAATGGTCTTCCTGTTCTAAAGCTGTTCAATGGCTTAACAAGATTAAAGACTGAAATAACAGCTGCATAAACCTCTAATGTATTTCTGTAAATTGGCAATAGTTTCATTAGACATGTATGTAATCCTGAAGCTTTTATCAGGCATGAAGAAAAGCTGAAAGATTTCTTAGATTTATAGATGAGAAAAAAAAATCATTGAATTGGGCACAATATATGATATGGAACTATAAAGGTTATTGAACCCACTTTGATAAAGGATAATATTAATCTTCAGTATAACACCTTCAAAATCTGAGACATTGTTTCTAATATAGGGACAGTTACATTATATAAAAATATTGTTAGGTTAATACTACAAGGACACTGTATACTAAGTCTTACCTTTTGTTTTTGTCTCAGAGAGTAACATTATTTTTTAAAATAAATTGCACGGATTTCAAGTCCTAGGGAGTGCCATTATTTTCTGCTATGTTGCATACATTTCAAATTCATCATAATTTGCTATGTTCTTTTCATCTGAATACCTGAACAAAAATGCAAACAAGTCTTACCTTGAAGAATTTTACTTTAATAAATGAATAAACAGACAAACAAAGAACAATTAAGAAAATAAAGAAGGTCTCTAAAAAAAAAAAAATAAATCAAGCTAAACCAAACCAAATTAAACCCAAACTCAAGCACATCATTCAGTTTCCCACTAACATTTCTCAGTGTGGTTATAATAAATGCAAATGCACTGTATGAATTTAGTTAAATCTTAAAAAACTGCACTTCCCTCTTCTTGAAAGTTTAGTATTTTCATGGCATAACAGTTGCTGAAGGTGTCTGATAATTTCAATCATCACAGACATCATCCATACATCATCACAGACAGGCTAGCCCTTAATGCTTTAAAACATAATTACCATTAAAAAGAATTAAGGTTTTAATTAGTTCTTCAGGAAGATGTGAAAATCTAGTCCTTTGATATGTAAACACAGAAGGAAGGTTTAATCTCCCTGGCAGATACTATAATCAATAACAGGGTCCAGAACAAAAAAAAAATATAATCTTTTTTAAGAGCAAATTGCAGAAATTTTACATCTCTCAGAGGCTGAGATATTTTTGTATGTGATATTAAAGAATTTACAAATAAATTATTAGATTATTAAAGATTATACATTAATCAGTGGGGTTTTTTTGTGGTTTGGGTTTGTTTTTTTTAATCTAGAGAGAAGAGAAAGAGGGATAACTTGTAAATGTTAAAAGAGAACTTTGCCACTCTGTCAGAGGTCTATATGGAGAAACATGAGAAAAACCCCAAAACAAACACAAAAGCTTTCCTATTGGATAATATCTGTGCTGTCTTGATCATCATCTGTGTAATTGCAATATTTCATGGTATTGTCCAAGAATATATCCCAACAGTGAGCTGGGAATATTCACCTCCATGAGAAACACTCTGGTTCTACTCCTTGGCTCTGCCACCTTACAAGGAATAAAATTTCAGCTTTAGTTAACGTTTATACATGAGGAGCAGAACATGGTATCGTTCAGTGAGGTTTTTTTGTTGTGGTGTCTTATTTGTGTGCATAGCATCACCAGAAAGTGCATCATGTAAATCATACAGTTCTTGACACGGAGTTTACACTTTTCTTCATTTCAGTTTCACAGCTTGAGATTTTTAGGTCTCATGGAGTTAAAGTTTCTTTCAAAGTAACACTGCAGAAATGGTGGGCAAAGCAAAACTCTCTTAGCTAAACCTCTTATGTCTCCTGTTTGCCACAAGTGGAGAGCATTGTGTACCTGAGATCTTCCTTCTATGTTGATGTCAGCTCAGAGGAAAAGGTGCTGTCAGCGGAAGCCTTCCAAATGTTTCATGTGAATCATGCAATCTAACTAAATTCCTTTTTAAAACCACAGTTATGCAACTTTATTTTGTTTTCTTTCAGAATTCCTTTCAGTCCTTCCAAATATCCTACAATTTTTTTACACTTTTTTTTTATTAAAACATATTGGAAAGAAGTTCCTGAATAATTCTTGACAACCAGTTTTTAAAGAGCTGAGAAATTTAATGGTTTTGTCTCCTCCACAGCACTGAAATTATGTCAATGAGTAGTAGGGAAGTGAAGATAACCGATGCTGATGGGTTTGTACCGTGTCCTTCTGCCTAAAGAAACTTCATCAAACAGGCACTAATACAACTCACCTGGTTTAAGCAAAAGGTTTTTGAGGAGCAATTCCAGGTGTCTATCCATTCATGGCACTGGTTACTCCTCCCATAAAAGTTCAGATCAGGGAGAGATGTAAAACAGAATTTTAAGTTCATTTTTATTAAACTTTATTAAACTTCTCTTTTCTTCCACATCAGTTACTCATAACCTATTAAAAGACAGTGTTGCAACCTTTGCCATGTGATAACTGACTCTGGACATGAGCTATTAGAACCCTATTCTCATTTACCAAAAACACTCAAAAATCCTGAGGACTTTTAGCATCACTTTTTCCCCATGATATAAGATCATTTGAGAATTCTATTTCAAATACTTTTGGTATATATTTTGGTCCTGTACAATTCCTGCCATAAGCTTATACTTTTTTTCCTGTAACTACAACTCCATATCAAAGAGAAACTGGCAAGTGTCAATCTTACTATCAGTGTAGCATCGGCTTTTTAGATTTGTACAATAGTGTAGATATACAAGAAAAGTTATTTTAATCGTTCTGCTACTAGAGCAGTCTCCTCTAGAATGATGGTCGTCTTTGAAGCTGAAATTGACTTTTTTTAAATAAATTGTGTTGCTGGTAGCATTAACACAGCACAGTGAACTGAGCCAATTTTAAGCTTTTTCAGATAATGATTCTCAATTTGCCATAGTTTTTTCACAGGAAAGCCTTAAGCATATGAGGTGGGTGCCATGAAAGTTCATGATCTTTGGTCAAACAGTGAAAAATAAGACCTTGAAACTTTTAGTTGCAGAAGGATGTAGAAGATGTGGAAAAGCATTCCTTTATAATGCTGACAGTTTTTATCAACTTAAATGCCACATTAATGTATTTTATGTGTGTTGCCTTGAATATACTGCCAGATTTTATGGATCTATTATCTGTTTTCAAGGCATGCAAACATCAAGTTAATCATTTAGCCATCTTACGCTATCAGTCACAAGTTAGTGACAACCAGAGTTCTAACGTGCATATCTGCAGAAGTTCACTCTATCTGCAGTGTCAAGTGAGTCATACAGTAATGGTTGGACTTCTAAGTGCTTTCTACTGGAGTCTAAGCATTAAATCAACTGACAGTGACCTTGCTGTAAGAGCTCTATTGTTGACATGCATATGTATTTGAAGAACACTGTGTCCTCTTTCTAGCACTGAGGATTTGGAACATGTACAACTTTTTTTAAATTAAATGTTTGGAGCCAGTGCGGATTAAAACCATATAAGCATATAAGCAATAGCAACTATTCCATTTCAAAATTAGAAGTCAATAAAAAGAGACAAATTAATTGCATGATTTCAGATGTAAATGATTGAAATGACCATGAATCTATGTCAAGGTTTAATCCCAGTTGGCAGCTAAGTACCACATAGCCACTCACTCCTCCACTAGTGGGATGGTGGGGAGAATTAGAAGTGTAAAAGTGAGAAAAGCCAATGGGTAGGTGGGTGTTCAGATATGTCCAGGAAAAGAGTGCTCCATCACATGTAACAGTGACTTAGAAAGACAAATGAGATCACTTTCCATGTTGCCCTCCTCCCCTTTTCTTCTCCCAGCTCAATATGCTGAGCATGATGACAAATGGTGAGGGGTATCCCTGTGGTCCATTGGGGTCAGCTGTCCCAGCTGTGTCCCTTCCCAGCTCTTTGTGCATTCCCAGCCCACACACTTGTAGGATGGTTTGAGGAGAAGAAAAGGCCTTGGCTCTGTGCAAGTCCTGCTCATCAGTGACAAGAATGTCCCTATGTTATCAACATTTCCAGCACAAACCCAAAGGACAGACCCAGACCAACTACTCTGAAGAAAAATTAACTCCACCCCAGCCCAAGCCAACACAATGCAGCACATTAGGCTGTTTGACTGATTACTAACAGAATCTCAAATTCTAGCCTTGCCACTAGCACCAATTTACATCCTATAACTCTACCCACAAATTTTAAAATTCAGAATTTGATTTTGTGGTAGTGGGCTGACCCATTTCATGTTAACACGTTCAAGATTTAATTTAGTTCAGTGACATATGGTTCTCTAACATCATTGTAAAGAGTGTTAGAGAAACTGTTTTACCTGTTTTACCTACAGACATTTTAAAGAACTCTTCAAGTCAAAACCTAGTCTAAGTCCTGAAGAGAGAAATAAAAATGAAAATACTTTAATTTAGTTTTTGGAAGGGTCATAAGACAAAACTTAAAAGCTTCATAAGAATTTTTTTTTGTTTAATTTTGAAATAAAATACTACCAAAAAAAAAAATCATATGGAAAGACAAGAATCAAAATATAATTTAAAAATAAAAAGAAAAAGGGAAATCAAGGGAAAATATGAATTTTCCATTAGTTTCCAGTAACCTAAAGGTTGTTATAATGCAGAGAACACAGAACCACCTGTTTCATTGATTTTCTTTCACTGAGTAGCATCAACAATGCTATCCCTTTAAGGCCAAACCACCAACATGCCCAGAACTTCAAGTTCATCTGCACTAAGGTCCATGGACACTTAGAGGATTTTGACTCAGGACAGCCCTTTGAAAATATTAGTCAATAAGACTTGACATTCATTCATTCAATTTATTTTACAAAAGAGCTGGTTGACATATACTGATCTTCTTTTCCTAGGTATCTCAACCTTGCGTAAAATTCCTCACCAGAGTATTTTATAAGTAAAAATATTGGTGAAACACTTGTATGCCCTTCTGACTTTTTTTCTTGAACATCAGCTTTTCAAAAAAAATAGAGTGAAAAGCAATTTTTTTTTCCTTTTTGTTTACATGATATTAATGGGAAAAAGAACATTAATGTCTGCCAAAGTTTTGAGAAGATGCAGAAGGCATTGGATACTGTGACCAAACACTTGAAGTTTGCAAGTTTTTGGAGAGTTACAAATCCTCAGAGTGTACTTATTAATTTACTATTTCTGAAAATGGCATCTTAGTTTGCCTCGATGGTACTGTTAGGAATTGAATCACATTGCGTTGAAACACGTATTCAGATTCAGATTTAAAATGTGCTGGGTTGTCACAGGTTTGGTTTTTTTTATTCCTTTGGTAAATGTCCTTTTTGAATACAGACAGCTCCCACAAATCTCCTGGAATCTGTGGGATATTTAAATCTAGGCATTTGACTCACTGAATAGATTCATCTAATCCCCAAAGCAACACACATATGGATGCAGTAACCCCTGTGCTAATTTGCTCAAATGCTCTGTAGGCTCACCAACAGTGCCAATGTCTCTCATTTAAATCAAATAAAATACCAGTGTGTTTCTTAGGAGAGATATTTGTAGTGCTTAAGCAACAAAATAAATCATGACTGAAAAGCTATTTTGCTTGCTGTTCCCCAGAATTAACTTGGAATAACTCCTGGATTCAAAGGGCATTTGGGAATCACCAGTGCTCTAGTGATCCTATATGAAACCTGTACCCCTTGTCATTTTAGACAATCATAAATGAAAAAGATGATCTTTGGAAAAAAAAAGATGCTTTCTCAGGAGAGCACCATATGCTGTTATTCCTCCTTTTCTCTTCCAATATTCCCTATTTCTTTGCCATGAGTTTTTCTGACACAACACTCCTCCACAGCAGAAAAGGGTGGGGGGAGGAAGTGGGGAAGAAATATGGTATAAAGAGAAAAACTAGTTTCCTCAGTCACGTTCTTTCCTCAAAACATCTTTACTTTCACTGTGTTCTATTATACCACAGCAAGTTCTTCCAAGGCAACTTTCTACACTTTCCTGGCAAAACAAATAACATGTAGAGTCCAAAAATGGTAACATCACTGGGGGACAAGAGGAAGAATTTAAATTATGAACAAGCTGCATATAAGAAAAATTAATTTCATAATACATATTTAGATTTCCACTGAGCGTTTATTACTTTTATTGTTTTAGTTAGTATATGATTTATTTTTTTTTTGGAATATAAAGATATTTCCCTATTTATACATTTAAAGAGATTGCAGGTCACATAGCAGAAGTTATCCATTTGAGAATTTCAGTAATAAATATTAATTACTTTCACATTTTGCATCCCTTCCTCTTTTTTCTTTCCTGGATTATCTGATTTATCCTTTATCACTACAGCAACAAAAGGCCTAAAGATAGCTATGTATAGATATAACTATTGAAGGAAATAACATTTAATAATTTGCTAATAATTAGTGGTTATTGATATGTACTGGCATAGTTCAGTTTGAAGCAATAATCCTTTTTGATCTTCAGGCTCAGAAAAATCAAAAGCTCAAAGGTATCAGTGGTGTGTGTGCTGGTAAGTGAGGGTATCAATCATGTGTCAAGACAGGGCAAATAAGAAAGAGTACACAGTGTCCCCTGGTAGGGCTAAGCAGGTACTTCCATATGCAACACTATAACACCTAAAAGTAGCTCTCAAAAAGGCCAAGAGAGATATGTCAAAAAATAATTAAACTGTGCAGTTCAGCTCTAAGAAGAACTTGGAGTATTCCAAGGGCACCAACAAATGTATTTTCAGGGATTCAGAGATGTATCTGCATCCTACAAGATCATGGGAAAAAATCCTTTACTGGTACAACAAAGTGAAAGAGGATTAGTGTATATTTTCTTGATAGGAAAGCCAGCTTTTACCCACTGCAGTTAATTGCAAGATAGAGGTAATGAGTTAGCAGGCGTGTTGCAAATGCAAAAGTCATTTTTCATTTCATAAGTGAATATGAAAATCTATGGAAACAATAAAATTCATGTTTAGCTACTCATATTTTAACTCCAAGTTCTGTTTCCCTAGATGCATATTTATATTTTGGATTGTTTTTTAAAAGAAAACCACTCAGCAAATGTTACATTTCAGTGATGGCACACGTTCACTGGTAAGTGCATGATAAAGCAGCCTGCAATATGGAAAAACTGAGTTTAAGCCTCCTAAAATGGCCTATGTTTTCATTTGCTTTGAGATCACCTGGGAAAATGTTGGCATTTTACTTTAAAATACTCAATTTTTTGTAAGACTGTAAAACAGCACTTGAATTGAGAGCATGTCTTAATTGCTCATTGCACTTGGATCCTCATTTACCAATAGCACTGGGTCTCCAGGACAAGATGTGTTTTTCATTACATCACTGCCGCAGTCCTTGTGAGGTTGAACCAATCTCTCTTCAAAGACCCCAGTTTGCATTGCCCTTGCACCAAGCTGTCCAGGAACACAAAATTTCTGTGATGTAGGATAGACATCTCATCATGTATTAAATGGCCCAGGCTGAGTGACCAGCCAGGTTAGTGTCATGCTCAAGAAGCGATACCTATTTCAGATTGCAGTTATCTCACCTCTGGCCAGCCTGAGATGATCACCTAAGCCAGCCTGGATTTGTTTATAAAAGATAAATTTGATATAGGTACATTTGTGTCCTTCACATTATCATAAAAGAGGTTACCAGAGTCACCTATAATTTAGGCTGGACAAGAGTCATGTTTCTAATATCCTGCTTTTCAGTTACCTCTGCCCACCTTCTGTGAATGATGTTAGCCCACATAAAACAAATCTTAAAAAATGTATTTCAAAATGATCAAGGAGTTTTCTGTTTTGAATTACAGGACCGTGGAACTGTCCCTTTAAACAAAGTTCCATTTAACAATCTGACCAGAACAAACTGTGTGGGTTCTGGGGGAATCCAGTTTCACACATAATCAATGCAAACTTGCTATAATTTGACAGAAAGAAAAGGTCAGAAAACTATTCCGAATAAGGATTTTCAAACATCTTGACCTATCTTGTTTTCACCAAATTGAAAATTCCTGAATCCCTGGGTTTAAATTATTTATTACAGGGTTATAGCAGCAAACTTTGAGTTTCCTTGAAAAGTTTCTTAACTCTGTCTTAAAATAAAGAAAAATTCAGAAAAATACTTTTTTATGGGTAGCCAAGAGAGGGTTGGTCCCCACATGAACTGTGGGCACAAACCTTAGTCATGCTGTGTCCATAACACAGCTGGTAGAACACCTGAGGTGTCTGAATGACAGGGAGGTCAGTGGTTAGCCCAACATGAGTATTTCATGCTTGTCTGAGAGATTTGGGATGGTCATCCTTGGCCTGAGAGTGAGAGAATCTGCACAGTGAGGCAAGGTTTGCTTGCCTCAGCTCTGGATGTTGATTCTCCTCCTGTATGTGACAGCATCAACTGCGTGAGCAGCTCATGACATTCTCATGATCTCCCCTTCTGCCAGTCAGATGGAGAGTGTTGTAGCTTTATACTAGGATATTGTCCTCAATCTAAGGAAGGACAATAACCCCAGCATGTGCCATGTCATGGTCCTGTAAGCAGCAGGATTGTCCCCAGAATGTGGTCAAAGGGAACTCTGCACTTCCTAACCTGCCATCATCTCACAGCAAACTGGAAGACCCCTCACAGCTGTGTAGAGTCCCACCAACCAGCACGTCTGCACCTTGTCAGAGTCTCCCTTACTGAAAGATTACTGTAGGTGTGGGAAAATGGAAATTTATTAATACCCACTGCTCAACTCTAAGGACATATTTCCACTTCTCATCTTTTGTTTTCATAAAATTTCAAAGTATTGCTTAAGAAGTTGCCTCTGCATGTATGTCAGAAAATAATTTCTCTGTGAAAAACTCACTACACCTAACTGATGTCTATAATCTATTTTGGTGGTTTACCTTACTCTGAGGTATGGGCTTGGTTTTTTTGAAATAATGGAAATTCTAAGCAAAATGGCTCAATTGAAATACTTTTGTGAAAGAAATAATTTTTTCATTTTGAAGATCAAAAAGGCCCCAGAGGTATGACAAACACTCTTCATAGTCACATGGAAAATACTGCATTTTGAAAATGTCATTGCCAATTCAATTCAATGTCAAATTTAGTTTCATTTTAACTTTCTTTTTATTTTCATATCTTGAAAGCAAACATAAAACAGTATATAAAACTTACTAAAAATATCACTGGTCTTTTTACCTTTGTCAGTTTTACATTCTACACTTTCTTCTTGTCCAATACAAGTCTCAAATACCCAATCAGCACAACTGCTGAGAACTACACTACTGCCTGCAATAGCACTCAACAGAAGCAGTGCTAGAATACATAAAGTGCTAAAGTGCTCATTTTGCAGAGTATATCAGAAACTGTGTACAGCATTGAAAATCATAAATATATCAAACATTTTTTACACTGATGCATTTCTCCTGTTGTAAATCACATCATAAAAGCCCCTTATGAGAAGAGATAATAAAGATAAATAATGGTTTTGAAATGCTTAGATATCAGAGTAATGATCCATGTGGACAGATTTAATAATATTGTTTTACAGACAGGTTTTTCACCCCACAATAAAATAGAATAAAATAAAATAGAAAATAGAAAAAGGGAAAAAAAAAAAGAAAACAAAACAAGAGATGAGATGTAGGAGCCATGAAATATCTATTCATTAACAGCACTCTATCTAGTTTGCAGTCTGAGGCGTAAATCCTCTTTTCTGAGCATGAGGAAGAAGGGACACAAATGTCAACTGCTTGGTATATCATAACATATAACCAGTGTAAACAGGGGAAGACACGAGGCACTACCTAAGACTGCACAAATATCCCCAATTTCAGTGTTCTCTGTCTTCTTGGAACTTGACTCCTGCTACACTGATTTCAAACTGCTTATTTTTCAAGGTATAGAGATTGATGCTATCTCTGCCTTCATTCTCTGTCTTTGCTCCTACATAACCAGTTCTTTTCCGCGAATGATGAATTCTCAATTTTCAGGCAAAGCCAAGCAAGTGCAACTTACAGCAATACTCTGAGACCATCCTTTACCAGCAGTCACTCCACTTCTCTCTGAGACCTTCTTAGAGTTGCTCACCAGCCTTTTCCATAGCTCATTGCTCCTTTTCTGCATCTTGTGCTTGCCACACATCTGAGATGAAGATAGTCTTGCTGCTCATAAAACACTGAGAAACAGCACACAACCAAAGGAGTGTTTACCCTGTTACAAACAAAGTTCCTAAACTTTGACTCTATCAGTTTCTTTACACTTTCTCTAGCAAGAAATGAAGAGTAATAGCTCTCTTCTCCTTAGGACAATACATGACTACAGAGGATGGAAGACACCATCTCCAATCTCAATTTAAAAAGTGCAATTTAAGAGAGGTTTTCAGTTATAAGAAACATAACTTCAGTAATGATCTGTCAAATGAAGTTGGGATCACCTTACAAAGCAAAATGACTTGTTTATGTCTGCAAGAAAAAAAATTAATTAAAGAACCATATTTTAAACACACAATAAATTTTTCTTATATATCATTATAAGTAGGAATAAGAATATTGAGATCTATGGAAGAAAAAAAAACAAAATTGTGACAGATTTTTAATAAGAAAAATTAATACAATCAGCTGAATTTCTAATTTGCATTAATTGTATATTCCTCATAAAAGCTGTAGGGCTTCCCGTAAAAGAAAATCTCTCCTGCAATATGTATGGTTTTTCTAGTTGAGTCATTCTGCTCTTCTTGAATGACTACATGAGATGACAGTACAGTACATAGAACTTAAAATTCAGATGTGGCCTCTGATGAAGGACTGTTGTGTCCTTCAAGAAAGAGACTGTTGGAGGGGCTTATGTTCAGCCAATGACGTTTTAAAGAATACAGTATGGCCTTAACAGAAATGACCAGATCCTCTCCTAGGGATGCTGGGAATCTGCTGGAAGCTACAACCCATGACTGAATTCACAATTGCAATGCTAATAAATCTCTTCTTACCAGAGGGCTAGCTAAAATCCTGTTCTGTAAGAAGTGGTATCCACAGAAATACTTAGGGACAGGAATTACATAAAAAGGGAGGTTTGAGGAAGATAAAGTTGGTAGTGAGAAAGCAGGAGTATGTAAAGCCATTTGAAAGGCAAAATTCACTAAACACACTTCACACCTTCAATCATGGATGGAATTTAAGAAAGAAGAAGCAAAGAGATGAACTACTGAGTTATTTTTATACATAAAGCAATTGTAACAGTGTGAAACTAAGTCTAGCTGAGACAGCAAAGTATGTTTTTTCCAAAACTATGAAACTTCTGAAAGAGACATCACTTAATGTTGAAACAGAGGTGCTTTTTTGTAAAAGTTTATAATTATCTAAAATTCATGAGTCTTATCTGTAATTATAAAACTCATTGTGAGACATAGATTTCAATCCAAGATGGAGTGAATTCTGGGATATGCAAATTTTGATTGAGAAAGAGCTCCAAAGCAACAGCTTCAGACTGTGAAGTGCTACAGCAATAATGGAAAAGGACAAAATGAGCAATAGTAAAAGGAACACCTGTAGTGAGAAGAATGAAGAAGGAGTAGTAGAATAGAAAATTGAAATTTAAAAAAGAAAACCCCTGACAATAAAAAACACAGCGAAATAAAAATATTCCCAAAATTCTGAGTCAGAGGAACTGCCCATGAATATACTCCTGAACAGGCATTGAGCAAATGAAATGGTAAAGCAGGCATTGAGTCACATACAAAGATTTTCTTATGCTTCGTATAAATTATTTATCAGGTGAAATAAAACTTGCTACATATTGAAGGGCGATGGAGAACAAGCTAGGCTTCTGGCAGCATTGTTGGAAATGAAAGAATAGAAGGAGTTGGTAAACAGATGTGTCATGTACTTAAACAGGCCACAAGTAGTTCCTGAAGTGGGAAATGTTCTTCTCAAGATCTTTTTCAAATTATTCTATTGTAATAATTATGCTTTCCCCCCTTTCCCCCTTTTTTAAAATAGCTTTTGTTTTTGAGAGAAAGGAAACCAAACTAGAAGGCTGAATAGAATCTTTTCTTCACAAATTTAATGTCTGCATATTTTTCCTCAGATTGCTGCAAAGATGGAGCTGTGTTCTTTCTTTTCTTCTGCCAAATCTTTTGGAAAGAAGGATTAAAAGCAAAATTCAGTATTTGTGAAATCTAAATGCTAAGAAATATGGACAACAAGTAGGTCTTCTCAGGTATAATGAATCACTGTGAATCAGTGACACAAAATACTTTTTGGAATG
This sequence comes from Cyanistes caeruleus, assembly GCF_971803275.1. Lineage (NCBI taxonomy): Eukaryota > Metazoa > Chordata > Aves > Passeriformes > Paridae > Cyanistes > Cyanistes caeruleus. The sequence continues at coordinate 41,459,856 of NC_141701.1, forward strand.
AGCAGCATAATGGGCTACGAACAAAAGAATTCCAGTAGCTGCTAATTTTGCTTCCAAAAGTCATTGTTTCAGCCTCTCAAGAAAATGTTAATTGCTATGAGAGCAATTCAAAGATACATTCAAACTCCTATTCTGCACTAAAAAGAAAAATCATTAAAGCAGATGTAAGAAGAAGTTTCAGGTACTTCCAAGTAAATGATTACTTGCTGTACTGCATAAGCACGATGTAGCTTAACGTAGAATAGCTAAGTGAGCTCAGTAGAATTGGAGAAAAAAATTTCAAAAAGCAAACCATACTGACCTGGCCAGTTTGAGGAAACCTCATCCTAAAGGATAATGTCAAGTTCCCAAGTCACAGTAGAAAGACAAGAGTAAATAGTTACCAATAACTGTGGTTTTTGTCTATCTGCTCAGTACAAAAATATTCCAAAGACAAGGAACAATTTTGGATTTTGGGAATCTTGTCTGTAGACTTTTATACTCAGTAGAAAACAGTAGATACAGAAATGAGGAAAAAATGACATTATATATTAAGTCTTTTCAAGATCCAAGGTTTTTAGAGAAAATGTTATTGTAAGCATGATACAAGAGGTCCCCCAAGAACCTGTTTCTGAAATTGCATATTCCAGAATGTGCTCAGGAAGAGTTTAGTGCCAAGGGAATGTAAGAAATCAAGATAAAGAAAATTCAGAATTAGACTAAGAATAAAATAAACTAAAATAGTTTATATATATAAAAATAAATAAATAAATAAATAAATAAATAAATAAATAAATAAATAAAGACTAAATAAATAAATAAATAAATAAATAAATAAATATACCAATTATTTAAATTTTATGAGACTGAAAAAAAAAATTCCCAGTTCTACTGTAGTCCCTACTTAACTCTATGGCAGGATAAAATCAGAAAAGACAGGCACACATTTCATGCATAACTGGGATCACAAGGTAATCCCACATCTCCTGGAGGAATAGAGCACTTTTTTTTAATTCTTCCATTTTCCTTTTCCATAAGTTTACAGGGGCCTGCAGTTTCAGCTCATGTACAAAATCTGGCTGATTTATACAAGTTTAAAGATAATCTGTCCTTTTTGATTTTTGGTTGTGAGTCCTGTTCTCCACTGGGACATCCAGAGGTTCCTTACAACCTGCAAAATAACTATTCAGTATTTAATTTTTTTTTCAAATAAAGTTCTGGAAAGCAAGAATATTTGAAGTTTTGATAAAACTAGAACACATCAAATTTCTTTCAGTATATTTGCTGTTAGAAACATACAGAATGCCCATTGTTTAGGCAGAGTATTTCAGTGTGCAAGAAAAAGAATGATTATTGTTTTTCTGTAATAGGAATAATTTTCTTGAAGATTGTACCTGACTGCTAGGCAGGTACCAAGAAAAATATTTTATTCTTGGTGTCCAGCCTGTATAGAGTTGATGTTTATTGAAGTAAAGGTTTCAGTATGAGCTCAGACTCATTAATCTTTTTTCTACTGGGCTGATTATAGCCATAAAGCCTGTAATACTCAAGGACCTCTTGCCCTTGTTGCTAATTTCAACCAGCAGAGTGAATGGACTCAAAACTGTAAGGGAAAAGATACCTGGAGACACCGACAGGAAGAGAAAGCACAACTGTGTAAGCCTGAGCTCCCTCTCTTTAGGGAAACACATTTAAAAGCATCTCTTGACTGTAGGAATTTTAACAGGAAAGATTTCTTTATGGATAATAACTAGTTGGGTTTGTTATCTTTTTACTGCCATGAGGTTTGCTGATTACTACTGGAATATTCCAGTGAGGAAATTTTGCTCGCATGAATAAAATGCGAGCTTTGTTGGACCAAAGTCTAAGAAAGCATGTGAATTCCTTCAGGCAAACCAATATTATCAACATCAACACCACTCTCCTGAGGCAGAGATTACTTGCTGCTTAACATTTCTGAATCTGTTGTGCAACAGGCTATCACATCATGACTCTGCCCAGATGTTCAGCATTACTCAGTTGGAGCAAGCAGCATGCACCCTGCACAGGAAATTCTTGCACACACAGATCTGACCTACTTGAACATTATATAATATTATAAACATTGAAGATTGTCACAGGCATCACTGGACAAAGCCACTAAGGGTATGGCTATGAGATTCCCTGGCTAATATATTTTTTTCCATTTTAACATGAAAATATTTCTGAAGACCTAGCTCAAATGGGGCTATGATCAGCTTCCTGTTACATATATATATATATATATTTTGTCAAATCTGTGGCAAAGAACACGAGGACCAGAATGCTGGGGAATAGCTATCACAATTTTGTTCAAAATACAGTCTAAGCACTTAGCAGAGTTTGTTGTATGATACCAATTGGTGTGAGAAATATAATTTTATATACATTACTTCATAGATGCAGACTCCAAAACATTGCTAAAGTACTACATAGAAAAACCTAATAAAGAGTATCAAGCCCATAAGCAAGGTGTTTTACATGTTTCACAGGATAATATTTTTATATTTCGGGTGACTACTTGATTTTGAGTCATTGCAAAGAGTCATTCAATTTAGATTATTAAGTCTCAACTGGAACTTTTTCAAAGCTTCATTTTTGTTGCTTTTAGTGGTACCATATTCAGATGCCTCACTGCTGATTAAGACATCAAAATATTAAAAAAGATACATTTGTGAAGTATCTTAGTACTTTGAGGGTTCCTGACATTCTTTGCCAGGGCTGAAAATCCTGCCACAGTTCCAAGCCAGATGCTGACATGAATTCTTGAGATATTCAGGAGAGAGTTTATATAATCCATCTGCATCAGAATGAGTAGATGGTTTTATCAGTTAGAGCAGGGCATACAATTGATAAAATTTTGTCAACTACTGAGGCGGTACAGTGTCAGGGAAAGATTAGAGCAGTAGGTGCTTCAAATTATTACAGTAAGTAGGATGTTAAACCAAGTTAATTAAAGTTAAGAATTGAACCATTACATCATTTTCCCCCCACAGATAATAGCAAATATGCTGATATATCCCATAGACATTTGTACAGATATGAGTAAGAATGCTATTAGACATGTCTTTGAACATGAAGCAATCCTGAGCTTTCAAAAAACATTTGAGACTAAACTAAGTAATTGAATAGAGCATTTGATGTAATTTTGTAATCCAGAAAAAAATAATGTACAAAGCAAGAATTTAAATTAGTGGAAGTTCAGAGGAGTTTTTCTGTTGGAGCATTTCTTTTAAAGTGAGATAATTGTTTGTTCTTTTCTTTTTCAGAAATACTGTCAATTTCAAAATAATCAAGGAGGAAAAGACCAAAGACTATAGGTAACAAAAGAATGTGTATCTTTATAAATTACAAAAGAAAAGAAATCTTATTTTCTTTGATGATAAGCAAGAAAGAAATACAGCAATTCAGGCCCCAAATTCTCCCTGTCCCGTTCCTCATATTGATATTTTTTATGTTCTCAAAATTTCAACTACCCTTTTTAGGACAGAGGTCTCTTTTTTAGTATAATCTGTAGCAGAAAATAAGTACATTTAATTAAAAAAACGAAAAACCCTAAACCTCCCCCCTCCCACAAGATTGTTCTCATTCTCCCCAATGGAACTTTTTTAAAAAATGCAGTTTTTGAAAATTTCCTATGGAGATAAAAACACTCTAAGTATATTCCAATATGTCTAGGACCTGGTACACGTGAACAATAAGGGAAGAGATAACAGAAAAGATTTTTCAAATATTTTACATCAACTCTGAACTTGCATTAGAAATCTGGAATTAGACATGGGATCTATGTATAAATAACTCAGGAACACAAATTAATTTACTTCTTCACTTCTAGTCAAAATCAAAAAAATATTAAAACTAGCTGAAAAATCAAAGAAAATATAAAGTCAACAAGATAGGAAGTGTCTTACCATGCTAAAAAGGGAAAAATGAGATGACTACATTTTCAAAAATATAAATATTTCTGATTTTTTAACTCCTCAGAATTTCTTTCTCTTAAAAATAAAATATTCCTGTGTTGCGTCAACAGAAGAATCTGAGATAAGGCAGAATTAGCTACTTTCAGCTGTGTTTGGTTTCTATGCCTATTTTCAAATTTTCAGAAAGGTAAATTAAATAAGACTCAAGAAAAGTAAAGAAGCAGATGTTTACTTTAAAGATAAACCTCCACCAGACAATAGGAATTCAAAAACACTTTCACAAAAGTGTCTATATAATTGCTATCCACAGTTTCATGTAGAAATCCTAATAGAAGAATAAGGTTCAGCAAATAAACTCTCCTGTCTCAAGTCACAAATAGCAGATATGTAGACAGAATTGTAAAATACAAATGAGCAATACTCCCCTTCTGCATCCAGTGGTGTGTCTCAATTAGTGCATAAATCATGTAATGACTGTGTTAAACAGGTTTTGGTGAATTTTTCCTTCCACTTGTCCAGTTTATTCTGAAACCACGTAAGATACAACTTGAGAAAGTCCAGTCCAGTCATGATTCTTTTCACAAACTCCAGAGAAAACCAGACAATATTAAAAAATATTTAAAAATGCCAAATAATGACCAATCAAAACAGGGAAAACTCAGACCAGAATTCTCTAGGCTGATAAACTAATTTCCTCAACTTGCATTTAGCACATTAACAAAATTATAAAAAAAAATAAGCACACATTTATATTTAATAGAGCATTTAATAGTACACTTCCTGACTGGCCCTCTGCATTAATTAAATTTGAGTGACTTCATTATCTTTGTGAAAAAACTACATTAAGCCAGGAATACATAACAGCAAAACACAGGATTGCTGTTTCCACTACAGAAAACTCAGCTAGGAATGTATTACATTTTCTTTTCAGACCTATACTTTCTACTTAGCAAATTATAAACAAAAATTATAAAAAAGAAAATTATGAACATCACATGTGTTCTGATTATTGAGTAATATCTTTCTCTTTACAAAGACAAAGATTTTCCCAAATGGCAATGACTGAAATTGAAGGCAAAATAGGAAAATAAGAAAGTAAGCTTGTTCCCACAAGACCAATGTTTTGTTTTACACCTTTGGCAGCAAATGTTGACTTCTCATAAATAACACATTATTTCTAAATTCTGCTTTATGAGAAAATAATATGCATGCAGAAAAAAAGGAGCAAAACCCTGTATTGAAAAAAAAAAAAGTGGTTTTATAGCTAAGCATGTCAGATGCAGTAAAAGAACACCCAATTTTTAAAGATTTGAATTATATTTGCAATATATTGATAAAAGTGAATTTTAACAATAACAGAATTTTTATATGTGACATATTGCAATGTAGAAATACTTGTGGAAGTGAGTCTTTTGGCAAAAATTTCAATCTAAGGGGCACTAGAAGAACCTCTCAGTAGACTGTCAATGTGGCATAGTAATTAATTTAGAGACCATTAATAGCAGAAACACAATTATATTAGAGAGCCCACATCAGAATGTAATTGAGTACCATTCACTGGCTAAGTTCATGGTATTATCCATAAAGTATTTAGCATTGTTATGCATTGACTGATGTTATGAACTATCTGCTATACATATTATTCAACTCATTCTTCCACATTCTGATTCAATAGCATCTATTAAATGACAGTAAAGAAGAACAAATTTCTTTCAATCTTGACATAAAGCTTTAATTCTATTTTATTTTACTCAAGCTTTTAAGCTGTGGATATATAATAAACTATAACTGAAATAAATACAAAAGCATCCATATTTTCACTGTCAGGAATTTTGAATTCCTTGTAATCTTTGAAAAATCCGCCAAAGAATTGTAACTACTTTGCAGGTTTTCTGATTAGTTTCTCAATGAAGTTTCTTTTCCACAGGATTCTCCAAAGATATTTACAAATACCCAGATGTTGGAATCACATCTCAGAAAAAGACTTTGTATGAAAGCTGTCACTATCACTAATGATGGAGATAAGGAAGCTTGTTAGAAATCATGACACATTCTTGGGGTAAAATGCTTTCATAGAGTCATAGAATGATTTGTGTTGGAAGGGACCTTGAAGAGCACCTAGTTCCAACTCCCTGCCATGACAGGGACTCCTTCCACTAGACCAGGGTGCCCAGAGCCCCATCCAACCTGGCCTGCATCCACAGCTGCTCTGGGCAACCTGTTCCAATGCCTCATGGCCCTCACACATATAGCTAAACACACATATACATAGAAAATACACATGTATACATAGAAAATAGACATGTTTTTCCTCCTCCTTCACTCAAACAAGAGAATCAGATAATGAGACTTTCTATATTAAAATAAGTAAGTTAGCCTAATATTAAAAAAGAAAAAGAAAACATAAAAAAGAGGACTGAGGGGAACAGCTTCTAAGTAAAGGAAATCATGAATGATAAATCCTTTTTGAAATGCATTGGAAAAATGTCTAGCAGAGCAGAGTCTAGAGAGTCAAAGTATAAAGAAAATATTCAGAAGAGGTAATATACACTAGAATATTAAGTGAAACGTGTTTTCCTTGTTTGCTCTGCTGTAATTTGGAGATATTCCCATACCAGAAGCTTTTATTTGCAGGCAAGATGCTGAACAGATCTTTATCAGATTGAAATTTAAATAGAAAAGTCTTTAAAGCAAACTTATAAAATGACCAGCAGCAAATCACTAGGCCTATTCTATAAAGAGTTTTTGACAAGCTCAGAAAATGAAATAGTTCTTGTGGCATGTAAAATTTATACTAAAAATGTTTTGGAGCAAAAGGACTGCAAAGTGGGTAATGGGGCACAGTACATCACCAAATGTGTTGAAATCTAATTCATATACCTTAACCAGATTAAATTTAAAAGCCAGACACAAAAGACTTTCTGTTGATGAAGCTCTTCAACCCAAATCACCAGAGAGCGCAAAAGTTCTGCTCATGCTCACAGGGTTTTTTGAAATACACTGGGTATTGACTGGAGCAGAAGCAGGACTGTAGACTAGATGGGTCTTCTTTGGACCCTATGCATGTGGGCTTGGCTTTACATTTATTTCTTTTTGCTATTTAAGGAATTTTTTCTAGCTTAAAAATATTAGTCACAGAGCACTACTGCAGAGGAAATATGCCTGCTTCTATTCCATTATAGTGTCCCAAGTAAGAGACACCTTCTGTCTACAGGACAAACTGTAACAAAGTCATCCCTGAAATGATTTTGACAATAGAAAGAATGAGAAAGAAAAGTACATCCTGCAGTGATCTTACCAAGCCTGTATCAAGTATAACACAGCACTACTCATTGAACCTAATCTCTTATAAGGCATGTAATTCCTACTGTTAAGAATCTCTAAAAATTTGCAGCTAAACTCTTAATAAAATGTTGAACTTCTAACAGATGTTCAAAGACATTTGCAAGATTTATTTTTAAAAGCCATATAATTACAATGGAGACAATTTAATTAGAGACTCAAAGATGTTCTGTAATTGAACCCTGCAGCACAATCTTCCTTCCAAGAGAAAAGGAGCTTACTTTGCTTGACAGAGACGAACCAGCGTAAAAAGGTAAACCCATCCTTGGAAGCAAAGCCTTGGAGGTAGTTGTTTGTTGCCTAGAACAAATAATTGTATTTGAAACCAAATTTATTTTCACCTTTGTGCAGGCTTGGAGCAGCTTACCAATGCAGCTTTCTCTGAATGTTCAGTACTGATTCAATGTACACTCAACAATTCTCATGTAACACATAAGATGAAGACTGGAGTGTTAATAACATATCTCTGGGCATTCATTTGTAAGTATGTTTGCAGCCTCAAGATGAAAATTAGAGTCCAAATCCAGGAAACAAGAAGGAGGACAAAAAGCTTCTTTGGCATCCTTCCCTAAAGCCTGTATTTCCCAAATAAAATACATATCAGAAACAGGATGCTCAGTAGATTTTTTTTTGTCTCCTAAGCAAAAGTTCTAGCTCTCTTTTACCTGTGTGTAGGTACATGTGAGAGGCTGAGGAAATGCTGAAAAAAGGAAGAAAAATTAAACATGCACTGTGACAAATTGATATAAATAAATGTATATATGTAAGTATATTAAAATTCCTGGGCATGAAGCAATACAGAAGAGTAAAGTCTGCTTCTATGATATTGCACTATTCAAAAAACAACCTATTTCCCACACAAACTTTAATTCTTTTTTTTTTTTTTTTCTGATGATGAGAACTATCTTGGAGACCTGAGCAGTATCTCTTGAGCTTAGGTTTCAAGCTGTATAAAATTCAATGTCATTTGCTGGTCTTCAAGCAGTTTTGCAAAACTGGTCAGAGGTCTTGCAACAAACAAGCTAAAAAATGGTAAACAGAAAAATGAAATATATATTTGCCTGAGTTCAGCTACCTTGTAATGTCCAGTTATTACATGAAATATGATCCCTCTTAAAAAACACCTGGATTTAGTTCATACTGAAATGAAAGTGAAAACTAGCATAACTTAACAAAGAAGTAAAAGTAGAGATACAGTAAAAGTTTTATAAGGTTTAGATCACAATGTTTTCTTAGAAATGAAATCCAAAGAAAAATATTCAGAAAATTAGATTCACATTACTTTTAGGTGCACTGATGGATAAAAAATATTTTGTTTTTATCAAATATATTTCTTATGTTCAACAAAATAAATGTTTTTTTAAATGTAGGGTGATGCCACTGTCACCTGCTTCCAAATTTAACATTAAAAGTCACAAATTAAAAAAATTCAGTAAAATAATCTGAAGTTTTAGTTTCATTTTGATAAACAAAGAAATTTTGAGATGAGAGGTTACATAGAGCCAAAATTGGACAGGAGAAGGACAGAGGACAAGAAAGAGGAAAGAAGATGTTAGAGAAAGGACTAGGTTCTTGAGTGCTCATAAAGCCAATCTGATGGCAAGGTTCTGCATCTGATCTTAATCAGTATGATGACATGCAAAGGGGAAAATGTGGTATAAAAAAAAAATAAAGCCCCCCTAACCCTCACAAGTGTAAATGGGAAGTCTTCTAACCTCCCACAGAAAAAAAAAAAAAAAAATTATCAAAGTGAATTTCTGAAGGAAACTAGAAATAAAAGGGAGAGATTATTGACAGTTTTTGATTAGTGGAGCTGTTAAGCAATATAGATATAACATTTATTTCTTTTCCAGGGAGACAATAACACTTTAGAGATACTGTAACTGTATAATGCAGCAAACTGCATGCCCTTAGAGAGATGACTGGTTCTAAAAGTTTGAAATGCATATCTGCAAAGTTCAGAAAATAAGTGGAAGTTTTCAGTATGAGACTGCTGTCAATTAGAGAGAAAGACATGAGTTTGATCTCTAGTTGCTGGTGGATCTTTGGACACAAGCAGTATATCAGGACTTCCTCGCAGATTTTGACCTTCAACATCTGTACTTATTCATACTTGACAGAAAATTAAATTAACCGCTGAAAATAGCTTCTCTGATCATTGTTATTTCAGCAAAGCAGGTCAGCAGCCTGTCAGTTCTCTCATGTAACTTTCTTGTTACAATTCTAACCATCAAGGTAACTTCAAGGGTAGTTTCAAAATATTTTTCCCCAAGGTAGCATTAGGTTGACACTTACAACAAAAGCTCAGCATTCTCAAGTCCTTTCCATCCCTTGTCATGAACAGATGGCACAATAAAGATAGAACCATTTCCTTACTCTCACAACTTGGAGCGAGTGGAATTCATTAAGAAAACCAAAATTGACACTATAAATATTTCTGAAGCTGTTTTTGTTTTAGTACATAACAAGTACAGTAGCAGCAATATGTTTCCTGGCTTCTGGCACTATGTATTTGGTTTGTGTGGTCCAGTTTTGGTGGCAGGGGTGCTACAAGGGTGGCCTCTGTGAGAGGCTGCCAGAAACTTCCCCTGTGTCTGTCAGAGCCAGTGTCAGCCAGCTCCAGGATGGATCCACTGCTGGCCAAGGCTGAGCCCATCAGTGATGGTAGTAGCACCCCTGTGATAAAATACAAGGAAGAAAAGTTGTTGCACAGAAGTAATTGCACTCAAAGAATAGTGGGATGAGAATATGTGAGAGGAACAACTGTGAGGAGACACCATGGTCACTGGAGAAGGAAGGACAGGAGGTGCTCCAGGCACTGGAGCTGAGGTTCCCCTACAGCCCATGGTGCAGCCCATGGTGAGGCAGCTGTGCCCCTGCAGCCCATGGAGCATCACAGGGATGCAGAGATCCAGCTGCAGTCTGTGGAGGATCACAGGGATGCAGAGATCCAGCTGCAGTCTGTGGAGGATCACAGGGATGCAGAGATCCAGCTGCAGTCTGTGGAGGATCACAGTGATGCAGAGATCCAGCTGCAGTCTGTGGAGAGAGGATACCCATACTGGAGCAGGTGGATGCCTGAGAGGAGGTTGGGATGGGTGGGAAGCTCATGCTGGAGCTGGGTCCTGGCAGGGTCCTGCAGAACTACAGAGAGAGGAGCCCACCCTGGAGCAGGTTTCCTAGCAGGACTTGTGACCCCCCAGGGGTTCAACATTGCAGAAGACTGCTCTTGAAGTACTGCAGCCTATGGAAGAGTGACCCACTTTGGAGCTGTTTCTGAAGAACCATTGTCCATAGGATGGACTCATACTGGAGAAGTCTGTAGGGGACTGTCTCCTGTGGGAGAGACCCCATGCTGGAGGAGGGGAACAACAACTCCTCTCCCAGAGAAACAGCAGAAACAACCTGTAATGAACTGACCATTCCCTGTCTCCCTGCACCACTGCAAGGGAGAACCTGGCAAGAAGGGGACGCTGCGGGGAGGGTGTTTGTAGGATTTGGTTTACTTTTTATCTAATCCTGATCTAATTTTGGTTGTTAACCAACTAATATCCTCAAGTCTGTTTTGCCCATTCTAGTAATTCATGAGTGATCTCTCCCTGTCCTATCAACTCATGAGCCTTTCATTCTACTTTTTCTCCCCTGTCCATTTGCAGAGGGGAGTGATACAGCAGCTTTGTTGGGTGCCTGGCATGCAGCCCATACTAATGTCATCAATAAGTAATTGAAAGTTAAAATAACATAAAATATTATAAATAAAACATTTTTACCCTTCTTGTGTCATCTCAAAAGCTGCAAATTCTTTTTCTTAACTGAAGAGAGTCCTAAAAAGCCCAGATGGCATTTGCATCACCACATAGTAGGCACAAGAACTATTGAAAAATAGATGGGTAGTACAGTCTGGAGGGTAATGCACACCAACCAACATCAGTGCACCTCTTGTTGTAACTGTAAGTTGAACTTTTTTAGAAGTTAAAATTCATTCCTTGTAGGGTGTGCTTTAAGTTGACTTTTACTCCCTCTGGAACCTCCATGAGGCAGAACGCAGCAGTGTCTCTGTTTTCTAATCCTGCTGTTCTACTCAACACAGCAAAAAGTGGTCACCCCCACACAGGACACCCACTGGTTCCTGCTCTCTGTGACTAAAATCAGACATTAGGCCATCCCCTGCACGTTAGGAAGGACCCCTTCTCTGTCAGGGTCATACATGGTGCTGGTGTGTGTCTTGCTCCTCACTTACCCTTTTAAGACATGGCCAGAGCTGGATCCACAGCTTAACAAAGCCTAAATCCAGACTGCCTAGAAGTGCCTGAATGCTCTAAAAATAACTGATTTAACTTCTGTGTCTCCCTAGAACTACTAGACTCTTCATAACAAGAATATTTTGTCACTAGTCAAGAGAAAAATTTCTTTGCTTTCTGAGTGCAAGACTAATTAATTAACCTACCTAGAAATTAAGGACCATAAAACCTCATCACTTCCAGGGCATAACATCTCCCTTTCCTCTTTCCTTTTCCCAGTTTAATTTACTGAAATATCAGAAAAGAAACCCCTTACTTTTAGAAGTGGACACAATATTTGCATTTATGTTTTTTACAGAAAAGCATAAAACCCTACAAACATATAGGTAATATACTTTTACACCACTTGAAGTATTTCTGAAAGGGTAAAATGGTGAACAGATGTTGAGCATTATGTGATCCAAAAAAGTGATGGTTTCTCTCCACCTAGTAACTGAGACACCTCAATATTCAACTTCAGCTGAGACAGTGAGTTGAAAAATAAACCCAACATAGAAAATGCTTTTTTTCCTTGCTCTTTAAGAGGAAAAGGAGTATGCAGCTGTTAACAGCGAATTATAGGATAAAAATAATAAATAGGGCTGAGCTCACTAAAGGAAATATCACACCAATCACTCTGCATTCAAAAATCCCCTGAATTATGCAGTGCAAAATCCTTACATACAAGAATATGCTTACATGCAACCACCTGGTCATTATACACTGCTTTGTTTCTTTTGTGATAAAACTTCATGTAGAGAGGATGCTGAAGAGAAAAAAAATAAATGAAAAAGAAAAGAAACAAAAAAATAAAGCATTGCTACCATACAAGAAAAATAATAACTAGATGGGAGGAATATTTTTTTTTCTCAATATAAAATTAAAACCCTAGAATAAAACAATTAGAATATGAAAATCATCATATTTTATATTTTTTTGAAGAAAGGGTAAAACATAAATTAGATCTTTTTTTAAAAAAGGAGTAACTTGGATTATGGAAAACTACTATAACAACTCTCAAAGTCATGGTCACTAGGAAAAAAATCACCCAGATTAATGAAGGATATTTGATAACTTTGCATTTCAAAGAAAGGTTACAACATATATTATATTGATGTTCTTACAAAGAATATCCTTCCATCGAGAATAGCTCCTATATTAATATTTATGATATGCATATTGGCTTTTTGAATTGGCTGCAGTTTGCTGTCCTGTAAAATATTTTAGAAATGCTACATATCTGAAATTACCCTGTAACTCCATCAATGATATTAAGACAGCTTTAGGGTTTGCCTCAAAACTTGGTGGCTTGAGGGCACTCTTTGATTTTAATAAAGAAACCTATGCAAAGAGCAAGCTGTCAATTTAACTAGAAGTAGGTCAGAGCTAAACTAGGACACTTTTTCTTTGGGCCAAATCACAAATCATAGGAAAAAGGCTAAGCTAAAAAGGTTTTACTAAAAATGCCAATCAGTACTTATACAGCCAAGGAAATGAATCAGCCAGTGGCTTTTACAGAGCAAAGGCTGCCCATGAGTATTTCGAATCACTTATGGGAGCAGAGCCACTGAAAATGTCCAGTTCCTGCAAGGGAAGGTTATGCATGGGTGGAACTGGAGACATTTTATTTTCCTGTAAATTGCAAAAGAAGGGGAAAGGAACAAAATTTAAGAATTGCCACACTATATGATACATTAAATTATTTAGTGTTGCTTTATTCTTTTCTGTCAATCATCTTTGCATAAAAGAAAGGATTGATTGCTGTAGGATACATACCTATGGGCATATATGCATCTATACATAACTATATATGCTTCCACATTTCTTATTCAGTTGTACGAGAATTCTCCCCCCAAACACCAACAGTCACACTGTAGCATAACCTGAATCAACAGCCTGAAGACTTCAGTGCCATCACTGAATAACTAAGCATGTTTCTGAACATCATTTGACGTCCTGTTTTTGTGACAAATAGGCATTTTTATGACACAAATCTCCATTCTTTGGGTCATCATCCACACTGCATTTTTTAGCAACCACCCAGGTGTCTTAAAATCTCCCTCAGAATCAGGATCTTAAAATAATACACACCTCATGTGTAAAAGAATCTGCTCTCAAAAGCGTATTTAGTATCAAAACAAAATAAGACATGAAAAAACATTATAGAAATATAGCAAAACACAACAGAGAAAAAAAAAATAAAAGCCAGGTCAGTCTTTTATTATCTGAAGTTATCTGAAATTTTAATTTAAATCAAATAAACACATCAACAGTATGTGCTAGGATAGAAGTCATGTTTGATTTACATATCAGATCTTGCATAAAGCTAAATGCCTCATAGGAAATACTTAACATCTTCTTTGTCCTGACTCTATCAGAGCTGGAAGACAAGCAGTATGATGGAGACTGATTCTCTGTCCCTTAGCACAGTGTGCTTCTCACACCCACTAAGACTGCTTGGCACAGTACCTTTCCTTCTCATGTCCTTTTAACTCCATCCCCACTGCTAACACTGGGAAATCAGTGGTCAGATTCAATTTAGTGTGTAAGAGAGGGAGCTTATCTTATGGAATTGTTGCCTCCAGTACACCTGCAGTCAAGCACTTTAAAGCTTTGCTCAGATCAGTAAATTAGAATTGCAGAGAACACTTCCTGTCACTGGGACTTGATCATCCGCAGTGTTAAGTTTTTAGGATTGCCCCATGTGCAGTTTTTATCCAGATGAGCTAGCATTCTTCAAGCAATCCTTTATAGGTTTTATCAGGAATAAGTTTAGAAAAGTCACTGTGTTTAGATAGCAAAACAGGATATCATCACAGACCAGGAGTCAGGCTATTCTGTCAGCAGGCTTTAGGGTCACTGAAAACCATTTGTGTCCACACTATTAAACAGAACTGCAGAAAAATATACGAATAGGGTAGACTAGACTTGATTAGAATATTTCAGGTGGAAAGGACCTAAACCATCAATCTGATCCATCTGTCATACCTTTCAGGGATGACCAAAAGTTAAAGAAAGTTGTTAAGGGCATTATCCAAAGGCCTTTATAACCCTGACAGTCTTTGGGTGTTGACCACCACTCCAGGGAGCCTGAAGAGTAAGTTACCATCCTCTCAGTAAAGAAATGCTTCCTAAATTTAAAGTCTGAACCCCCCTTAATGAAGCTTTGTACTGTTCCCACATGTTCCCTCCCAGGATACCAGGGAGATCAGCAGCTCCCTTACAAGTTCTCCTCCTGAGGAAACTGTAGGGAACAATAAAGATGTTACAAACAGAAGTGGATCTATAAAGAGAAACTATCATTGAGGACTGAACTTTCACACTAAAGCTTCAAATAAATATTAATCTTTTGAAAAAGATTTCCTATAAGGGGTAATATACTTGCAATTCTGACCTATGTAGCCTTGGATATGTTGTTAAACAAGAAATGGTCGAGTATATCAGGTGGTCCCTCAAGAATATACAATGTTGCTTGATTTTCTGTCAACAGGAAAATACCTCTGTAGAAATCATGTCAGAAAAGCAAAGACTGTGGTCTTTGTACAAAACTTTGTGTTAGATGACCAAAATTCAAATAACCAAGATTTTTTAAAGATAATTTTAATAATAATCAAGCCTACAGTCAGTTAATTAAAAAAGAGTGTTCTTAAGATAAAAATCACTGCTTAACAAACCTACCAGTGGGAACAACGTATCATAAAATCCAAACAACCTATAGGATCAAAGAAACTGAACCTTAACTTTGTAGTGAAAATTTATCACAAATAGCTGTTTTGCTAGATATACAAATGTAACAGACTAAAATACTACTGTGGAATATGATATGCAAAACTGGGTACAAATAGGTGTCATTAAAAAAAAAAAATGAAAATAGAAAAAAAACCAGTTCAGTTGCAAAGGAAAAGGTGTTTTGACAAAATTATCAGCCTTATTATTCTAAAAGTTTACATCAGGAACTTCTTCCAGCCCCAGATACTTTAGTTATTAAGCCAGGTAGTAGAAAGTTGCTACCAAGTTTTGGTAGACCTAGTTGTTTTCTAAATGGACAGCCAACCCATAGAATGTTAAGAACTTGAAAACAATTTAGGAAAATAAGATATAATATGCTACCATATTAGAATTTGTGCAAAAGCACAACTATAGTCAAAAATTTGAAAGTTTGTATTTATTTAATTTTTATAACAGAATCACAGAATCACTAGGTTGGAACAGGCCTTTAAGGTCATTGAGTCCAACCCACGCCCTAACACCTCAACTACACCATGGCATTGAGTGCCAGTCTTTCTAAACACATCCAGGGATGGTGACTCCACCACCTCCCTGGGCAGGTCATACAACTACTTTATCACTCTTCCTGTGAAAAACGTTTTCCTAATATCCAACCTATATTTCCCTTGGCCCAGCTTAAGACTGTGTCCTCTCGTTCTGTCAGTTATTGTCTGGGAGGAGAGACTAACCCCCACCTGCCTACACCCACCTTTCAGGGAGCTGTAGAGAGTGATCAGGTCATCCCTGAGTCTCCTTTTCTCCAGGCTCAACAACTCCAGCTCCCCCAGTCACTCCTCAAAGGGTTTGTGTTCCAAGCCCCTCACCAGCCTCGTTGCCTCCTCTGGATGCGCTCAAACATCTCAACATCCTTCCTAAACTGAGGGGCCAGAACTGGACACAGCACTCCAGCTGTGGCCTCACCAGTGCTGAGTACAGGGAAAAAATGCCCTCCCTGCTCCTGCTGGCCACACTACTCCTGATACAAGCCAGGGGCCATTGTCCTTCCTGGCCCCCAGGGCACACTGCTGGCTCATGTTCAGTTGGCTGTCACCAGCACCCCCAGGTCCCTTTCTGCCTGGGCACTGTCCAGCCACACTGTCCCCAGCCTGTGGCACTGCAGGGGGTTGTTGTGCCCAAAATGCAGGACTTGGACTTATTAAACTTCATCCTGTTGGACTGCCCATCCATCCAACAGTTCCAGGTCTCTCTGCAGAGCCCTCTTACCTTCCAATTGATCAACACACGCTCCCAGCTTAGTGTTGTCTGCAAATTTACTAATGCAGGACTCAATACCCTCATCCATATAGTAATTAAATATAGAAGCTACAAGTTTAAACTTGAATATTTGAAGACTCCTAAATTTCTTGTAGTACTTTTTGAGGGTCTTTATTCTACCACCCAGGACAAAACATGGATAATATTCTGAACCTAATTTTGCCCATCCTCTGTCCTCACTCATTTCAGCTGGATTAATGGTATTCCTATTAATTGATTCCCAGCATTTCTAATCCTTGCTTTCTCCCAAGCTCTGCTAGAAAAAAATCTTATGCTCCAGTTGTTCTATCCCTTGAATATGACACCTTTCCATTGCATGCACAAGTTACAAAAAGATCACCTTCCTGGTGGTAAGTGGCTATTTATTCTTTAAATTGCTTCTGCAGTAGGAAGGAACAATTCAATCCTGAGAACAGGCTTTTTGCTTGTTCTTCCATTTTGCATTGTTCACATCCTTGATCACTCCAGCTACTGCACTAAATTCATGTTATATTCTTTGCTCTAATGTTTGTATTCCTCTCTGTCCAGGAAGTCTGGAAGTTTACAAATGGAGACTATGCTATAAGTTATGGATTAGATACCATATTTAAAGAAACAATGACTGAATACATTTTTTCTATCAAATTATGATATAGTTTAAGACAGAAAATCTTCTAGGTATTATTATTAAATATAGATGTGCTCTCTCATTCCATCATATCTGAATTCATTTCTCAGTTATAGATTTAGCATAATTTTTGCTGCATTTTCTTACGGGCTTCTTACATGTCTTGTTACTCAGGCAGTGTAGGTGTTTTTAGAAATAGCAGCAAAAAACCCACACAAAATACAGTTCCCCAATAGAGTTTTTATTACTCAGGATTTATTTTACTGTAATTGACATCTGATCCTTTCTTTAGCATTCATGAAAAGCATCACAGGAAAGTTCCTGATAAAGCTGAAGAAGTTTCCTCTACACCAATAGTCTCTAGGATGTCTCACTCGGACAGAACTATCATTCTGAGTTGCACACACCTACTGAGATATGTGTGTTTACAATTCCTTCCTTTCTTAACATCTCTCTTCAATTTTTTTTCTATCCACTTGGCTGTTTTTGTAGTTTAAAAGTTATTCGTTCAGACCCAGTGTAGCAACAGAGATCTCATTTCTAAAACTATACATGATTATAGCAGAAAAAATGAAGATGCTTACTGTTCATTTAAACTCATCCCTATTGTCATCTGTTCCCCTCAGCAGTCAGTTGGGCAATGAAATATTAATTGTTTTATAATTCCTGTCAAAATTCTCTCACGAATTACCTGTCACTATCTTAAAAGTAATGTTTGACAGATGATAAACATTAAGACTTATTTGGTTTACTTGAAATTCCATAGATGGGATTTTAATTCCAGAAGTAATTTGATAGTTTCTTAGTTGATTGCATGGCTGTTGAGTTTACAAATTACTGCTTGCAGCTGTTTTTGCAGTTCTTCCTCAGGGTTAAGCTGTTCAGAAGGAAACTATCACATTTTAATTAAATCTAATAGGAAATAGAATAAAATTGAGTTGTGGGTTTTTTTGGTGAGGGAAAAGTATAAAAATATTTATATTTCAATAATTATTTAGAAATTTATTCATTCAGTAAGTCCATTTCTTGCACATTTGTTGCAATTTTACTTTCAAAGTGCACTTCACATCTTAATCGGGATTTGTACAATGATTGAGAAACTGCTTACAAGAAGTTTTAACATTTTAAAGTAGTCATAGACTTGGCTTTTAAAGAGACTGCAGTAGGAGGAAATTTTTCTGGAGACAGCTAACAACATGGCTCTCAATCAGGCTGTGATTGGGAGAACTCAGAATAAAAACATAGACCTTCTAAAGTCACACAATCTTAGCAACATTTTAGGAAAGCATATTTATTCTTCAGAGCTTTATTATCAGACAACACCTCTCAGATACAAAGGACTATTAGGTTATGCAGCCAACCATCCCAAGGTTTATGCCCTGATTGATTCCATTCTGACTACAAAGATAGCCTAAGTTAGAGTGATTCCTTACATGTTTTGACATTGTCAACACACTGACACTCCCACTCACATCTTATTCCACACTTTATTATTAATACAACGGATATTTTCATAATACAGAGAGACAGAATCACCAAGACTTTAGGACAGAGAAGTGCTGGGAAGCTTTGTACTTTCAGGGGATTTCATGTACAGATATTAGGGCAAAACATGTCTTTAATTCTTTTTTATTTGACTTCCTCCCTGATAAATTATATTCTAACCACCAAACAATTCATCGACTTACCACAAAAATGATCCAATTCCTGTAATTCTTCACCACAGCTGAATTTTTTGTCATGAACACAAATCTCCCTCTTCCATTCCCGTGACATCTTTTTTTTGGCTCTGATGATTCCCTCTGAAGTGTTGCAATGCTCTGGCTGGTGACCATTGTACATCAAGGTGGTGATGACCACCCAGCAGTTGCTGGGAGAACCTCTGGCTGCACTGCCCATGGTCCTCAGGCTGTGTTGGGCACTCCACAGCCCCTGTCTTCAGGATGAGCTTGGCCAGTCTTTACAAAAGGAGCCTGCAGGCTGCTCCCACATGGTAGAGATGACTACACCACCTTGGTATCCTTGCTTTTAGCTAAAAGAGCATCAAGAAGTTCTTATACAAACACCCTTTCTGCCTGACAGTAGAAGTGATGAACTGAGTGATTTTCTTGTAAGAAAATGCAGTAACAGGTCAAATAATCAATATTGGATCATGCTTTTTATGGATGGGGTCTGCATGGTGTGCTGTGCCCTCATAGTTAAACCATTCAATGATGCATTATTCAGAGTTCTCAGTATCTAAGGTGTAAAATTAGCCATACTTTTCTTTCTCTGTAGCATTAGCTCATAAATCTACCATTCTGAACAATACTTTACAGAGTCTTTTCTTACCTGCAGCATAAGGAGCCAGCACCTCCTGGTGCAAAACACATCCAAAATATCTACTATTCCACAAGAACCACAAGGTACATGGCACCTGAAAGGCTTCTCAGCAGCTAGATACATACAAAAAATTTGAGTATAATTCCTGCAGACATGTGTGGATGTTATCTTGAATATCAAGATATCCAGACCACTTATACCTGCTGCTTGTTTGAAAAATAGCATTTTTTTCTTATAGATGTCGGTGGAAATTCTAGAGAAAAAAACGTATATTAAATAGACCTTTTTTTTAATTGTAGTTTGCATGCTGTTTGTATTGTACTCATGGTTTAACCTAGTATTAAGAAGCAATATGAATCAAGTTAATTTAAATGATCTTGATATTTACTGTACTTAATTTCTGGTAACATAGAGCCATTATATTCAGAAGCTGATTGATATGTTCCCTTCACACTTCTGTCAACAGGCATTTTTAAAAGCTCATTATTGATTGCACTTAACACAAGGAAAAAACATCATGCAGTGGCATGGTCTTTTGCCCAGTCATGCTGAAAAGCACGTCCTATTTATGTCACCTTAGAAACTTGGAAGGTGAAAAGATGTTGATTTTTCAGATCCAAAACTTTTCACAGTGATAACTCCTTTTCAACAAATCCACCATCAGAACAAAGGGCACATATTTTTTTCCTGCCAACTCATCTATGTGGTTCATAAATCCCTATATGAGCCACATATATGGATTACATGAATCCCAGGTCTTTGTAATTTTTTTAAAAATGTAATGTTGGGTTAAGAGAGAGAAAGAATGTGGGCTCCTGGTCTAACCTGGGATGGAAAGATGAGATGAAAGACTAATTTCTATTTTGGTTGTTTTTCCCCCGGAGAATGAGAAAAGGAGACTACCCATCCCTTAACTTTTACACTTCACACTTTGCAGGCTAAATTTAACAGTCAGATTCCTCAGAAGATCATTTTCTATAAATATCCACATCTTTGTCTTTTTCTATCTCCTTTTTCAAATTGCATCCATTTTCTTACCTTCCTTTTAGAACCCAGATTTCCAGGATTCTTCATTTTCTTTCAAGCCTCTTCATTTTGGAGACACAGAGGTTATTAGCTGATCATTCCTGCATGTCCTGGTAAAGACAGCAAGATCATTCTCAGTTGCTTTATTTAGATTATCCACAGAGTCTAAGCAAATAAAAAAATACTCCCAAGTATACCTATATCAGTTTTGCAAAATACCTTACTGAAATGAGATTTAGACAGAAGTAGAGCATTCTGTTCACAAATTTTAGGCTATGTCCTAAGCACGCTGAAATGCCTGGTTCAACAGTATTATCGTTTTTTAACAGCAATCCCCTCAGAAAGACTTGAAGTTTATTAAAAATATTTATTTTAAAATTCCATATCCAGTCTTCTATAAATGCATTCCTGTGTGTTTTCAGTTAAAGATTATATGTTGGTTCGCCTTTACGGGGCATACAAAATAGAAAGTATCACACATTCTAACTTTAAGTAAATAAAAAAGAATATATTAAACATTAAGTGTAAGAGCATTTGCAAAACTACTGTTTAGAAAAGTCTAGGATGACAGCAGCTGCAAAGTACTGTTTCCACACAGAGTTTAGCCCATAAAAATCATTTTCATAGGGCTGAGGTAATTTTTACTTGAAAGTAACAGGAGCAGAAAGACCAGAAGTCAACTACAAAAATGGTACTGAACCACAGGACTAAAACAGACATCCTGTCCTGCCACATAAATTCATCACTGTTGAAGAAATTGAACAGGTGTTGTTCTTTCCTTCATGAATTTATGCCCAGGAACTAAGACAGGAGACAGCTGGAATATTTATTTATCTGTTTCTCTGGAAAGAGATTTTACAACAATATCAGAAATGCATGGAATATCTAACAGTCCTAGTGAAAAAGGTTACTATCACATTTCCAGATCAGTGATTTCAAAAGCCAGAGCCTGAAATGACTGAACATACTAACTTACATATAGGTAAGGATTTGCATATAAATGACTTTGCATAATTTCTTACTGAGTTTTCAAATTTTCTGCCATTAATTCATTCCATATATCAGCTATAAAGCTTAATTATTAAAATGGTGACTGTTTTAACCTAAATTGACAATTACCTGCAGTGAAAAATCTTGCACTTTTAATATTTCAGCTAAAAAAGTCTGAGTTACTTAAATTATTTCTTCTTGTAATCCAAAAGGAATTTCCTCTCTTTCCATATAATGATTGAGGCAAATGTAATAAGAGTTAACAAAGCGGCAAATTATAACCAACTTCAATGCCAGCATAGGTTGCACACTTTCAAAAGAATTAATTATTTCCCATTGCTTTTTTTTCTACTTACTGTGGAATCATTAAATAAACTTTTAAATACAGTCTTTGAAAGTGTCAGACTGTCACAGAATCTCCATTTATAGCCTTGGCATTTTATCTCATCTAAAGGACACAGATATTCTTCAGAAAGTCTAGGCTACACCCAGACTCAACACATGCCTCTCCATCACCCCAAGGCAAACCAGCCTGGGCTTAGTTTAGATTGTTATAGATTTCACTGAAACTCTTGTCTTAAAACTGTGAAACTGAAAATAGTTAACCACTTTGGCTCTCCAGGCACTCTGTTGTGTATTTGGCCAGGGTGAAATATAAATGCTGACTTAAGTCTTCCTCAAAAAAATCGCTGGAGAAAGAAAAGGAAGAAACCATTCTTCCATTCAAGCATTCCCCAGTTCCACCTGGGCATTCAGAGCACTATTCTTGCCCAGCAGTTGTAGAAACACCTGAACTCTTGCAGCAGTTTGTACCCAGAAGTAGAAGATAATTTTTTATATGTACTGCATGACTTAACCAGCCTCAATAGGTGTAACCTAACTCACTCTGAGTACAAATCATACATATTTTTTTTAATCTTCACATTTTGATTTTGAAAAATGCAAGACTATATTTTTTATTATCTACATTTTTTCATAATAAGATCCCTTCCCTTGAATATAGTAATAGTAATAGTATAGTAATAGTATAGTAATAGTTTTAGAGGTATCTTAGTAACTTTTCATAACGTCACTTATACCATAGCTGAAATTAAGACCCAATCTCTAAACTGCAAACCAGTAAAGTCTTATGTCATGTTGGCTAAGAGCTAAATACCTAATGCATTTCCAGAAATTCTCAAAGAGCTTTGTCACTGGATATTGCACGTAATTGTGAGCTTCATCCAACTGAGTAATGACTCACCTGGAATTACATGTTCATATACAAGAAACTTTTGCCAACAGACCAACCAGACTCATGAAGTGTGCCACCAAGTAAAATGGTTTTAATTGTAGAATAGTGATTTTTCAGTACAGCTGCAGGGCAAGAAAAAAATGCAAAATTAAGGAGGGTTCACACTGCCTTTTATATGAACTTTCCAGTGACAAATCAAGAATTTATAACAAAGGAATATGAAATGCAGGTATAAAGGACAATGTTCATTATTGTTCTGACGTCAGAGTTCTATTTTAGTGGCATGTCTTCCCACAAATTAAGAGCTAGAATAGAAGACACTCCTCTTTAGGCTGATTTTTCAGTGAAAAATGCAGGCAATCAAAAAGGACTGTAGGTCACATCCCACAGCTGCAGTACTCTGCAAGTGATAGGAAGACATCTCTGCAAGCTCCACTTTTCATAGCAGGGGTGGGTACATTTTGTCTCTGTAGCAGCTTTGGTGACTGTAAGGTCCACAGGAATTTTTCAAAGGTAGAAATATTTTGTATGTTCTTGGCTACCTCCTTATGGCTTTATTTATCTCAGAGCCAGACTTTGGCCAGCAGTTAATAAGTAGAGAAAGACCTGTAAAGTGAAGTCTACTGATTCCATTCAGAGTCGCAGTCAGTAGTCTGATGACATCTTTCCAAAGCGCTTGTTAATGTTACTCACAGTTAAATCCAAGAGTTGTCATGAGAACATCATAAAAGATTTGTTCAAGTCAGTTTCACAAGTCATTAGCTATCAGCTGAAATTCCCATTTCCCTAACTCAAATTTAGGCCATTAAATCATACTGCTCTCAACTGAAAATGATGACAAAAATAGCCCTCCAAAGAAGAAGCACACTCTTACACTTTCATTCATTTACATCCTTGCATTTAACCTTCCAAACTAAATAGAACCCAGAATACTGGGGAAGGTGAATCTATAATTTCTTCCCCTGAAAGGGAAGCTGTCACTGAGAAAGTATGGCTTATAAATCTACTTTATTTTTAATATGTAGCACAGTCTTTCTGTGCCCTGAAGGTTTACATGCATAGAACCAATACAGGAGCTATGTCCCATTAGCAATGGGTAAAAAAAAAATCCAAGTAAATAAACCCCACAAGTGTGAGAAAACATGAAAAATCCTTTATATTAAACACTATGTGATTTTTTTCATCTATGAGATAAAAACATCCATTGGAATTGCAGGTTTTTAAAATTTTGTTCATTTATTCTTCACAAGGCATAAAACATTAAGCAAAAGCACACAACCATGTCCCCAAGAGGAATTAAGACACTTGGCAGGTATTTGAGTCATTCACACACACAGATAATTTAGTCAGTTTTCCAGTGTATTAAAATCAGTTCAAATAACCCACTATCCTATTTACTTAGAAGGAAATGGTTTATCATTCTGTTCTCTATGTAGGTACACAGGACAAAAGGGATAGTCACTTGAGCTGGTTTTTTTTTGGTACTAGTGAGGCAGAAATGGGCAGCTCACCAATGCAGAAAATTAGGGAAGGAAACGTTGTGACAGATGCGGAAGAAATGCAAGACTCAAGCAACAAAGCTAGCCAGGAGAGACTAGAAGCATTGATGGGAACATGTCAGGGACCTTTTAAAGCAGATAGGAAGATGGGAAAGTAGAGTTCAGCAGGTCACAAAATTATGCAGAATTTCAACTCTGAAATCATAACCACTTGGGAGACATTTAAGGTAATTACTTGGTAAGGTTTAAAGCCAGCAGCAAGGAATAAAAAAACCAAACATGTTTTCTTTTTGTAATGTACAGTATATAGAGAGTTGTTTATTCAGTATAGCCACCCACTGCATAGTACTTTACATGTAAAGCAAAGCTATTTCAAATTCCAAAAGAAGGGCACATTGGAGGAATTCAAACTGGACATTGGAAAGTAGTTCAGTGTTATGGTCAGAAGGGAGGAAAAGTAGAATAAGAAATCTAGAAATGTTGTATGGAGTGAAAACCATCATATTTTCCAAGGGAGTATTTCTAACTATCTGAGAAGAGTGTGAGGAGTGAATTAAAGATGACTCCTAGGACCTAAGGTGTCAGATGTATTAAAACAAGCACCACTCTTAAAATTGGGAGGGTTGAGAAGCAAATCTACCCACACATTGCTATTTAAGCATACCAAAAAACTTACTGAAATAAAAAATAAAATAAAATATAAAATAAAATATAAATCACCCCAGAAATAACAACAACAACAACAACCACCAAACCAGAGGACTACTGAGAACAAGATAAACTTGCAAAGGGGACAAATTTTGGAAACACCATCACCAAAGACATACAAATACCTACTGCCTGTAGTCTGTATGGATGATGACAAACATGGCATTATACTAAATATGAAAAGACTGTGTCTTACCAAAAGAATAGACAAAAGTTCCTGTTCCCTATACATATATATATATATGTTCCATATACATTCTGACTGTGAAATTCCAAGATTCAGTTATAAGACTGATATGCACATATATATCAAGAGCCCAAACATTTGCATAATGTGAAGACACTAAAATAAAATTAATGCTGTGCAATGGAGTTCTTTTGTGCAGGTAGTCAAAGGCTTTGAGATCACAAGCTAAAGTAATGAAACTGATGTGGAATTTATATCTCCTGCAACAAATTTTTCTCAAGCACAAAGTGAGCATCAGAAAGACAGACTGTATATTCTTTTATTTATAAATCCAGAAAAATGCCAAGGTTTTCTTGTTACAACTGTTGAAGTTTAGGTAACAGCAAAGACATCTTTTATTGAAGGATGTTGGTCTAGGTGCAGCCTAGTTAACTGTTTCAGCAGTTATAATAAAATAGTTAACGGATAAAAGCACATATCATTTTGGAAAACCATTAGAAAGACTTTAGGTCTCATCTGTAAAATTCTTACAGAGATATAATTGCTTTTATTAAATGATACACTGAAATAACTGAGAGGTGAGTCAGAAAAGCAGCTCTTGGCTCATACATTTTAGGAATTACATCTCTGTTGGGAACAATTCTGTGTTGAAAGCTGTGGCCAATCCTTTGAAAGCACCACTTCATT
This sequence comes from Cyanistes caeruleus, assembly GCF_971803275.1. Lineage (NCBI taxonomy): Eukaryota > Metazoa > Chordata > Aves > Passeriformes > Paridae > Cyanistes > Cyanistes caeruleus. The sequence goes on from NC_141701.1 coordinate 41,485,698, forward strand.
ATCAACACAAGTAACATTAATTGTAGAGATTTAGGAAGTTGAAAGATAAGAAAAGCAGAAAGAACCAGAAAATTATGAAGTTTCCTTACTGCTATAATCTCATGACTCAATCTTAAAAAATTAAATATCAAGACAGGAATTGACTCATTGAAACATCACTATTTTTCCTTCTTTTAGACGTATTTATTGTCCAAACAGATCCTTGGAGTAAAAAAAATGCATTTTCTATGCAAGGAGCTGCAAACATTTCCCATATTACTACACATGGGTAACAGTAGTTGGTAAGATTTTACTCCATGGTTTATCCAGAGAAATCCTCTCATTTGTCAATGTCAGCTCCTCTGTAAATCACAGCTAAGTTTAAATCAACTGTAGTCTTAAAAGACAGCAATAAACATTTCCATTAGGCAGATTAATTCATTTTAGGCTAAAAATTTGCATCTTTGCATTGTTATCTGTGCACAGATGTAGGCTTTAGCAGCCTTTGAAAACCACTGGAGCTCTTCAAATTAGTGAAAGTAGAAGAGCAAAGATTGATGGCAAGCAGATGCATATGAAAGAAATTATCCACCAGCAAACGAATATTTGACACCTCCAAAAGCTTGGAATTATATTTAAATAAAAAGATTGACCAAATACTATTTTCCATGTAAGATTTAATTTCTTTTTTAATGATGTTTCAAAAATATTAGAACAAACATGTAAATAAAGTTCAAGAGCAAGGGTTGTATTTGAATTTAACAAGTGGATAGAAAGCATTTGAGCACCATAATAGAGCATTCAGCAAAACTGTTCACAGAGCTCTTAATTAAGAATTTTTTTCTAAGCCCTTGTGTCAAATATTCTAACATTTAGATATCAAAGAGATTAAAGATAGAAGCAACAGTGCTTATTCAGAGCAGAGAAGTGTAGGCAAAGAAATTAGAAGAAAATGGGTTAAAAATAAAATATGTGTAATTACACCTTCTCAGCTATTTCTTTTTGAAAGCACTCCACCTTAGAGAAGATAAAATTTAGCAGTGAGTCACGTCATACAATTCTGTTCCAGAATAATTTGTTTTTAAAAAGGGGAAGTAGTGATTTGGTATTAGGAACTAAAAATAATTTGGGGAAAAAAACTATTTTATCAGCTATAAAAAAAACCAAGCTTATGGAATCTTAAATTCATTATGGGAAAGTACAATAGATTAAAGGTGTGACTGAAAACTGACCTATGATCACCCATGCAAGCTGCTGCATATCTTCCACAACAAAATGTTGGCTGTTCTTCATGTTTTGCATGAAAGAGTTGCTATGGAAAAACATCTGGATTGCTATTTGTTTGCTAGAACAAAGACCGATGATCTAGTAAGGCACAGTTGTGATAGTACAGCATTACAAACAAAACTAGTAAAGTTTTTCTTTACTCAAAAACGTGATGGAAAAGAAGTTACACACAGACAGTAAGGGAGTCAGAGTTTAAGAAATTTTTCTAATGAAAAGAAAGGTAAATGCCTTTATGTAATAGGTGTCAAAATGTATATAAATAAATTGTTGCTTTTTAAACATGAAAAGCTATCTTATCGAGAATGACAACTATAATGCCTTAAGCTACCATAATATATGGTCAAATGTTTTTGTCAATGCTGTCATAATGTGATGAATTTTGTTTATACCAAGAAACAAACAAAAGTATTGGATGATAGCAACAGACATATGAGCGAGCAAAGAGAAAGTACGGAGACAACTGCAGCAGGTCAACCTTCAAATCTTACATACTCTAGCTGCAAATTAGTATTTTCACAGTGTTATTTGCTTATAAATTTTAATTTTATTTTATATATTTGTAGGATACAGAAAGGGAGGTATTTGGTTATGATCTTCATTTTAGAATTATGGAGACAAGGAATGGAAGAAATGCAATTTGTACACTCTTATCCATCTTTAACCAGAGTACTACTCTGCTCAGTGTTAAACAAACAAAGGAAAAAATTATCTTGTGACTGCTGGTTGCATTGTCAGCATTATGAACAATGGAAAGAAGGATTTTAAAGAAGTGCCTTTAAAACTTACTGATGTAGGAGACAGATAGAAGGTGTCCTTCTTTTAATTCTTCATTTTAATAGCATACAACAACTTGTATTGAATGAATTCTCAGGCATAACATGGTTTGTTACACGTAATACAATCCCTTATATCTACCACATCATCTCCTTATCTCCTATGCTAAAATAAGTGAAGCAGTTAACACATTCTGATATAGTTATTATCCTTACATTAGCTTTACTGAAATTGTAAAAGGCAATACTTGCATTACTTGTGTCCTCACCTTACAAATTAAATTGCACACATATTTTCAAACAGAAGACTTGGATCTATTGATTTGTGAATAATCACAGAATACTTTTCAACAATTAATAATTAATATCACTTCATGGACCACTGCTCCCCGTGATTCTTTTCCAGGATGAAAAATTGAAATGGTTATATGGAGATTATTTGATGTCCCTTTTCTTTTTGTTTTTAGAGTTTTTTTGATTGTTTTGAATAATAATCTAATGATTAACTGCAATAGTTCATTAGAAATCTCAACGTACTACATTCCCTGTAGCAAATTTTGCAGCTCTTTTAAAAAATGTTGATATTTTATGACAAACAGAAAGCACAGGAAGAGATTCAGTAACGAATAAAAATTCTCAGGAATCTTGAATGAAAATTTTTGGCACAAGCTCAGTTGAACATGTTGCTTTGTTTTTTTTCCCAAGCAGACACAGTTCTGTGAAAGTCACTAGCTCATCCAAGGATTGTACAACATAGAAACAGCAGTCAGACCTGGTAAAATCTGGGAAGAAGCCTGAAACATTCATCAAAACTCAGATACGTGCCACACTGAAAACAGGACATTTTTAGAAATCTGTATTGGTCGTTCCCTCTCTCAGAAGCAGAATCCCCACTATTCTGAGCATTTCTGTGACAGATCTCCTTGGCATTATACTAGGAATGCCACAAACCTTTGCTTGGAAACAGCCAGCCTCTCCTATTGTTTCAGAGACATACATTCAGTGATCCAAATGAATTTCCCATTTAAAAAGAAAAACATCCTGATTTCATAGAAAACTGCCATGGCCTATTTTATAACAGAAGTAGGGAATGCTAATGTTCAAATACATATTCTGTATTATTTCATGAAGAGACTAAGAAAGCATTTATTCTTATTCACACATAAATGATTTTAAACTTTCCAGAGACATAAATTTGAAATAAATTGTTACAAATTTGTAGATTATTGCAAGCAACCTATAAAGATATAGGGTAATCATAAATGGGTTTAAGTCAATTAAAAAAAATATTACACATGAGTAATAGTGTATAGCTTGTTTATAAACAACATTAGAATTTCAAGGTTTTGCCCTACCAATACCATTATCAAAGACTAGATGGTCTAGCATCTAGACAGATGTTAATTCTTTGCTGATGTTAAATGTAACTTTATATTTAATGAGCAACTGAAACTTTATATATAATGTTATCATGTGCTCGCCTTACAACATCCTGTTTATCTTTCACATATTCTTTTACATAATATTTTATTACTGTAGTAAAATAACTTTCAAATATACCTTTAGAAGGCCACTGAAACAAAATTTCTTGAAAAATTTATTAAAATCTTAATGCTTAAATACAAACAAATAATTTAAAATACTATTTATTGCAGCTAACATATCATTATTTTATACATTTTCCATATTTTGGAAGAAAATTGTACTATTTAAAGTCTACTTCTGTTTGTGTAGTTTTCTGTGAGTGGCATGGTACTCCTTACAAGATTTCTCAATACAAATAGGTTAATTCTCAGAGAAGCTGAGACATAGGTTTGTTGAATATCATTGCCTTAGCAATCACAAGATTGCGAATTTTTAAATCTTTTACCAAAAGCTTTTTATCAGGATCAGAAATATTTCCCAAGACTGGAATGTTTTTCTTCAATTTGAGAGTTCTGTGTATGATAGTACCTGTGTAGAAGTTGCACGTGCATTACAAAATTGGAGCTGATTTTCAGCCTTTGATACCGAAGCACAGAATATTCTGTGTTGGAAGGGACTCATGAGGATCATTGAGTCCAGCTCTTAAGATCCTAAGATCCCTGTATGGGGATCAAACCTTCAGTTAGAAAAACTTTATTAATTTTTCCATTTCTTATGAGTACATGAACACTGGTGTACACTTCCCGTGAATGCAATAGTCACGCTGGATACTTTGCAACTGGTGTGGATGCTCTCAGTCTCCTCTTCTCCTTGTTACATTCTGTATAAATAATTAGATATGCCCTAATGCAAAGGTGATAACCTATTTTTACCCTCTTGCATTTACCAGCAACAAGGATATAAGATCCTTCTTTATAACAACAACTTTACCTGAATTATTTAATTCATGGCAAAATACTAATCAGGGAAGAGAGCAAGAGAAGGGCATGGCAGAATTCTTTGTTGCTTAGCAGTTGCCTTCACTGATACCTGAGATAAAAGACTTTGTTTAATTTCACAGCTCCACCTTAAGTTATTCAAGATAACTTTTAAATAATGACATTTTTAGAAGTCTAAAACAGTCACTACCGACCCTTCAAATTACTTGGTAATTTTGGTCTCCCTCAAAATCTAGTATCTTTTTGCTGTTTATAGAAAAATGGAAGAAGATAACTTTTTTTCTGATTAATTTTTAAGAATGTGACAAATAGCATCCCTCAGAAGTCTGTATTGGGACCAGTGTTATTTAATGTCCTCGTTAATTACATAGATGAAGGGATGGAGGGCACCCTCAGCAAATTTGCAGATGACACAAAACTGAGTGGTGCAGCTGACACAGCTGAAGGATAGGATGCCATCCAGATGGACCTGGACAAGCTCAGGAAGAGGGAACCTCACAATGCTTAACAAGGCCGAGCACAAGGTGCTGCACCTGGGCTGGGACAACAGCACCAGTGCAGGCTGGGGATGCACAGATGGAGAGCAGCCCTGCTGAGAAAGACTTGGGGGTGCTGTGGGATGAGAGGCTGGACATGATCTGCCAGTGTGTGCTGACTGTCCAGAAAGCCAGCTGCACCCTGGGCTGCAACCAAAGCAATGTGGCCACGGCAAGGCAGGGGATTCTGCCAGCCTGTTTCACTCTGGTCAGATCCCACTATTCAGCAGTGCTGAACCCAGCTCTGGGTCCCCAGCACAGGAAGGATGGAAAGGACATTGATCAGATGGAGCAAGTCCAGAGGAGGCCACAATCAGAGGGATGGAGTACCTCTCCTAGAGAGAAAGGCTGAGAGAATTGGCTTTGTTCAGCCTGGAGAAGAGAAGCTTTGGGGTGACCCAATTGCAGCCTTCCTGAAGGGAGCCTACAAGTGAGTGTGTGCTCCAAGGTCTAAAGACAGGATATCCTGCAGAGGCAACATGAGGAGAAAGGATGTATTTTCTAATGAAAAGCACACTGGTCTCCTCAGGGAAATTAATAGAAACTTAAAGGAAGAGGTTGGTATCATGAAGAGTACTTTTAAAATGTTTCTGAAATAATAGCCTTCTTAGGGTGCTCATTTTGTTCTGCTGGGTATAAAGATAGTTTATACAATCATTGTGAGTATTTCAAATAAGAGCAGATGGCTCATAGTCTCATTCTCAGGCCTGGATTTCCTTTAGACTATATCATGTAGGATATGTGCTCAAGCAGTGATTGAAGTACACTGAGCCACCTCTTGTTGAACCAGTACGTTTCTTGATGGGGAGGTGGGAGGGGAAAGAGGTGAGTGCATTCAGTTTTCACGTACAAGTGAGGATTTTCTTTGTTGTAAAGTACCAAAAAGGATTTTCAGTTTCAATGGAAAAGTCAGTTCCTTGCAAGGGAAATTCAAAGTTATTGAAGAGAGTTTCAAGTTCCAGACTTCTGCTGAAGGAGGAAGGGTCTCACATCTCCCAAGTACAAAAAAAATTAGTCTCTTCTCTCTTCTGCTTGTTTATATACTTTTGAACTTAAATTACATAGCAATAATTTATATCAGAGCACTAGATGTGCTGTGTGCAAGCTGCTGCCCAGCAAGGAGCTCCCACTGAAGTCCTGGCAGGATATCATGCCTGGGGACAGGCATAAAGGTGACCAATGTCCCCAGCAAATAAAATGGGATTATTAAGAATTTTAGTTTCTAAATTTTTGGCTAATAAACCTCATCATTATTTTTTAATTAAGAATTCATACATTTATGGTGGCTTTTAATTTCTTGTTTCTCTCAGTGTCATTCAGGCTGATTAAATAACACAGAGTACCACTGTTAAGGGTTTTATTTGTTTCTGCACCTCTCTGCTTGCACAGGAACAGTTATGGATATTTTCTTCTGGCAAACTGAAGGGAAATTTAAAAAAACTACTAAAAGAGAGCATTATTTAATTTCTTGGATGATTTATACAGTCTTTCTTGTGCAATGTGTTTGCTGTGCTATCAAAAATAGAGCTGTTCTTTCACTTTGTCTGGTTCAACGAAATGCTATACTTGGAAGAATACAATTTTTAAAGAGTGACAAGTTTTATTGAACAACTTCTAGACTGTGAGAGAAAGTCAATAAGATATAATAAGATGACAGCAATGTTGATAATATAACAAATCCTTTAATAAAAATAGCAAAGAAATGTAGACACAATATAAATTGAATATACTTCTCTATGACATAGACATGTCTGGTGAATCTGTTAAAAAAAAAAAGAAGAAAAAAGTGTCATTCCAACACCCTGGAATCACAGGGGAAGTCTTCATATAGTAGAGCTACACCTCCTTGACAATGTTTTATAAGGATTTAAGGGTAATTTGCCTCTTGGTATTTTACAAAGTCATTATTGTACTCATACAGGATATTTGGGATAGGAAATCATGAGCAAATTTGCAATTTAAATGCTCTTTTATGATCCTGACCAGGCAGAAACAAGTACAGATGGTGACATTCAGACATGAGTTCATTTGTCATCAGTATAAAGCACAAAGCAGTTACTAAGTTGGGTTTCTTATAGCCATATTAGGAGAAGAGGACTGCTATTAGGGGAATCCCTCTTGAACAACTTGAACCAAAAAAGGGAAGGAGAGAAGATGTGAAATATCACTAATGTTTTATCTAAAGACTGACTGCAAAGAAAAGTGGTTATTTAGGCTGCTATCACGAAAAAAAAAGATTAGAAATTCCTAGTCAAAAGAAGTGACTGGTAAAATGTGAAAACCTCGTATAGCTTTGATTGCAGCTAAAGTTCAGCTAAACTTTACTATCAGTAAATTATGTTGTATGCAGAATACCCAGAATTTAGCAAAGTGTAGATTACTCAGTGGTAAGCCACAATGAGAATGTGTAAAGTACATTTTATTACATATGTATTCAATACACACTGAAAAAGACCAATAGTTTCTTTGATACTCATCAACTCCTTTTACTTACACACTCCCTAATTTTCATTTTCCAACCTCCAGCAGCACAAACTTTGCCTTCTCACAGGGCTGCAGTTCTGTGTGCCTTTCTTATTTGTGGGGATTTCTGTTCTTTTAGGCAGCCAATGGGTTTAGTTGCATTTATGATTAGCATCAGCCTGTGAAAATGAGTTGTAATCGTTGCCTGGTTATCCCTTGAAAAATAAGGCATACTGGAGAAAATTACACCAAAAAAATATTAAAAGAATAAAGAACTTTCCTTTCAAGATGTTTTTTCAGATGTGTAGCAGTTCTGTAGCAGAGGAAATACAGGGAGACACTTAATTACTAATGTAAAATCCTTGCTGTTATTTTCTTTAATTGCTAAAAGTCATGAAAAAAATTAATTTTCCCATACTACCACATGGTTACAGCTTGAAGACAGAAGTTTAAATGAACAGATCCACTAATATGGAAAGGAGGTTTCTACTTAATGCTGCATGCAGCTGAGACTACAGAAAAGATTTAGGTAGAAAACTCATCTTTTCCCAGATTAAAATGAAGAGAGATATCACTAAACAGATATTTTGAAATAGCTAGAAGTAAGATTAAGTAATATCCAGCAGCAGATATATGTTAATTTTCATTTATTCTGGTTTTAGAGACTTTCTTTCAAATTGATGCTTATTTAGCACAGTAGATTTATACCACACAATACAACAAGGCTAAATTGAGAGTTAAGTTATAAATCAGCTAGATTACAGGCAACCACAATAAACCTAATGGATTTAGAATGGCCTAATATATTCAAACAAATTATGTGTTTGATTAAATAACAGTAGCTGACCATTCTGCAGTTATTGTGTAGGATTTACAGCTTTACCACTTTTTAGATTCTCAGAATCTTCATTAATGACAGCAATTCCCTCTGAATCAGGTATTATTTTAATATAGACTACTATGACAATAATACATTTCTGGAGGTGGCTACCTCCTCATAGAGAAATAGTAACAGTAATTTTCCTGGTGATATCATCTTTTCCTGCTCACCCATGCAGTAAAAACGCCCTTCTTGCTTTCATGTTCTGACTGCAGGGGTGTGAGATTCCCCACAGCACTCCATGCTCCCCGCAGCCTCACTATGTCTTGGAAGATTAAAAAAGATTCTGCATTTAAATGCCCATGCCCTTCTCTGTTCCTCAGTAGAGAAAGAACTGACTCAGCCAGGGAAATGGTGATGTAACAGCCAATGATTAAATAACATCACATCACAGGAAAGCACCTATCCTTTCCTGATTACAGCCTGCATGAATGACTTTATTCCTGATTCAGGCCTCAAGTATAATTCTACCTTCTGATAATAATGACATCTATTCATTTTTTACATTAAAATTATTTGCTCAGGTTGGTCTGGGAATTAAGGAAAGTGAAAATCAGATGAAAGGGAAAATCTTATTATAACATATTTGTTTTGTAACATGAGACCCCAAAACAACAGGTTTTGTATAACACAGCACTGAAGAACACAAGACTGAAGGCTCCTGCAGAAAAAGGAAGCTTCCTGACAAGCTGTTTGCACCTTTGGAGCTATTCTAATACAGGGACTTCTCCAAAGGCCATCATCTTATAGATTTGCATAGATTTATAGTTAGTGGGAACAAACTGCGGCTGTCATTTCACTGCTCTCACATTACACATTTTTCATTCTCTCTGCCAGCAGCAATGGTGCTCCTTTTTCCACCTGAGGAGCTCCTGGAGAGGTCTAGTCTAAGGCACCCAACTTAAATCGGTTTTTATAAAACTCTCACAGGGAGTCACGTTCACAAGGATTTCTTACCACCTAAATATATTTTCATTTTATTTTTATGTTAATACATAAACATAAAAATATGTTTATTTTTGGGATGTTTGCTCACATATTTCAGTCTACATGGATGACTAATTTAGAACAAGAATAGTTCAAGGTAAAAAAATATGAAATGAAGTTTCTGATTTTAAATGGAAGCTTGAGATAACACCGAGAAACAAAGCAAATTAATATTACAGATGTTAGAATTGCAAATGACATAGAGGTGCTGTTAGATAAATAGTGCTGCTAATTCTTCGCTAAGTGTTAGACACTGTAAATCATTAAGATATTTTTTCTCTAGTAGAAGCAATTTCAGCTGGCTGATGATTTTTCTGTAGAATTAAAATAATTCCCTGCAATAGAAAAATTGCAGAAAGGACTTAATTTTCCAACTACAGGCTTTTATGAAATAATTTATCTGGAAAAACGTTAACTTTCTTATCATGCTCCAAAGAATTCTTACACTATGGCTTTCTTTGTAAATCACCCCTTTGCCAGTAATTACTTCTAAGAACTCTTCGTAAAGTATTTACTCAATGCTAATTTGTAAAGTAGACTATTTAAAGAATATGCTGATATATTGACTGAGGAAAGTGTGACCTAAAAAACAATAGAGAATCAAGGCATCTAACCTAAACTTCAGAGTTTATATGGTTTTAAACCATGTTTCTTCTATAATTAAACCTAAGCAAATTTACTTTTTATATTAGCTTAGTAATGCATTGTTAAACCACAATAAAACCTTGCATGGACATCGTGATTCAAACTATATCTAGCTCATATCAATATGAATTAGTTTAATTCTAGTTTTAACCAATATAGTAAATCTTTCTTAAATATCCACAGGGTTTTAGAGGTTTTTAACAGCATTACTTTAAAATGGCTTCTTGTCAAACCTACATGACTTTCAAATGCAAGTAAAGGTGCTTGAAACTCGGAGTAACCCTCTCACAGCGTTTCAGAGCTGTGAGATGAGATGAAATCAAATCATATACAAGATTTGCAGCCACAGGCAATCAAAAAACAAGGGAGAAATAATTGAGGCTGTAACAACATCAGCTTTGATACCAGTGTCTGCTGCCTTCCCAACAGGGTGGTGTAAGGAAGCCTGTGCAAGCAGAGAATGATCCCTAATTCTCATAGCACTCAAATACCAGAATCCATTTTATGCCATTTCTCCTTCTTCCTTCCTTCACAGGAGGGAGAAAAGTATTCAAAAGCACTGAAAAAGCTAAGTTAATTCCCTAAGATACTGGGAAGCTTTAAAAAGCTTTTAGCTCTTCAGAAATACCACCAAAAAATCCATACAGGTCCATTTCAGGAAGGGCAGAGAGGAGATCAACAGATCATATGCAGTTGAGTGATACTTTAAAAAGAAAAAAAGTAAAAAAAGTAGTGATACACCAGTTCAAGAAAAGAGCAATACACTGTGTCTAAGATGTTTTCAGGCACATTACATTCTACTGAAGTGTCAAGAATAAACATTAGCAACCGGGGAAATGGAATTCATGCTGAGAGAGTAATGCAATGTCCAGTACAGTTAAACCACAAAGAATAGTAACTACCAAATTACGACATGATATTTGCCTGTGCCCACAGCTCAGTGGGAGATCCAGAAGCAGCTGCTGCCGCTGTGATTATGCACCATTTAGAGCTCCTATTTAGTAGCTTTGCTCACAGAGCATTGCAGGATCTTCAGTGGACCCTTAATCAGCTGATTGCCAGATTTTCCAGTGCAAAGAAGGGTTGAGAAGCACTGCAGCATCTCACCCCCACATACACACCCTACACCACCCCACCTCTTCGAGTGTCCTGGCAAACTGGTTAGTTTGCCTTATGTCAGGGATCTTTGCTTAAAGTTTTTTCTGCATCACACCCACTCACGATCAGCTGAGTGGCACATAGGGGACCATATTTAGATTAGTGAATCTGGCCCTTAATTTCTAAATGTTGTCACTGATTTGGCTTTCTGTAGCCCCATTGATATGGTGTAAACTAATAGAAAACTTCTGCACTTGCTATTTTGTAGTTTCAGGTTTGTGCATAAAGAAGCAATTATTTCAAATATCAGCTCCTTTTAATAACTCTGGGCACACTTCTTTGAAAAGTTGTCTTTGTATTGTTTCTGATTAGATAGCTCTAAATTTAAGTCATCATACTTTTACACTTAACATTTGTCATAAAATAGCTCATCCACTGATGCACTGTGATTAGAGAGAGATAATATTGACAGCTCATGAGTCCAATGCAGAAGTTTACAGAGGTAAATAGAGGTTAATTACCCGAAGATTAGTTGAATAATCCCACTGTAATGAAAGCTAATGTAAAATGCTCAATAAAATCATGTTAAAGAATAGACTTCTAATGTTGAGTCATATACTGAACTAACCAAAAAGGGAATTTTGTTTCTTTTAAAGTGTCACATGTGGAACCTTCAAAAAAGAAAACCCTCATTACCAAAACTTAATAGCTCCCATTGTTCTCTTTCTTAGACTATCTTCAGGGTACCTCAGTAGATACTGGGCATAGTTCTTCAAAAAAAGTGTTCACCATAGCTCATAACATGTTTACAACTAAATATTAGTTACTAGGGTAACATGATGTTAATATTAAAGTACATATAAATAATATGGGTTCCTTTCAAGAAATTAAAATTAGAATTTACTTTTAAATAGGATATGGAAACTTATAGTTTCTACACTGAGTAAATTAGTTGGTGGTATGCTTTAGGGTTTTTAAACTTATTTTTTTTACTAGTTTGATAACAATATTTTTATACCAAGCAGACTAAATAAATAAGGCATGTCCTTCTGAGTGCAGTATAACATCTCTTTTTCCATTTTGGAATTTAGCTGAGTAAGGAACTGTTCTAAGGCATCTTTATCCAATTTTTATATCTCTTTAAAAAAACACTCAAAGCCTGACTAAAACATTCTTTGCCTTGGCTACAAAAGTAACATCCTCTTAGAATTGTAGGATACTATTCCTCTCCCAGATGGACATCTTTTAATCGTTACATGGAGAGCTTACACTGAACTGTCTTTGTTTAAACAGACCACTCAGGCTTTTATCTAAATCCTTTGTGTGAGCCTCTGGAGAAATGATTTTACAAAACTTATCCATACAGCGTTTGAAATGATGAAAACTCTTGCACAGTTGGCATATGAAGACTAATAACAAAGTACCTACTCAGAATGTAAAAATTTTGGTTTCTCTTTTCATGAATACCTGCTTATAGAAAATGACGGTATAAAGTCAAGGGAAATGGTGTTATAAAGGAAAGGAGGTTTTAAATCAATTTGTTTGCTTGAGGTTTTTTCCTGTGTTTATAAGAGGCTGAACAGTACCATTTAAAACATGGTAAGACTATTTCGTTTGGTTTGGTTTCTTGAATGAGATTTTATGAGTATTTTCAAAAATTTCACTAGGAATTCTTTTTTATATTCTGAATTTTAAATACTCTACTCAAGCTCCATAATTATCCAAGAAATAATATACAATTGACTGGATTTTTAGCCTTAAAATACAGGAGATTAGGTTTAAGGTATCTCAATTATTGTCCTTTCTGAGGCCATAACATCAATAAGTTGCAATTCACACCCTCACAGCTGAATTCTAACTCTACCTGGGTTCTACTTCAAAACAAAGCAAATATCTAAACTTGCTTAACCTAAGCAAGGGATGCAGATAACTTAAACTATTCTTTTAGATTTTCCTCTAAATTATATTAAGAACAATCATTTCATTATTAAAAATGATGAATATTAAAAATGATGAATAGTAAAAATAAATAATGCAGATCCTCTTCAGGACATCAATACATTTTAACTCAGGCTTTTTAAAAATCACTGCAACAAATCACAGTGTAATCAACGACTTTAATTATTTGTTGCCTGTACTAAAGTATGCATTTGAAAAATGCAAATACAGTACTGCTTAGGTCAGTATAGTTAAGTTATGCTGGAGCCATTGTAAAATTTTTTCTGTCTATAGACTCTTATCCCGAGTATTTGGATGTGTGAATTAACAGAGTTATGATTATTTGGCTGATATGTTGGTGAATGAGCAGAAAGGAAAAGCCAAGCCAAGGATACTTACTGTCTTTCTAAAACTGCTGTTAAACAGCTTATCAAATATTTTGAGTGGGATTACTGCTTGTATAGTTAACACTGAACTTTTTTAATAAGGAAACGTTTGCAATACCAAGCAATTTGGTCTTTTTTTCTCATTACAGTAATTGCAAAAGAATTGGCATAGAAAATTACCTAATAGATTTCTTTTCTCTACACCTCCCAGAACATAACCATCTGCCTCCATCCACACCTCCCCCCTAAAAAAGCTACTAGTTGCATTACATGGTCACCTGTTAGCACTTTCTGTGCTATAAAAATTGACTGAAAAGATCCAGAGATTCATAGTTAAGCCTTTATGCCTTAACAGAAATGGAAATATACTTAAAACTGCCTTTGTCTGGAAATCTAAAAAATCTAAAAAAAAAAATCTAAAAAAAAAAAAAAAAAAAATCACCTTTCCTCAGTATAAAGTGACAATACATACAGGTTTTGGGTTATTCTTCTCATTGTTCTACATTATGACCCCAGATCACTAATGAAAGTAGCTAAGACAGACTGGAAAGCATATTCCCAACCAGGTCAATAAGTCCTAAAGGAGGAATCTGAAGAATTGTGAGAAGTGGTAGAGAAAAGTGTCAGCAGAGGCAAATTCCTTTCTACTGTTGTTATGCAATAAAGGACCACAAAAGTGGTCATTAAATACAGGTAACAGAATTTACCACCTGAAGTGACAAACTTTAGCAATAATTTTCAAATGTAACTGTTTCTAAACAAGACTCTGTGTCTACTATTAAAATGCTGATGATGGGAAGCACAGTAGTGGTGGCTGGTTTTTTTTGTGACAGTGTTCCCTTCCAGTCTGAGTATGAATATACTTCTGCATTTACCACATTTAATTATTGCTTATAAAGAAATTAACAGAAGTACAGACTCACCAATTACCTTAGTATACCTGAACACATTCTTATTTTTCTTTCTAATCCTCTCATCTTCAGTGTTAGATTGCCATAAAACAGTAAGTGCACACTTCAGACATCAAAATTTATCTCCAACTTCTCATCAAATTAAAATTGCACACCATTTTTCAATCCATCAGTCTTTTGATTGACACAGATTGTTAGCTTTCACACAGTAAGACTTGAACACAAGCCAAATGCATATCATACATTCACTGACTTGGCAGGAACATGGCTGCACAGGCCAGTTTTGGGAGCTGTTAATCCAGCCCTGGCCCTCAGTGCCTAAATTTCCTTTTAACATCTGTTATTCAGCAATAAACGCACTGGACTGTGAAAAACAGGTTCATATTGTATGAATGTTCTTGAATCCCCTGTTTGGGAATTTGCATGTGGTGCATAGCTAAGTCCATGGCTGGAATCAGTTTCATCCGTTGAAGCAGATGAGTTGAAAAACACATTCAATGATATCAGCTGTTCCTTTTATACAGGTATGCAGATTACTTGGATTTCAACATCCTTTTAGAATAGCTCTGGCAAAATTCTCCCCCCACACACATTTTTTTTTTAAATATATCTTTTGATTTGCAAAGAAAAAACATACAAGTTCTCATCTTTCTCAGAGTTGAAAAAAATAGTGTCACACAGTAAAATGTTATGCAGCCCTGAAGAGATCATCCTATTTCCTTGAGCCAGTGAATCCTATCTAAATTTATATTTCATATAAACTTTGCCAAATATCCCAGTCTGAACCTGAGTTTAATCACAAAGTTTTCAGCAGCTTTAACAAGTATCTTAATTGCATTGTACCTATTAATTTGTAGCACAAAGAATATGCAAAAGCAAAGTATATTTATTTCCTAATGATACAAATCAACAAGGTAGATACCCTCATAGCAGCTAAATTCTATAATTAGTAACTTAGAAATTTGTGTAAGAATTTTCAGGCTTGACTTGCAGAGCTGACTTTACAGAAAAGTTCTCCCTTTATTATTTACACAACAGAGCAGCACATCCCCCTCACACCATCAATTGCTGTCTCCTGGTAACAAGCACTACAAACTATCTAAAATTGCCAGCACCTTCTGGTTGGTTTGGGTTATACAGTTATAACTGTATAACTGAAGTACATGATACATTTGTTTTAGTTCTCTTTTCAGTATCTACCAACATGACTGAAATGAAATCCTGTTGTAACTTTTGAAATCCAAATGACTTTAAGCGTGAGTGTAATTTCTTCTTCCTTCAAACCCCCAGGGGTTTGCTGCTTAGGCTTAAGTCTAAATTTTGGTGCAGTTGTGGGACCCCAGGTCAGACAGCTGTGTGGAAAGAGCTGTGCAGAATGAACCATGAGAAGCAAGGTCTGCCCTACCCTGCAGTTCTTGTCCCTTGTCCTGGCCAAGCTGTGCCACAGCACTGCTACAGACCTGTGTGGTACTCTCAAGGCCTGCTTTGGTCACCATGAGCAGGGGGGGACTGTGGGGACAGAGTTTGGCAGTCATGTCTCCATCCTTGTCTGCCTCATTGTCATCCTCAGCTGTTGGCTGACCTTGATCTCTGTAACACTCTGCCCTTGATGCAGCTTGGTGGAATTCTGCTGTGTCCTCAGACACAGGAGGATTGAGTCTTACCTTGATTGCATCCTTGAGGAAATATCTTTCAAATCTGTGTGGTTAGTTCTTATAAGCCTAAGCAAATACTGTGGAAAGGTTAGCTTAGGACTGATAAAAAATTCACAAGAACATTATTTAATTTCCGTGTTCTCTCTCATTCTCTTCCAGGGAGGAATGTATAAGTATAACATACTTATATTTTTTTCCAAAGAAGGTCACTAGCATGAGAAACCCAAATTGCTCTTAGGTGTCCTTCCTTATTACCTCAGTAGTAGGTGTATATAAGCATATGTAGGTGAAATATTACAGATACTCCTCACTGTATCTCTCCAATGGGCAGCATCAGCAGCATAATTATCTACATCAGCAGCCTAACATCTACAAGACATCTCCTGTGACTGTTGGACCAAACAGATGATGGCTATGGGGAAGTTTCAGCCTGAGAAGCTTGGGAAAGCCACACACATGCAGAAGTTCTGTGACATAAACCGTGCAGTTGTCCATTGTGGACAGCATTGACTGCATAAGGCTCTGACTTAGAGCAGGGAAGTCTAGTTTAGAAGTTTAGAAGATCTTTATGATCACCATTACTCATTGCTCTGCATTCCCTGGTATTAACTTAGAGAATGCAGCCTGCAGTCTAATTCTTGTAAAACATCCCTCAGCAGAGGGATTTGGATGCTCTCTTTTCTTGAAATATAGTTTACCCGCTGCAGACTGTACTGTTGAATTATGCAAAATAAATGCCAAAATAAGGCAATAATAATGTAGAATGAGGTTAGAATGCCAAAAGAAAATAATTTTCTTGAAAAGCAGTGTCACATATAATACTATAAAGTATTTTTCAGTAAACAACTGAAGGAAAAAAAAGGAAAGAAATCCTGAAATAAAAGAAACCCATTATATATTTCTACTGAAAACCAACATATGACCCAGAAGATACCTACGTTTCTATTTGTTAGAAGTCATCTCCAAGTTTTATTTTGAGTTTTCGGTAATGAAACCTTAAGCTCTGACAAATGGTGAAGCTGAACATTTCTATGAAATAGCTTGCCTTCAGAAAGCAACATGAGGGCAAAAGATAGTACATGATATGGATAGATCAAAAAGATATAATAAAACCCTCTTATTTTTATTACAGCTGCTATACTGGTAAGTAACTTACTGCAGATAGGAAAGTGAAAGTCTCCCACAGAAGCAGAATAAACATTAAATTGATGGCACTGAACGATTCACGACCTCATTTTCTGTGATGTAGAAATCTGGACGTAAAGTCAAAATATAGATTACCTCCCTTGGAGAAGTTGCAGAGACAAGCCATTATGAGGAAATCCTTCCTAAAGGAGAAAAACATGGGGTTTGATAATGTGGGAATTCACAATATTCTGTAGGAAGTGAGATATATTTTTTTCCCCAGACATTTCAGAACCGTTTAAATGTATGGCACAGACATTTTTCTCTCCACTGATCTTACCAGACTCTTTTTTATTACCCCACAGGGGTAGTTTTCACTTAGTATGCACATAATTCCTACAAATTTTACAGGATTTATGCTCATGCATCAAAGATAGAAGAGATATCTTTGATCATATGTCTACATATTCTTAGCAGAGAGACTTTAAAAACAGGTAGAGGATAAGCTTTGCTAGTTCTGTAGTTTATTCTCTGAATCCTAAGTGTGGTAAGTGCTAAGACATTTACAGGGGGAAAAGATGAAACCACAGAAAAGGGAGAGAAAGACAGCTTAATACCTTACAAGTAAGAATGAGATATTAACAGATTTCATTTGCTAACAGAATAAAACCTAGTTCCAAAACATTGTTTGTTTTCCTGAGGGTTTTATATTTTCAGCCATCTTTATCATAGTGTGTTTTTCTAATGGTTTTGGATAAACTGAATATGCATTCCTTCATCAATATCAAATTTAAGAAAAAATTTGCATTATTTCCCTTATTGTACTAAATATACACACAAAATAATATGAAATATTTTTTCAGTTTACTGAAATACTGCTAATCTGCACTCAAGCAACTTTGATAATTCAGGACAAAAAGGAGTATTGTATATGACAGCTCTACATGTTATAAGGTTTCAGGTAACATTACTAAAAAAAAAATTGGATTTTTTTTTTATATAAATGGATCATGTGTAGAAAAAAATCATAAAAGGCTATTACTTATTACTATATTGTAGTAATAATAAGTTATAAGTACATTTCAGTTGATTCATGGCCAAAAGAATAAATACTATAAAACAAAAACCTCAAAGAGGAAACTGTTCATGTGTATATATGTAGAATCTTACCCAAGGTGGTCAAGTAACAGTTACAGTAGCTGCATTTATAGCAATATTAGAAGATGAATGAGGATCTAAAATGAAATCCAGAAATAAAGAGTTCCTGCCAAATAAGGAATTTCTAAGAAACATTCATGTCAAGGCAGTTCTAGTGAGGTTTTTTGTTGCTTTCTTTCACTATAGGGAATATGGCCACCCCTTTTCCCCAAAAACCCTTTTTACTCACTCTTCATTTAATTCACAGGTAATCAAACATTATCTGGTATCTGAGGTACTAGGCAAACAATTTAATCACTTCTGGCATTAGGAAAGATATTGTGAAAGGAATTTAATTTAAAATTATGAATGCATATATTTTACTTTTTGAATTTGAGCTCCTGAAGTTCCACCACATACTGTTTTATGCTGACTTTGTAATTGACTTACATTATGTACACGACAATCAGGGTTTCAACCTGCCATTCCTTCCAGTCACTAACAAGTCCTTGTCCTAAAGAAATAAAAATTGAAGAATATCACACAATGAATAGACACAATTTATTACTCAAGGATTTACTATTTACAGTGATTGATTAGGATAACTGTATGTTTACTTTCATGACTCTGACCTCTGGAACCGAGGAAATGGCTGGATTGACAACATTGCCTCATAGTCTAAACTTCTAGATTGTCCTGAGTTAGGGAGGGCTTGCTCAAAGTGAAAAGAAAAAAAAATGAAAATATAAGTTATTTATTTTTATGCTAGTATTGTATTGTTTCTCTTTTATCTGCACTTTACTTACATCAGTGACGAAGGGTTAATGCTTATTTCTGTATATGATTTCCAGATCTTGCAATTTAGAGTCAAGGCTGCAGAATAACCCAAATTAATGACTGTCAAGTATCATATTTAAAACAGTTTTAAAAGTCTACAAATACAGTATCTATTGATATCATCTGTTCTTTAGCAATGTTTTACAAAAGCCACAGAGCTGGCTGACCCTGAAAGCTGACATGTTCAATATTAAATGTTATTACTTCAATGGCTGAAGAAAGTGAGTGGTGTTATTTACTAATGCTTTGCCTTTACAGGGGAAAGCTAAACTGAATGAGCCAGGAAAGCTACTATCTGGACTGAAAAAATTGCAAAATTGTGCTTGTCAAATGATTAAATGGTGATCAAGCTTTGTCAAAGAATATGAGCTCATGTCAGCATTAATTTCTTCCTACTTCCCATTTAACCCTATTTCTTGAGAAGAGCATTTCTGGAGCAACAAAACTGATTTGCCTATGTGATTTCTATGAAATTCCTAAAATAATCTGATAGATTTAGACAGTGACTTGCAGTAAATCAGTAAACAGCCTAGTTTAGTAAAGGGCCAAAGTAAGTAACATAATTAACACAAAATCATAAAATTTTCTTTCATATAAATAAATCATGTGCAAAAAATCATAAAACCACTGTTTCTTTGACAGTACACAGTTTTGCCTTTTTTCTTTTTTTCTTTTTTTTTTTTTCTGTC
Source organism: Cyanistes caeruleus (assembly GCF_971803275.1). Classification (NCBI taxonomy): domain Eukaryota; kingdom Metazoa; phylum Chordata; class Aves; order Passeriformes; family Paridae; genus Cyanistes; species Cyanistes caeruleus. The sequence continues at coordinate 41,505,387 of NC_141701.1, forward strand.
AGGATAAGGAGCTTGATTACAATCAGGAAAGGCCAGACTAAAAGCTGCTAACTTGATGGTCATAATAATAATCCCTTATTCTTGCTTTTTCCCTGTATGGATGTACTAAGGAGGGAAACAATTTTAGCACAGGCTTTTAAGTTCACCTATTCATTCTCATAATAACTGATCAACATGAGCAACAGGAAATGAAAATCCAAGTTGAAAGGGAACCTTTTTTGAAAGTACAATTCTTAGGTTCTTTAGTCCAACACATTTTAACACACAAGAAAAGGAATCAGTAGGATTTCAGTGGTAGGTTTTGTAATAATCAAGAGAAGTGTTTCTCTCTGTGAAGTATAACCATTTTAGGGAAAGACTTGCAGAACTACATTAGTTTTAAGTAACCTCCAGGAAGGAAACCAGAGGTATTTAAAAGTTTACTTTAGAATTGATAATTGTTTAAAACAGGTAATCTCCTGTAGAATACATAAACAATTTAAAAACACTATATATTATATTTTATCTAATAAGGAAACATACAGATAAATGAGTCAAGGTTTTCAGTGTTTTACAGAGTACGTGATATGAAAATATGCAATAAACAAAGAGGTCAAAGTTACAAATTTTATGTGAAATTTGTCAAAAACTTCTCCAGTTTTGAAACAACAGGGTTTTTTATAGAAATAAAAATCAATATTTTATTTTCTATTGCTATGTAATATGTTTTAAAGGGTTATTTTAATTGGCATGCTACAGGCTGCTGATAGAGAGGGAGTCCAAGAACTTCTAATGGGAAGGGACTGGAAATGAGGTATTGCTTGGGTTTTCTCACGAAAAGCTTACAGATTGAAAAATGTCCTTTACCACATTTTTACTAAAATGGAGATCAATCTTCCTTTCCAAACACTCCAGTGTCATATGATCTATGTGATATATTTTATTTTACAACAGGGCATGATTACTCTGTCAGTGGCTTCCAAACACCTAATTATTTGCAGAATTATTTATTTTCAGACTGTTTAAAACCAAAGCTGTACTTAAACTTATGTCTTGGAGATTCATCATGCTTGGATAGATAAGCAATAAAATGAACTCTAAGGTGAGTATAATTTTGAAGATCTGAAATGTATAGCTATGATTTATAATTATCTTCTCTGTGTGTCACCCAAAGGGAGAAATTATTAGATAAAAGGATACTGTAAAGTGGTTAATGTGGTTGGATTTTCAATGAACTTAATAAAAAATGCCTACATTTTTTAGGTTTATAGTAGGATCAATGACAGCTAAGGTTTTTCTATTTGGTTAGCAATATCCCTTTTCAAAATTAAATCTAAATTCCACACTTTGTGGAAAAAAAAATCCTCTCTTCAAGGATGATTAAAGGTGTCCTTGTTTTCACCTGCAAGGGTTTATGTAAGAAAAACCAATAGAAGAAGAACAGAAAGACTGTCAAGCTATTTTACAGCACTGGATATATTAAATCATTCAAATTGATATCATCATCTGCTTTGTCAACATTCTACAAAGAATAGCCAGATTCTGGGAGAAACAGACACAGGAGTAGACATAAACTGATCATACCAGCAATCCCACATTATAATAAAAATATTGCTTAATATATTAATAATCAGCCTTTAAAAAAGAAAAATAAAAATCTCAAAAAAAAGGAGCAAGACCCAACAAAAAAAGTCTTCCAAGCCAACGATCACCTAATAGCATTTGATATAAATTACTTACACAGAGATGTTCCTCTGCAAGACTCGGTTGAAGAAGACGAAGGTGCTGAAGATAGAGCACCAAATGGGTGGAAAGTAAAACTTAAATTTGAATTTCTCTAGAGCTACAAAGTTGGTTACAACCTTTCTAGTGATTTGATCTTTATTTTTGCAGTTATTTGTTAAATTCCTTCCAAATAGATGTAAATTCGAGAAGCAAAAATCATGAGGATTTTTTTTATCCAGGGAAAATATTTCTGCAATTATTTAAAAGAAAATATCCAATTTAACCTCGTGGTAAACAGGAACAATTTTACTATTTTATTTAGATTCATGTTAGATTGAATAAGTGGCAACCAGTTTCCCATACCTTATGTCAAGGAGCACTTTCCATAACTACTTTCTTACTACCTTGTGGTCATTTGCTCTCTTGGGAAGTCTTCCTGTGTACAGCAAAGAAGCAGATGGAAGAAACTGAAATTTGTTGCAATTCAAAAGTCAGTAAAAGTGGGAATAAACCCATGAGAAGAAACATAGAATGGTTTGGGTTGGAAAGGACCCTAAAGACCATCTAGTTCCAACCCCTCTGCCACAGACAGGGACACCTTCCACTAGAGCTGGTTTTTAAAGCCTCATCCAACCTGGCTGTGCACCCTGCCAGAGATGAGGCATCCTCAGTTTCTCTGGGCTACCTGTTTTGTCCCTCACATCCTCACAGTAATCACACACAAAAGAATAACATGGTTGGAAAGACTTATTTACAAAATCTTTTATTCCTGTTCTGTTTTACCTTGAGTTTTTGTAGGTACTTTAAGCTTCTTCAAAGTATTACTCATGCCTTTTACTGTTCTAATAAAACCCATACTTTGCAGGTAAGAGCTCTTCTCTCTGCAAAACCTGTTGTTTAAAAAAAGGGAAAATGGTAGGTGAAGCTTTTTCTACATGCTTTTTCCAAATGTCAAGGCACATTTTAATAGTATCCAGAACCAGAATGTTTGTTTCATGTTTCCTTGTCTCCAGTGTACTTTTTCTGTTCTGTTTTTTAATTCTTTTGGAGTAAGACAAGTTTTATCCTTTTCTGCCAAAGCTACTGTCCTGGTTTGAGTACCCTGATGTGTATTAACAGTCATACTCCAAAAAGCCAGAAGAGAATATTTTATACAGAAAAAAAAGGTGTCTTTTCAATGTTATCCTAAATATTATTTTATGAACTTTTAGATGATTACATATGAGCAGATAAGATTATTTTTAATATATGTTCAAGAAAATATACTATAAAGGTAAAATTAGGAATCCTCTGGTTTAAGAAGTCAGGTATTTTAACTATAAAAATGTTTACCTGATTTTCTTTCTATATCTGTCAGAATGCAGAAAAGACAGGAAATTTTCCCATCATAAATCTATAGAGAAGAATGATGAAAGTCAAGTTAACATAAATCCTGTTTTTCCAAGTATGTAATTTACCAGTGTGTTAATTTTTCTGAGAAGTCTGTGTGGGGAAGTCAAAGAGGAAGTGAGGATTTACAGTGGGGAAAGTGGGAGATGTCTGAATTGCTTCTAGAAGCAGTATTAGAAGATTGAAACAAAAGATGACTCTAGCAGAATGATTTCTTCTTTGCTGTAAACCCAGGAGAATGAAGTTATCTTAAGGAAAGAGATAAAATTAGTCATTCAACCCTCATATACCAATTGTATATTAGAAGCTGAGCAAGGATAGAATTGAATGATTAATTTTTAAAGTTTTTATAGAATCAATGAAAGGACAAAGCAAGTTTAAATTTTATGAGATTAGGATTGGCTTGGATTACCTCATTAGAGGTAACTGGCAGGACTGCTTTAAGCCACCCCTGGTTACATCTACAGTGAGTTGATATAGCTGTGCCAAACAGGACAAGCTTGTTCCTTGCTGAGCCCCATTAAATCCATATGGTCATTCAGAGAGGCCTCAGCTGCAAATGTACCACTGTTCATAGTCTCAATCAGTGCTAGGGCTACCTTCAAGCTGTCTGCTCCTGGCACCAGCACTGACTGTTTTCCTAAAAGTAATATGGTTGAAATCATGTCATATAGCCAGGAGGTTACCAAGCTGGATAAACTTGGAGTGTGATCAAACTCAGAAGAAAGTTCTTCACTCTGAGCATATAGAGGAGATTTGTTTTTACATATTCTTTTCCCATCTAAAAAATCTAACTTATTTCCTTAAAATATTGGTGGTAATAGTGTACATGCTGATAAAAATTACACTGGCAAAAAACAAAAATTAAAAAAATCCCATTTTCTTAAAGCAAATGCAGGAAATAGAAAGCAGAACCCCCTCCAAGCTCTGGAAATTCTTGGATCCCACTGACAAAAAAAGTATAAGACATTTCACAGTCTCCATCATTTTGCTGCCTTCTGTACTGTCAAAGACACCTTTGGTACCACAGCTGAAGAATATGTAAGCCTGAAGTGAAGGTTATGTAATTAGGAATCCATGCTGGTAATACATCACCTCTTATGTTCTTTTAGTATAAATTAGTATAATTTTAATAGTTTCTATTTCTGGAACTCAAACTCAGAATTCAGACATGAATAGCAATAAACTTTAAAAAGTCAACATTTATCTTTTTGATATCCAAGAAGAAAATAATTTAGAATATGAAGCTCCATGAAAATGGGATTAGATGGGAGTTAGCTTAAGTCTTAGGTCTTGAGAACAGATGGAGATGAGAGTGAAGTCCTTACTTGCACTAAGCTTTTAAAATCCAATAAGTGTCCTCAAGGACTTTGTTTTATAATAAATTTTGCAGAAGATACAGTTTTTTATAGTGAATTGCATTTTAAGGTGAGGTGCTTCAATTTTGTAAGAGTTGTATTTTAAAGGACATTCATATCCACAGGTAAAAGACCTACATTATTTTGGTTTTGCAAAAAGGAGCTGAACATGCATTAGTACTTCATAACCCTATAAAAAGCTGTGGACAATTACTTCTTATAGCTAAATGGAAGAAACTCAGATAAATAGAATCAAGGAGTCATATAATTGTTTGGATTGGAGTGACCCTAAAGATCATCCATTTACAACATCATAGCCTTGGGCAGGGACACCTTTCATCAGAATAAATTGCTCTGTGCCCTATCACATCTGGTCCTTTGATATATTCATTTTTAGGGGTTTTGGCAGCACATTACCAAAAACGGAACATAAAAGCAAACCAAAACAATAAAGTTTTCTTAACTATTTAAGTCAATATGTATTGTGATTATATCTGTTGCACATACAGTTAGGAGAGAATTACTTAAGGAATATAATTAAAAGAAGTTAACAAGTCCCATAATTCATATTGGGTTAAAAGAAGATGAATTATAATTGAAAACAAAATATAATTCATTTCATTGACAAGGATGTTCCCATTTAATGTATTTTATACTTAGCTGTTTGAAAAGCAGAGTATCTTTATTAAAGAACTTTGGAAACATTCATCATAACTTTGCCAAAGGTTTGTCTTTTCTATGACTTAACAAAGAATAAATATTTCTGCATATTCAAAAATATAATGGTAAAAAAATATAATGGTAAAAAAGATTATTTTTTAAAAAATATAATAGATTATAGATTTCACACAAACTTATCCATTTCATTTCTCAAGAATTCAAATACACAGTTTTTGAAGCTACAGTTGTCAACTGCAGGTAAACTGTCCACTGGAGCAATTTTAGTTGTTTAGATAATATTCCTCTTGTTCCACACATAGCTGTGTCAAGTATAGGCACTAAAGAAACTTGATCCAAGTGCACATATTTATCCATATCTGTACAGTTATGATATATATCCATTCTTCCATGCAATAGTGCTTCAGAGAAAACAGTTTTTAAATTAACTACTCAGGAAGAGTACTGTCATGATCTTATTCCTTTCTGCATAAGTATGAGGATGCAAACTTATTTCCATGACTGCAGCAGTCCTGTACATCATAAGGCTAGTGCTCAGTTAATCGTGACTTTACCAATTTTTCTCTCTTTTCAGTTTGCAAGCCTTAGACCATTTTATTCTCTCTTTTGTTAAATGAAGCTTAAAAAAACCACCCAAAACTTCACTCCCAGCTGACTGCTTTTCTGAGATGATGTAACATGTCGACGTTCATTTTCTAGATGGGTCCAAAGGCAGAGAAGGCACAGGTCTTTTACAATCTTCTAAAAAAAAGGAATTTAAGTGTATTTTATTTTAGCATTTGCTGACAAAATATCTTTAAGAACATAGGCATAAGTGATTAGGTTAAAAGTCATTTCAGAGGACTCTATAAAAGGTTAAGCAATGATTTTATCTGCACAGCTGTAAGCATACAAAATTTCCAGATGCCCAACTAGGCAAAAAGGCTGTGAAATGAAGAAAACAAGTGATGATGTACAGAAGGCTCTTCCCAGCATAGTACACAGCGTAGAATATATTCAACACTGGTTGGAGTCTTGCAAGTTTTCTTCTCAAACTCTACTTGGTCCATAAAATACAATATTTCTTTCAGTCTTAGGACTCATTTTTTTAACAGTAAGCTCAAAAGATTAATTCTATTTTTTTTCAAACCCTAGTTGCAGCTTCACAGTGCCTGGAAAATGGAAATGTTTTCCTTAAATTATCCAGTATGCAGAAACAAAAAAAAAATAGAACTATTTTTGGTTAATCTTTCCCCAGGAACATTCAATGCAAGGGGCACCCTCATTACATAAGATGTTTGAGGAAACATGTTTTATAAGCAACTAATGCAGGCTGATCACAAGAATATCAGCACTGCCCAGCATCAACATGACTGAAATGGAAACTTAAAGGGAGCTTTAGATACTGACACGGTAACTTCAAAGATTTACGCAAATATTCAAAATAATATGACTCAGAATCAAAAAATTTGGAAAAGTGTTCTGAATGTGATATTCTGGAGGGAACTCAGAAAGAAATTACATTGTCTTATGTGGAATAATTCCTTTTGTATGACAGAATGTGAAGGTCACTGTGACAGAAAGCTTTATAGCACAGTATTAGGCACATAATGTGTAACAATGCATACAAAATCCTGCCCTTCTTCACATTATTTCTGATTTAATTCTTTGGTACTAAATTTACATCTCTGATAACAAAAAAAAATTAAAAATTAAATAACATTCACACAGAGAGCATTTTGTATTGCATTTAGTAGAGCAAAGTTTTGCCCAGAAATTCAAGACTTGCATTGCAACAGAAACAACAATCAGTTACTTTGCATTTAAACAAGTAATTAGGTAAAGAAAGGAGAAGACATTTTCATATTGGTATGTTATGTCAGGTATTTTAAAATTATTCCCGTGGAGTTAGTCAAAAGGTTTGGACACTTAGAGTCTTCAGAAAACCTAAGTGCAACTGCAGGTGAGACCAAAATTAAATCAGGTTTTAAAAATTCGTGATCCTGTTGTCCAGCTGACTATTTATTTACAATTATATTTCGAAAACACTCTTGGCCCCAGATCAAATTTGTCAGTGCCAAAGCTGGCACTACTTCTCACAGGTTATTACAGTTAGATGAGACAACCTTATTTGAGGCACCCAAATCTAGGGAATAGCAACGTACTCTAAAATACACGTTTCAATCAAGATATTTATATGAGTGTGTACATTATATAGATATATGCACATTACCTTATTGTAATATATGTTGTATACATATTACATCTATACAGTATCCAAAGTATTCACATCACAAGCAATATATAGTGCATGAGGTTATGTGCATTAAAACATTATAAATCATATATAAATAGAATAATGTATATATAAATCTGAAGGATGTGCTATATATACCAAAAAAAGTGCTAGAAACTACATATAAAAAAAAATTTTGCAGAAGCTGTGCTGGTTTTGTGTGGGGTAGAGTTAACACAGACATAGTCACCAAATAAACTACTTGTTTACCACAAATTTTACTTTTATTATACCAAAATAACCTGATCTTACATTGCATACTAATCAGTTTAATCCAGTTAAAATTCTCAGTCTTCTAGTCTGAATAGACAATGCAACACCTACATCTAAGAATGCAACAAACTTGAACAAGGAGGAAGCAGCTGGCTCTGCCAAAATATCCAGTTTTAAAGTTCCATTTTTCATTCCCAGCTTCTTGTAATTCTTTCTCATTTCAATAAGGATTTATGAAAATAAGATGCACATTTATTCTGCCTTATTTGCCCTTGATTTAATTCTTCAAGCAGAACATTTCTTGTGTGTTAATCTCTACCACTAAAGCATTTGTATAGTTCTGTGGTTTTGTTTGTCTTCCCAGAGTATCTGTGTGTTACCATTCAGTCCCTCCACATTTTTAAAGAGAAGATAGCACTTATACTTTTTCTGAAAAGTATAAAACCAAACCACTACTTCTTTTTTAAATGCATGTTAAATGGAATTTATATCAAAAGGTGAGACAACAAATAAAACAGTTCAGGTTTTGAAATAGCTAAAAGGGGAATACATTCTCAGTTCTCTTCACAGCTACATTTTATCTTATATTCAAAATACAAAGAAGCATACAATTGAATTAGCAGACCTTTAAATTTACCATAGCCATTTATTGAGATTTCCTTGAATCACCTTATCAGAATGGCTCCAGGTTCAGTTCTCAGGCCATATCAGACTTCTCTACATTAAAAACAAACAAACAAAACGCTCCCTTTCTTATATGCTGCATTTCAACTGTTTATAGAACAAGTCACACTGGAAACACATAATACTAACTTTTTAAAATAAGTTCCTGATGCTGTTATTTCCTTATAAACATTAAAAGGCAGGAGTTTTAAAAGGATAACCATAATGACTTAGAAAGTGCCTTCTTAGAATATGAACTGTAACAGCAACATGGAGATTGTCTGCATGCTATAAATAAATAATTAAAAACCTAAAATGGCTTTTATAGCTAAATCCCTGATTCAGAAAACATCAGTAGATGAAATTGTTCCCACATGTTATGTTAATGAGATTCACCTGTTAAGCAAATCCAACTGATTAATACCTGCTGGTTTTGAATAAAACACGGCTCTGATGATTAGCACAGCTCCTTTTTGTTCCTTAAAATTACCTTAAGGCACTGATATTGTAAGGCTTGAGGAGAGCTGGGAGCTTCCCAATACGTGGCACATGCAGTCTTTTGAATAAATTTTTAATCAAAAGATGAAGAGGAGAAAACCCTTCATATTTTTACCTTCTTCAGTAATATAGCATTTCATCACTATGAAGAGCTTGAAGATATGCTGCTTAATGCATTTATCATGCTGTCAGAATGATCTAGTTCACTTTTCCTCCCCGGCATTCAGCCTTACACGAGGCATTACGGACATTTTCCTTAGTTTCAAAGCCAGATATTTTCCAGCCAGACACAGGTGTCTTGAGGGAATCTAACTTTCAACAGAAGGTATGGGGGATCAATGAGACATATGGAAAAACTGCATCCTGCAGAACATCTTTTGCATCTCAGCCAGTGCGTTATCCCAACAGGCTCAGGTGAAAGTACTTTATAGTAACAAGTGAGTGGGTAGGGAAGTAGGGTAGGGACTGGTGGATTAGTGGCAAATCCTCTTATCTGCTCAGCAGAGCAGAGCAATGATTCTACTTCCACTAACAGGAAGCATTCTAATTGCAAACACAAGCTAGTTTATAATGCTGATATTACTGTGCACACATACATACAGTTAGAGTATCCAATTTTGCCTCATTTTTATAACACACTATAAACATGTCAATGTGATTTGAGTTGAGGCATTAACAGGTAGGGTATTTATTTTGGCCTATGGAAAAAGTTCTATTTTTTATGGATAGACTAGTACAATCATGTGAAAAATACAGAAAATTCCCTTGTTTCGGAGGCAGTCCAAATTTACAAAATTAAAATTATGAGCCACTGCAAACATTTGCTTAGAGGATGCCTAGAGGGATTGAATTTATCTTTACCTTATAGTCGCAGCTCTCTTACACTGTTAAATTTAATGAAAATTTAATTTAACTAATTTGTATATAGTAATACAGTTATTATGAGGTACCTGGCTTTCTATTTTTTTTTAATTTTCTTTTCCTGACAATTGGTCAGAGAACTCAATGTGGAAAAACTACCACATATTGACCTCTGCTTTTTGTCTATACTCAGAATCTCTGTTAACACAGGTTTTAAGTTCTTGGAGTTAAAAAGAATTAAAAAATAAAGACAAATTTACAAAAGTAGCTCCTGTATATTCATTCAACGTCCCAAAATTTTCTTCTACCTTGCACTTTGTGTTGTAAAGAGTCTATTAAACCACAGCAACAACAGTCAACAGGTAGTGAAGGAATATTAGGAGTTTCTGTGTGCTTCACACTCAGTTTCCCTTATCCTATTATTTATCTTACAATAGATATAAACCTTGCTGTGTTTATACAACATAAAGTCAACTATCTTTTGTTAGATATCTCTAAAATATAAATAATTCGGTAGTAATATTCCCCTTTTTTTCCTTAGTCAGGTGGTTTGATTTTACTTTTTATTCATTATTCTTGATCTGTACAGAACATTCACAAAGGAAATTATGATCTTCATACAGGTAAAGAAAAATTTAAGTTTGCATGAAATCATGGTAATCTCCAATATTCACTCGTGCTTGGGACTTGAATGTAGGCAAAGCATATATTCTATTTGTTCCAGGGTTACTTCTATTTTTCATTTTTAAATTTCGTCCATATAAACAGGACATTCCAGATCATCTGATGTATCTTCCCTGTAACATTACAAGATATTAGACTCACAGATCTTTATTTGAAAACAAGATTGCACATGCAGTTTTATGACAATGTAAATATGATATACACTGCACTCTATTTTCAGGATGTTCTTTCACATCTGTTCTCAGTTGTTGGCTATATGCAGAATTACAGGATAATTGGGCTGGCCTCTATCAAATAGACAGAAATGTGGTGTTGAACAGCTTGCCTGCACGTATTCAGTCCCTGATGAAAACCGAGACTGGAAGATCTCTTCCATGCATATTTGCTGTACAAAGGGACTTGTCCATACCATTGGTCCTGCTCATTCTGATTCTCATAACATGTTAGTTCTTATAGAATGTTATTTTTATGATTATTTCAGGAAGAAGGTTTTCAAGTTATGACTTCAAGAGCTAGATATTGACTTGCATGAACTGTGCCAGGAGAAGTAAGAAGTAGAACCTGAATAGACGTTTAAGTGGAAAGGTTTGGCTGGTTGATTGTCTAGAAGTGGGCCATGGGATTTAAGAACCCACATATCCTGTCAGGAAACATCTGAGAAGGGAGAGAGCACCAGTCACTTTTGTTCCTTCTCCAGTCTAAACTTGCTGAGCCCCCAGTCCATTACCCTGACGCTGCACAGATGTTATAAGAAGACGATTAGAGAGCCACAGAGCTCTACAGCATTTTTTTTTGTCTGGTCAAGAAATGATGAAGAAAGACTGAGAGTGGGATTCTGGATTCAGGTTTCCATCTTACATGGAAACATGGCAGCTTACTGAGTTGCAGTATCTGAAAGATGTCCTTCTATCTCCCTGTTGAGAGCAAGCAAACACCACAAAAGTGACCAATCTCCAACTGCAAGCCTTTCCCCTTGAAGCAATGCAACCATTGTGCCTGTCTATGAAACACACAATCTGCTTCTGAAGTTTTTGGGAAAATTGAATTTTACTGCTCTTCAGTTTAGCAAAATGGATATCTGTGTATAGAGAAAAGTTTATTTTCATCAATAAGAAACTGCAGCTGTGAAACAGAAGCTGTCACAAGACATTGACCTGCTGCAACAGCACTACAAGTTTGTAATGAACACAGATCAAGATAATGGGAATATGAATGCAGACAGAATGACTGTTCAGGGAAATTTATTTTAAATTTAAAGTCTGATGTGTGCCATTATTCAGCATTCTAAGAGTATAAAAAATATAACCAAAAAATCTGAACAATTGGTTTGAACTAATTTTTTTGTTGTCAGAAAGCATTATGTCATTTGTCTCCAGCAATAATTTCAGTAATTTGAAAACTATTTGCTGTATATCAAGTCACTGTTTATCCATGCCACTTAGCAGACTGTAGTATTCTCATAAGGCTTTGAGCTATAAATTTAATGTATGGAACCACCTCTGAGTTGGCTATGGGACCTGAGGAATCCTATCCAGCTCATGTGTGGATGAAGAAGTACAGACCAGTATACAAATGTATCCAATATTTGTACATATATAACGTATGTACACACATATATATTCTCACTCTTGGAGCTCCACCTTGCTCAGCCAAGCTGGGGAGGAGGATGAGTAAATTGGCGCTTTCTGGGTTTGCACGAGTGCCTTGTGCATCTGCCTGTGATCTCTGTGGCCAGCTAAGGTGTACATGTTTATTTATGCATGCTGAATCTGTGTACATGTGTCTGCCAGGAATGCATCTTCAGCCTTGCAACTGGTGAACCTGAGGACATGGAACTGTGGCAGACTCACCCTTCTCATTCTGTCAGATCTGGTATGATGTATTTTCCACAAACAGTTAATTATATATAAATATGATTAATCTTTTATCAACACATACTGGCACCTATTGTACCAGAGAGAGTCTGAGCTATACAGCAAGTATTTTTTGGCAATGGCTATATCAGGAGCTTTTCAATCCCATTATCCCTGCTATTAGAGAGAAACATTAGCTTCAATGTGGAAAGCCTGCCTTTTTTACTTCCAAATAATATCTGTATGACAATGAAATTCATCAGCTCTCTGTAATTTTGCTCGGTCTGGGGATTTTAATATGTTATTGTGACAATTTTAGGTAGTTTGAATAAACAAATATTTGGGTAGAATACATAGTCAAAACAATTTTGGTTTCATGGTTGCAAGGTATATTATGAATGTACTAAATTCCAGAACACTCCTCTCTCCCATGTTTTTTTCTTCCTGGCTGAATCTTTAAGACTGCAATATTTTGTGGGGTTTTTTTTCCCCTCATAGACACACCCAATGCTCTTCAGCTTAGTTTGACTCAGTAGGCTTTTTATTTTGTATATCAAATTCATTAATTACCATTCTGTTGAAACTTTTTAAATGATGGTGCCTGTGATTTTGATGTAAAATTCAGTCTGATCCACCAAAACCAAGTTAATGTTTTTCATCATCTGATAATTATGTATGTTTTACTGATTTTCTATGTGTTAGATAACTTGAGGATGTTAAAGACACTTTGAATTTCTAAATAGTTTTCTTCATTACTGGCCACACAAAGGATGATCTCCTGTCTTTAATTCATTATGTCAGTACTGCTCTTAGTCCCTGAAATATCTCTGCTGTACAGCTTGGACAAAGCCAACACAAGTATTTTAAAGTATGTCTATTTTATACTTCACAACTTTGAACAGATTGAAAAAAGAAGATATTCTAAGTCTTTTTAGCAGAAGAATATACTGTTGTTTTGGCTGAACACTGTAACACTTCAAAGCTCCTCTAACACTTCAAAGCTTCTGCACAACCACTTTGCAAAATGGTTCAGGATACCTGCTTATATAGACTTTTTAACACAGGAGCAGAGAGCATGTGTTATAGACAACTTCCAATCTTATTAAAAAAAACACATAAAAAAAAATACCAGGAGCCCTTCTGTTCTTTAGAAGACACTGACTCACTGTTAAAGTGCCTGGAACAACTCAGCAAGCAAACAATGGAGTGAACAAATGGAGGGAAAAAGCACCCTGCTACTCTATAAGCATCTCTCACAATATTCAGCCACTCAGTGTTGACAGCTAAAGGACACAGCCTTGAATAGGGAAGCTTAGGTACTTAAGGCTGAGGAGAAAGCTGATGCTTCCTGCTGTCGTTCTCTCATACGAAGCAAGAATCAGATATTCATGAAGTTTCATTTCAAAACTTTCAAAAAACTAAGAAAACATGGAGTTAGTTAAGTGGTAGGAATACATCTATAGTGTCCTCATTTGACAAGAGAACATGGAAGCAAGATCATTAATGGAAACACAGGAAGTATAGGAATGGCACAATTTCCAACACTCAGTTGGGTCCATGTGGTGGGAAAATTGGCAAGAAAGGACTGCAAGCGTGGAATCAGTTTCCTCCTCTATACCTTCCATTGTAGTTAGAAATGTAGCTTTTACTTTTCAGAAAAATTATATGTTCTGATATTTAAAAGCCCATGCCAATACTAGAATATAATATGTGGGATTATTTTTTAAAATTCCCCCGAATGTGTCCAAAGAGAGGATCTATTTTCATATACTGTAAAATAGCAGTTAGATGACGTGTTAAATGATGAGACATTAAATCATCCTTTATTTTGTGTATGGTTACTCTCCAGTTTCAAGAAGAGTACTCTTTTTAAATAGGTGACTGCTAAATTTTCACCTTATGAGGTGACTGATAAATAGTCATAAATATGCGTATCAGAAAGAATATGTAAATTACGGTCATTTTTCATGTCCATGAATGCCTTCACCTACCTAAAAGAATTTGGGTGGCTTTTGATCTTCATAATTTCTAGGTTTCACTATCCTTTGGTATTTTGATAACATCAGTTTTAATAAATTATCAGTGTTCCCCATATCCTCAATAAACAGATTTGAAAATAATACAAATTGACCTTAATTCTATAAACGTAAGAAAAAAAATAGCAGAAAAAAACCCCAACCACCTGGAAAATGCCACGTGGAAGTGGGCCTAGCTCTAAATGTGCTCTCTTTTGAGGTAAGATTGGTTTACCTAATCCCATTACCTAATTAGAAACTCACTGATGCTGAGCCACAAAAATCCAGCTGAGAAAAGTTTGCATCTTCATTGCAAATGAAAATGCTAGACTTATTTTGCAGAGATGAAGATCTTTTGAAGCTTTGAATAATGCCTTTTTAGTGGTCCTGGCAGGAGAAGAGGTAAAAAAAGTATGAATTAATTAAACAGATGGACCAGAAAGAAAAAAATAAAACAAAAAATAAAGAAATTATGAGGGAAGCAGAGTACTGACACCAATTTTGATGCCATCTTTAAAGCCATAATACCTTCTACCTGAAATCTTTACAGTTGTCCTCATTTTCAGTCATATTTGCATATACCATTGCAGAGTTTAGTCACTGTCCTCCAGATTCTGCAACTGAAAATCTCAGCCACAAATCAAATAGATCCAATCTTGCCATGACAACTCTATCAAGTAGAACAGCAAAAGGTTCTTTTTTTTTGTTTTTCTCATTGATTTATGCCAATATGATAAGACTTTATGTCAATAAAGTTTTTCTATTTCTGTTAGAAAATACTGTACCTGTTTTCCCAAATTAAAAAAGGGAACATAAGTGGGAAGCTCTCATTCAGCAAGAAGCCAAAGAAACACCCTGATTTTTTTAGCCTATTTTCCCCACCTGAACAGATGGTTTGGCTGTTGGGACTAATGTTGGCTAAATGGGACTATGTATCTTAAGAGTAAATTGAATACATCCCCATGCCCAATATGCTACGAACGTATCTGGAGGGTGGGGGCAGAATTGTCAACAACATTCTAGTACTCTTGTGGGCTTCAAGGAGAGAATATCTTTTACAGACATTACTGGAAACTAAAACAGGGTTTCAGAAAGAATAATCTTCTATTTAATATAAGTTTTCATTTAACAGCCCTGGGAAAACTGGAATGAAAGTATTAATGTACATTTTTTAGCAATTAAAATACCATATACCCACAACTTTTCTCCTATGATCTCCTGCTGATCCATGATCCAGGAATGAATTTCAACCTCTGAGTTATAAAACACATTTGAATCTTTAAATGGAATGTCTCAGGGTGGAAAGTGGGTATTACCCAGTTTAGTTGGTTGATCTACATGAAAATATATACAAATGTCAAAGTTCCCTTTTGGGAAGGATCATGGATACAAACTGTGCTACTTGCTGTGTTAACTTACGGTTAGTCAGCTAGAGTAGAAGTGTTTTCAGTAAGTCTTACTGTAAGAGGCTTTTAGGACTACTCCAAATCTATCAATTGATGCCTCAAGATGGGATATAAGGGTTCATCTGACAGCTTCTGGTGTGAAAGCATAATCTCTGACACTAAATATTTCACTTCCACTGAATGTTCAGAGAGATGTGCTTATAGCTTTGACCAGGGTAGTTCATTCACTGATGTTTCTTTCCCTCAAACAAATGCTGTGCAGCCAAGTTTTGACCTTTCTCAGTTTCATGCACCAATAATATAAAAGTGTGGTTTGGGTCTTTTACCATCTACTTTAAGTTGCTCGGTATAACAAAATTTTCATTCAGCTGTTAAGTGATGATGCACATCCCTACCAGACCAACGTTTTGTAACGCACACAGGCACTGTAAATAATTTCTCCTGTGGTACAGCCTGCTTGTCAATTACAGCATTTCTGTTACAAAAATATGCAAAAGAATTTTATAATTTGTAAAATGTTGCATTTTTATTCTGGTACTACATGTTAAAACCAGGAGTGTTTAATTAGGTACAGATTTCTCTTGAAACAACAACAAAAAAATGTATATATATATATATATATATATATATATATATATATGAGAGCAAGCAATTACCTAAAGGGTTTTCCTCATGTATGCTGATGAAATTTATACCCTCATGGAATACAGGACAGTGATTAAAGATCCACATTAAGAGTTTTATACTGCTAAGTTTTCTATTTAGGTCAGCTGTATATAGTGATTTACATAGAATTGGAACACCTATATCTTTCTTTTGTGAACTTTTGGACTACTGCCCTTGTATTCATACCTTTTGCCCAAATCATTTTATTTCAGAATGCTGACTAAAAAATCAATTTCCCAGTCTACAACATTGCTGACTATGTCAGTTCTTTTGCCTTACCCCACTGACTTCTCTTCACCTGCTACACTACTCTTGGCCAAATGCTGTCGTCCCTGGTATGCCCCATTTTATCCCATCCCTCTTGTTCATAGCCACACTGCTAACTCCTACCTTGCTTATTGCATTTGCCAAACTTAATTGTCCAGTTCTTAGGCTTCAAAGAAGAATTCTCCTGCTTTCTCCCTGACTACCCTTTGCTTGGGAAGATTTCTCTGAAAACTTGAACCAAACTAGAATGTCACTATGTTTCAGAAACAGCTTAAAACTTTTCTGTGATGTCTTTGAGAAGCATAAGTTAATATAAATTATCACACTACATTTAAACTCTTAGCCATTCTAAGGGGTTTATTTAAGACTTTTACAGGTCTTAAATATTTTTAATCAATATTTAATCTTAAGTTGCTAAACAATAGGTTCCTAAGTAAGATGATGGTTCAAAAAATAAGTTTCAATAATATTAAAGTTTTTCAACACCAAGTGTGACATGAACAAGCAACAAGTCCTTTTGCATGCCTGCGCTTTTCTATTTCTCACTCTTTATAAAAAGAGGAAAATATCGAATCAAGAATTTGAGAAGAAATAAAGAAATTAAGTGTTACTAGGTAGAGATGTATTTGTATTCGTGTAGCCTATATCCTCAGCTCATTGCTGAGCATAAAAAAATAAAAGCAGAAAAGTATATAATCTTTGCTTAATGAATAATTCTTTCATCTTGGAAGCCTAAAACTTTGAACAAAGAGATCCAGAAAAATGATTGATTTGCACAGAATCTGAGTAACCATAAGAACTCAAAAGCAATTGCAGAGAAGAAAAAACCTTGAAAATCTTTATTTAGAACATGACTAACTCCCACTAAATAGTAATAGAGTGCCTTTTAAAAAACGTTGAGACCAGTATTTTTTTTGTGCTACGAGTCCAAAAGATTTTTTTCTGTGAAGTCAAACTTGCTCCCAAGATTGGAGGTAAGGCAGTATAAAGGCTTTACAATTTTCTTTTAAGTCAGTACAGAGTAAGGTAAAAACAAGTCACATTTACTTCACATGTCGAAGAAACACTTCACATTTCTGGTTTTTAAGTGAAAATGTTCCCAATGACATTTTGCCAAAGGTATAATGGTTATCTTATCATAGCTATTATAAAAATTAATTAAGCATGCAATCTTTAACTTGCAAAACGAAAACATCATGTCAGAAGGAGTCAGAGACATTATCATGACAAAGACAAGCCCTTATTAATAAATCCAATAAGCAATGCACAGAAATTTCATTAAGTAATAGAAAAGGTACAAAGCTCCTTTACAGATTTTTAAAATAGTTTAAATACATACATGCATATACATACATCTAATAGTGAGCTGATAGTTACAATTCTTTTGTATGTGTTTCCAGTTTAGTAAGCTCACCTTCTAATTTTACATTTATTTCATGTTTCTATGTCTTTTTCTGCTTTATGGGGTTTCCCTATATTGTAGTGCAGACAATTAATGCGTATTTATAACAATTCATAGCATTTCTTTTAAATTAGCCTTTATGTCTTTGTTCCTAAAGTAGTGCAAAAGGATTTAATAGTCTTAAAGTTATGAAAGAACTAACAAAATTCTGTGGACACAGGAACCATTAATAAGCAAGTAGGTATTTTAAAGGAAGTATGAACATAAAATGATTTAAAATCTTTTAAAATTATTATCTAGCCATTGGGTGTGGTTGTTTGGTTGCTTAGTTATGACTGCAAAGTTTTTTTCATCAAGAAACAATAAATTACGGCATTCAACAATGAAAGAAACAGAACATTGGAGATATCACTGATCACATTTGCAGTGATGGTTTTCTTTTGATTTCCTCTATAACACACGTTAAGTTGTGCTTTGGACAATAACCTAGACTACTGTCTAGCTGTTGCCATTAACCATCACCTGATTCAGTATAAGAAAATTAGAGAAGAATGTATCTTGCTAATTGTGTAATGAAATAATTAGAACAAGTAGTACCTTACTGACTGTAAATATATTATTTCACAGAAGTTCAGCCTTAATTGGCCCTATGATCAGTTTACTGTAACAAAGACGCATTATTTATGGTAGCTGCATTACCACTAAAATCCAGTGAGACTTTACACTGACCTGAATCATACCATGCATAATACCACTTCTCCACTGATATCAGTGGAATCTCATTGCTGCTGGTAGATGGAAATAAACAAGAAAACAACTGAGACTGAAATTGTCAAATATTTTTGTAATTATGTCACGTCATGTTGAATCTAGAATATTTGTATTCTCAAACCTGTGAAAGCCTTTAACAATTCCAAATAATCAAAGAAAGAATTTAGTTTTGTCAAGGCATGGAAGAACTCACATACCCTTCCCCAGAAAGCTTTACTAAGCTCTTGGTCCCCTTCAATTTGCAGATATACAATCAAAGTAGACTCATGACCAACATAAACCAAACCAATCTGGTTTAAAAAAGACTACATCAAATGTACATTAAACTACAAATTCAGGAAAGAATTCCCTTCTTGTGCTTCCCCTGTCCTGCTTAGATTCTTAGAACCCATGTCAGTCACCAGAGCTGTCAGCCTCTGCCTGAGTAATGTTACAGAAGTGCTCTTCTCTAGCTCCCCACAGCCCTGCCTTGCCTTGCAATGGGTCCATGTCCATCCTCAAATTCAAAATCTCAAAGAGGATGCCACCCAGCCCCTGAGGCTGGGACCCTCAGCTGACCTGCTCCTCTCTGAGCTGTTGTGGTGCTGGCTCTTGGCTCCTACCTCTGATGCAGCCATTGGACCTCAGGATGCTCTGATGGTGCCTCCAGTCTTGTGTCATGCTGAACGAAAATGCAGTCTGGGAGATAAACACTCCCAAAGTACTGTGGATAGTGATACAAAGTTGTGGCAGATTGCACAGGAAACCACTGCAACCTTATAGATATATAAACAGCTGTACCTTCATTGCACGTGTCTCTCATTCTCTTCATAGTGCGAATTTTCCTCAGCACCACTGAGGATAAAGAGCAGTCCTCAGACACAGATCCAAGGAGGGGTTCCTCTCAGGGGCTGTGGTCTCTTTAGAAACCAAGGTTTATTTTATGACAAGGAAGACAAAAATACTACATATATATATATATATATACACTCAATAACAAAATACTACATATATATATATAAACTCAATAACAAAGTGAATAAAGACCAATTTGCAATTTCATTGTGATTCAACAATTCATTGAAGATCCTGTGGTTTCCTTCAGATATTAGCACACCATTGGAAACAATTTCATCTTCATTAAGACTTAGGACTGGAAGCTAATTCTTTGTTGTTATGGGTACCTACCTTACTTTTTCTAATTTACTTAATGCTTATTAACTTGTATTACCTTTCCTACTGAAAGCAAGACCTGCATATAAAGTTCCCACATCTTTCTAAACTCATAAGCATTGGGAGCCAAGATTTCTAAGTCTCTAGAAGGAGGCAAGAAAAGAGACAAGAAAAGAGATTTTCTTTTTTTTATCAAATAGCTGCTTGATGTTTTGTCTAAAAGCAAGAATATTTTTCCAGAGCAATTAAATATACAAATAGTCTCTGATCCAAAAAACATTCAGATATAGAGGATGCATTACCTAAAAATTACAAGCTAAATTAGCTTAGCAATAGGCTAGATTTCTGATGAATAAGTGTTACTTTGGTGTAATCATGAAATTATGAACTCTGGTCTTCAGTGACTATGCTTCAATTTTATAGGTCATGATGATATTTTTACACATATTTTCAAAATAATCTTTTACATTTAGGAAATTATGTTCTTTAAGCCCTTTGAGAAAGTGTAATATTGTAATAGATAGGGTGCAACATTTCACACTGCACAGTGTCGTGGGATGGCAATGGAAAGAAATGCCATTATTACTACTCCACACCAATGTCATGCATTGCCAAATTAAAATTAGTCTTTTCTGAACTTTCTACTACATGGAACATTTTTAAGACTCTTTTCATAAAGATGGAAGTCACCCAGCCAAGAGGAAAATGGAACTTGGCAGTCAGTAAGAGATTACCCCTTACGTTCCCCCCACAACTAGATCATGTGTAATACTCTTTTCAGCCTCACAATGATTATGAGAGAGATAAAGAGAGACTGAATCCTTTTGACAAGAAATGTCTAGGAAGCACAAAGATTAAGAAATGCTGTCAGAAATAAAACACCAGGGAATCCTTACAGACTAGGGTAAAGGAAACTGAGCAATAGAGAGTAGGTCCTGCAAATTATCTTGAGGAAGACAGAGCTGAGACGGCCAGACTGCTCCACTTTCTTCAGAGAGAAAGCCGTTTGCCATGCAACGACTGGAGAAACAAAGGCTCACTGGAGCCACATTCTTATAGCCCCACTCAAAAACGAGCACAGATAACAAAAATACAGCATAAAAAATGCCTGAGAGGCTTTCCATCAGTTGTTGCAACAATGTTTGCAAAAATCATATAAGAGGCTCTGAGAATTGAAGGGCTGAAAAAGCATATTTGCAATCACATCTTTCTAGTATCAGACAATGACAGATGTTAAGGATCCTTTAAATATTAAAATGGACATACCTTAGTAAAACTTTATCTTTGTAGCATTAGCTACATTTAAAAAATATATAAATATATTTGCATATATATTTATATATTTATAGTTTATAAATGTATTTTATGTGCATATATGTATTTAATGATAAGGTTGTTGAATCAGTCTTCAGGTGCTTTGTGAAGAGGATTTTAACTGTCCAAGTTTTTAAGCAGACATATTGGATTGTACACAGAAAAGCTGGAAAGTAATATTCTGATGGGATAACAGAGATTAACTCTTTTATTTTACAATATTTACAGAACACTTTGGGACTTTTTTTTGTTTGGTTGTTTTGTGTTTTTTTTGTTTCTTTGGGTTTTTTTTGTATAACTGAATATCTAAGACCAAAAATTTGAAAAGTTGTAGTAGTGAAAATATACAGAATGCATTCAAAAAAACAGAAGTAATTCCTCCATTAAAATGGAATACTTTCTGGTCAGAATATTTTCAAATAAAAGACTTTTTGGAAGTAACATAAAAGACATCAATAGATTAGGTGTTCACACTGTATGTTACATTATATTACATTAACAGATGTAATTTAACAGATAAATCCCACCCTCAGTTTGGGTGGCAGTAGAGGAAAAATCTGCGACTTTAAAAAAAAGGAAGTATCAAATCATGAGTTTTTAAAGAAAGATTGTGGAGAGAGAAGAGATGAAGTTATCTCATTTGCAGAGTGGTCCTCAGTTGCTAATTGAGAATGAGCAAGGTCTCTCTCCTGGAGAGAAAAGAGTATGAGTCTTTCAGAGCAGTGAATGCAGAACACTGCTTGAAAAAATCCACAAGTTAGAAATGGGACAATGTTTATACCAGACACATATGCAAAAAAGAGTTATGAAAAAGGACAAGACCTGACATTGAAATTTTACCCTGAACTTCATAATGATTATAATAGTAACAGAAGGAAAATGTAATGTGTTAAAATATGATTTGAATGGATGGTTTTTCTCACCATTTTACAGCAGGAGTTTTCATAATGCATTAATTATCTCTGAATCCAGTATATGACTTGGAGAGGATGCCTTAAGACGTAAGTGTACTTCCTTTACCTTAGCTTTTTATATGCTTTTTATAATTCTTTACATGTACTCTGGGATCCTCAATCTTGTGGAATTGCTTACCTGCTCTAGTAATTAAAGGATCATATGCTCTCCCTAGGCATTTATATGACCTATAATTTATGGACACATATAACGAGTAAGAAAAGACTTTACAGTCTCCAAGTCCTAACGTCAGTGGGTCAGACTCTTTCCAGTTTCCATTAACTCGACAGAACTTCCTTTACACAGTTGATCTGACAAAATGTAACTTAAAATGTAAATTCAGAAGTCTAAATTTACATCTACAATGTCTCATTTTCCCAAAGTTTATATTCCAGTTTTGCCAGCAAGTAGCTTATTTCATTTGTCCTTTTTAGTCTTTCTTCTTTCATTTATTTCAAGTTATCTGAAAGATTTGACTTAATTTTATTCATTATTAAAAAATAAATAAAGTACTTTTAGAAAGCCTCTCCCCTGGACACTGTGTACCTCTGGCAGTACTGAAAGTGAATTCTTCTGTTCACTACAGAACTTTTACTGGCCAGAAGTGCAGCACTACCAAGTTAACCTGCTGGGATATGGCAATATCTATAACTCTGATAAATGTTTAATCCTGAATAAGAAACACATCTTATAGAGTCAACAGAACAACTCCATCTATTTTTCCCAATGTAATACATATCGGATTCTGACAAAATATGAAGACCACTGCTTCTTCTGTGGACACTGTGATATGAAACTTTTTTATTTGGAGTACAAATGACTCTCCCTTGTATTTATTTTCTAACAGCTGAACAGCTAGTAGAGGTCAAAAAATATTATAATTTTCCTCAAAATGTACTTTTATACATCAAAAAAATCAATTTAATAACATCTTTTCTATGACAGGAAGTATGCATTACTATTTGTTTGCAATTCTTGCATTTTCATAAGAGAAAAAATAATTTAAGCTTTTTCTTCTGCCAAAGTTTTAGTGTGGCTTGCATCTCTCAACTTTTGTTTATGAAAAACTAGGTTCTTTGTAGCTGTATCACACCACCTTTTTAACACTGACATATCTATATATGCCATGGCTTTTTGCTGGCAAAATGTAAAAAAACTTAAACTGTGATAACACCCCAAATTTCTCCTTGTAATGAAATTATATTTAGATTTATTTTTTTAATCTTATAGACAAGGAATAAAGCCAGCAACTTATACTTGCCCAGGAAATGGGAAAATGTAAAGAACAGGCTTAATTTTAGAAAATGCACATTAATTTTCCTCACACCTCCCCTGCAGTGAAGTTGAAATGCTACTACATTGTGCTATAGTCACTTTGCCAGAAGTCAAAGCTTCCCCTGGAGAGAAAGAGAACTAGCATTTTGTGGAAGTTCTGTGAAGCCTCTCAGATAAAAAGCAGCAGTTACTGGAAGCACTTTTTTCTTTTTTGATGGTAACATGTATAAAGGACCTTGAAAAAAGAGCAAGAGTCACCAGTAAATTCTGAAGGACTCTAGAGTTGTCTACAGTTTTGCTCATTGGGAAAAATGAAGAAAAATGAGTGCAGTTATGTGAGAGACAAACCTTTATGTGTCAGATGTTTGCATTCCATCTGAAGGGAATATCTTCCCTAAAAATACAGAAAGATCAGAAAATAAAGTATTCATTGAGGAGAAACTCTGAAGCCTCAGCAGAAGCCACATAAACATCAATCACTCTGCCTCCTTTTTAGAGGCTATCAGTCAATTAGGGGCAAAAAGGAAATGTCAAAGGCTTCCTATTTTATAGATGCATCCCAGGACACTCTTCTGTCTTCTGCTAGAGCTATGACTTCAAAAATATTGTAGGCCATATAGTTACCAATACTCACAGGGGAAATAGGCAATTAGCTAAGAAAATTGCTCTAATCATTGAATTTGGGAAGGTAAATAATTTTGAGTGTGTTTATGTAATGACAGATAAATAATATCTACCTGAACTAAAAATGCTTCATCTCCCATCAAATGTACATGAAGAAAGTGGAAGGGTTCCCTTTTAAGAAGCGGTGAGGGAAAAATTAATTAATGAATAGCAGAAAAGATCATTGGGAGAAAGAATTTAAACCTGCCATGAAAAAAAGTCAGAAATTCTATTTATATCTCCTGATTTCCCAGTCTGGGAGAAGGCAGATGAAGAATGTTGTAGCCTCCCTCTAGCACCTTGGCAGTTAAAAAAATTACCTAACAAATTAATAGTTTTAAAATGCCACTGCTCATAAAATAGCAACATTTGTACTGATCTGTACCTTACAAAGTTCACCAGACTCAGGGAGCAAAGGGAACTGAGGAGAAGAATGTTGGCCCCTTATGCTGCTACTTTGCAAGTAAAAGCAGTCATGATAATAGATCATCCCTGTTTGGTTACAAGACAGATGGAGGGTCAGGGCATGTGAACAAAGCTCTAACAAATACACTGAGTACAGATGTATAAGTCCCTCAGTTTCTACTGTATGGTTTTTCAGCTCTTTTTCTGCATAATTGAAAAAAACTCAGAAAGTAATTGTGAGCTAGATAAATCAGTGCCCATCATCTCTCAGCTGAGATCCTCCGAAATAAAAAGACAGAACAGAATTTTATAGATATTAACAATGTATGCATACTGACACTGAATGAATGATACACAGAAACATAATTTAGAAGTAGAATCAAAAAATTACAGAATGGTTGAGTAAGAGACCTCTGGAGATCATAGGGTTCAAACACCCTGCTCAGGCTGGGTGTGGTGGTTTCAGCTCTAGCTAAAATCACCAGAGTACTTACTCATTTCTTGCTGTGAGATACGGATTAGGAGAAGGGCAAAACAGGTTTAAAACTTAAAAGGAATAAAGAAACTTTATTAACAGGACTACAAGAAATAAGAAACCAGAATGAAACCTCCAGAAACCTGTTTTTTTCCCTGCACTGAACTTTTTCTATTCCCAACTAACACTGTAGAGACAAAACCTGGGATGTTAAAGCAGTGCCAACTGCACAATAATCTTTTCATCAGTCTCTGTAGGGAGAGTTTTCTCTCATCATTCCAAGAAGAGTTCTCCACAAGAAAACAGTTTCTTGTGGTTTTCATTTTCATGACTGGCAGCCACCTGGAAAAAAAATTCTGCCGTCATGCTTTCCTCAAATTTTCACACCACTCTGAGGTGTGTTTATGGGCCATGAACTCAAGGGATATTTATTTAAGGATGAGTTATACAAAGGCAAAAGTTCTCTTCATTTGTCTTTGTCATCATCTCTGGGAA
This sequence comes from Cyanistes caeruleus, assembly GCF_971803275.1. Lineage (NCBI taxonomy): Eukaryota > Metazoa > Chordata > Aves > Passeriformes > Paridae > Cyanistes > Cyanistes caeruleus. The sequence goes on from NC_141701.1 coordinate 41,530,823, forward strand.
CAGAGGTTTACTTCTTCTCTCCCTTGGGGCAAAGCATCTTCATTTTCATCTCTCTCTCTGTTCAAGCGTCTCATGGGATCACAGCTACTCCATCTGCTTGGCTTCATCAATGGATACCTTTGTTCAGGTTTAGAATTTGAATACTTCATTCCTCCCAATACTCTTTCATGAATTAAAGGAGTTTTTCAGAACATTATTGTCCATCTCCATGGTCCTACCGAAAGAATATTTCAGCTTATTAAAGAATCTCCTCATTCTTCTTCCATCTGAGGCTTGACTCTTTCTTTTACTGACCGTGATGTTTCATGTTGTCTCTTTACATGTTGATCACTCCCACTTTCCTTTCTCATGTAGCAGGAATTAAGTCTGCAGGTCTCATCTGTGTAGTGAAATGGTGAAATCTGGCCCAAGCCACGACAGGTATTCATGGTGTTGGATTTCAGCTTGGCAGCGCTGGAAAGGCAGCAGACGGCATTCGGCCTGGAGCTGCCTGTGCGAGCCATGGCAAGGGCGAGATGTCAGGAGCCGTGGCCTGGCTCAACCTAGGGCCAGGGCTCCCCTGGGAAAGGCTTCAGCCACCCTGCTGGAATGGGACCTGGAGGGTTTTCTGGGAGGTGCCGCAGCAGAACCCAGCCCTGGCCTGGGGGCCAGGGAAATCCCCCTCAGTCCCCATCCCTGCCCGGGAACTGCTGGGCTCCGGCCCAGCCCCCACCGGGCCGCACAGGCCATGGGGCAGCGGGGCCAGCCACAACAGAGCTCCGATACCTTTCAAGGCTGGAAAGAAACAAACAAGAAGTTCCTGGGCTTGGGTTTAAAAGGTGGTATTCACAAAGGTGATTTTATTTTTCAGTGGTCCAAAATACTGTCAGTTCTCAGAACTGGCCAGCTATTGGCGTGATCTCAAGCAGAGAAGAAACTCCCAGCAGCCTCTCTCAGAGAAATCACTTCCATGGCTATTTCCCACTTTTTTCCAAAATGCCAAACTACCACATTCAACCCCTTTTGTGAATACCCATTTTAACCACTTTTTTTTTAAAATGTTTTTTGTGAATACACATTTTAACCCCCTGTTCAGGATGACTTCCAGACAGCTTTTGAATATCTTTATAGAGGGAGGTTCCCCAACTTATCTGTGAAACCTGTGCCAGTTTCAAAGTCATCTTTCCAGTAAAATAGTGCATGATGATCTTTGAATCACAGAATGAACTGGGTTGGAATAGATCTTACAGATCACCAGTTTCAATCCCCCTGCCTTGGGCAGGCACCCACTAAACTGGATTGCTCAAAGCCCCATGCAACATGGCCTTGAGCACTTTCAAAAAGGAGATATGCAAAACTTCTCTGGGCAACACAGACAATGTTCAAAATGACCCTCCCATTTCTCATTTTGTTCCCATTGCCTCTTTTCCTGGCACTGGACACCACTGAAAAGAGCTTGGCTGTGCCTTCTTTACAGCCTCTCTTCAGACATTTGTACACACTGATGAGATTCCTCTTGATCCTTCTCTTCTCTAAGGTGAGCAGTTCCAGCTGTCTTCAGCCTTTTCCCGAAGGAAAGGTGCTCCAGTCTCTTATTCAGCTTCATGGCCCTCTTCTGAATTTTTTCCAATATCAATAGCATAGACTTTTTTTCTGAACTTGTGGTTTAGTATCTCCTTGCATTTGCTTACTGAATTTTTGCATGTTACACTAGAGTTTTTAGAAGTTTATGTGGATTCGCTGGATTGTTCTAAAATATTGCTTTAAGTAACAAGGCTCCCATGGGCATCCATCCATTCTGTTTGCAAAATGCATGGCACTTTTTATTATTTTATCTGTTCATTTCACTCTGCCCTAGGCTCTGAAAATATAACTAAGCCCTGATCTGTCAAGCAGCAAAAACATTCACACTGGGCAGCTAGGAGGAGTAAAATCTGAAAAACATGTTCTTACACCATAATTTTATCTAGAGAATGAAGAACTATTTCAGCTCTATATTGAATTGGTCAACAAACTAGCCTCTGGTGTTTAAAATGGGTCAAACAGCCTCTATAGAAGTATCACTAAAATACAACTAAATAAAGCTAAATAAGGCTAAAATAAAGACAGTTTTTTCCTAAAATCTCTTGTAGCCATTACCAATTGCAATCTGTTTTGCATAATCAAAGGGATGAATTTTTATACAGAAAGCATTTTAGAAAGCCTCCAAAACCCAGTAACAAAAACTGACCAAATAGACAAAAATATAATTTTTTAAAAAGTTAAAGAATTGGATACTTGTCTGCTATAAAGAATTGGATACTTGTCTTTGATCCAATTCAGTGATGATAAAAAACCACATGAAATGGTCTGAAGTCTGCAACAAGTAGGAGGAAACATCAAGTGACTGTTGGCTGTCTGTGGGAGATGTGCTAACATGAGGTGATAAAACCTCTGACTCAATGAGCTCTGCAGAACATGCATAAACCGCATAAAAGTGGATTATGGGAACAGAAAGCAGTGAAAAATAAAATCAAAAGGAAGACCTGATTTAACAAAATTGAAGAATACCAGAATAGCAAAAGAAACACCTTGAGAAATCAGACACCCCTATACCATCCCTCAAAATCTGATCAAACCTCATTCAACCACTGCTTTGCTCCTCTGTAGCAGATGTAGCACCAATTTGACATGTACATATTCTGTAGCTTCTGACAATAAAACCACATGTTCATTTATAGTTTGAAGCACCAGTGTAAGACAGAATTGCTATTCACTTTCATTGCAGGGGCTCTCTTGTCTACTGTCTGAAGCAACCAATTATTACAGACTACCCACTACAAGCTAAACTAGAGCTCCATAACTTCTTTTGTACAAAAATACAATGCCCATTCCAAATGTTTTTAATTTTATGATTATGATGGTCAATATGAATTTTTTCAATCTGTAAAGTAATCACGTAGAACATGTGATGCATCCAGCAGAAAGGAAAGGCAAAAAAGTAGAGCATTAAAGGCAAAAAACATTATTAAAGCAAGGTTTATTTTAAGAAATGAAAGCTGTTTACTCTTTTCCCTATTTAACTTTTTCAGCTGGTGTTTCCATTTACATTCAAAGAGCACAAAAACACAAAAGCATGAAAATTTGCACAAATCATTAGTCAGCTCTTCTGAATACACAATTTTTGTACTCTCATGATACTTGATGTTTAAACAGCTGCTGTTTTTGCAGGCAGTCCCAGTTGCTGTCATATATCTTGCACAGAATTACATAGACATGCCAGAAAGTTTTATAAAAGTATAAAAAAGATAAAAATCAATTTAATGCTTACATTATGAGTTTCTGAAGGATCAGGACTCACAAGGACAGAAATATGCAATGCCAAACAATTTTTCTTTCCCAAGGTCCGACTGGTCAAAGTAAAGCTGCATGATCTATGACAAAAAGAGTGACTTAGGATTTCCTAGTATAATTTTTTACCCCAAAATTTCTATGAATAATACAGTTTAATCATAAGGAATTAATTGTATTTAGCTGTAGTGATTATGTTTCAGAAGTTATAGCAGAAGTTATAGCCTCTATCCTGTCTACGCAGTCTAGTTTATATTTCTCAGTTTTCTCAATATATATTTCTCAATCTCTCAGAGATCCCTAGTTTTCCATGTTTCAGCAGGTAAAAAAAAACACCATCAAATTTCAAGCACCTCCACCACAAAAAAAATGGCCTTCAATCAGGAGAGGTTTATCTAAAAAAATCATGCCCCAGGTAGTTAGAATCAAGAGACAGTGGTCAAGTACATGCATTTCCAGGAGAATCCCCTCTATAATAACTTCCAATGTATCACTGAAAGCCATGAAAGATGGAAAAAATATGTAGCAATAAGTATAATAGAGTTTCTAAACAGACATAATGTGTTACAAAAATAAGAAATCAGAGACAGCCCTTAAAATACAGTCCTTATGTTACTACAATACAGAAGCGGCAGTGTGAGTGAAGGTTGTAATGCATATATGGTAATTAAACATGAGAAAATGGAGGTGTTATCTATATTGACATGAGCCAGAAACAATAAAACAAACAGTACTGAGGAAACAGACATTTTTTTTCCTATCTGGGTATTCCAATCTGCAATTTTTTCTGAGGGACAGAACCGTCACAGTAAAATTATTAAAGAAACTTGTGGGCATTTTTTTCCTCAGCAGATCACTATGATAAAACAAAATTTGGCATTAATAAAATATATTTCAGAAATGATCAATATATATATCCAACAAATATTTGTCAATTGTTGCATTTCAATATAATTATCTCTTTAAACAGACATGAAAAACAGAATGTAGGCATCACAAGTAATGAAATATTATTCCAAGTTATATTTCATGGCATTCCACCAATCAATCTAATCCTTAAACAAAAAAAATTATTTTTTTTGGGTCTTGCTGTTGAAACATGAAAAAAAAGATAAATTTTACTTCCAATCATTTACCAAGGCATTTAACAATGGTGCTTGTTACTGTCACTTCAGGACACATGGCATTTGTAACCAGCTCACTGTGTGAGGCTTAAAATAAGTAGTTATTATTTATCTCAGATGTATTTCTGATATCTTCTTTCCCTATTAAACTTTTCTCCTGAATATCTGTATATTCACTGCAGCTAGAATTCTGTATCCTAAGTATAAGTTTTAATAAAAACTAAAAATGACAACTTATGTTGCTGGATATCCAATGACTCTCAGTTATCCATATAGCCATTATCTCTTTTAAGTAACAAGATCATTCAATAAAATCTCTCTAGCTAAAATCTTACATATTGTAACTGTCCTTTAATTTGGAACAGAAATCCTGGCTTTCTCTCTGCCATTTTATTTTATCTCTGCTTTTTTTATTCCTCCTGGGTGAAGTTGCTGGGAAAAAACAAATTTCACCAAATCTGCTGGACATTTTGTGGGAAACACAAACTGTTTTATGGACTCACAGTAAATAGTTTTTTCCAGCACAGGGGAAGCACAAGGATCTAGTGTGAAGCCAGTACTGGGTACAGTATTAAGCCTAGAGTGTTACAATTGAGAGACAAGACATCTCTTTGTTTACTGTTATTATTCTGACTGTATAACCTCTTGCATAGCTCAGAGATAAAGAAAACAATAGCAAATAATTCCATCATCAGGCCTTCTGCACAGTACCTACTGAAATAGACATAACTGAGTCTGAATATTTAATGCAGGAAAGAATCACTTAGCAATCCGTTACTTCACCCTGCCGCTGAGCTATGTGTAGTCCTCATTTTATCTCACTGAAAAATAACAGCGTAACTCTCATAGTTTGATGAAAAACGCCAAACAGGCTGGTCATAAAACAAAAGATAGATTGCAAACAAATTATAAAGAGAAAGTAAGTTATGTAACTATTTTATAAAACCATCCAACATGATTTTCAATTAGATTTTATTCCTGAATATGTTCTCAACAGAGATAAAGTGAGTTTATTGGCTCTAAGTCTTTAGGATTTTCTAAATTCTTAGAACATATTGAGAAGTAAGAAAGAAGGCACGGCAGTCTATTAGTAAATTGTTTTGTTTCCTCAGACTGTTTTCTTGCAAAATAGAATCTATTTTACACTACACCGTATTAAAAAGTAATTTGCTAGCATTGAGCTGGCATATCTCTTCACAATTCTGCTCTACTAACAAAAGCTCCCATCCTTCTAATGATTTAAACACCTTGTAATTGGCATAAATCTGCACAATCAATGCATTCCCTCTGAGGTTAATGTAGTATATCCATTTAGTTCTTCGATTATAAACTAAAGGATAAGGAATCTCAATACACCTGTCAGCAATTCAAAATAGCTTGCAGGCATATACAAATATATGGAGCTCTTAACAGAAATCAAAATATTTCTGCTTAAACGTATTGATATTTTGTGAGTGTAAGCAAAGATTATATGTTTTAATTTTTCCACTATTTTCATTATATTTTCAATTTTCCAGATGCTTATTAGAGGCTCTCATTATCTCTCCCTAGTTCCCTTTTTAAATTTTTTTTGTTTTCCCTTTGGTCTGATTCAACACTAATTTCATTTTTTTGTAGCAGAAAAAGACTACATCAAACCATAACAAAAACAAATAAATGAAAATAAACAAGTAAACAAACCACAAAATCTCCCCAACACACGAAGCCAATTGTTTTTACAACAGAACTTATTAACAATTACACACGACACTAATGGAAATAGCCTTAAAGTAACAGTCAAAATCTTCTGGTGCTAAGAATAACAAAAAAGGTTATTCTTTTTGTTACATACAATCAAAAAAAAGAATTTTGTGGTAATTTTCCTGCAACCTTGTCATATGCAAATTGATCAGAATGTTATTAATTATCTTTTAATAGTTTAGTTTTTTTGCTGTGTGCTATTCCCATTTGAAGGTCATCCTTTAACCTTACCAACTTAACCTATTTTATTTCCATTTCTAATTTAAACATATTCAGGTTGATTTCATGAAATGTCCATTTTCAAGCTCCTTTTTTTACTGAACAAACTTTCCTCTTTTCCATGAATTTATCTCTGCAGGTAACAGTCCAAAATCCCTCACACTTATTTTGTGCTACGTTAAACAAGCCACTAGTTTCCTGGAAAAACTTGTTCATTTGCTTTACTTTTTGTAAATCACTCACTCTTGTGATTCAGGAAAATGGCAAATATAAAGAAATATATGGAAAATATACCACCAACTATGTTATAAATTATTTTCTGTATAATCTATCCCTCACTTGTTCTTCAGTAGCCAAATCTGTGCAAGGGCCACAGAGAAAGCAACTGTTCTGACCCCTATAGTTGAGTCATAGGTTCAGCCTATGACTTCTTCATAACTTGTGCTGACTTGTGATGACCTGTGCTATTAAGAGCTTGCCCAGGATTTAAGTATTTTGTCTCTTTGTGCATTACAGGCTTTCTGTTTTCAAATGGTACATATAAGAAACTTGTCATTTTGTATATATCCTATGTGCTTGTGCACGTGCCTCCTCCACAAATTGTGTGAAAGTGTGTCAGCTCATAAGGGCAGCATATAGATATCCAAACCCATTCTGCAGGAGAGTTCATAGGAGTATTTCATCAACTAGTGCTAATGGCAAAGGACAGGCTAAAGAGTCCTTCACTACTCTTTCATCAGTGCTTAGAAACAACATGAAAGGCTATTTTTTTCATTCAATGGTAGGCCTACAAAGCTTAGTTTGCACACCTGCACATTTGCCAAAATAGCAGCCAATAAAAAATTACTAAACTCTTCTCTTTCTCACTCTTCAAGCTTATGAATAAATGAGAGCAAAATAAACTCAAAAGTGTGTGACATGGTATTCCTCATGCTCCTTCCTCAACCAAGAACATAACTTCAAGCTTTGTATTTAACTGTCAACACCTGACAGTGCTCTGGGATGCACCAATAAAAATACAGAAAATAGTAATAATTGAAGGGTGGTGCCATGGGTACTCTGAACTAACTCAGTTGTCACAACAATTTCTTTGATCTGCAGTACACATGAAGAACAATGTCATCAGCATCATATCTGGTCACCTCTGATATCTTCTCCAGCCATGAATATCCAGATATCCCCTTAGAGGGCAGGGCTCTTTCAGAATGACAATAAAAGCCTGGGTTCCTCACCTCGTGTTCTCTGGCCTGTTTCAGGAAAAGGTTATCAACATAGTCAAAAGAAGCATAAGAAACTGCTTTTGTGACTTGTAACCAAATTTGCAACAGTTACTCATTCATGTTCTTTTTCCTTTATTGAATTTTCAGGTAATGTATTGAATACCCCTAAATATAACAGAGTAATTAAACATCTTGTTTAAAATCTGATAAATACGTACACTTCTCTCTCCTATCCAAAAATCCTGATATGAAATTAACCCACTCTCCTTTCAGTGTAAGTTGAAACTTCTTACCAGAAAATTTTGCATGTGAAATATAAAACCAGTAAAATGACTCACTACTTTGAAGGCGGGGAAATAATTTTTATATTGATTTTCTTAACAAACCAAGATGGTGCTTAAAGAATTTCCATTTTAAAATTCTAATCTTGGAAATCTAATTTATATATATGTATAGAAAATATTAAAATATATTAAAAATATTATCCCAAATGTGAAAAAAATAATTTAGGGTTTAATTAATTAGGGTTTAATTTCATTTACATAGGGTTTCATTTTTCTTTAAAAACTAATATACTACATGAACCACGATGAAATCATGACAAAATGATTCCATGGGAATGCATTATGACAGCTTGGAAAAAAAAGAGATTGAAATAATATGGAGAATGTAGTTCATCATAGAGAGAGAAATACAAAATATAGAACTTCAGCTTGCTATGTTCATAAAAAAATTGTTTGCATTTTATGTCCACATACAATACTCTAGTATACTGACATAGTGATATTATTCCTATATAAGTAGAGATCTACTTTATGAATGAATGTGGAATTAACCTTTCAGAAATCTGTAGTGACATAAGCCACATGTATTCAGAATGCTTATTGTAACTGAAAAATATATTAGGCATCTGAAACTTTTTTAAGCTTAGAAATACAGAACTACTTTTTACAGAACTGTGAAAATGAAGAATGTTTCTTTACAGAGTATTTAAATTATTTTAAAGCTGAGTGACTTTAACATGGAAGTAGAAGTAAACCTGAAAGTAGAATGTAAACCACTTGAAAAAGAAATTCAACTTGCATTGAAATCTAAAAGAAATAAAAGAATACCTCAGAAAAAGGATGAAAGGGGAGAGGAAGCGTTAAAAACTATATCTCAAAATTGTCCAGAGAAAGAAAAAGGCAACATAATATTCTATTGAAATATGAGCATATGGTTTACTTGTAGAATGCAGTCACGACTACTTCATAAAAGGGTGGTATCTATGCAAGAACGAGAGCAGCAATTGGAAAACTAAAGGAACTAAAAAAGAAAGAAAAATGCATTTCACATCTCTGGATTGTGATTAAAAGAGAAATCATTGTACATGGCCTAGTACTTTGGGTAGGTAAGTATTTAATAGTTAATATACTTCCCCTGAGGCCAGAGAACTCATCTAGTAAGAAAGAAATGGGCCAAGACAGCAATTCAGGTGAGGAGTATTTTATTCTCACAAAATATTTTGATTTCTGCTCAAAATTTTCGGCTATCAGTGGTTGTGTTTTTATTCCCTCTTGAAATCCTTCAGAAGCACTTTCCATCCCTCTTAGAAACAGAAGTCAGAGATACGTCTCTGAAGAGGTGGTAGATGAGAAGAAAAACTTCATTTTCCAAGAATATGATGCCAGCATTTAAATGAAGATGTAAAATAGAATAGGGTTAGGAAAACTTAGCTGGAACTGTCAAGAGCTCCTGTATAAAATAAATTCATGAGGTAGAAGGACTGTTGTAGAAGCAACAGAGGTGAAGAGCTTTGAGGTAGGTTGCATCTTTTCTGGGAGAGCAGGAGCTGACTGGCTAGAGCTGGAGAAAGACGAACTGACCTGAAAAGGTGAGGGCAAAAAGATGGATTGTAGTAAAAAGGAAATTCTCCATTATGTTTTTTGGAAAGATAAGGTTTTAGAAAGTCTTTGGCAGAGAAACATTCAGAGAAGAAAGAACTCTAGGTTAGCTAACAGTGGATGAATCTGAGGCAGAAGAAAGAGACCTCAGGTCTCTGAGTCACTCAGTTCAAAGCACTCTGTACCTGAATGTTGCTATTGAGCTTGATTGGGAGCTTGAGTAAGCCCACAAAAAACGGCCATATTTTTGGTAACATTCTATATGTCCTTGCAAGGAACTTCTGTAAAGCCTGTGGTGTTCTGTTTAGATTTTTTTCTTTTTTCTCTGTATATGAAAAAATCATTTTTGTTCAATAGATTTAATTACAATTACAGCAGAATCCAGGTTGATTTCTAAAAATCAGAATGCATTTATTTTTCATTACTAAATGCTAAATTTCCCATTATTAGCTGTGGCCATGGTAGCTGTGTTCTACACTTTTAAAATAACTCCTTTGAACTACAAATAAAATTTTAATGATACTTTAGCAGCAATAGTTAAAGGGTACTTGAATGATGCATAAATAAATGCTCTGGAAGAATGAACAGTGATTGGGGAAACAGTACGTGTCAGAGTGATGATTCATAGAATAATCTTTCTCTAAATATTTCATTTAAACTCAAGAAAGTTTACAAACCATTCATTTGCACCTCTGTCTCTTGGCTTCATCTTAAAATTTATATTATTGAGCCCCTTTATTCAACAAGTTTTTTCACACAATATGTAAATACCAGGTTCCCTGGATCTCTTTAGGCATACTTCTTGTTTTTCTGGGATTGATTGATTTTTTTGTTTGTTTGTTTTAGTTCATTTGTTTCTCAATGTAAATAGAATAAAATAAGTTAGACATATTTCACTGGAAAAGACAAAGATTTTTATAAAATAAGCAATTAAAACTTAATTCATTAATTGTTCTAAGTCAGAGGTATGAATAAAAAGGGGTTTTGAAGCTTGAATGAATTTATAGTTGAGCTTGGTGGAACATGAAGACAGCTGCAACTGGCTGCATTATTGATGAGAAACACAAAGAAGCTACATAGAACACTGAGTTAAAGAGAATAGAACATCGCTTTTCAACTTCATTGTGCAGTCAGATGTTAAAGCTTCATTGTCTAGGTGGATCTTGGGGAGATATTTGTACTGGAATTACTTATGCTTATGAGGCTTTCTTGCTAACAACACTAGGTTTTGTTCAGCGTGCTTTGAGAACAAAACCTTTCTAGATCTCTTATCTTTCTTCCCATTGCCTACCACTTCAAGACAGATTTGGAACTATAACTAAACCATTCGGATGGACTGGCAATTAAAAAAAGGCGTGCAGATAAATGCAGTCACTACTGTATTATTATTAAAGTACCTAAAGCAATAAAGGTTAGGTCAAGCTACAGGGAATGTTCCTAGCCACACAATTAGAAAACAAATGTAGGGTGGAATTCAACCAGCTATTACCTTAAATGGCTAATACTGCAATTGAATGAGGGTATTTAAGGTAAAATACTGGTACATCTGGCAAAAAAACTGGAAATATGCCACATTTCCAAATATGATGTGTCAGTGGAAAATAGCAACCTTAAAAAATAAAGAAGTTTTTAAAAGATCAAGTTTAATATGCAAAACTCCTAGGTTATATTCTTGTTCTTTCAGACATAATTCAAGCCTACTAATATAAAATGCTTTTAACAATTAAAAAAAAAAATCAGTAAAGTAGGTGTGCAAAGGAGGCTTCAAGCAACTAAATTTTTGATAATTCCATGCGATGTCTTTTGTGTTTGCCTAAGTCACTAGGCAGAGAGAAGACTGATCTGTGGTCTATGCCATTCTCTAGGAATTAAGCAGTAACTTTCTTTAGTTACACCTTGCAAACAAAACCTGTGGTTAGGTCTATTGCATTTCAAGATGTTAGAATGCAATTTCCTGTGAAACTGCCTCACCCCTCATTTTGAACTCAAAGGCTCAGACATTTCTAAAATATGCAACTAAGCGGATTTTTTTAATGAGTATAAAAAAGAATAGGAATATGGCTTTAACTTGTAGTTTTCTATCATGCAAGATACAACTGGTGAAAAAAGTTACAGGGTTTTTTTTCACAATCATACACAAAAGGAACATATACTTCTAGAATTGTATGATATTAAGTCCTTTTCTACTACTTCTACTTTTTTTTTCCCTTTGCAGATTTCAAGGCAATAAAACAAGATTTAAGCAGCAAATATAACTCAATAACCTCTCATCCTATGCTCTCCTTCTGACTACATTTTTATAAAAATGGTCACAAGGCTAAATTGTTTTCCTTTCCAGGTTAGCTTTCATCAAAGCAAGACTGGGCTTTTGATTGGTTTTGTTGAGGATTTGGGACTTTTTTGTTTTTTTGTTTGTTTTGTTTTGTTGTTGGTTGGTTGGTTTGGGGTTTTTTTCATGCATTGTGGGATTTTTGCCAACTGCTGAACTAGAAGACGTGCTTTAACAAATCTAAAACACCTGATTTATGTTTACATGAAATCAATACACTAAGTTAAATGATGTCTTGCTATTCTGTGTCCTTTGGCATTATATCATTAAATTCCAGGATTTTATACCAGGAAATAACTGAAGGTTTAAGAATTAAAGACTTTCTGGATACAAGGAGTGAGTTTCTCCATTTGGGTCATGTTTTATTTTATTGTGGGTAATGCAGGCACTTGATGCAAGTGGAAATCTAGACACGATATGGTTATACCTGCATGGGTAAATGTTGGCCGGGAGAGTGTAGCTGTGATGAGAATGTGATGGCATTAAACATGCTCCAAATTTCTATATCAAAGTCTAGCAGTGGATTAGTGAAAATCTGATGAACTGAACAATCATCAAAAGGTGGAATGGAGTTTCCAGTCAAGTTTCATCCAAAGGAAATCCTGTTTGAGCACTCCCATACCACATCCACACAAACCATAGCGCAAGAAGCTTCGATAATTGGCATCAAGACTTGTGCTGCAGACATACATCTCTGATGCATTGGAGGAACCCCTGCCATAAGGAACCTATTCCGCTGTTCTTTGAGGCAAAAATCTAGCATATTGACCAAAATTGAAACCCTGGGCTTAAGATTTGCTTCTTCTGTACCCAAAAAATCTTAAAATGCAAGTGTCCCTAAAAATTTCCTTTCAGCTTCAAAGAATCGTCCTTCCTAGGACCTTCATGAGCCACAGGCAGCATCCATTTAACTAAATTTTTTTCATTAATTTGCAGGATGACTTTTCTGTTCTGCATAAGTGTAAATTAATACACCAAAGCATCTGGGTAAATAAATATCTTTTTAGAACATATTAGCAATCGATATAGGATTGCAGTGATTTCAAAACCACCAAATTCCTAGGCTTAGAAACACATACAAGTAAATATTATAGAATGTAAATTAAAATATTACAGAATGGAAAGTAACATCTACTGAAACAAAGATTTAGCTTTCTGTCTTCATGGGAATTGTTTGGGATTTTTTTGTTGTTCCATGACCTACTATATGGTTGTTTCCATTTACAAGTCTCAGTGTGACAGAGCCTTTCAAATTGTGCCACTATATTGCTGCCAGCACTCATCTCTCTCAGAAAACAAACAAACAAACAAATTAGATATTCTAGATGTATTCCAAATTAAGCAATCCACTACCTGCATGTTAATAAATATTAAACAATTCTAGGTGAGTTACTTCAATCTTTTGATCCTTGCATTTAAATGATTTAGCACTTCCACCAAAACACAATGGTCAGAATGCACACAGGAACACAAATTCTTTTGAATTCCAAAGATGCCCTGATTCACATACTGTTTCACTCCCTATTAGTTACAAGTAGTACTACTTGTTTTAGACTTGAGGGAATAGTATATTTAATTTGGATCCTTAAAAGATTCTGCCATACAATTAAATCCCATAAACAGGGATTATTTTCAAGGGAACTGCAATGCCATCCTGATCAGGAATGTTTCTGTGAGCCAGGACCCCAACAAACCCATAATTCTCTTACTCTGTGCTTGATTTCAGCAGCAATATGAAAACATAAGCATGAACAAAATAAGTAGTATTAACAAAAGTTTTACATAGTCACAGCAAAATAACCCTGCAAACATTTATGACCACTTATATACATATGATATATGAACAACTCTAAGTCAAAAGTTTTTATAATTCTTGATGTACGATATTCCACTAGCTGGACACTGAACATGCTATTAGACAAGGATGTACAACAAAAAGGGAGACTAAAAAGCACATTTACGTTTCCCTCAGATGTGATTAGAATTCTTACTATTTTATTCTTCTTGTATATAATCTGGCTCTTTTGTATGCAACAATGCAAATGCACTTAAAGTGAGAGTCCTTTTGAGGCAATGTCTTGTCTTTTTTACTGCTTGGATTATCTGTAACATGTCCACTAGGATTAAAATTATGCTGCCACTTGCTTTGTAAACTGGAAGTAGTTAATAGATGAGTCACACAAAACTTCTTCAGAGTTGCTGATTATTTTTTTTACTTAAGGTATGAAGAGGTGAGTAATGAACCTCCTCCTCTCGTTTGCTCCTTGTGCATGGGGCTTTGCAGCAATCACAGTCCTGGCAGTTGCCCAAGTCCAGTCACATTTATTCCTCTTAACATACCAGCTCATATCTGTCTCCACTACTTTCTTCTTTTCCCTGGTGATCATCCATTCTCACTAACAATTCCCCAGTTCTCCATTTACTCTGAAATATACCTGCTGTCAAAGTTATGTAAAGCTTTATATGCAAATTATATGTTTGGTTGTTTTTAAAATGTATTAAAGGAAAAATCTCACAGAAAAGTCTGTATTGTTGTTCCTGAGGTACCAATTTTTTTGTCTAAATCCTAAAAGACAAAAGCTTTTTAAAGACTTAGAATTATCATGAACTTCAAAATATTAATTGACAACTAATTTTTTTATTGGGGAATAAAAGACAATGATTTTAATTGAGCTTTTCTGAATAATATACATATACATATTCTGAATAATGTAATATACAATATTGACATATTTGGATTTAGGTGAATTGGAATTCAAGAATTATGTCTGTGATGATACTTTCTAAACTTGTTCAATTTATTATGTTACTTCTCTTGCATGAAACAGCTGACCAAGGAACTGAGCCTGCTTTCCTAGATGTTTTGTTCTGTGGTACATCCATTTCTAGTAAAATATTAATATGAATCCATTTTTAATAAATAAAATTGTACCACCTAAATTTTTCAACTGAATACTTCTGTCATATGTTTTTACCTTCTCTAGTATCCATGGCTAGCATACACAAATGATAATCTAGCTTCTGTCCCTGATCCAAAAAGTGAGATATTAACAAAAGTCATGTAGCTTAAAATTTAAAAACTTTTCAATGCATCGGTTCTTCTTTGGAAAACCACTACAGTGAAAAACCTCACAGCACATATTTTGTGCAAAACTCTGCAAGCTAGTATAAAGCATATTCTCTTCTGGAAAAACTAAGTCAAGATCTCAAGATCTTGAAAACTAGTGGCCAGAAATGTCAGATGAGCCTGATTTTGCAGATCACCTCAATGAACTGAACTGACTAGAGGACTGTACCCTTCATAGGCACTAGATTAGTTTCCTCATGGCTACCTCTAATTAAACTTATACTAACATCAAACTTAATGCCACACGAATGTAATGCAGGGTAATCATTTTCTAGAGGGAGGTTAAAAGATTCATTGTAAATGCTAAATGAAGACATATTTTTCTTTCAGAGACCCATGCATATTTACTCCCTCCTGCCTTTAGTGTAGGCAGTTTGATATTGTGGAAAAGAAATATTTTGAGTATGTTTTTATCTACTCACTTTGCCAAAGTGGGAACACAACAGCATGTTTATTCCTAAAATTTTAAGCTCTATCTATTTATCTATCTATCTATCTGTCTGTCTATCTGTCTATCTAAACTTAAATGAATCAAAAAGACTACATAGTCTACCAGCACTGACAGAGCATGTTAGCTAAACATAGAAGTGTTTAATAACATATTTAAAATTTTAACTTATAACAACATGTAACAATATATATAACATTTTAAGTTTAGTAATGTGTTTAAGTTCTATTTATACACAGCAAAAGGAAGCTCCGAAAAGGAATGTCTGCAGGCACCATGAATATTTTACACTTCAAACCAAGTAGTTTGAATTGAAGTACATGTTAGGAGTATGTCCCTGTAGTATATGACTAAAAATGCTAGCAATATATGTACTAAAAATATATGTTTTCACTTTCTTTATGATGGAAATGAAGGTAAGAGCAGGCAAAAACAGTCCCCATAATTCAGTTTACAAAAACAATACTCCTTTTCCATACCTTTTACCTAATGAATCTAGCAATGAATTACCTGAGTAAAAATAAACTTTTTGATTAAACTCTTTGCAAGTATTTCTACATGGTAAGAGTGTTTGCCATTATTTTTTCCCAGATGAAATAATTTACCAAAAGGAATAGAATCATAGAATCATCAAGGCTGGAAAAGACCTTCAAGATCATCCAGTCCGATCATCAAATCAGCACTGTCACTGTAACCTCTAAACAACATCACCCAGCACGAGATTCAGATGTGTCTTAAACACCTCCAGAGATGGTGACTCCACCACCTCCCTGGGAAACCTATTCCAATGCCTGACCACCCTAACAGTGAAGAAAATTTTTCTAATGCTAATCTGAATATCCCTTGCCTCAGTTTAATGTTATTTCCTCTTGTCCTTCACATTTTGGCATAGATTTTTTTGGGAAAGTTAAGGAATCAAAACATATTTAAATTCAGTATTACTATTTCTATTTCACTTCTTTAGAGTTAAATTTATAATAGGATCTCAATATGCTCCGTCTAGTTTAAGCTTAGATTGCAATAAGTGGAGTAATTGACTAATGTTTTGCAATGCTCATTCTAGTCCACATGCAACAGAATGAAGGTCACAAAGAGTTAGGAGATTTTTTTAGTACTTGAAAGCTACTCCATTTTCCTGCCTTTTAACAAAAATATTTTGAAATCCCACATAAGTGTAAATCAGAAAATCTGTTCTTCAAATTACCTGGCTTCTCCCCCAAAAGGCAAGCTCTGATGGAACCTTCCTTTCTAAGGCTGTGCTGATTTTTTCTAAGCAAGAACATTCACAGGGGAGGTCTGACAGTAGAGGCATCTAACAGGATGATATAATGAGGAAAACGTTATCTCCAAAAATCTCAGCCTAAATTTGTTACACAAGCTGACTTGTTTAATCAGAAAAAGACTTTTTATTAAAAATAAACATTAAAAGGAGGTCATTTTGTCTTAAGAAGTACAACCAGAAAAACATCTGTAGTGAAATTCTTTTCTCTCCTCATAAACAGTAACTGCTTTTACATTTCATGAAGAAATGAGAGTCAACAGCTGCACTTATTTTTCTAAAACAATAGCAGCTTTTGCATAAAAAATTAGGTACTCCTCTTGTGGAACTCTTCAAAATTGACGGTAGAACCAATGGAAAAGCTTCTAAAATATATTTATAATATTTGTGTTGGATTAAAGCCTGCTTGCTCTCGTGTCTGCCTAGGATGAGTGACAGACCAGCAGAAAGTTTTGTCCCTTGTACTCTGCTTCTGACAGAGGCAGATAGTGAGGGGAGAGATAGTGGGGGATTTACTCTTTTGCAGGCAGACAGAAATTAGGATTAAGATGACTTCTAGCTGCAGGATCCCATGTGAAAAATAACCAGCCCAAACAACCTGTGGCAATTGACAGTTGACAATAATTCCTCAGGACCAAAAGAGAAGACATTGGAAAGCAGGGGAAGGAACCTGATTTGTGTTTCTTCTTTGCAATGAGTTGACTCTAAATGTAGGACATAAATTAAGAACTAGCTTCGTCTTGTGTTTTAAAAAGTATGGACTTGATACAAAGCCCTAACTACTAAGTCCTGAAAAATATAAATAATATTAGTCAAAATTTAAGAGATGAGATTTGATCTGTCTTAGGAGTCTTTAAGAAGAACTTTTCTATAATTGTAGATTTTGTTATCTTCCACCTACACATTCCATCACTGGAGACAGCTTAAATCTCCAAAGAAGCCTTTTAAACACATTTAGAGAAATGACTGCATTAGGATGCTGTCTTCACGCTCTTAACCTTTGGGACTGAAAATTTTTATAGAAAAGAAAGATCTTTGTGCTTTTATGGGTGGATATTTTAATGCCAGTCAGATGAGAAGGCCTTTCAGAGAAGCTGTACATTAAAAATAATGCCAGGTACATAGGAAAAACAGAATTCCTATCAGTGAACAGATTCTTTTTGATACACAAAACTGCATTTACTGGTTTAAAACTGCATTTCAAGAACCAGATTCTTATTATCTACAAACATAAAGTAATGTAGTTGTGACTATATGCTATCTTGAGTATCTTTTTGTCTTAAATATAATGGAGGATGATGTTTATAGATTAAGAACAATCTTTTCTGTATGCTAATGGTACAGCCTGGTCAGTCTGAACAACTGGGTCAGATGAGCATAGCATAATCTCTATGACTCTGAAGTGCATGTTCTACAACACTTTGGCACACATTTACAAGAAAGGGAAATTCTGAAATGATAAAAAAAATCAGCACTATGCATTCTCCCTAATAGCATCATCATTTCTTTACTGTGCTTAAAAACCTGTGTATAAGAGTTTGCTGAAGTAGCTGAGGGTGGTAATATATGGATTAGGAATCAAACTCCTAATTAATTTAGGAGTGAGAAATTAATTTAAAAGTGAGAACAGTAGAATTCTTTAAACATTCCTGCCTCAAAACAGGACAGAAATTCCCTACTGGCATTTTTGTTTATTTTAACAAAACCTGTTCTACCCAGTTGATTTCATTACTTTTTCTGTAATGGGATGCTGGAATGTATTTCAAAATAACAAGATTGCACAGACATACCATTAGTCATCAAATGCATTTTCTATCTGACTTCTGTGTGGAGTATAGAAGTCCTGCTTGTATAATAAACAGAATTTTAATAATCTGTCAGTAAAATTGGGTATTGCAATAGTAAATGAGCAGCAGAATAAGTAGAAACATTAAAAGAAATAAATGTCATATGAAGATCAAAAAAAAGAAATGCAGGAGGAGTGATTTAGTCACAGCCTGTAGAACAGAAAAGTGTCTTTAGCTACTATGACAGATTTTCTAAGCAGCAAACCATCAGTGTTCTCTAAAGAAAATGCTGGACAATGAAACTTTGCACAATTAAACAATTTTCATGTATTTGACTCAATTCAGGTCTCTGAAACACAGGAGACTTTTTACTAGAAAAAAACAGCAGAATTACTTTCTTACTAGCTACAGATTATTTTCTAAAAGGGAGACATAGGCACAAACATAGTCTAAAACAGGTTCAAAATCCTTGAAATTATTCTGGCACTTTTCCTGATCCCTATGAGCTCAGCATCCTCTTAGATTTCACTTGAATAATTTCCTTAAAACCATTCCTTGATTTTCCATCTCTACATCATAAACAAGAGCAAAGAAAATTCTGTCTATGCTTCAAGTCAAAATCTGCTTTAACTTCCAAGTTCATCTTGCATGATGAAAGAAATCTATCATCTTACAGATATGAAAGCATCTATTTTTTTTTTTTTGTCAGCTTGCTTGATCTAAGAATGAAAAGAAATGCACACTTAACAGATGTCCTACCTCTCTTGTGCTGTGTCCTCATCACAGGTTTTCGCTGGCATTTTTCTGCCTCATGTGTCTTTGGTGTTTTTTTTGTCAATGTCAAAATGGAGTAAGTTATCGGAAACTTCTGATACCAATGAGACCTGAGACCAATGCTGACACAAAAGCTACAAAGACAGTCTTAATTCTCTAATTTGCTTTCATATTTACAGGTCATCTCTTGAAATCTAATAGACAGATTTAAAATTCTATGCATCTGTTATTTTCTCAAAAAAATAATGAAAAAACAACAAAAAAAACCAAACTACACTTTTAATCTTTTACACTTTTTAAAAATCTATTAAATTCATGTTAAACAACCAAACACATTAACCTTAGAGTCTGATGCTCCAAAAATATCCCATGGACATTTTTTTTGAAGGCTTAAATTTCTCCAAGCTCAGGCTATAGTACATTAATAAAAAGGAGTTTGTGTACAGATTTTTGATAGAATTTATTAGTGTGTTCAATCTTACTGTGTAAATTATCTATTAACATTTGTTATTTCCTCCACAACCATAAGTAAAAATGTCTCCATACTAGAACATAATCTAAGCCCTTTTCTTAGTAAAAAAGTCATAAAGATATTTTAATTAGGAAAAAATATAACTATATTACACTTGTTTGAAAAGTATCCCAGCTGTTGTTACTAACCATGTTTAAGTAAAACAGACTGAAGAGTGAAAATTGCTTCTTGGTTTTAGAGGTTATTTTCATCACTTATTTCAGTTGCTATTTCCTGCTTTTGTATTTGTTTGCAATTCAGCAGCACTAAATCATAATCCCTGCAAGATTTACCCTGGTTATTGAGCACACACAATTATACTGCATAAGCAATATAAAAGCTTTGATTCAAAATCTGAGCTGACATAGATTTGCCTAAATACAAATGACATATGATGTTGTTTCCCATTCTGTCTTAACAGAAATCCTTCTGAGGGATTGGTGACACCCACCTACAGCCACTGACACTGCCTGGTTTGTCTTCTGAAGATCACTCTGTACTGAGACGAGCTCTGCCTGAAAAAAAGGGGTAAGACCAGGGGCTAATTTTGCAACTCTGAATCTCATTGTGATTAATTTGTTTTCTTTTGCTCTCTCTTAATTGATCATGGTTTTCTAACTAGGGCATTTAAGTTAAATGCCAAGGGCTATGTAGCACACACAACTTCAGAATGACTTTCTCATTAAAACATCAGAGGACAAAGACTCAAGGAGAATTTGTAGTCAATATTCCATGTTGTCTTTTATAATTCCTCCTTTCAGCGGCTGTTCCTGGCATTGTTTTTATTTGCAGATCCTTTTACACAAAGGTAACTGGAGACATGCAGACTTACATGAAAATAAATTTCACCAAATAATGTTGTTTGTTTCTAAGAGTGATGATTTCACGCAACGCAAGCAGAAAGTGAATGTAATAATAGTTTATTAGAGAAAATTCTGAAACTTTTATAGTCTTTTTAGTCATTTCTGGTAATGCTTCAGGGAGGATTTCCCACTGGTAAAGGCTCTATAATTTAAAATAAACGAAGACATTGGGATGTGAGTCATTAATTGTTAATTATAGTCACCTAACTTTATTGATTTCCTACAGAGTATCTAGTTAACAGTGATCTATAGACAGATATTTTAGAATACCTGTAAACAAAAGAAGACTAAGGTACTTTCTGTGATGGTTCCACACCATCTGCTACATTCTTTTAATGAAATGACAGTAAGAGGAAATAAATTCAAAATTATGTAGCAGATGGTCTTGACATAAAATGATGGCATTTATGCCTTATTTTTGTTTTCTTTTTATTTACTACTGAAGAGAACAGAAGAGGATAAGCCCCAAATTCTATTAGAATATGGTAATATTGTTTAGAACTATCAAGTATGCCAGAAAAAAAATTCAAAAATGTAGCTTGTAAATCCACTGTAATATAAAGGGGAGAAAACAGCATCCTAGATTAATAGAAATTGTTAAAAGAGAACTTGTGTATGTCTCATCCCTGGAAGTGTTTAAAATCAGGTTAGTTGAGCTCTAAGGAACCTGGTCTAGTGAAAGATGCCTCTGTCCATGGCAGAGAGATAGAAACAGATGATCCTTAAAGTCCCTTCCAACACAAAGCATTCTATGATTCTCTGTTAGTGAAAATCTCCATTCATCCTTCTTTCTACCCTTTCTAAGGCTGGCTTTTTTAGCTGTCCTCCCAAATAAACAAACCCTGGGAAAATCTTATGTTTCTTAATCCAGTGTTCTTTCCTCTCTATCTTCCTGAAATTTTCAGTGAGATTCATTTTAATCAGAAGCTTTTAATTAACTTTTGAACAAACTTTCGGGAACCAAGCAAATAGTAGCTAAAAATTTATCTATTTCGTCAGCCACCTCTTTCTGTCTTACCTATGGGAAAAGTCCTCAGTGACTTGCTCTCAAAATACTGAGAAATCTGAATGTGATATTTTCTCTATTGGTGATTCAGTTTATCTGCAGCAACTGCATTAGCAGCATTCAACTAGTCTTTTCATAAAATAAGGCCTCACAAGTCATTGTGATTTACAGACGAATCCTGAAAAATTGCTTTCAAGGGAAGAATAGATAAATAAATAAATAAATAATTTAAAGGAGCTTGAATCAGATTGATTGTGACATAAACACTAGTTGATTTTTTTGCATTAGAACAGAAATTTTACTTTGCTATTGTCTTTTTCAACACTATCAGCAGTAAATTTGTTTCTGTTGCTAGACAGTGAGGTGCATTCCAGGTCTCTCTGAGCATTACTTCCCATTACAAAATTTTCATCTTATTTTGTAGATGGAATGCCAATATATTTTACACCCAATTTTGCACTGTACAGTATAATTCATGGTGAAGAGCAGCCTTCTTATGAAATTCAAGTTGCAGAATCAGCTACTGAACTACTTGGCAGTCCTCAAAATAAACAGAGGCAAAAAAAAAGTGATTACAAATTACTGAGAAGAATGTGGTTGCATTTAATTCCATGATGCAATGACAGGTGATAAGACACAGCAGAATAAATTCTGTGAAAAAAAAGTACTGAAAGTATTGGGAAAAATTAAAAAGCCAGATTACTACATGAAACAAACTTTCCTATGGAAAAACTATTAGAATCGAATTTAAGGAGCCTCCTTCTGTAATATTTTTATTCAGGGAAGATAAGACTCCTCTCATCTATATGGAATTATTTCTTGTTATTAGACAAAAAGATAAGTGATGGGGATCTAGAGATAATAGAATGTGTTTTCAGCTAAGTCACAGAGGAAAAAAATTATTGAAGATAAAAATCATAAAGGTCAATTTGGCATCAGTTTTTTAGATGTGAATGTTTACATAAATCAAGAAAAAACCTGTGATGGGGAATAGGAAAAATTATGGGGAAATGAGCGTTCGTTTTTCATAGACATCTGAATAATTGTGTGGAACTTATGCTAAGTTAGCTACATTCTTATGCTAAGAATAATAAAAAATAAAATAACATAAGCCATCAACCTCTTAGGAGGGTCCTTCTCTTAGGAAGCAACACAGTTTTCCTTCATGAAATAGTTCAGAGATTGTAACACTGGCACATGACCTAATCTTCTGTACAGGACTAGATATTTCTAGCACAGCATGATGATAGAACAAAAAATTGACACAGAATTATATTTTTCTCTTTAATGCCATAAAACTACTGGAAGTGCTAAGCTGCATATTTTTGTTTGAAACTTCAAATGTTTTCCTCTAAAGGAAAAAAAACTTTCTTTCACACATCTGACTAACTTAAACACTTGACTGCTGCCAAAGATCCAGACATAGGTCAAAAGTAATTGCAGTACTCTTAAAAGGCTTTCTACACTGCTTCTGAATGTATTTCATTGGAATGCTAATCACCCAAAAAAAGAAGACCTAACAAGAGAAAAAGGGTGGCTCCATTGTTATTTTCGCATGAAGAGTTCAATAATTTTATTGAAGTATATTTTCACGGAAATATTTCTTTCTTTTTCTTTTTCTTTTTCTTTTTTTCTTTTTTTTGTCCTAATTATCTGGATCTTGCAAGTTGTGAAAGGGGGTGGAGGGAGCAAAGGATTTTTTTGCTCTTTAGAAGTTGATAAATTTTCTTGAAAGCCTGATGAATGTAAGACAGATGTGACGTTCATCTGGAACAGCAATGTGAGATATGGAGAAGAGATGAAGCACAAGAAAGGCACAGATCCTCAGATCCTGCTTTCTATAGGAGAAGCAACGCTTAAGGAGAGAAGGAATAAAGGATTTGCAGAGCCTCAGACTACAGGAAGATAGAATGAGAGAGAAGCTGAGACTAAGACCAAAAGCAGACAGTCACTGTGAGAAGGGAAGTAGATTTTGTGATTGTCTCCTGGAAACAGCTTTACTGAAGTCAAAAGTTGTTTGAATCTATATCTTCATTTTTATAACATACAACAGATCTGACAAAGATAACATGTAATCATCTTCAAGTAATGTATAGGCACAGAAATTTTTATATGTATCAACAGTGTTTTAATGGTAGTTATGTTATTGTATTTCTTGAACTTTAAGAGTAATAAACTTTGGAATTATGTGACTCAGGTTGATGTGTCAACTCATTTTGGTGATGTCCGTTGCTTAACAGAGCCTTGCACAGAAGACCCTGCTGCCTTTGAAATATTCTTGTACAGTAATGACACCCTTCAAAATCCTGGGAAGACTCCTGTAAATTAATTATCCTTTGTCTTAGAAGTGGAGACCTCCATGGCACAGAGCAAGGCAGGGCTCCATACTCCCCATAACTGAGGTGCCCAGAACTTTGTCATTCCTTTTCACACACTTTACTAGGAGAAAATAATATAAAGATAATGCTATGAGAAGAAACACACCAGAGTTGATTCTTTGCTACTCTAAGGCACAATACACAGCTCCTGCAATATAATCTGCCACTATACTTAACTGCAAGAAACATCACATGTCTTCTACTAGGTAGGTATGTTGGATATGGGCTCATCTTTAAAGCACCAACACCAGATATTATAAGGCAGTGAGTATAACCTGAAGTGCCTTTTGGACCACAGACCATTCATTTCTCCACAGTAGTCATGAGTCAGGAAGTAGCTGGCATTATAGTCCCATCTATAATTTAGCCATTTATTAATAAGAATAGAGAGATTATAATATTTATTTCATGCAGAGATAAACCTCCTCCCAAAATTCTGAGGTGATGTCTCTTGCTAGGCATGATCCAGAAGAAAGTAAATATCAGATAAGTAACAATCAATAACAATTGCAAAATTTTGAAGGCGAATACACACCTCATCACATGTACCAGAATTAAAGCCTCCTTATAAAATTATATGTAACATTTGGTTCCTGTAATATAAATAGAATCTTTAATCAAAATTACACCTAAGAATTTTTTCTTCTGGCCAGCTGTCACCCAAAAATATAATCTCCAAAATTTTCAATTCTGAAATGGCTGAACATGTGCCTATCAACGTTAAGTAGTGAGTGCTTTCCCTATTAAACTTTATGTCAACCCATGAGTTTCCTCGCTTTTTGTTCTTTCACTTCACTTCTCCATCCCACCAGGTGGAAATAAGTAAGTGGCACTTAGCTGGTGGCTGGGGTGAAACCATGACTCCTGCACCACCTTGCTATGGATGAATTTACATTAAGAGGTTCCACAGATGAACTATGTGTTTCTTCCTGCCACTTTTCCCTACAGAACTTAATATTTATTTTTTTTGTTAAGAGTTGCTGATGATTCTTTCATATATTTATATGTTTTCTATTTATACATAGATAGTTATTATACGTAGACCTATCCAGCAATGCTTGTTCTTTTATTTTGCTGCTTACTTTTGTTTATTCTTCAGGGAAAAAAAAGTTCTAGATGATACATTTTAGAATATCTAGGTATTAACAACATAGATTCTAGGTTATGATTCTAAAGTTATGATTATAATCTTTTATGTTTAAATACCATTTAGATTTTCTAGTTGCACAGTCAAACATAAAAATACAAATAAAGAATGTTCCCTAAAAGGTTCACAGTCTATTCTGCCCTTGGTAATTTTTTGTTTCATTTTGATAACTACATAAAAATTAAAAAAAACAGATCTGGTTGAAAAAAAAAAATACGGCGTTTTTTGTATTTATCAAGTATTAAAATATCTGACATAGCAGGAAGAAGGCTTGACCATTTGTATATTTAATTTCCATTGCTTGCAGTATATTTTTATATATGTTTCCAAGACAGAATGATCTGAGAGGCAATAACCTAAGAAATGGGAAGATCTGCATGGAGAAAACCCTGAACTAGTTCTGCTAAGTATTGGCTTGTCTTTAGTTCTACTTTAGTAGAACTGTCTTTAGTAAGTTTACCCTTACTGTTATTAGTCTTAAGAATTTGGGGATTTTAAGGTCCAATGAGATTGTCATAAAATCTTCCTATTAGACAGGCTTCAAATACAATTCAAGCTACAAGAGCTATGAGCATTTACTACATATTTTGTTGAAAGATGTTAGGTTAGTTTTAAAACAATTCCACCCACACAAATAGCTAGAAAATATCAAACATCACACTGTGTCCTATACCTTATTGCTGGCATGCTACAGAAAGATGCAATACACTCATTATCTTACCATGACAGTGAACCAATCCATTTATTTTGTACTCTTATAATTTTAAGCCGGAAAGTCTGCTTTAATAACACAAAAAATAAATCCAAGTTAAGACAAGAATAATTATGACAACTATTTTATGTATTTTCTCCATGAACATGATACATTTTGACAATAACATATTACAATAATTACTAAGTAATCACTGCTTTAAAGTTAAATGCAAATATAAACTATCACTATAAGCACTAACACATAAAAAAGGCTCATCAACATTTAGGGAATTTTGAGTGTGAAGAATATTTGAAAGTAGTTCATGAAATGTGAAAGTATGGATTCCCATATGCCTAAAAATTAGACAACGTTTAAAGTCTCCAAAGTAATATTCAATCCATACTTCTGGCTTACAGTTTCTCCTTTCATTGCATATTTTTGGGTGTTATTTATTTGAATTCTGGTATTGGTAAAGCTAGTTTTGTCAGCTACATAGAAGGTCATTTGTGTCAGACTTCCTTCTGAAAGTACAAGATTTTCACGAGAACTTCTTAGTATATACCCAGGTATGGCATGTTTGAAAAAAAAAACCAACTTTTTTTTTATTGTTTTGTGAAAAGCAAAATATAACACAAAATGAAGAAACTCCACAGAAATATTAAAGTGATAATGTCACACTTAGTTTTCAGTTGAATTAATTTTTCAGATCTCCTTGCTCATTTTTTTTCTTGGAATCTTTCTTGATAGTTCTATAATTCACATCCGGAAACTCGGGGGTTTTTTCTCCTTTGACTTTGGAATTTGCCTTTCCTAGCATTTGACAAGAGGATTCTCCTTCTAGTTCATAGACCAAAGTTACCAGGATTCTGCAAGAGGATACCCAGGCACTTCCATGGAGGCTTCTGGGTAAGAGTCCATGCCACACTGCACTAAACAAACTACAAGGCAGCAGATGCAGTTTGGTAACCTTCAAACACCCAGCAGCAAAACCAAGCCAGCTCTGTTTGAAATTTATTTTCAAAATAAATTTTTTAATTCATTTTAATAAATTGCGGCATCAGTGTTGACTGCATGTTTGGAAATGGCTTTTGTCTTCATAAATGTAACAGGTTTTTTTTTCTAATTGTTTCTTCCCTTCACTTAACCTCACAAATACATTTCTTCTTATTACAGTTGGAACACAGACAGCCAAAGAGCAACCCAAAGTTAATTAAAGCCAGAAGACAAAAGACTGAAGACCTAAATGATAGTGTTTGGACATTTGTATAAAACATGATGATCATGTTAAAAATATCCATATTGTTGCTTCAAATATAAGTCCACATTAAATTAATTTATAATTTTGGGTGGATTGCTAACTACCAATTAACTTTACCAATTAAAATTCTCATAACAAAATCTCATCATGAAATCTTGCCAATCAACTAGAAGTGCTTTTGTCCTTCTCACATGTATGCCTCCTCTTGATATCAATAAGACTACTTTGTTTTTATACAAAAAAACAACTTTGTGAAGAAATGTTAAGCAATATTTTCTTTCTCTGGAGGGGATTAATAATTTTTATGTTCAATTATTTTTCAATACTTGTAAATAAAAATTTCCAATAGACTTAAAAGAGTGCATAGGGGCACTCATTTTGCTATAACAAATTAGTATTTAATCCAAAAATAAGAGAATTTGTTATTAACAACTTGGCCAATAGACATGAATTTTAATGATAGACAGATAAAAGCAGGCAGTGTGCAGTATCATCACAGTGACACAGGCATTCCCTTGCATAACAGCTCTCATTATGTAATTTCCAGTGGCAATGTAATTTATCTCCTCTAATTTGCAGACACGTTTAAAACTAATTTTGATTAATATTTATGCAGCTGAGTTTTTTCCAAAAGCAGATTTTATTTTATTTTATTTGACCTTGTTCCTCAAATTATTTTTTTCCTTTCATCTTTCTGCTTAATAAATCAAGGAGAATATATACATAATGATTAATGTTAATAACTGCCCTGCAATAATATTGTGATGTGCTGCATTTTATGTCCTACTGGAATTAAATCTAAACTCTTTTGTGGTAGTAAAAATCATAATATATATGCAGAGAAACATGCAAAACGTGTTTCAGCTTTTTCATATTCTCCTCATTTACAAAAGGACTTACACTTTAATTTGCTTATAATTTTTTTATTCAATATTCAATTTGCATGCAAATTGAAATGTTTCAAACTGCAATATATTTAAATGTGCATCTTCATTTCTGTAATTTCCTTCTTCATTCTTTCCATGTCAAAACAAATTTTTCCTGATGAGATTGTTTTAGCAACCTGCATGAAGAAGTTTATCGTAATTTTCCTGTTTCATAAAAAAATTATGTACATTATTTTTGAACACTTATCCATCCTTTCACTGTAAAAAATCCATATGTTCCTGTGGCTGCTCAGTAAACAATATTGAAATGGCATGGTTTTATTAAATCATATCCTGGAAAAAATTGATTCTATCTCTTGAGAAGAATAAGCATTTGAAACAAATTCTGAGAAAAACTAAGACATTTTTCTTTGTTCACCATTAAGGGTGCCTCTTCTCAATTAATAATCCTATTTTTTATTCATTAGAAAACACTCAGATACTTAAAAACATACAAGACTTTCAAAATCAAAACCTAAATGTGTTAGAAACATAATTGGCTTAATAACTGGACTAGGATTTAATCACTTTTTATTCTATTAGAACATGAGAACTCCATTTCCTAGGTTGTTATGGATCTGATTCCTTATTTGGAAAGACACAGCTCTCACACTGTCCTTTTTTTTCTGTATTTTTTCTATACTTCAAGTAAGTATCTTTCTAATGCTTTTAATTCATTTTAAAAGTCTCCTCCTCTTTCTAGTGGAACAAAGACTTATGGAGAAAATAGTTAGGTTGGAAAGTGATAAAATATTACTTACTGCCCAGTCAACTATATAAGCCCTAGAGAGATGGAATTTATTAATTACCCCAAGAAGATAGCATGTGTAAGAAAGCAGGACAAACTGAAAATTATCAAAAATGAAACTGCAATTACGTAACAACAGCTAGATTCCCCACTGCCCAAGTAAAATTACTGTTCAAAACTATCAGTACAGAATAGGCTTGATACTGAGACTTGGTGGGTAGTGGAAAAAAAGAAAAAAGGGAAAGAAACAAAAAATTAAGTTATAGATACGCTAGGATTATTTAAATCAACATACACTTTAAAGTATTACTGAAGAAGAACAGTAATATTCTGTTACCCACAACCTAGAAGAAAATCAAATATGATTAATCCTTCAGATTTGGAGAGACTGACTGTAATGGATGACACTGAGTGAAGAATTGTGAACAACTGAGAACTGGAATAATTGTGTTTGTGCCGATGAAAAATAGAAAATAATATCCCCAGAGATGGTGCAGAAAGCAGAACTGCAGTGCACTTCCTGTTACCTTTGAAAGTCCATTGTCTCAATGCAGAATTTATGTATCCCAATCTAACTTGTGTAACTTGTCAAAAACTGTGCACCCTTCCTACGCAACCGCTCTAAAAAACAAACTGTAGAGCCAAGTTTGCTCACTTTCTCTCAGGCTTCAAATGAATCATGAAATAATTAAGGTTGAAAAAGACCTCCAAGACCATCAGCTCCAACTGTTGACATAATTCCACCAAGACACTAAGAACATACCACTCATTTCTTGAACATATCCAGGGATAGTGACTCCACCACTTCCTTGGGCAGCCTTTTCTAATGTTTAACCATTTTTGGTTACAAAAACAATGTTTGCTTTCAGTAAAGAATTTTTTCCTAATATCCATCCTGAACCTCCTCTGGCACAACTTGAAGCTGTTTCTTCTTGTGCTACTGCTAGTTGCCTGGGAGAAAAGACCCAGAACATTTGAGACAAAAATGTACATCTGAACTGCTCAGTACCTTGGTGTAAACCTAGCTGCCTGCTGCTAGAAGCCAGATCACTTAGGAGACAGCTCCTAAGCATCAGAGTTGGTGACAAACCTTCAGGATCAATTTCAACTGACTTGGAGAAGTATATTACGGGTGCAAGCACCACTGACTATTGGGCACCACTTGTACATTTACACCCTATTTGAGATTTAGTACAAGATTCTTCAGCTCACCTCTGAAACTACATCAGAGCAGTTTTTCTTCAAATAATATGTCCATACAAATTGTAAACCAAGTATCCCCCTGTGCTAGGACAATTTTAAATTCTCATTTAAAAAATAGTGATTTTAAAAATGCATGACACCACCTACAGTAAGAATAATCTAAAATCCCATGCTGCTATTTAAGGCAATGCTAAGAATATTGCTTTCATCAGAAAGACTAGGAGAAAGTGAGTCTCAGACAAAAAAAATGTTACAGAAAATGAGCACAAGGTTTGTGGAAAGTATCAACAACAGCTACAGTAGGAAGACAGTGTCTGAGTCAGTTTAAACATATGAGGTAGTTTACTTACATGAGTAAAGCATGTTTTTATCAGTGTATCTAGGCTGAGATTATTTCTTCCTAAAATTTTTATTTTACAAAGATTTTCAGAGTGTGCCCAGTGTGGGAGGTAAGGAGGTGGAATAGAGTTCCAAGACTTTTGCTAAGGAAATCCATAATTTGGAGTATGTCCCAGTGCAGGAATAGCATGCGTGGTTTGGGGATTTTTTTTCCCTCCACTAGGCAAAAATGAGAATACCAGCATTCAGAGTAGATAGGAAAAGTCTGTGGAGACTGCATTCACTAGCGAAGTAAATGGAAAAAAAAAAGGGTTGGATGTTGGAAGTAGGGAAGGGCCCCTCGATTAGATAACTGAATGAGGTAGGTGTTTTCTTTTAAGCACTAGAAGAGAAAGAGAGACACTCTGAGGGATGAAAGAAGCAGAAAGGGATACCGGTGCTAGAAGATGAAAGAAAAGCAGAACTGTTTCATCTCCTCTCTAAGTAAAGGGAATTTTTTCAGAGAGAGAAATACAGAAAACAGTGCACTATTCTTTCTCTGCTCCCAGGGGGAAAAGGCTAAGTAGATTAGAGAAGTGAGGGTCATGATAAAGATCATCTCTTGCTGATTCATAAGGTCAACTTTAAAAAATATTTTAACCACAGAGTCCCATGGAAAAGGGGCAGCCGAAATTTGAACATTCAGTTGTTACTTTGGCATTCCAGAAACATAACCACTGCTCTTCCAGCTCCCTCCTTTCTAGTTAGAGGGTGGGATCATACTAGCACTCTTCTCAGTGAAAACAAAACTCTCTGCACTGTGCACATGACAAAACTGTCATTTTCTTGGCTCACCACAGTTGCGGAGTCACAGAATATTTGAAGTTAGAGAGCATCTCTGGAGACTGCAGACCCACTGCAGACCCACTGCAACCCACTGCTCAAAGCAGTGGCAGCACCCACAGCTGCAGGATTCCCAGTCAGATTTTTAATGACTTCATGTATGAAGACTTCACCACTTCTCTGAGCAACCTTTTCCACTATTTGATCAGTCTTAGAGACCATGATTCTATCTTCCTCAATACTCCTTCAGATATCTCCAGTGTCCTGCAGCAGGAAAAGGTAGTTTAGGAAAGACACTCTGCTGAGTTCTCTAACAGGACTTACCACAAACATGTTATTTCTAGACTTTATTCCATCACTGACATAAAGAGAGGCATAAATAAATTAAAAAAAGAAAAAAGGAAAATCGTGATCAGATATTCATGAAGATCATTTAAAGGCAGATGCTAAAAGAAGAGACTAACTGTGGAAACAATTAAAACATATATGGAAGAACAACATAATAGAGAATTCAAATTATCTTTATATCCATTAATACATAGTGTTTAGAATATGCATTTAGAAAAAGTAAATGATGCTACTCTGTTCCTAGTGTAATTGTACAATGGTACTGCAAGTATCCAGAATTCCAGTTAATGTATTTCTTCAATTTGATATAGTACAAATATAAATCTATAAATATATATATATATATGTAATATAAATATGTAGTTCTTGACTAAGGAAGAAATACATAATTGTCTTCTCAAACACATTTTCACTTTGAAATCTTAGGATGAATTCATATGAAAAATTTGATCCACCTTTATAAGAAAACTCTTTCTATTATAACTTAATGGTCAGAAAAGAAGATAAAAGAGATTAAAGTACACAGAAAGAATATTAACATACTTTTTTCTACTCTACTTATAATATTAATTTAAAAGAAATCTCAAAAGAGGTTTTCTACATGACTGTTTCAGTGCATCCTTATTATCTAAGTAGTGAGACATGCCTTTGTCCCTGCTTTCACATCAGTTTCTTAAACTGAGTAAAATTCACAGTTATGAATTTTATTGCATACTTCTGTACTACAGCTAAGTACCAATTTATACGTTCCATTTTGCACAGCACATTTTGCCACTGCAGCCCTGGGAACTCTGTTTAACATGTTTAACTGTTAACAGCCAGGCAGTGCCTTTGTCTTACTGAGCAGATGTGAAACAATGATGAGGTTCAACAACAGCACACAAATGCCAGATGACCATTTGACCTGAGACTTGACAGCCACAGGGAAAGGGAAGCTCTACATCGTGGCATTTTATATATGCATGAGTGAGTATCTTCTAAAAATCAGGAATTGCATTCCAGAACGATTGAAGCAATACAAGAGAGTAGGACGAGAGGCTTTTTTTTTTTTTTTTAAAGCAAACTTTGGTATAAGAAAAGATCAAAAGATCAAAAGATAATTACAGTATTTTTAAAAGACATATTTAGATACAAGTGTGTGGGGAAAGAAGAAAATTATCAAACATTTCAGGGACAGCCAAGGACTTTGAAATAACCTGAATATGGAATATTGGCATGCCAAAGGAAATTCACAGTAGTTAAACAATTCTTTTCATCTCACACCAGGACTGAATAAAAGGGGCTAAAAATGTGTAGAGCTTAAATGAGGTCTTATCTGATACATTTTTACAATGAAATGAGTGCAGTTAAGACACAAGGGAGCAAGTCTGCTTTCAGGTGGATGCTACCTTCCTGAAAAATATATGTCTAAAAACAGATTAAGACATCATTTACTCTCATGAGGCAAGACAGCAGACAAGACAAAAAAAAACTTCACACTTTTTATTGTATTTACACACACACACACACACCTTTTTTTTTACATATATATATATCTCCATGTATGTGTGTCTATATATGTCTATGTGCACACACAGGCAGACTACCAGCTTGAAATGATCCATTATTGAAAAATTAATAATTAGCATTTTGAACAACATTTTCATTTTCTTCTGAAAAAGCACTTTAAACTGTTGTCAAAATCTATTAATACATATAATGCACATCAAAGTAAAATAGCATAGGCAGTCAAGACCCAAATACTTGACAAAAGATATGCAGAAGGAGACTAATTATTTAAAAACTGAAAAAAAGAGTTTTTCATCCCCAGCCTACCCAGGAAATACATATACCAGTACAGAAATCCCCATCTAGGTCAAGACACTGTCAGCAAAAGGGTTCTACTGACAGTGGAGTTCCTAGTAATTATCCCATGAAAATATCATATATCAGCAAAAGCATTTGACTTCTTAAATTACATAAACTAAGGGCTTTTTCTTCTTGTATAACATAAATTTTCTGTAAGTAGTGGAATTAATGATGATAATTTCCTAAGAATGTATGCATTTTATTCCCTAAACTCAATTTTTGTGTCATAAAATCCTTTCCTTCCCTTTTTACCACCACACTAATGGCAGGAAACTGTGTGTGTTATGACTAGTCTATGTTTATAAATAATCTAATTTTGACATCTAGTCACTGCTCAAAACCCACCCCCAACTTTAAGTGGCTCACTTTTTCTTACATTTTTGTCAAGGAGGGGCACCAACTGAAACTCCTCTGCTAAGCTGACAATACTCACCAAATTTTCAGGATCCTAAACCCTTTTGCCATTCTGTCAAAATGAGTTGAAATTGACTGGATTCCTGTGTTTTAGAGGTTATAGGCAGAGAACACAACTGGACAAGTTTTTCATAAGAGCAGGTTTGGAATGTGAGCAAAAGCCTCTATGTTAAAATGTACTCCTAGAGTTAAATGGTAATTTCATCTGTCCTTACACATCAAACCCAGAAAATATCAATCCTAGATTATTATTATTATTATTATTATTATTATTATTATTATTATTATTATTATTATTATTATTATTATTATATCCTATTATTATATCCATCTAGATTATCTTTACAGTACATGGGAAGAATTAGTGCTTTTAGATGATTTGTGGCTTACCTCACAGTAGTGTAGACATCTAAACTGATCATCTGAGTCATGTTCCTGAACTTCTCCTGAAGCATCTATGTAGATAATTAAATTTAGAAGAGAAAGAAACCCCACTTGAGATTCTTTTAAGTAGACACTGTGTTAGGAATAGGAAGGGAGTAGTAACAGGTACCAAATATCTTAAAAGGTAATCAGGAAAAAAGTAGGAAAAGCTCATGAGTCTTAAGCTGTTTTTGAATTAATGAATCTTTACGTCAAGAAACTTTGGAAAACACATTTGTGAGTATTTCATAGCTAGAAATATGATTGATCCAAACTGCAAAACTGAGTTTTTAATGGGCAGATACTTGAAATTTTGAACTCATCTCAATTAGCATAACAAAGTACACAAATCTTAAGTTATCATAAGATTAATAATAAAAAAACATAAATTCTTTGGCTGCTCTATTTAAAATACAATTTATATATTTTATTCCAGAATTTGAACATGAACTTCATTTTGAAAGTGAATGAAACACTTCTACTTAAGAAGGATCTCAGCTTAGAAGTAAGCATAGAAGTTCAGTCATTCTTAATGACTGCCATTAATTTTAAAACAAAAAAAAATCCCTCCAAAACCTCACCATATTCAGTAAGCAGGCTTTAAGTTGCCTTAGTTTAATATTTTAAAATTCAGGAAAAAAACCTGTAACATACTAGATATCTAAGTCAAAAAAGTTTCCAAAATATCATCTGTCATATGAGAAAGCAGATAAGTTTTCCTTATTTTCTTCTAGAAAAGGTATAACAGCCAATAAAAGAAATTTCAAGTATGTTAACAATGACTTACATCAACCTCATGAAATTGAATTGTAGAGTTCCCCACCTGAACTGTAAGAGACCTAAACTTTTTTCCCAGCCACCATGAAATCTCTTTGTGTGGCAAATACAAAATATTTAAATCAGCTTCAGAATATCAAAAATGTTATGCTGCAGACTTCAGATCTTGTTTTGACTTCATTTTATAGTAGGTGTCAACCAACTCTTTGGGACAAATGGTGTGTCTACTGGGCCCTTGTTCAAGTTGTCTTTCCCATATCACATGTTTGACTATTAAACACACCTATATTCCCCGTGCTAATCACTGTTCTAACCTTCTGTATTTACACTGCAGTCTTGCTCCTATTTTTATCTTCTCTTTACTTTGAAGCTTGACACTGTTACTCATATTGGCATTACAAGAGATAGGATATGGACTCTTTGCTTTTTAATCCTTATTCATATATTTTGACCACACCAGTGTGCTAAATGCAGTATTCCTCATTTCCTTCCACAAACTATTCTATATATGCAGTCTGGTCCCAGTTCATCAACCAAATTCAAAAGAGAAGAACCAGATAATTCCTGATAAATTAAATACAGAAGTGACATACAGTCCATTGAAAAAGTATTTTTTAACAGACCATAACTAAAATTTTTAAAACAAATGCTTTGTCATAACTTAACATAGCTACTTTTCTCTTGAATATAGGTCATGAACCAACTCAACAACATAATCACAATATTTTCTTACAGGAACCCTACATCACAGAATCATTAGGTTGGAAGAGACCTTCAAAATCAAGTCCAACTCATGCCCTAACACCTCAACAAAACCATGGCAGCGAGTGCCACATCCAATCATTTTTAAACACATCCGGGGATGGTGACTCCATCACCTCCCTGGGCAGACCATTCCTGTAATTTATCACATTGTCTTTATTTTTCATCCGTCCAGAAATCTTAATAAAAACATCATGCTCAACAAGAAATACTTGTTTGTATTTGAGAGAATATTTGAGGTTGATTAATCTAAGTTAGTCATCAGTAATGATAAAGAGAGTTATAATGGAAGGTGTTATATTGAACATTTAGTGGGATAACTCCTATTGCTGTTAAATTTAACTGGTCAACACTTTAAATCGAGTCATAATGACATAAAGAAGGTTTTTTTATGGTATTAATGACACTGACAACACTCAGTCAATTAAAAGTACTGGGAAGAGCTGAAATAGACGTATTTCCACTAGAACTCAGTGGAGGAACCATTTTAGAAGGATCACATGTGGTTAAAATGAGAAAAAAAAAAAATCTGTTCTTCTAAGAGTGAAAATGAAAGCTGAAACGCAACTGTGTGAAAACATTAAATTGGGTGGCATGCAGTAAGAGCAGAATGCATACATATTATTTAGTAAACACTGTGAGCAGTTCCACCCTTCTTTCAGCGTGATTTTCACTTTCAGGTGAAGCAGTGTGCCCACCTCCTGCCTTAATTACACAGTGGGAGCAACGACTAAAGAAGCTGTTATTTCCATCACAGTTCTGTTACCCTTCAGTCAATAAACTGATTAAAAGCACTTTCCATAGCTCCAATAGTAAATAATTGAAGACCCAGTTTACCAGACAGATAACACCTCCAAAAACCTACAAACAGACCCTTGATGTAGACAAGAAGAGAGGGTATAGATCTGTCCCTTGGTCACAGCATTTAATAAATTGTTCCAATATCTATAGCTAGGAATGACAAATTGGGTTGAAAAAGCAGAATTTTAGTTCTGTAAATCGCAATTCTACATTTTTTTAATTATTTGAAAATAGCAGGGTGCTTGTTCTATCTGCTTCCTTCTACACTGTTTTTCCTGCTTACAGAATAGAACTGTAAGAAAACACATTTTTCTTTATATAGTTTACTGCCCTCAGTTGCAAAAGATTTGGACTGGTTGTAATGTTATGAACTGAAAAGTTTGTCCTTTCTTTGACTCCTGTCATATTGAACAAAAGAAGATCCAGAAGAAAGAAACAGCTAGCATTTAATTACACAAGTATCCATATTTTTTAAATTTTGGTTCTAGATATTTCTCCCTCCACATATTGAAAAAAGCAGTAGGCTATCTAACGTGAATCTGTGCACTTACAGATGAAAAGCGGACTGCTGCTTTCAGTCAATACAGCATAAAGCATTTTTTCATGTGAATATTATTGGAAATCATCACTTCCTTGGCTTACACTTTCATGCTAGAGTTCTGATCATCAGAGATACCAAAGTTAGAGATCAGTTGGCCCAAGTGCAACATTGCTGTTGGCAGTGTTGGAATGCTTCAGTGATTTTAGATCTTTCCATAAAAATCCATTAGAGTCCAAGTTTGTTGTTACTCCAAGGTGTATCTTGAAGCTCATATTTCTTATCCAGGGGTACCAAATAAAATGAAGCTTCGTTTTCTAACCTAGGCTCTTAGCCAAAACTTAAAGGCAAGCTGATTGCTTCTGTCACCACAGAGAAACCAGTGATGGTGTCAGACATCTGTGAAACTCTATTTCTGTTAAAACAGTGTACAGCATTGCTTTTCCTGAAAACACACAAAACCCTCAATAAATTGAAGGCAGTCTACTTGCTTATAATGCTTGCTGACAGTACATTTCCAAATGGGTATTTATAAAAAGACAGAAAAATGATTTGATATATGTTTGTTCCCTTCCTCTGGCCTATAGCAATTTGCATTTTAGAAACAAAAAGGAAGAAGTACTGGCATCATTTCCCTACAATAAGAACCACAGATTTCACACACAATACAACACTACTACTACAATATACTATATGTAATATGCATTATTCATCATGCGTGTAGTATGTTCATTGAAGTCACAGGTAAGGACACCTACAATGTATTAAATTTCATGTAATTAATTTACATCTTTTCCCTCTTCTAACTTTTCTCCTGTTTAGATAACTGAGATGACCTCCTCAAATTTTTAGAGAAAACAGAATCTATTTCAATTTATATATTTTTTGTATATTTAATGCACACTTTTATCCAATGACATTGGATTTGGAGATACATGACAATTTCTAAATAGATTTCCAAGCAATGTGTCTTTTCCATCACTCCTGGACTGAAATAAAAGGGAATTATAACACCATGCAATTAGTCTGCATTTTACTAATATTTAGCTCTTTGCAGCAAAATGTTCTTTCTTTATTAGTTAGCAGATCATGTATTTCAACCATTTAAACTGTACTTATCCTCCACTGTAAATGGCAGATAATAGCAGTTTGGGACTCTCAGTCAAAATGTCAAACTTGCTCATGAAAGGGATAGATTCATTAGTTACACTCTTGGAGACTTTATTTGGCTCATGTTATCACATCAAGGAAAGGAAAATAAAATTGGTTATATAATTTGGCTTCTTTCCCTTGCAGCCAAAGTATCCTAAGAAATATACTGAAGGAATAATGACTCTATTATTTGATTAGGTATTACTTCACATGTGTGGAGATAAAGCAATAGTGACTTTCACTGAATCATCCTCTGTCAAAATAGAAGAGCATCTTTGGTCATAGGCTTGCCAAGTTGTAAAGAGGGCTTTAAACTAAAATTGCCAAAGAAGAGGAGCTCAGTTCATCCCGCTCCTGTCAGTTTGATGCCAGTACCAGCTGCAGATGGCCAGAGCCTGGAGAGGGATCACAGAACCAGCAGGAGGGCACCTGCTGCAGAAGAGCAGCACAAAGGAATTCTAGCCACTCCAGAGAGTAAGATGGCTTCATCAGAAACCAAATTTAAATTGCTCTGTGAAAAGACATACAACATGAAGTGGAAGTAACAAGAAAACCTTCTACAGGTATGGTGGTGATAAAAGGAAGACCAGGGAAAATGTGACCCCTTTTCAGTAAGAAGTAAGAGATCTGTCTACTCAGGATATGGAGAAGGCTGAGGTACTCAATTACTTTTTTCTATTGGTCTTCACCAGCAAGGGTTTCACCTGCACCACGCAAGTCACAGAAGGCATAGGCAGGAACTGGGAGAATGCAGAAGCACCCACTGCAAGAGAAGATCAGGTCTGAGAATATTTAAGGTGAGATGAGAACACTGAGAGGTGAAGAAGTCCATGGGACCTAACAGAAGCTCTTGACGAAGTGGCTAAGCCACTCTCCATCATCCCTGAGAAGTCACAGCAGTCTGGTGAAGTTCCCACTAATTGGAAAAGGGGAAACATAACCTAAAGTTTTAAAAAGAGGAAAAAGGAAGACACAGGGAGTTGCAGACCACTCAGTCTTGCCTCTGAGCCTGGCAAGATCATGGAGCAGATCCTTCTGTGAATCAAGCCAACTACATTCACTGTATCAGAAGAAGTCCCCTGCTCCTGTGAGACCCTACCTGGAATTCTGCATCCAACTCTGGGTCTCTGAACATAAGAAGGACATGGATCTGCTGGACTGAGTCCAGAAAAGGGCCACAAGATTATCAAAGAGATGGAACACCTCTCCTACGAAAACAGGCAGAGAGAGTTGGGGTTGTTCAGCCTGGAGAAGGCTGCTACCAGAGGGGCAAAGCATAAGGACAGGTCAAGTGATTAAAGCTGACACATAGGAAATTTCAAGTAGATATAAGAAAAAAGAAAAAAAATTACCATAAAGTTGGTCAAACACAGGAACAGGCTGCTCAGAGGAGTCAAAGAATTAATATTCCTTGTACAAGAAGGTTACCTTCTTTAACTTGATCTCTGTGGAGCAGAAGGTTGCACTGGATAACCTCTAGAGGTCTCCCAACCTAGATAATTCTATAACTGTTATGGACATCATAAATAGCAACCTGAAAAGCGGCTGCTACAGAAAGTACTTTATCTGTGGTTTCATAGGGCTTGACATCCAGTATGTACATGGATTCATCTACTGCTACTCCAGACTGTTTTGAGTAGTCAAAAGTGTGTTTAATTGAGGATCTCTGTACCACACCCAGCTGAACACAGCTCAGAGTTGCTCTATGGCAGAATGAACCTAGAAAACAAAGCTAAAGGAAGTTCTGTGAAAAAAACCCTTTGTTCATTTACACTCTAAATAATTGTAAAGATCACCCTATCAAAGCTTTGTCAATAGTCTTGTTGCTGATAACTACCTCCGAACTTTCTAAAACAAGGTCTTCAACCAGAACACCTGAGTCTGTGTCCAAGTGAACCTTCAGATATACAGGCAGCAGTTTGCCTTCCTGTAAACAGTGAGATGGAGAAACTGAAAGAGTGAGAATTTCTTTGCACTAAAGCAGTTATTCATAAGCATTGTTTGTCTAATACAAATTTATAAGTGTTAAACACAAGAGTTTTCTTTTGATCCTGTACACATTGTACTGTCAAATACTAAAAGGACTATATTAAATATCTTGACTGAAAAAGAGAGTCCAAATACTCCAGAATGTATGTCCTTGTGGTAACATCCATAAGGAATCTTTGCACTTCACATAATCCTCTCCATTCCTATAGATGTTAAAATTTGCAGCAAAGAGAAATGAGCATGATGTGATAAGTGTCACAAGCAGGCTGGTTTTGATTTATTCCTCCTCTTCTTTCATCTTCCTATCTGACTTCTCTCTGGATAACAGCTGCACTCCCAGATGATGTACTATGGGTGTTTTTCTTAAAAGAGCTTTCTCAAATGCCCTGTAAAGGCAGGAAAGCCATCTGCAGGAAGTATGAACAGATGATCCACGACACTCTTGAGGTTGACATTGCAAAGTAGACAAATGAACCATGTGCCCATTAAGTTCTTACTTTTGCTTATACTTTACTTTCCTGATGCTTATATAGTGTTCAGATGCTGCCACATGTAGGTATAAGAGTGCTATGGTGTTCAGGGACTCCCCTTTTGACTCCCAGTTACCCCACTTGCAATTTCTGGTTTGATTCTTCCTGGCATGAGTTCTTCATATTTCCTTATTAACAAATTATCAAGTACCTATATGTGTATATACATATATACCTATCTCATTAAGTCAGTGCAAGGTGCAGCTGGGCTGTGAAGTGAATAGAACTTGTTAAAATTCCCAGAAATATGATTTAATTAATGGTTTTCTAAAAGGAGGCTAGAATAGAAGTAGTTGTTCATTTTCCCTCCAAGAAATGTGAACAAAATGGCTCTAAGCATTTTGATTAGACAAAGTGTTTTCTAGCACAATCCTCAAACTACCCTCAAGCTACCAGAATAAAGGGAAAAGGCAGAAAACTGACCTGCTACCTTGCAGCCTGACCTTTCATTCAGAGAAAGCAAGAATGGAGTTCTGCATTTTAAGTCAATTTCAGTTCTAAATCTGTCCTGGTTTTAAAGTGTACAACTGAACAAAACAGATTAGCCCAGCTGGTTTAGCATTCCAGTTTTGTTAAAAGGACCTTTGGTGATACAGCAAATCAAGACAGAGAAAAGTGCTAGGTGTTCTTCTGTTAGAAGTCTGTGCTTTCTGTGATGCCATAGCTTTGGAATCCTTCTCAATTAATAAGCAGTGCCACATCACCATTTTTACTTAATCTCAATTTTTGTGGTTTGTCTGCTTGAGTTCAGAGAGCCCAAGAGCCTCAAAGTTTATTGCCTAGATAATCAGTAAGATGAAAACATAATTCATGGCAAATAGCTTTTAGAGTGGAAGTATCTCTATTTAAACGTAAAAAAAGAGCCTTGAATCCCGAAATCTGACTAAACAGCTCAGTCTTTTGGTTTGTCTTTATTTCTTAGAATAGGTAGATTCCATTAAGTTGATGATTCAAGGAGTGAGGGTCCTATTTTAATGAAAACTGAAAGGTTACTTGGTTTTTGAAAATTTAAATATTGATATACCTCTCTTTATTAAAGGGCTTGGAGATATAAATCAAATGTTTTAATAAAATAATATCTGAAATTATCTGGAGACTGTGCCTTAAGAAACTGAAATATACTCCAAAAATCTGAATTGATAAATACATTTAAATTTTTTTATTACTTTTTTTATATTGGAGGTTGTTGACTATTTTTAACATTTAAAAATTTGGCTATGCCAAGTGTAGATACAGGGTTTGAGATTTAGTGTACTGAGTAAACAATTAACAGCAACAATCCTGTCCACATAAATTCCTTCAGAATAATCAACTGTTTTTTCAAGGGAAAAAAAACTTAATAATACAACATACATACAGCTGTAGTATTGGTGAAAGAAACAGTTGTTACTCCAAGCTCTGGATTCTTTTTTTTTTTACAAAAAAATCTGTAAAAATAAAACATTATATTCATCTCATCTGAGGTATACATGCAGTACTTCCTTCACATTCTCACTAGCTCCCTATTAAATCTATTTTATTTTCTTATCACTAGCTTCCTATCAATCTACTTTATTTCCTTATCACATCTGCTTAATAAGACTTATTACTTTTTCAGATGTTTAAGAATGAAACCTATGTTTCCAATAGGAAAGTGTGCTAGCAGTTTTTGCTACACTATGGCTTTAATGAATCACAATTCTTTTTATTTTCTGTCTAATCTTCAGTGATATCCATGAAAGAGCTGCTTTCCTTCTTTCACTCATTTTACGGGATGGAACTGAGAGGGACACCATGGAACTAGTTTTAGTTCAACTGAAAGGTCAGCAAAGAGCAAGCTGTCAAATTTGAGCTAGCAATAAGCATCTGGCCTGTAGGAGACCAGGGGTTTTAAAGACATTAATTAATGCAAAACAGCTTAAACCAGGTCCAGCGACAGACATAGCATACTATAACTTAAGATTTTAATTTTTCCCTGCTGACATATTTTTATTTTTCATAACACAGTATTTATTTGGCTATAGAAAGAGATGATGTCATTCACTGACAGTCGCATGAAAAAAACTAGGAAGACACCTGCTAATTTCAGCAATAATTGAAGACAATCCACTCACTACAAAAACAAACAATTGTTGCAAGGTGAGAATGAGAAATCTATACCAAAATACTCTACAGCCTTGTACGATGATCTTAACTAATGAGAGTTTGATTGTCTTAGGAGGGAATTCAAGCCCAAATCTTTCCCCTTACATCTGAGAGATCAGAGGAATTACCTGTAATTAATGTTAGGAGCTTTATCCTGTTGCACTTGAGAAGGGCAATTAGCCTGACTAACACACAGACTCAAGAACAAAATTTAGTCCTGGATCCCAAATGAAGGCAGGTGGTTCTGTTGATTTAGGTAGGCAACATGCTGAGTTGGTTCTCTTAGAAAAATCTCACGCTCTAAGTTTTCTTTTGAGAGGCTTCTCTAATTTATTTACATTCCCATTACTGATTCTAGTTTCCTTTGATTTGAGTGGTATGTAAAAGAGAAAAAGAAGTTTATTTGACTAGGTTGTGTTCACTGTTCACTGAAGTAACATGATACTACATAACACACCTTGTTCCCATATCTCTATTTATCTTATTTTCTACTCCCTAGACAAGCACATCTAAATTATTGAAAACTATGAATAATTTTTAGACTTTTAAATTATACATTATAGTTTGAGTTCTTGTTCCATTTGGAATTTCCATTTATGAATTTTCCGATTTTTGACATGTGAA
Source organism: Cyanistes caeruleus (assembly GCF_971803275.1). Lineage (NCBI taxonomy): Eukaryota > Metazoa > Chordata > Aves > Passeriformes > Paridae > Cyanistes > Cyanistes caeruleus. The sequence continues at coordinate 41,574,287 of NC_141701.1, forward strand.
GCAGAGGCTCAACATGGACTTCTTCGTGACTCTCACCTACAACCCTTTCACAAATAATGTTATTGACACCAGTAGGCTTAGAAAGGGAAAAAAAGAAGATATTTTACCTAGAATGATAAAACAGGTATTAGAATATATTCCAAAAGAGTTATGCAAGGGACCATTTAAAATTCATGAAACACCAGTGGAAGAGGGTCAGGTTTTACCTTTCTTTGCTACATTAATGCCAAGTTACACTATCTTTCAAAAAATACTAGTAACTCAAAAAACAGAAACATGTGAGGATGTCTATATGCCATATTTCCACACCTACCAGCCTCAGCATCTGGTTTCTAGACTGAATCTGTGTAACACAGGGAAGCATTAAGCCCAAATCAGAAGTTACAAAATAATCCACTCATTTTAGGGTAAATTTCTAAATCTAGAAAGATGACCAAATATATTTAACCATGAACAAAACTCCCAGTACATTTCTAAGACACTATAACTGTTATAAGAAAATCCTGAAACCAGCTGCATAACCACCCTCAGCCTCCTCAGAAAATATTTCATTTCAGTTTTGAAAGGAACATTTCCTGCTTTTAACATGTTATTATTTAGCTTTTCTTAGAGAGGCATGTTGTTGCAGGTCAGATAGAGATCATGTTATCCATTAAATACGTTTGATGGTGACATCACGAGCACATTCAATCACAAAATGTTAAGTACTTGCATTGCATCAAGCATCATTTTGAAAAGTAACAGCCCTTCACTTCAGCACTTCAAAAGGCAGTTTTTCATTCCATGCTGTGTGAACAAATGTTCTTGTTCTTAGCCACCGGCAACTTTTGGGGATGTGGTGCATCACATCATATAACTATAAAAGTCCTCATCTCTTATGCCCAGTGGGACCCTGGGAGAATTATTGATGCAGTGACAGCTCAAAATTTTATTCTCACCTTTCCTGTGTAACATCAAACTTATTAATAATTTTAAAAAACAACATACAATCTGTGTTCAGGGCAGCATAAGTCAATATGAAATTATCAAATTAACTTACATTACCTAAGGACAGAGGTTTGATATTCCTGGAATGAAAAACTGTCTTGCTTTTTTTGGGGCTTGAGATGCCACTCAAATTTTTACTTCCCTTTCAATGAGTCATCACTTACTTAGAAATTTTTGTCAACATAAGAAGGACATGGATCTCTTAGAACAAATCCAGAGATGATGAGATGATCAGAGGGTTGGAGCACCTCTTCTATGAAGACAGACAGAGAGAGCCTGGAGAAGAGAAAGCTCCAGAGTGACCTTAGAGTACCTTACAGTACCTAAAGGGGGCTGCAAGAGAACAGGAGAGGAACTTCTTAGAAGGACATGTAGAGATAGAACAAGGGACAATTGCTTCAAAGTAAAAGATGGTATGTTTAGGTTAAGTATTAGGAGGAAGTGCTTTTCTTTGTTATGGTGAGACAATGAAAGAGCTTTCCCAGAGAGGTTGTGGATGCCTCATCTCTGGAAATGTTCAGGCTGGACGGGACTCTGAGCACTCTGGTACAGTGGAGGGTGCCCCTGCCCACAGCAGCAGGGTTGGAACTAGGTGATCTTCAAGGTCCTTTCCAAAACAGACCTTTCTATTTAATTTTATGACAATAAATACTGAAGTGCTATAGTTTGCTCATTCCAGGTAACTTTACGTCAAATAACTAATACTTACACAGAATATATTGCCCTTACACAGTAGGTGTTAGAGATTAAATTACCCTACTTGAGACATTCAGGGTGCACATGATCCAACAAGCATTTCATTTCAGTTTTAGATCTTTCTTTCTATTTCACCACACCATTACACTCTCAGAAAACAAAGAAATAAAATTATTGAAGAACACAGTCTTTTTATATTAATTTACTTGTTAATTGTCATGGGGTGACTTTACCTTTAAGATAGCTTCGGGAGCTGGGAGGAAGTTGAAGCTGCGAGAAGCTAATGGGAGTCTTTTCTTGTGACCAATTATTGGTCATTTCTAAGAATTGACAGCAGTTTTGACCATTGAAAAGTGAGATCAACTTGTGAACACCACCTTAAGATGTAAAGCCAGGGCTCGCCTGTTCTCTTTGGTTTCCGGCTTCTGAAGAGGTAACAGGCTCTGTCTCAGCCTCCCCCTCCTCCAGGCCAGACAAGGCCGCAGAGGGCAGAGGGGGAGAAATGGAGCCAGCCAGCCTGACTTGGTTTGCAGTTTCTGCTGCTGGACTGAAACCTGACACCATGAACATCTGCAGCTTTCCAAGACTTTAACTCTTTTACTATCTGGATGAGACTTAAAGATTACTCCTTTTTCCCAGAGAGACAGAGAGAGAGAGAGAGAAGCAACATGAAGAAGACATCATAAAACCATCAGAGAAAGTAAAGAAAAAGAATTAAGCTTCAGAAAAGGTAGAGAATAAGGAGATGCTTTAATTAAGCTGAAAAATTTTTCTGTTAAAGCTATGGAGATGGACAACAGTGTTCTGAAAAAACTCCTTTAATTCATGACAATAGGGAGGAATGGAGTGTTCAAAATGTGGATTTTGAGCAAAAGGTAGAGTAATTGTGATACAGTGAGGTGCTGGAACAGAAGGAGAGAAGTAATAGTTGAACATTTGGGGCTGTTGTAGAGGCAAAGAGAAAACTTCTGTTTCCAGGGAGGCTCACAGAGACAGATGAGGAGAACTTTTGCCTTTGAATAACTCATCCTTAAAATGACATCCCTAGACTCATGGCCCATACACACCTCAGAGTGATATGAAAAGGGAGGAGAAAATCTGATGGCAGATTTTTCCGGGCAGCTGGCATCAGAGAAATAGAAAACTACAACAGAAATAGTTTTCTTGAGAGAAACTCCATAGATTAGCAGAAGAAGACTTCTGTTTCTCTACAAAGACTGATTAAATGACTCCAGCAGGAATTGGGACTGTTTTAAACACCAAAGTTCCAAAGTTTTTGTCTCTATGTTGTCATGTGAACAAGGGAGTGGTTGGGTAGTGGGAGAAAAAGGGGTTTTCTGGAAGTTTTATTCTGGTGTTCTTATTCTTGTAGTTTTGTTAATAAACTTTCTTTATTCCTTTTAAGTTTTAAGCCTGTTTTGCTCTTGTTCTAATCCATATCTCAGAGCAAGAAATAAGCTTTCTAGTAATTTTTTAAGTTACTGCTTTAAAACCATGACATTTATTTGGTGCATAGGCCGGGAAAGGAATTTAGCAAATCTAAACCACTACAGGGTTTCTTCTGTTTCTTTGTTTTCTAAAATGCCTTATAATTAGAGACTGAGTAGCAGGAGCAGGAATTAGAGACACACTCTTAATTCCAGGTGTTAGAGTGTTTTAACCCAGCAGACCTCAGTTGGAAGGGTATTATGCTCCCTGTTCCAGCAGTCTTCTAGTACATCAATATTTTTCTACTTCTTGTTCTTTGCTTTTTAGTGTTACCCACAAGTAGAAGCCACCAAAATGCCTGAGGGGAAAAGGAAATGTAGTTTAAAAAGCAAAGTTTTGTCTGGATTAAAGAAGTGCAGTTAAAGAAGAGAAAGGGGGAAAGGGGATTTGCGTAAGGGTTTTCACAGTTTTCCACAGCCTTCTGAAGATGTCAGAAGAAAAAAGCATAACTTCAAACACAATAGCAGAGAAAAAAATTCATCACTGACATGTTTCCATTCTATAAAGACAATTTTTGGTATCTACATATCATGAATTATCACTGTCGTGTATAGCAACTGCAATTTACTCTCTGTATTTTCCTATGTTTCTAAGAATAAAACATGGACAAAAGCATGACTACCACCTTGGTCCACTAAAGCATGACTACCACCACTATGTCCAAGGACTGTATCTAAGAAAACTGAGAGAAGCAGTCTTGAATCTTATACTACCAATTCACAGACAAAGGTATCATTCAACCAAAGGAAGCAGATTTCTGATTTGTCAAATCAAAAGCTTTAGCAGGCAGATATGCTCCATGAATGAAGTGAGATAGAAGGGAGATAGAATGAAAGGTGGATGCACTGTTGGAAATCTAAATAACTGCCTGCAACCTAGAGACCAGGGAATGAGTTAGCAATGTGTTTTTGTTAAAGCCTGTGTAGGTAATACCAAGGCAATTTAATAGTCAAAGGATTTCACTTTTCATGGTTGTTGGTATACAGCCTCCTATGCTTTACATACATACCAAAAAATTACAGGTTAAAATAAAGAAGGCCTTTTATTTAGACCAGTTTGATAGAAAGTCATGACATTCTTTTTGTTAGATGCCAGAACAAATAACCCCTGAAATATTACACTAATCACCCTAAACACTGAATTTAAGAGTTGTTTGTTTTTGGTTAGCTACAGAACATGCAATGAGTAAATATAGACAAAAGAACTAATAGAATCTTTCTTCTAAAGAGTTCACAGTCCAACATTTCTGAATAGAAATCAAATTAATAAAAACACAATATAGGTGTATCTCAGCTATTTATTTAACATTTTCAGATAGACTAAATGAAGAACATGACCTTTAAAGCTGCTGGTCCAGAACAGACCCTCTAGCCATGTGATTTTTTTACTTATTGTATTCTTCTTATGGTCAAAATCCCTTCTGAAATAACTTTTCCACACTAATTTGCTAATTAGCTATAGTTAAGAAAAATGTACATGCCTGGGGATTTTAATATTCCCATGCTATTGTCACACATAGAGTCCTCCATCTGCAGCTAGCCATTAGATCTGTTGAGTTTATTTCTGGTATAGTGGATGAATTTGGGTTGTTTGCACTTGAATCATAAAGTGCAATTATTTTATTCATCTCTAACCTCTGATGAAATCCTGCTGAGATAATCTTTTGAGCCTTTTCCCCCTCAGGTATAGCTACCATAATAATACTTTGCAACTGACAGGCAGAGGAATTTAGGAATCCTCAGCCTGGAGAAGAGAAAGCTGTGTGGAGACCTCATAGCTACCTTCCACTATCTGAAGGAAGCCTACAGGGAAGCCAGAGAGGGAGTGCTCAACAGGAACTGTAGTGACAGGACAAGGACTGATGGGTACAAACTGAAAGAGGGAAAATTTAGGTTAGACATATGAAAGAAATTATTAGCTGTGGCCATCATAAGGCACTGGAACAAGCTGGCAGAGAAGCTGCAGATGCCTCATCCTTGGAAGTGTTTAAGACCAGGTTGAATGGGACAGTGGAGGTGTCCCTGCCTATGGCAGAGGGGGTGGAGCCAGATGATTTTTAAGGTTTCTTCAAACCTAAACCATTCTATGATTAGGATTCTATAATAATTAATATTCTATAATTTTGCTTTACATTTAAACTTAAAGTTTGGCTTTAGCTTCAGAAAAACTGCCCCTTGGCAAATCAAAATAGTGTCTTCCAGACTAAAAAAAAAAAATAAAGACCCAAAGGAAAAAAAAAAAAAAAGCCTGATAGGAAAGCAACTTTCAGTTACAATATTCTAAAGGAGAAGTTGGGGTAAGTGCTATTCCCATGGAAATTAAGACATTATAAGAGGGAGGACTGGAATGGGTCTACACAGCAGGAGAAGGTCCCATTCTTGTTTGCCCAAGCACAGCAGCGAAACGCTGAGGTCAATGACAGCTCTATAGAAAACCACACAGCTTCTCATTGCGTTCTTCTGCTCTCCAGTGGTTTCATTCTTAGTGGAGTGCTGCAAACACATTTTCTTATTACTCTTCAGGTTTTTTGGGAGACTTAGACATTGCTTTGGGAAATGAGTGGAGCTTGAGACAGAGCAGCAAAGTGAAGGGGATGTTTTTCTCATGAAACACCCCTTTTCTTTCCCTCCCTATTTTTTCACTGAAAAGTTACACACTTGGAGTTGTTTACAGGAGTGCTGCCTACACCCAACTGGCAATAACATCACCTTGTAAACAAGACTAAGGATCTTGGAGGACAGGTTTTGTCATAACTAGTTTTTCAGATACCTTTTTTTTCCCTCATAGCCTGTTACTGTAGCTGGCATGCATTACAGTCTTTTAAAAAGCTTTACACAAATAAACAAATAGAGGGGGACTAAAAAGGAGAAAAAAGTGTTCTGGGGAGGAAAGAGGCATTTTGTTAAGTAGAAATTTTTGACAAAAGGAATACAATAAGGTCTGGTGAGCAGATGGAAACCAGCTAAGCTTCACACATGTATTTTAGTCAGAAAGGATAAGAAAACCTGCCACAAAATCATTGCCAGAAAAATCCACTTTGGTGAAAAAAACATGTAGGTCCTATCAAAAAGGTCATAAATTTCACCTCAGCATTTAGTTGTTCAATGAACTGATTACAGCAACACGCTTAACCTAAAAAAAACTAGGTCAAGTAAGGAGAAAGGAAACCCCTAAAGTCCTTGGCTATAAATGTGTTCTATATGACCTACCAAGGAAGAATTATTTAAAGATCATTCAACTTAAATTCTCCAGAGATTTCTGGTTGGACATTTGTTGTTTTCCTACAAGAAACACGAGCTTCTGCTCTGACTTACTGTTCCAGTTTCAAAATGGAAATCTCAATGGAACTTGCAAAGATATAAAAATGGACTGTAAAAATCACAGTAATGAATCCAGCTCAGTTGACATGACAAGTACTGAAAGTCTTATTTCTTTCAGCTTCTGAATTAATTTTTTAATGTGTAGCAATAATTAAATTTCCAACTGATCTTCTAAAACACAGCATGGAAAAAAATATTGGATTAAAAATACCTGATTCATGAAAAGACACCTTGAAAACAGTTCTGACTACAACTGTCTGGTGTTTCTACCGTTTTGACTTCAACCTGATTAATTTAAACTGTTCTTCCTAAGCTTCCATATATTCAAAAATGACAGTGAAACTGTAAGAGAAGTTACTAGCTGCTAGTTTGAAGACTGCATTTAGACAAACTCTTGCATACTATGTATAATGGGAAGGAGCTCTTCACCTGTTCCCCTCTACTTGACAACCAAAACATAGCTCAGTTCAAAAAGGGAGATTATAAAAAATTTACCTAATTTTTAGATTAATGTAAAGCAATATAACAATATACAATAAAACTTTTAATCATTTCCTGCTCCTTTGAAAATACTTACTTTTTAAGAAATACGTATAAGCATAATATGGAAGACAAAAATACTTTTTAAAATTGTTGTAACTCTTACTTAGGTATTTTCTTAACTCCATGTAAGTTTGTGTATTTAATCCAAATAAAAATGGCAACAAGATGCAGCCATACAGAATAGTTAGGCATGTAATGCATATTTTGGCAGGCCCCAAACTTCTTTAGACTTATGAACCCCAAATATTCCGGTATATGTCACCCTTGAACAGAAAAGCTTATGTATATTCATACTTCAGTAGAAATATCAATCACTACTCTATATTTTTCCCCAGTTTTTCAATAATCAATTGCATAATTAATAACTGATCTTTTTTTATCTTCTGGCTTCCAATAAACTGGTAAAAATCCTTTCAATATTCCCATGAGAATGACATTACAAGATGAACAGCCACAGCAGGATGTCAAGTTTCACCCATCTTTCACATGACAGAGAAAATCATAAGCATTAGATGCATTTTTATCTACAGGCAGGAAAACAACGTACTATTGTTGAAACCCATAAGAGCAGTCTAGTATACTTGCTTATGTTAACAATGTGTTAACATGTCCCTTCATTCCTCCATGAATGCAACCTAGTCTCAGATGCTAAAAATTGGGGTAAAAGATCACACTTAGTTGCTTCATATCCTACTTCAAATTTTTAGTATGAGGAAAGACAACACAATAGTCTTCAACAACATATTTGCATTTTCTCACCCCTTTTCCCCGTGTCTGGTTGTGCTCAAATTGTTACCTGTTCCAAAGAGGCAAACTTCCTCAACCCATCATCACCTCTGAATCACAGGCAATAAAAGTATAGCTGCTTTTACCAGGCCTTGCCTCTCCCACTAGCCTCTGCCTGCACTCTGCTATGCTGCTTTTCAGCGTGTGTAATAGCAATAGGGAGGTTGGCATGCAATTTTTACCAGCAGCCTAGACACTGAGGTCCAGCATTCTGGTAACCCATAGTCAGAAGGATTGATTTTTCTTGTATATATTTGATTGCTTCTAACTTCTTGATGATGCTAATTCTGTGATGGGCATCACCCAATCTTTAATCAGGCTGTACTTAATTATAATTTTATAAATCCTTTATTTTCATACTTTCAACCACTAAGATAATACTTGTTAAATATGTGAAGTGGTTGTACTTAGGATCTTCTTCCTGTTTTCATGTACACTTTATGTTCAGTAAACATGCAAGCTAAAACCCCTCTTCTTTATATTCAACTGATAATTAAAACCACATTATTTTACGAGATCTGGAAATACTCTTTTTACCATCTTGATCAGTCTTTTCAAGTTAATAGTAGCCTAAACAAGCGTTTCCACCAGGAAAACAATAACAAAACCCACCTGGACATATGTGAGAGATTGGAAAAAATTATTACAGGCTCAAAGAAACTAAGATTTGTGTGGGGAGGAAAGGGCAGATCAAGTTCTGCAGAGGTGGAATGGTTCTCTGTCTCAGACTCCATCCCCTTTGGAGCTCCAGCCTAGTCCTAGAGTGTCTATCAGACCAGAATCCCCACCTGAGAGGGAGTTGTGGCCACAGAAGGCCAGAGCAGACTAAAAAACCATTGCACAAGACACACATGGCCAAGTCCTTATTGTCCTTGGAGCTTATGGCATCTGAGACCACACTGGATCCAAGGGTGACACGTGTATATTTCTTGTCTCTCTTTTCTCTCTTTCTCTCCTTTCCTTCTACTAATTTTTGACTTCTTGAAATCTGCGTATGTTGGGGTTGGATAAGTTAGAGTATGATAAATCAATTTTACAAGTGAAATGCTTTATTTTGATTTAAATCTTGCTTGAAATTTTTCCAGTTCCTGATCTTCTAATGTTTGCCAGTGAAGCTTGTTTTTTGACCTCCCAAGAACTTTAGCCAAGTTCTCTTTTTGGCACCTCAGGGAGAATTAGAACCTTAAGCCACTTTTAAGTAAACTTGCTGTGCAATGACTGGGGATTTACAGCATTCTCCTCTGTAACCTGCACTGGGTGACCCTGACTTGGCAGGGGGCTTGGACTAGATGATCTACCGAGGTTCCTTCCAACCCTAACAATTATGTGATTCTGTGAAGTCCCCACTGAAGGGCAGACCAATTAGTCTGAAGGGCAAACAGAGTGCTCTCATCCAATTCAAGAATATGGTGTGCAACTAATGATATATAATGGAAAAACTCACAGGTCAGATAAACAAAAAGCTGGAGTTAAGATAACACCAAAACTGTCTGACAGATTTTTTAGTATTTCAGAGCTTCAAACATGGACCAATATTTTTGGCTAAAAGAAACAGCTTTACACTAATTTTCTTGTATCCCTATAAAATGTGATTTTAAGGATGTATTTTCACTACATCAAAATAAGGAGTTATACAGTTTACCATTGAGTCTACATGGCATGGGCATATCTCCTTCATGGTGAAAAAAAAAGACAGGAAAAATGTGGGAGTTGATCCAGCCCCCAGCATCAGTCTCCAGCCTTGGAGGAACAACCCCTACAGCTGTGGGAGAAATTGGTTAGAGTGAGAGAAATCTCACTTGCAAGGCCCCATGGGCATCCTCTATGATAATTAGTCAAGAAAGTTCTTTGTTCCATGATTAGTTAATTTTTACTGCATTTTCATTGCGCTGTTATAAACATTCTTTAGCATGTTTCCCCATTGGAGCCTGTCCCTCAAAACTCCACCCTAACCCTACCTTATATAAATACTGTATCCACTCTGGCCCCTGCCATTTTGCTGCACCCCCGTACCAAGTTGGGATTGCTGTTTGTTGTTTTGCCCATTAAACTAGTTCTGTTTCGGATTGCATCAAAGCGTGCCCGTCCTTTGCATCAGCCACTGAAGATTCTCATTTGACTCTCTGAAAATCACAGCCACTGCTGGGACTTGCAGTAAGTGTCCCCTTGGGGTTTGAGTCCCCAGCCACGCACTGGGAAGGCAGGACAAGCCACCATCACCCCTCACTACCTGGTGAGTTATTTTTCATTTTTCCTGGGGTTCAAGTCCCCAGCCTCACTTCGCCATTTTAGTTCAGCTAGCTTGTGATACCCACTTTTCCCAAATCCTTAATTAACCCAGTTCCTGATGGGATCAGCTCTGTCCCAGGCAGAGAAGGATGTTTATCGTACCTTTAAGTTCAAATTGGCTGCTCAGGAAAAACAATTTGGCAAAAAGGAATTAAAGGATATTGTAAAATGGGCTTTCAAGAACTTTCCAGATGCTACAGCACCTATGGTGTATAAATCAGAATTCTGGGACTCTGTTGGCACCAAATTATATGACCTTGCTACAAAAAGAGACAAGGCAACAGCAGAACTGCTACCTGCATTTAGAGCCGTCTACGAGACTTTGAGAGCCGAGGAGAGAGACCAGAAAATACATACAAAAGAAACAAAAGAGACTGAGATGGCCAATCCCCTTACCTCTACCCTTAGCCCAAACCCTGGGGTGGGAACACGAGAGCGGAGCCCTAATACAAAGTGTTGCATAAAGGCAGGGGAACTGGTAGCCGAGGAGAAATCTCAGACTATTCTCCCCCTTTCGTGCTCCTTCCCTTCCAGCCCCTCAGACTTTCCAATGGATGGGCTTCAAGATAACAAGGACCCAGTTATCTCAAGTCCTCCCTACTCCCTGTACCCTGATCCTTTGTGCATTCCTTGTCCCCACTCTCCTATCTTCTCTACTTTCTTACCCACATGCACTGTAGCAAAACAAAATGGCGTCAAGGCTCTAGCAAGTCAATGCTCCCAACTAGCACCTAAAATGGCCGCTGGGCACCCTCCAGCCTCCTCCTACCCGTCCCAAGACTCTGCCTCAGGGCCCACCCCTTCCACTCTGGGTCACGCCCCTTCTGGGGCAGGCCACGCCTCCTCTGGGGAAGGCCACGCCTCCCTTCTGGGTGCAGGAACTAGCCCCTTAAGCCACACCCCTTCTGGGGAAACCGGAACACCTCCCACATGCGTTCTGGAAGGGCCCGCCTCCAAGATGGCGGCGCCCACGATACTAACACCACACCCTAGCCCAAAGCCTCGACACATGCATAAGCTTCATTCAAATAAAGAGCTTTCTGCTGTGTCACATAGTTCCTTCTCCTCCAACTCACACCTCAAAAACCTACACCTTCCAGAGTCCCGAGAAGATCCATGGGCTATGATTAGGAAGGCTGCAGTAAAAGAAGGGGAGTGGGGCCTGGTATCAAAAATGTCAGCATTCCCACTATGCTATAGAAGAGGGGGAGCTTCTGAGTGGGAACCACTTGCCTATGGTGAGGTAAAGGAATTGTGCAAGGCTGCACAGGAGTGTGGAAGGCAATCACCACGCTTTCAAAACCTGATGTCAGCAACATTAGCAGCTCACGTCCTAATACCACACGACATGAAATATATAATGGCAATGCTCCTGTCCGCCACTGAATACACCTTGTGGGAGATAGGGTGGAAAAGACTACTTAATCAAATGTTGCAGGACCATCAGGGGGATCAGGCATGGAGGGAATTAACCATTGAGCACATTGCTGGGGAGGGAGCTCATAGTGACCGTGATGACCAAGCTGCAGTTTTAACACAGCCAATATTAAATGAAATTAAAGAGGCTGCAAGGAAAGCCATGATCCAAGTCCCATATGGCTCTAGACCAGACTTTGATTTTGCAGATGTTCGCCAAGGCCCAAACGAACCATATATAAAATTTTTGGACCGATTAAAATTAGCCTTGGACAGGCAAATTTTGCTTGAAAGGGCAAAAGAAGAGCTGCTCAGAAGATTAGCTGTGGCAAATGCTAATGAACAATGCAGAAGGGTATTACGTACATTACCCATTGACCCAGAGCCTACAATACCCGAGATGGTTGAAGCGTGTGATCGCCTGGTAACCCCTGGATACGCTGCAAACATCCAAGCCCAAGCCTTTGCTCAAGCTTTAGCAACATTTCAGAACAGCTCTCGAGATCCACAAAACCAACCTTGCTTTAATTGTGGGGACCGAGGGCATTGGCAAAAGGATTGTAATCAGACCAAGAGAAGGCCATTCGCTAGGCCCTGCAGATGTAAGCATCAGTTAAATAACAAACCATCTCTCAAGCAGGGGAAGGTTTTTCGTTTCCAGGGAAGTGGGAAATTGAGTGTGGGGCAGCGATGCACAATGACAAAAGTCTCCCTGTCACCTGTGCCTGGAACCATCGGCAACCAGGAAGCCCTGTCCTACGAGACGTCATCACTAACTTCCCTGCAGATGCACCACCAGGTACCAGAGTGGAGCTGGCCTCTGTCAACTCAGTAATGATGCACATCATCTCAAACAGATTCTTGGGATCTTAACCAGACCCACGGGAATTTCTCATTTTATGCATAACTTGTTCACCAACCAAGGGATTTTTTATTTTACTTTCTGTTCTTTCCATTACTTCTTCCCAAGAATTAACTGTGTTAGCCATGTGCCCTCCTGGTTTTATTCCCAAAGGTTTAATTATTGCACAAGCTTTTCTGTTGCCAGAGAATAACCCAGACCCATCCTCGCTCATGGTGTGTATACAGCTAATAAGATGACCCTGGCCAAAACTAACATGTACTTTATAACTGTATGGTAAGCAGGTCATTTTAACTGGACTGATGCAGGATCAGACGTTACAGTAATAAATAAACAGCACTGGCCACCTGAGCGGGCTTTAACCCTAAGCATGGACTCTCGGGGATTGGTGGTAGCAGTAGCAGCCTTAGAAGCATATACTCTGTTAACTTTAAAGGCCCAGAAGGAGGAATAGCTGCAAGCAAACCATTTATTGTTAAAGCCCCCATTATCCTATGAGGCAGAGACATTCTCTGCCAGTGGGGAGAGAATGGATGATGGTGAGTGGATGAGAGAGTGGAGATGGATTTCACTTTACACTTTTCACTGAAGTGTAAAGACCCCAGAAGTTAACATGGAAAAATGATCACCCAATCTGGGTTGATCAATGGCCCCTTACTGAAACTAAATTAGCTGTGTTAAAAAGGTTAGTGAACAGCTAGAAAAAGGACATTTAGTTCCAACAAATAGTCCTTGGAATACCCCTGTTTTCATCCTGAAAAAGACACCAGGCAAGTGGAGGTTATTCCAAAACCTTTGAAGGATTAATGATGTGATTGAGGATATGGGAGCATTACAACTGGGTGTCCCCTCATCTGCTGTGGTACCTCAAGATTGGAAAATTATTACCGTTGATTTGAAAGACTGTTTTTTCATAGCCCTCTTCATCCTCAGGATGCTGCACATTTTGCTCCTTTCTGTTAATTGACAGTCGCCTTTACAGCACTTTCATTGGATGGTTCTTCCCCAAGGGATGAAAAATTCCCCCACAATATGCCAGATGTACATAGCAGAAATTTTCTCTCAGATTCACCAAGAACATCCAGAGGCAATCATTTTTCATTACACAGATGATATTTTAATTTCTGCTGCTGATGACACTTCCTTACATGAAGTTTTTCAATCAACTATCACCTCTGTTAAAACAGCTGGATTTATTGTAGCAGAGGACAAAATTCCAAAATCTGCACCTTGAAAATATCTCAGGTTACAAATTTCTGAGCAAGCAGTTAAATCTCAGATGGTTCAGATTAATAACAACCCAAAGACCCTACAGGACTTACAGCACCTTTTAGGTAATATCAATTGGGTTAGATCCTTATTGGGGATTAACAATGAGAATTTAGCCTCCCTATTTGAACTGTTGAAGGGTTTAATTTAAATTTAATTTAATTTAATTTTAATTTTAATTCTAGAGGGAACATTGCAGGAGGTGAAAAAGTTGCTCTGCTACAAAAGGTTGAGCAAGCTATTCAAAAAAGGCCGGTTTATTGTTATAATTCTACTTTACCTTTTCTCCTTGCCATTTTAGGAAATAATCCTAAACTATATATATAGTTTATATATAAACTATATATAATAGTTTATATATAAACTATTTCAATGGGACATTAATGTGCCTTATCCACTGAAAATTTTAGGGTGGGTCTTTCTTCCATATCAGCCAAAAAAGACCATTACAACATCACCTGAGATAATGGTGCAGCTAATCATTAAAGCCTACTCTTGATTGTTTACCCTTTCAGGAAAAGATTTTGTAATTATTTGCCAACTATGTTTATTTATCTTGAATGACTCATACAAGGATCAGAACACTTACAGTTTGCTTTACTTAACTTTTCACACCAAATTTCAATCTATTTTCCCAAGCATAAGCTACTTCATACTTCATTAAATTTGATCTCAAAACCCCTTTGAAGTAGCACACCATTGGAGGCAATAACGTTTTATTACTGATGTAATAATTACGGTTTTTTACTGATGGTTCGGGAAAAACTCAAAAATCAGCAATTATCTGGATTAATCCCAAAATTCTCCAATGGGAATCTGATGTTAAACTAGTATCAGGATCCCCACAAATCATTGAATTGGCTACAGTTGTAAGAGTTACCTCAAAATTTACCTTGCCCCTTAATTTAGTAACTTATTTATTTTATGTTACCAGAGTTGTTGAAAGAGCAGAAACTTCCTTAATTAAACAAAGTCCAGGTGAGCCACTTTATATTTTAATTAGGAAATTAACTTTTTTTCTCTCTTCTAGAAGTGAACTGTATTTTGTTTCCCACATCCACCCACACACTAACCTTCCTGGAGTTATAACAGAAGGAAATTCCAGGGCCAATCACTTAACAATGCCTTTCAAACTCCCTTACCAAAACTTAAGAACAAGCAAGATTAAGTCGTGATTTTTACTACCAAAATCCCCTGGCTTTGACAAGAACATTTAAAATCACTAAAGAACAGGCTCGGTTAATTGTTCAATTGTGTGCAGACTGCCAGAGACACTCCCTGTTCCTATCCTGGGGAGGGGTCAATCCAAGAGGACTAAATAATCTTCAACTTTGGCAGTCTGACATCACCCGTTAGTCTTCTTTTGGTAAATTTAAATGTATCCATGCTTCTGTTGATACGTTTTCAGGAGCTCTGTATGCCTCAGCCTATCCTTGGGAGAAAGCTCATAATGCTTTATGCTCAAACTTTTGCATGCCTGGGAGTCTCCCAAGAGATAAAAACTATCAATGGGCAGGCACACATATCCCAGAGGCTCCATCATTTTTTTCCAGCTATGGGGTATTACACACACTGCCGCAATACCCCACTTCCCCACAGGACAATTGATTATTGAGAGGTTTCATAAGTCCCTAAAAGACCTCTTAGAAAAACAAAAAGGGGGAATAGAAACCCTGGCTATTACAGAAAGGCTATCAAATTCCCTATACGTTTTTCATTTTCTAAGCAGTTCAACGATAGAGCCAAATCCACCCATATATCAACATTTTTCTAATACATCTCAGGCCAAGTTAAAATCCACCAGTGCTAGTAAAGGACCTGGAGACCAAACAGATCTCATGATTTCCAATCTAATGATTTCCAGTCATTACCTGGGGCAGGAGGTTTGCTTATATCTCCACAGGTAGCAGACCTAAGTTGGTGCCAGCAGAAAACATGAAGCTTCAAAAACATCAAAACATCCTTCAGAGAGGAGAAACACCTGTCAAGAGAAAAGCCCCTGACCCAGAAGGAATAGATAACGGAGAAGACACAGATCAAGACCAAGAGAACCCGGACTGACAAAATTACCTAATATGATTTCTTTCAGCTCCCACAGCCCCATGTTCCTGCTCCTAAGCTTTTTCAACAGTCTCTTTTCAAGTGACCCTTGGATAGTCCTGCAACAGAAACAAAACGAACAGGTCACTCTTGCCAATATTACCAAGCAAGAGCCTATGTGTCTCTCAGTTTCCAGCCTGAGTAACCCCTTCTCCACCTCTCCAGTCAGGTTACCTGCAGATGGGTGGCCAGTACCGGTGGATACCATCCTTACTCTGCAAACTTGGGGTCAAAGCACTAAAATCTAGAAGCTTAACCATGTAGATGCCTGGGATCACTGGACAAAGAAATTGCCACATGCATCAACTGTACCCCAAGAATTAGAACTATTTGGGTCAGTAAAAATGAACTATTATAAAAAAATGTATCATTTCTTTCAAAGATATTTCTCCAGATAATAATATAGAAATTAGACCCTGTGGTGCAATTATATCAC
This sequence comes from Cyanistes caeruleus, assembly GCF_971803275.1. Classification (NCBI taxonomy): domain Eukaryota; kingdom Metazoa; phylum Chordata; class Aves; order Passeriformes; family Paridae; genus Cyanistes; species Cyanistes caeruleus. The sequence goes on from NC_141701.1 coordinate 41,590,479, forward strand.
TAATACTCCTACCTGGTCCAGTCTGCACCCAATTCAATCACCACCTGGCATCTTCTTTATTTGCAGAGATAAGGCTTGTCCCGCAAAACCATCACAAATTAAAGGCAGCCCATGTGGCTTGGGACATTTGCCTGTGCTAGCACCTAATCTAACCACAGCATATGAATTAGTTTGTACTAAAAGAGCCACTCCACAATTCAAAGCAGATTGCAGTGATAAAATTACCTATGAGTAAGTCAACAGAAATTGTTATGTCCACGCTATTGCCATGGCTGGCTATGGCCAAAGCCTTAAGCGAATTGGGTGGGATCAGGTGCTGGCATAGCAAACAAACCCCAATGCAACATCAGTCTCCCTCAGTGAGTTACTTACTGAGGTAACAGCTGTTTGTTAGACACGCTACCCTACAGAATAGAGTGGCCATTGATTGTCTTCTTTTAGCCCATGGCCATGGTTGCAAAGACTTTGAGGGTTTATGTTGTGTGAGTTTATATGATCATAGTAACTCAATCCATCACAGCTCAAGTCTTCTAAAAGAGGATGTTAACAAGCTACAGCAGAAACAGCTGATTGGCTTAATAGGTTGTTCCAAGGGTAGAACATTTTGAGCTACATGATTTCTGTCATCAAAACTGTTCTGTTAGTTGTGTTTGTTGTTGTTAAAATCCTAGTTCTCATACCCTCTTTGTTTAAAAGTATGTTTAAAATGTTTGAAAAATCTATCTACATTTCTTTATTGGAAAAACAAAAAGGGAGAGATGTGGGAGTCGATCTCGCCCCCAGCATCCATCTCCAGCCTTTGAAGACCAGCCCCTAAGGCCATAGGAGAAATTGCCTTGGTTAGAGAGTGAGAAATTTCACCTGCAAGGCCCCATTTACATCCTTTATGTTAATTAGTGAAGAAAGTTCTTTGTTCCTTGTTCCATGATTAGTTCATTGTTACAAGTATTCATTATCGTGTTTCCCCACTGGAACCTGTCCCTCAAAACTCCACCCTAACCCTACCTTGTATAAATACTGTATCCACCCTGGCCCCTGCCCTTTCAGTGCACCCCCGTACCAAGTTCAGATTGCTGTTTGTTGTTTTGCCCATTAAACCAGTTCTGTTTTGGATTGCATCAAAGTGCAATGTGTCTTTCTTCACATCAGCTACTGCAGATTCTCATCTGACTCTGAAAATCACAGCCAGTGCTGGGGCTTGCAATACAAAAATACTTTTTTTGAAAAAAGAGGCAAGCATTTTAGAAAAAAAACATAATATATTTTCCATGCTGTACCTCCTTAATACTGATACTTAGGATGTATCTTCTTTTGTTTCATTTCAGGCTTCCAAACACCTTAAGAGCACTCTGCTCCCAAGTAAAATAAGCCTTGGGTTCTTACTCTGTTTTAATAGTTACTTGTGAAGAAAATTATTTATTAACAAAAACAGCAAAAGCCACATAACATGAGCTTCAGTCCCAGAAATACCATGTTTTACTCTCAGTCCCCCAGTCCCATAGGCAGATAGGTTATTTTCAAACCTAAATTTCTGTAGCGTTAGTGACTGCCTTTTTCCTTTTACAGCTCTCTTCAAGACTCTCTTGACACTCGACGATAACAACAGATTTTTTAAAAAGAAGAGAAAGCCTGGAAGTCACCACTGGCAGTCAACCATTAAATGTGATTTTTATTTCTTCTCATCAGGCAGAGAACCAATAAGTCAGCTATGACTTATTGTTAGGAGACATATTATCTCTCCTAACCAGGAGCCCTATTATACTCCGTTTATACAACCTATGCACACTTCAGTTAGGGCCTAGTGACATAAATAGGTTTGTAGAAGCCTGTACAACTTCATAAAACAAACACCAGGGCAAAGAATGTGTATATAGATCATTATGGAGCTTTTAGAAAGAGAAGAAAATTTTATTTTGTAGCTCTCAAAACTTAGTTGAGAATGAAAAAGGCCTTGGAATAAAATTCCTGTTCTTTTGAAAAAATGCTGTGAGTTTTTGCATTTTTATATCCTTACTCATTTAAATTTATGGGACTTGTTGGGCAGTACTGCTAATTATCAGTGGCCTCTGCACTCTAACTGGCAGAATTGTAATGAGTTCACACATGGAAATGGTACTTGGGTGTGACAAGGGGAGAGGTAGAAAATACAGCACAAATGTCCAAAGACCCAGTTCATATAACCAAAAAGTCTTAAACTGATTCCATCAACACAGAAAATGCAAAGTCCATAAAAACCCTGTATGGATGAAAGACTTTAATTGTCTCACTTTACAGTGGTCATTCTGGGAATATGTCCAAAACAAGGAATACAGCTTCACACTACCATTATCAGTACTTAGGGATTCAAGTGAAGATCTCCACAAGCTTCATAACCAATCCATGATATAATTTCCTCTTTATTCTGTTCTATGTGTTGTATAACTACTTTGACTTGAAGGATTTTCAGAACTGAGAAGAATCCTGAGTTTATCTGCAAGTGGCTGGGGGAAGAAAACGTAGACAAATACAAAAGAAATTTTTCAGATCCAGAAGAAAAGTTGCAGAAAATAGTACATATAATCATCTCAACTGATTGACCTCCTGCTAACATTTCCCATTTCATTGGCTGACTTGGTCAAGCCCTGCTTTGCTTAAAACAACAGCTCAGGAGACACATGATCTTGCAGGCCTCACGCAAGAGAAAAGTGAACTAAACTGCTGCTATGAGCACAGGGCAGCATGAGCTAAGATGCTTATTAGGCCACTTGAAGAAGAGAGCCCACATTAAAACCTGGGAAAGTTTCAGCAGAACAGAAGATAGCTAATACTCCTGAATTCAGATAAATCCATTTGCATTTTAATCAATCTAGCAAGAGAGATTAGACAAAAAATTAAGTAACTGATGCTGGAATATTAGCTGACTTTTTTTTGTCCTCCAAATGGCGTGAATTCAGGGAATACACCTAAGCCTAAAAAATGGGCACTTTACTGAATATCACACACACATTTTATAGTGCATAGTACTCAGAAAAAAGCCGTGATAACAGGTCAGATGGCTTTGCAGTAAGAGGACTCATACCTTGTTATGGAAAGAGGCAGCAGGTACCTCTCAGGTGTGATTCCTTCTGGTTTGTCTGGAGGGATAGTATGGTCTTTAATTGTCTCAAGGTTCAATAAAGCTTTTCTCAGAAATCAGTTCCTTTTAACACCCCAGTGTACTGGTTTTGGCTGTGATAGTTGATTTTCTTCATAGTACCTTGTATGAGGCTATGTTCTGCATTAGTGCTGAAAATAGTGTTGATAATAAAATTTTAATTACTGCTGAACAGTGCTTACACGGTGCAAGGACTGTATATCCTAAAACATGATGCTATTTACTCTAAACAGAACAGCAATGAGCTCATCACAACAGATAAAAACCTTGTTCAGGAGTTGTTTGTATAAGTCAATCTATCATAAAACAACTAAGCTTCAAGACAGCAAAAATATTTATTGCCCAAAGGGTATAAAGACAAACTATGTTTGTCTTCTGCAGATGTAGTCCCACAATCCTTTTACACTATCCTGTAAATTAAATCTTTCCCATGAAACACATGAGAAGTCTTGTGTGTCCTATTCCTCTCCCTTCTTTCAACTACAAATTTCTGATCCAACCTCTGCAAAGGTACGCCTGAGTGGTTTCTCCAATGGCCCATCCATCAATCAGTACCCTAAGACTTATGGTCTTTGCAGTTGTCTCCATTATCAACTTTTGTTCAGGGTTGCTGTGTCTTTGACTATAATGTATTAATTTTCCTGTCTCTTAACCTGTCTTTTTTTATGCTGACTAGCCATAAATCAGATATTCTGACAATAATCCTTGCATTCTTCTGATCTTTGCACTGATTTTAAAAATGTACACCATTCCATGAGGATTAACATTTTTTGTCATTTGGTTGGAACACTATCATTATTTGTTGGCAAAACAGTAACAGTCAAAAAGATGTAATTGATATTTTTACTTTAGTCTTTAACCTACAATTCATATGACTGATGTTTGTAAGATATAAAAGGGGTTTTTTTGCACCCAATGAGTCTATTTACAGAAAGCAGTCGTATTTTCTCTTCCTACAAAATCTGTAACTAAGTGATGGTGGCCAATTAGAGTAGGTTTTGAATAGCTCCTAGCACATCATTGTCAGGTTGGATGTGAATGACAACACTTCAGCTTCTAAAGTGACAGACATCTACAGCTGGATCCACAGTGATTTTAGCAGATCAGTTTTAGTTCATTGTCTTGGTTTAGGCGTGGTATTCCCCAATTTAGTGCTCCCACTGCCACTCACTTTCCCTTCCCTGCCAGCTAAAAGCACGAAAGGCAGGGATCATGGGTTGAGATAAGACCAGTTTACTGAAAATAGCAATAAGATGAGAAAATAACAGCAACAATACTAATATCAAAAGTGTGCAAAGAGAGTGTGTTTTACATGCAAAATAATCACCAGGCCTGGGACAATGAAACTATGGCAGACAGACCCTCCACCCACCCACCACAATTTTCCAGCTCTGGAAAGGAAAGCCCTTCCAGAAAGCAACAGAGAAATTCCCGGACCCCTGGCAATGGTCTAAGACAGTATGGAATAACATTAGGTTCCTGGCCCTGTGCACAGGGTTCCAGGCTCTGCACTCTCACTGCTGGTGTGAAAAATTAACCCTGTCCATGGCTGAAAACAAAACACTTATATGCAATACACTCTTTTATTCCTCCTTATTTATACTGCCTACCTACTGCCTACTGTTTCACTCAAGATGGATTATAGAGACAGCAACCAGCTCACGTAGGCAAGATTTGCCATCCAAATTCCTACAGGGTACTCCATGTCATGTCAATACTTTTTGAGGGTTTTGTTGAATGCCTAAACAATTACCTGGACTTTTCCTGAAAATCTTTTGGGACACTCAGTGGAGTGAACATACAAGAAAACCTGATGCATTTTTGCTTCAGCTTTTTTTAAAGGTTATTCAGCTAGGAAAGACCACAGATTGAAAACACTTGAGTTTTCATTATTGCTGGCATTATCACATCTGAACATGAACCTCAGTGTTCCCGAAAGAATAAGCATACTTGCCTTATTGAAACTGCTGCACAGCTTCTCCTGAGTTAAGCTTTCCCCAGATTAACTCAGGAAGGGATGCCCAGAAACACTTCTACAGCAGAAGTGAAGCAAAGGGCTATACTATACATAACTATACAGAAAAGCTGAAAGAGGTCATCAGCTTCTGTGTGAAAGGAAAAAATCATCACAGAAGCCAGTAGATTTCTATAAAACAAGTAAATTTTTGGTATTCTTAAAGTCAAGGTGCTACCTTGAAGATGCAAAGGAAGAGGAAGAACAGGTGCATTATAAGGACACTTGGGGAATCGGTTTCTTAAATTACACAGGTACAAGGCAAAATACATTGAATATTGTGTTCAGTTTTTGGCCTCTTACCACAAGACATTGAGGTGCTGGAGTGTGCCCAGAGAAGAGCAACAAATGTCATAAAGGGTCTGGAGGACAAGTCTAATGAGAAATGTCTGAGGGAGCTGGGGTTGGGACCTTATCATTCCCTACAACTACTTGTAAGCATGCTGTAAAAAGAGCTGAAGGTAGGTCTCCTCTCTCAGGTAATAACTGATGAGAGGATATGGACTCAAGCTATGCCATGTTTAGGTTGATCATTAGGAAAAAATTCTTCACCGAGGAGGTTGTCAAGCACTGAAATAGTCTTCCCAGAGAAGCGAATGGGTTATCATCTCTGAAGGTACGTAGAAACATGCGTATGTGGCACTTAGAGACAGGATTTAATACTGGACTTGGCAGTGCTGAATTTACAGTTGGACTTGGTGATCTTAAAGGTCTTCTCCAGCTTCAATGATTCTATGGGATAAAGCACATGTGCAATGCTCAGTTCACAGTTGCCCATGCATTGATGAAATTACAGAACCACTGTGAAGCTAGGAAAAAAATCAATGTTTTGTTTATTCGGTCACTTAATCTCAAGTAGCAAGGTATTTTTTGCCAGATATATCTTAAGTGAAGAGCTAATGAGTACATGCACTAGAATTATAGTCTGGAGCTGAAATGCACTTTTAGAGCATAGCTCCATAGCCATTTAGCCATTAGCACATCAAGGTTCTACTTCACCTTGGTGTGCACTGTGATATATGAGCAGTGGATCCATTGAAAAGAAGAAACATTCTTGGTACCTGTCTGTGCTACAGATATGTTCAGCTAATTGTGCTGCACTGTTAACTAACACAGACTCTTTAGCAGCCAGCTTTGGCAAGACACACATAATAGCAGAACGTAATCAGCACTGCTTACACAGTCAGATGGCTTCTAGGGATCAATAAAGATTCCTGTCTGAAGATGTGAACAGAAAGCTAGCTTAACCTAGGTCAAAACACCCCAAGCTCATAAAGATACAGGCAACAACTTTGTAAGATAAGGCAAAGTCTTATAGGCAGCTGAAATATATTAAATTCCAGCAGCAGAATGGCAATCCTTTTTCTAAGTTGTCTGTAGAGTCAACACCTCAAGAGTGCAACAGATGTTATTCATGTTCCAGTGTACAACCCCTACACATTTGGAAGGAGAATACTGAACAAAGCTCTCAGTGACACCCACAGGGCTTGCCATTCTAAGACAGCGTGCTCCTGATGGCACTGCACACCTGTATTATGACAGCTGACAATGTCAGTGAAACAGCTTGCCCCCAAGCACAAGAGTTTTGGGTAGATGTTAAGGAAGAGAAACTTGCAGAAGTGATTTACTGGATGGAGAGACAGTGAAGGCTGCACACTGATACTGCAGCTCTGGCACTGAGCATTGACTCTTTAAAGGAGTTCTTTTCTCCCAAGGTCTATGTATGGAACAGCTTGCTCCTAGTCCTAGCCTCTGGTTTTCTGCTCTTCAGCATAAACTGGTTTACTTTGCAAATTATTTAAGATGAGGTATGCTCAGATTTAGTCCTGCATGAATGCAATATGGTTGCAGGTGGCTTGAAACATTTGTCTCTGACAGCCAAGCCAAAAATCAGCTTATCAATTTAAATTCAAATAATCAAAGAACAAAATAATTGCCCCCTTAGTTGTCCTTAGGTATCTTAACAGGGTGCCAAAGTTCCATGTATTATAGAAAACTTAGAAGCCCTTAGACAGTTCAGAAACTGATCTAAAGTGATCTTTAGGAAACACCAGAAAGGGAAGAGCATTTTGTTCCTACTTGTGTAGGCAAGGGGGTCTCCTACTGTGCAAGCATCTGATTGCACAGATAAAAGCTAGTGTGCTGAAACTAGCTCTATGAGCAATTTGAAAAGGAAGTGATCCACTCTTTAAGGACATATATATCTGCCCTAAAAGTGCTTACTTGTACAAAAACTTGTAGTCTGCATTTTGTTTGCAAATGTTACTATGAATACACAGCCAGCAGCCCCTCTAGGTACATTAGGATGCTAAATTACCAAAGAAACTCAGAGGAATGTACAGGGGTGGGAAAAACCTGCAGGGCATGGTGTAAAAAGAAAACTTTACTGCAAAATTAATGAAGAGACTTTCATTAAAATGTATCAGTATGCTGTCAAAGTAATAGCTTGCATATACTGAAAACGATCTCTAGAACAAGGGTGAAATAAATGTGTTTTATCTCAAAAGGAAGAACAACATATAGAAAATAGCCTGTTATTCCTTCTTTCTCCTCCCATCTTGGTCAGTTTTAAGTAATTGAGAAGCAACTGTACAAAACCTACAAACAAATCCCAACCTGACATACTTTCTTAAAAGCCACATTCATATTCTGGTATTTGAAATATTTTCCTGGGATCCTGAGCTGAATAATATTAGGTAAAGGGAAAAAAAAAAAATCTGATCTTTCACATTGTACAAGAAAACTAACAAAAAACCCACCAAAAACCAGCAATTATAGAAAAAAAGGGAAAAACTGTCTTTTGTTAATAGCATATTCTTTTGGAAGACATGTCATAGGGACTTCTTTTCTAGAGGTCTTTTGGTGCATAAATCCTCAGCAGTGGCTCCACAGCATCGAAGGCAGCTGAGTGCAGTCTAGGCTGAAGATACCCTCTCCTCAGCATTCCCACAGGGCTGGCAGCTTCCTGCTCAGCAGCCTCACTTCAGGTAGCTTAGCTCCTGAGATTTCAGGAGCACTTACAGTGGTCTCCAGTTTCCCTACATATGAAAATCAAGTACTAGGCTCTACTTCTAGAGCCTGTTCCAGTCAGCTATGAAGCACCTGCTGTTAAGCCTGTTTCACACTTCCACTGCTTTAGCACAGCCAGGATAGAGGGGAAAACAAAGCAGTCTCCCTTGCTTGTCGTCTGACAGCATTGCAGAGCTGATTGAGAAGGTGCTACACCCTCCCTGACAGTAGCCAGTACCATTGAATAGGCTCAATCAACAGATCTCTGCAAGTTCTTTCCTTACAGCCTAGCAAAACCCAAAGCCATCCACTTGATCCAGCAAGCCAGCAGTTCCTCCCTGCTCCAGCAAGCTAGCAGCTTCTCCCTTCTCCAGCTTTTGAACAGGCTTTAACCTTCCAGCCTTCTGGCAGGATTTCAGCCAACTCTTCAAAGTGAAGGACACCAAAATCATTAGTAAAACCATGAGGAGTGAGGTAAGTAGCTGAAACAAGGAGAGAGAAAAAAGCATCAAGACTGGCATCCCAGAACTGGGATGGCAAAAAGACAAGGCTAGAGAATAAGGGGAAGTGTCTCTAGGTAGACTGAAAGGATTTAGAGGACCAAGCTGATTGTTTTCTCTCCTAATTCTATAATCAAAGAAGGTTGGCTGGCTCATGTTGGGTTTTTAAATGGAGACAGAATACTCCTGTACTCTATTAAAAAAGTCTTAACATTACCAATCATCCTTTTTTTATATTTGCCCTTACATTTCACCTTACTGCTCAGGTTTTATAATTAAAATTCATCTTTTTTTTTTTTACTTTGAATGTTTCCTCTAGCAGAGAGAAAAATATGTTGTATACTTCATAATATATAGCAGTACCTTTCCTCCTATCTTCTATACTGCTTTCGTCATGTATTTTTTTTCTCTCCAGTTGTTTTATGGGGTTTCCAATTCTATTCACTTTTGTCTCAATCAATGGAACCTCAGTGACTGACGAAATAATCAAATTAGTAAGTCACATCAGGTTTCACTTGTGTAGTTGTCAGGGGAAGAATTTGCTAGATGATTGCCCCCCAGTGAAGAAATTAGTTGTGCCTATAGTTGTGTGGAACCAGGAGTGGTTATAGAACATAAATTCTATTTTCTTCTGATGTATGAATTTTTGAAATGCCTTTGGTGTTTTGGCTTCTGATCATAAATAATGTGTGTTTTGGTACTTTTTTCCTAATAGCTATATAATATATATTGAGATTATATGTTGCCCTTTAATTTAATTTTATTCAAATTTTAGACAGAAGTTTCTCATTCTGGGGAAAACTAGGAAAACTAGGAAAAAACTAGCAGGAGTCTTTGTTACAGAAGCTGGGCCCCTGAACACCATTTTTATTGCCATAATAATTTCTAAAATAGGCTGGAGAAAACCACAGTAACTTTAATGACATGGTATTATTATAATACAGATTATAACAGGACATCACAACTTACTGGGTTATTTCTAACAGTAGAAAATATATGTTCTTTGAGAAAAAAAAAGTGTTTTCTTTAGAAACAGCTGAGATGAAGAATCTTTTCTTTGAAACAATTCCAAAGTAGCTCTGCTGCAGCAGCAAGAGCATTTAGTGACAGTAACTAGAGGATTAGATCTGCAACGTGTCTTCCAAATGCCAGCCTGTTTTTCCCTTAGGAGAAGAATTAAAACTAGTTCTGGGAACAGCATGGGGAAAAAAACAATCAAGATTTTTTTACAGAGTTCTGTGCTAGTATCCTACAACGCAGTATTTTAGAGCTTTGTAACAGAGGGCAATTACAATCTGTTACTACTGTTAACTCTTAAGGGTGGAGAAACTCAGAAAAAATATGTGGTATTAAAACAAAGTATTTTGCTTTTAGTTCTCATGATATAGAACAGACTGCAGTCTTTAAAGTCTAATGTCTAATTTTAGGACTAATTAAATGTCTAATTTTAATTGTACGTGAATTTCAGGCCAGTGAGATTTGCCTCATCAAGCCTAGGTGCTGAAGTTCAGTAGAGAGTCACGAAGATGGTAGAGTAGCAACAGCAAGGCTGTGATAATTGCTTCTGATGCTGAAGAAATTGTGGTAAAATTAACCTTTCAGCTCGATCGATCCCTATCTCACATGCTTAGGTGCTGCTAAGAGGACAAGGACTGACTGCCAATAATTTGACTGAAACTATCAACACTAGTTAGAACAGTGAACTCCCCAGCTATCCAAGATACTACAGAATTTGTAAGAAAAAAGCTAATAAAAAGCTCTGTTTCCCTGTAACTAACATAGCCACCATAAAGACACAGGGGTCACTGCAACACCAACAGAAAAACTAAGATTAATTTTGAAAATGTGGGAACACGGCACCCTGACTCAAGTGTGTATGTACCTATGTACTGCAAATTTGTATCCTTTTTTGAAAGTAAGCAGTTTGATGAAGTCAAATTTTTAAACACATTATAGTGAAATATCAGCCCATGCCTTTCACAAGACGTATTTTGGCTAGTCACCTGTTCACAAGTCTTGCAGAAAATTGCATATATTGGTCACAATTCCTCGGTTTAAGTTCATCTAAAAAAAAAAACCAAGAAAATGTTTACTAATTTGAAGTTTTATTTCCCTTTAAGTTTGTTGGTACACAAATTTAAACTAAATGTTAGTAGCAGTCATGCATTTGGACCCAATTTTGTTATCGTTATTTGGATGAAAAAAAGTAGGAGCAGTGAGGGTTGACAATTATGGTATACAACCTGTCAGATGTACAATATAGCCTCATTGGAGGTCATGAATTGCAGTGGAGTGATTCAGCAGAGTAAAACACTTCCTACCAACTTCCTGCATTCAATGAATTTAGTCTGGGTCTGCCTGTAATCTAGTTCCTTGGATTAGAATCACAGAATAAACTGAGTTGGAAGGGATCCATCAGGATCATCAAGTCCAACTCTCGGCCCTGCACAAGAGTTTCGCCATATGCCTGAGAGTATTGGCCAAACACTTCTTTAACTCTGTCAGGCTTGGTGCTCTGACCACTTCCCTGAGGAGCCTGTTACAGTGCCCATCCACTCCCTGGGGGAAGAACCTTTTTCTAATATCCAACCTAAACTTCCCCTGACACAACTTCAGGTCATTCCCTCAGGTCCTGTCACTGGTCACCAGAAAGGAGAGGTCAGTGTCTGGGCCTCCTCTTCCCCTTATGAGGACGTTGCAGTCTATGATGAAGTCTCTCCTCAGTCTCCTCCTGGCTGAACAAACTAAGTGACCTCAGCCAGCCCTCATGTGGCTTCCTCTCAAGGCCCTTCACTATCTTCCTTGCCCTCTTTTGGACATTCTCTAATAGTTGACTATCTTTCTTATATTGTGGTGCCCAAAACACAATATTCAAGGTGAGGCTACATCAGTTCAGAGCAGTGGGAGAAGGTGAATTCATGGAGGTTATCTTCAGATTTGCTTTAAGAACCTGCTAAAAACTCCAGCAAACACGAGCCCTCCAAATACCTGTTTCTGTTACAATCAGCACACTGCTGAGGGACACAGCTTGAGTTTGTATCATAATGACCCTAACTTTCCTAAGCAACCATACTTGCATGTGAGTAATCCATGGGAAGTCATTTTAGGTTTTGTCTCTCAAGCTGTACTTTAATCATCCTACCACTATCCTCAAAGGCCACAGATATAATAAATTTTTATTTTTTTTCATAGTAACTCTTCTCCAGGATGAGCAATAGTATCTTCCACAATGCACAGCCATTATGTCTTACATTAATATCATTATATGATCTGAATTATCCCATCATATGTCACTGAGGGTTTGATTTCTAATCCATATGTGTAATGATCCAGTTATTAAAATATTTAGAGAGCTGCCTCTGCCTGAATTAAGGTACCAAAAAGACCATATGCTGAATATACAGAGCAACCTTTTGTGTAAACCAAAACAACCTTCTCTTCACACCCTGCAGCAAATGGATTTATTTATAGCATAGAGCTTCTTTGGATCAATAGAACTTTGAACAATTATACAGCATGTACATTGATAAAAGATACCAGTTAGACAAAAAATAGAGTATTTACAGAAACTAATGGTAACGTTGGATTAACTTTAGGGGTTTTACTTACATGCTGAGAATTCTTTAGAAGAGTTCTATTAGAACTAATGTCTTCACGATCACCTAAGAAAATGTTTTCTTTCAAATAATAATAAAAATGCTGTGGAATTGAATTTCATTTATTTAATCTTACTCTATTGAAAAGAGCAAGAAGTCTCACCTTTTAAACTCACAGAACAAAAGTAGATTCACATAATCTCCTTGATAAATGCCATGTAAATTGCAGTATTTTCAACTGGGACATTGTAATTTAATGACCTTTCAGTCATGAATAACCAGAACACTTAGTACCTTACAATAGCTGCAGAGAAATTGGAAACATTCAAACATTAAAAAAAAAAAAAAAAAAAAAAGAGAAAAGAAAAATATTTGACTGTAGACTCTCAGTAGAAAGTTCTTTTAGCATCTTATTGGAATTTCTATAGAATGACCTTATATAAGAAAAATGAATGAGACACATGCACAGGGGTTTAGTAACATGTTTGGGGCTACGTTTAGACAGCGATAAAAAAGGATTTCTACTATTTATGTCTTTTGCTATGATATTTATTCCTCCTTGTTTCTCTTCTACGGTCTATTTGCAGATTGTTCATTTATGTAAGAGTAAGTACAGTTTATATTTCCATTAACAACCACAAGTATCACCAATAGATTACTGCCATAGATTACTATGCATCATTTCTTTTGATATGAAATAAAGAGTGCCATGTGATATAGTGCACCACAGTAAATATGTAAAAGTTACATATGTGATAATCTTTTTTGAACTCTTACCTTTGAGAGAAATGCAAACATGAAAGAATGCAGTTATAACAACTGGGGCCAAAGAAATTATTTTTATATTTAAAAACATTTTTATTCAAAGCACCCTGTATCTTTTATTTTGGTTTCCATGAGAACTGAGCTACTGAACAGTTATTTGCAGGTGCTACTTAAAAGATTTATAATTCATTAACCCTGATGACAGCAATACATAGGGTCTAATGTAAGAAAAAATATTAGGTATTGCTTTGAATACAGCAGTGTCTATCTGGGTATTTTCTCCAGAAGTATATACTTGAATATGATATTTAAACAACAATCTTAAGCATTCAAACAAGGCATGCAATGAAATCACATGAAATATTTTCCATGCTCAGCGGCCATTTGGAATAAATAACTATAGATTCTAAAAATCTGAAAAATTCATAAGGCAGATAATTTGTGCCCTTCAGCACTCTTTTTTCCTAACTGTGTCACAAATAGAGATTATATGAGATTCCCGTTTAAATTGTGTGTAGGCTTTGGGGTAGAGGTGCACAGGAGTAATGATCATTGTGGGTCCCTTACAAATGAATAGTTCTAGTCTAGTCTAGTCTACTTCAATCTTATTTATAATCTATTGGCTAAGTTCTTAGAGTATTGTCAATAAAATATCTTTCCTAAATAAACATACATATTTTAAGTCAGAGGTAATAAATTTCATATAGTTACAACTGACAAATTCCTCAAATAGCAGGTACCTACCTTGTCATGATCAACTGCAAAATTTCTTGCAGGCTAATAAAAGTGAACCGATAAAAAACATATGTTTGAGAGATGAGTTTATACAAAATGATTAAACATTGCAGTTATTCACAATTTGGTAATCCTGCCTGTGTTATAGTTCTGCCTTCTAATTACATTTTTTTAAAGTAAAATGCATCTTCAATTTCTACAACTGAACAGTGAAAACTGCTTTCTTGAGAAGTTCAATAACTCACCTTTTTGCTTTTTGATTTACCTTTTTCATCAGTCTGTGACTGCTTATTTCTGTATCACAAAGGGGAAAACATTGTTGACCTCAGTAAATAAACCTAATATTTTAACACGCTCAATCAGTTATACTTCTACTATCATTGTTAGAAGAACAAAAGAAACAAAGAACCAAGCTAAACAACAAAGCAGTTTCTTACTTTTTAAAGTATTCAGTTGAAATCAATTCAGATGTGAATATATGCATCTCTCTTCAAGAATTCTAACAGGACTATAAGCACTGGAATATAAGCATAAAATTTAAATTCATCCAATAATTCCAGCTGTGGCCTAGCTGGATATCAGTGCTTTGGCTGCATGCACACACAGCATCTTCTGTCAGTGAATTCCTGGGTGGTGCAAGAGCTTCCCAAATACTCTCAGCATTGAGGAGACAGCGCGTGAGACAGAGTCAATGATTAAGCCTTTAACCAGCTTCACAACAAAAATTCTGTTACAGGAGCTCTCCAGGTGTGAATTATAGACAGTCCTGGAACTTTCCTAAGCAGGCCCTGCTGTGCCTAGACTCTTTGATAGACACCATCTGTATGCTTCAATACATATGCTATTCATGCATAATTTATTAGTATGCATTTATTAAAAATGCAGCTACCTTGGCTAAAGAATCTGGAAGGCTTATTGACTCCTTCAGGCAGTTCCTGATGCAAGACTGACCAAAATACACAGATAGTTGTAAACAGCCAGACGAAAGGTTTTGTTGTGCATTTCACAAAAATGGTCATATATGACAACCTTTTATACATAATTAATGTAGGCAATGTTATGTGTATCATTTAAAACACTCAATATAAAAACAACTGTGAGATAGTGGAGTAGTCATGGAGGACTGAAGGCCAACTGAATTACAGGAAATAAGTGAAATAGCATCACAAGTAGTCTTGATCTGATCCAGGTGAACACACTGCTGAAGGGATACTTGCAATGGAGGGTCCTGCAACTAAACAGAAAACAACCATCTCATTCAAGAGACTGGCTTCCTGTCAGGAGTGTTATGCTCTGAAAAGGTGCCTTTTCTTTTTTTAGATTAATAAATCTTCCTGTGAGAATCTCTACAAGTTTCCACTTCTAAAGAAGATACCAAAAAAAATTAATATTAACTACAAATATGTCATCCTCTTTCAAAATACATTGCTAATAAGGAATAGTAAATTTCCTTTTCAAAGTGTGAGAGAGCACAGTCCCACTACTGTGCAGAAGGATTGGTATTATTTTTGAAATCATGCTAAAACAAAAACTTAATGACAGAAAATTAGGTTACTAAATTTGAACCCTTGTATATATATATACCACTAAAAAGAAAAAAAAAAAAAAAAAGCTGTATACCTGTCTCTTCCTCTGGTTTAGGTATTAGATGGAAATATTAGTCATGTACATGACTATTTTTTTACTAGTTTCTTTGACACGATTAAAAAAAAGAAAGGAAAACCCTGCATGACTAACACTGATTAACACAATAGCTTCCACCTCATATGATGAATCAGGATTGCCATATCAAAGGAAGAGAACTGCAATTAGATCTGAGTAGCTAGGCTCAGATCAAAGACCAAACACTTCTACAGAACTTGTTTGTTCCTTTTGGTAAGAAGGCTGGATCTATATGACAGCAGTACAAAAGGACAAGCACCATTAATACATCTAATTTTGCATCTGCATCTGGAGTGCTAAAACTGTTGCATGACCCTAGATAAATCACTCCTTCTCTAAAATTCAGGAAAAACAACATCTATAAGGGCACTGATGCTTGAATGAGACAGTGCCACAAGGTGACTAGCTAATTTCCAATAACAAAGTTGAATTATCCTCTGCATTTTTACGCAACACTCAAAAAGTACTTAATACGTGGCCACATTAGTACTTTACATGACCATTATACTCTATAGACTTCAATACAACAGAAAAAAATACCCATAACATTAAAAATTTAACTATACAAAGTCTCATTAAATTCAAAAGGATGAGTCACACAAAATTGCAGCGCTGTGTATAAAAAAATTTATGTCTGTATCTTATGTTTGCTTTAAAAGACACAAAGAACAAATCTGTTTAAACTAACTGGCAGTGCAGTGGCTCTAAAATACTGAACCAAAAAAGTTCTCAGAAACTGACTTTCTGAAATTTCTACTGTATTTCACATGACCCTGATCTTGCAAAGACTTTTAATTAATTTACCTTAATATGCATGAACAACTCTATCTGAGAAAAGTAGGCTACACAAGACTACTGAGCAAGCACATTGTGCATCATTGGCAGAATTGCACTTTAAAGATAATGCATACTGAAAACATACAAAGCAGTTAAAACATCACAATCATTTTGTATTAATTCTGACACAGACACCCACCTGTGCTTTGGTACAAATTAGGCTTCCATTTGACATTCTTCTTCCTTTTCCACTAGACAGTTTTGCTCATATAAGAGCTCCCAGTTAAATCTGTGAGTTACTTGAGAACAAGTCCCTGAATATTCACCAATCCAGCATGTGCAATAACAATATGTTCCTACAATTAAAACAAACTATAGAAAATATTCAACATGCTTTTACATCTATGTCTGTGTAAAAAAATAACCCCTTTCTAAACTAAGCAATAAAAGGCTAAATAGTTATTTCAAAAACATTTGCATTGTTTTTCTTACTTGAACTGCACCACAGTAATGAGAAAAGACAGTAATAATTGACTGCAGATAATACTTCTTGGAAAAAGCTTAACTAAATGGTAAATGGGTTCAATTTAATTGTGGCCTAGGGTAGTGATAGAGAACTGTTTTAAGAATGGAAGCTATAGATTATAGAATCATAGAGTGGCTTCAGTTGTAAGGATCCTAGTAGATAAAAACTTGCAGGAATTGCTGATGTAGAAAATCTAGGGAGACAAATTATATATTTCATTTTAGGACAGTCAGCTCACAGTGCTGTGGAATATCTTTCAGTATGGGATAGATGGGATATAATTTCAATGCCAAAGTTCCATTCTTGTGCTTATTTTAGCTGGTGTCTCAGGAATTCAAAATCTGGTGAATTGTTTTGTTTAAATACTGCATTAAGTTTAAGTACTTCCAATAGGGCAATATTTTTCTTGGGTAGTTATCAGCTAGGTAGAAAATCAGCTCTTACATGAACAGAGGCACTGCTCCCCACCCAAAAAAAAAAATCTCCCTTATTTACTACAAGGATCAGAAGTTTGTATAAGTGAATTCAAGCAGAAAATTCTGAAGCTGATAGATATTTTCCAATTTATTTAGTTGTTGTGTGTTCGATGTTCTGATTCTGGTTTTCATATTATATCAAAAAGACTAAGATGTGTAGCATCCATCTGGATAAGAAGCAGAAGCATTAAGTAAGCTGAAAGAAAAAAAGCCTTGAAACAAACACTTTTTCTTGTTAATATAAAAAGAATATGCACACATACATATTATTAATCTTGCTTTTCAGTAATACAGGGTAAAAACAGCATTATGTGTTAAGATTAAGGCCCATATTACTTGTTTTGAAATGGCTGACAGAAATTTCCTGTTTCTTTTTTAGCCTGACCTATTCTGTGTATTCTTGCTGAATATTTTTTACCTGAAATGATTTATCCTAGCCATGTTTCACTACTGACCCTGGTTGTCTTTTGGTATTTGTTTATGCCTTCCAGTTGGCTAGTGTAAATAGCAGAAAGGACTATAACACTTACAGCTCCTCGTTCAGTTTTGCAGGTTCACAGAGGTTCCAGTGCTTAAAACAACATTTGTTTAAGCATTTATCTGTGCTCACATTTTTGTGCAGAAATAGACAGAAACCAAGACAAGATCCAAAGAAAGCATCTAAGATGGAATTGCCTATATCAGAGAAGATTGTTATGTTCTAAAGTTTCTCTTTGTCATGAAGATTTTTTGCTCTTATTAGAAGATATTACTCATAAGACTGAATGAGTTCAAACAATTATCGCTGCTTTAGATTATATACTTGATTAACTGTCAGAAATAAAGGACTTTATTCAACAGGTAACAGCAAAAATATTTCCTTATATAATCAAGCTAAACTACTGGGCAATCAAATCAAGTTATTTAAAATGCAGGTTCTGGAATTACTGAGCAAGATCAGAGATAATAACCCTCTTAAAAATTCTGAACTCATTTAAATATCCTACCTGCAGTATATTATCTCTGAATTGTATCATAATTGTATCATAATTTCCTCTAGGAAAACACCTGATGGCATTTTTTCTTTAAGAGCCATTGTCATTAAAACTTTTCTGAGTTATTCTTGGCTATTCTTTATTGCTTTATCCAAAGAAACAAATAATTTTTCCTCTTATATTTTATAACCAATGCTGTTTGTTTATTTCATTTTGTTCTTCAGATAAAAGAAACAACCAGTGCCAGACCTGTCAAGTAATGCAATACCCACTGTCTACATGTGTGTTTAAGAGAGAGGGACAGAGGGCAAGTGGGACCAACATGAGTAAGATGATGAAAAAGTATTTCTACAAACAGATGGCAAGAAAAGTTTGAAAGCATACTTTTGAGACTAGGAAAAGTACATCTTGTGCTACATTAATTTTCTTATGTGTCACTTCTTGGATCTGAATTCAATATCATGAATTCATAAAATTTGTAAGAAAACAAAAAACAAAAAAGTTTCTTGTTACATCAAATCATAAGATATTAGTTTTCTGGAATCCTATTTTCTATGTGTACAGGTCTACAGTCGGGTCTAAACTTCCATTCACAAAAACTTGACCTTTAAGGGCATTCTTACTATTTTCTTCATCAGTCATTTTATGCCTCAGTACTTGAAGTCTGTTCCTTTCTCTGGATAGAGGGCCTTTTTCACTCAGCTGTCCTGGTTGGACAGTCTGTAGCAGACCCCCACTGTAATGCCACCTGTCCCTGCCCTGCCTTTAATCCTGACCCATAAATTCTCAGTTGGCTTCTCACCCATTTCAAAGTAGAGCTGGTCATTGACACAAAGATGGACACCCCTCCTCATCTCCCCTGCCTTCCTTCCCTACAGAGTCTGTATCATTCCATTCCAGTCATAGGAGCCATCTCATTGTCTCTCCATTTTACCAATAACATTCCAGCCCCGCAGGCATTTGCACACTTCTAACTCGTCTTCTTTATTCCCCATGGAATATATCTTGTACAGACACATTTGTGTCCCCAGTGAAGCCAACTGACTGTGTGGAGTGGCTGAAATTCCTTTATGGCACATTTTAGGCACTCTCTTGCTGACCTGTGGTCCCTCTCCAGGCTCTGGGCATCTATTGCAGGTAGGTTATTCATGATCCTGCTTTTCCTTTGATGTTACTGGGTGGAAAATAGAAATGATACCCCCCCCCCCAAATCAATCAAACAAACAAAAACAAACAAAAAGAAAAAGGTTTCACTAAAGGATCATTATTTTGATATTTTATGAAACCAGAATATTATGTTTTCAGACATCCACAGTATGTGTGTTTAAAAAGCTGTGTTTTTCAGGTGCTGAGTAAAGTTAATTTAGAATTTGTGTACAACATTGTTTTCTTGATTAAGTCTTCTTTTACTGTGCAAGTTGGGAATATTTTTAATTTGGCCCACCTCTTACTCATTAGAAGCAGGCCGTTAGAACCAATATTAAAGGCCAGAAAGAAGTCAAAAAATACGGGTAATAAAGAGAGATGTTTTCTGTGCACAGATAATTGAAGAAATAGTGTGATAGCCTTTGGCAATGAGGCTGAATGTATAACAGAAGGCAGGGGAGCCCTCTGGTTCCCCATTTACTTGATGTACAAGACAGAACATCAGCTTCTTTTCCTGAAAAATAGCTCTTCAGGGTAAACAGAAATAATCATTAAAAAATCATTAAAGTGGTAGCTTCTTTTTCGGTTGGGGAAGGGAGATGTTGGGTGTTGGTTTGGGGATTTTTTTTTTGAGTGTGTGATTGTAGAGTCAGCACATAACACTTTGAATATCCAAAGGCTTTCATTCTCATGAAGATGCTAGTTTTAAATATAAGTAGTATTCAGAAGTATATCCAAGCACCTTGCTCTAAGATAATGCAGGACAGAACAGATGAAAAATCAGATTTCCCTGTTCTGTGCTCTGATTGAAGAATGTCTTTTCTCTTTTCAAATATATCCCAAAAGCATACCTTGAAAATAATGTAGGGACCAGTCAAAGAGATCCACAATTACAGCCTGTGTTTGAAAGAATACCTTGAGGATGTTTGCTTAACTACAAATTTAACCTAAAAGCTATGGAGCTCTTATTTTGTCCAAACCAGTGCACATGAATTTGAAATTTAGTCTATGAAATTGTTCTAAATCACACAACTGGTGAGTATTGTAGAAATCAATTGGGGAGGGGGAAGTTCAAGCCCTGTGGAAAACCCTGTGAAGCTCCAGGCATCATAAAGGGCAGTGCTTTCAGCTGCAGACAACTGCCTCTTCTGATGTAATTTATCTCACTAACACAGATCTCCAGAAGGCAAACATGCAAACCTGAGCTATGGTTCACAGCATGCACAATTACTGAAGGAAAGTCTATTTAATTTACCTTGTGCAAACCTACTGACGTGTCCAGAAAATAATTTAATATGCAAGTAATCTACTCCAGACAGAAGAGGATGGCTTCTTTTTTTTCCCTAAACAAGGGGGTATACATGAAGCCCAATTATAAAGCACTTATTTCCTAGATTCCACATGAATGAAATAATGTGGCAGCTCCTCTTCATCACTTCCACAGTATGTACCTCTAAAGAAACATTTCCATCTACTTTGGGCACTCCCTGTAAAGGCATATAAAGCTCAAGTCCATGAAGTACTTGTTACTCATTTTCAAGCTTACTGTCAGTAAAGCTACTTTTCTTTTGCTTCTTAGTTTTCTTCACATGCTGAAGATCTTTCTACCCATGGGGGAGGAGAAATGGTAGCAGCATGGGTAGTTACCATTTATTTTTATATCGGTTTTATTATCTCATGGGCTCCCAAAGCATTTACAAGCAGCAAGAACAATTATTCAAGTGGAAGACAGGTGGATAGCACATCATTACAGTATTTCCCAAGTTCCATTAAACAAGCACAGACCAAACTGACTCTACAAGTGCTTGTAAGCAAAAGCAAGTAACAACCTGTAAGAGCAGGAAGGAAGGCTAGTGTTAAGCTTCATATGATTTCATGCTAGTCTACATTTAGTCAGGTAGAAAAAGATCCTTTAGCAAAATCAATTCTCTTTTCTGTGCTGAAGCAAATATTAAAAGGTATAGAAGTCACAAAGTCTTGGGTACTGCTTGGGTTAGTTTTTGCTGAATAGGAATTAATAATATATTGCTATTACATTAGGCTCTATTTTGTTTCAAGGTAAGTAGATATCTAAGACTCTTTTAAGGAGACAATGCTTAAAGAAGCCTTGTCAACCCACTATGGCTGTGCTGACATAGATTCCTACCCTTTGCTCTCTCTTCTTTGGAAAAGTAAATGCATCTCCAGAGTTTGTTTCTCATTGATCAATCTCTTTCGTTGTTCTTTAGCTTCTCCATTCTGTACTCAAATCCAGCTGAAAATGTCTCTTTTCTGTACCCTATTAAATTTAAATATTACAGATTTCAAAAAGAAGCACATTTTTTCATGTAATATTTTTTTGAAAGTTGTCCATTTATTAGGTTGTGCCTCTGTGAACAGAATTTATAAGAGAATTGTAAAAGAATATAGACTGTTGAACAAACCAAGATTGTTATTACACCCAAATAAAAGGCAAATTCAGTATCTAAAACTACCCAACTACCCCTTGAAGACCCTGTCCTATACACCTAAGAATCAATCATCAAAGCTTGAGTTACTCACCCCAGTCTTTTACAGACATAGTTTTCCTTTTTTGGTTTAGGCTCTTAACCAATGATAAACCTGTCTTAAATGATTAATGTATTTATTCATCTCTATTGACTATGAGGAATACCTTGGACAGCTAGTGCACTCTTACAGGTGTCACAGCTAGACCTCTGGCAAATGTGGGGAGCTGCTTCAATAAAATTATAGATAAAAATAAATCAATAAAATTATAGATAACTTTGGAGAGAGGCTCAGAGCCCCTGGGCATCTAGGGAAGGTTCACTGTGCTCCAGTTACACATGAAGATCTTGAGCTTCAGATGGCCTCACAGCTTGCTTCCACCAATACTGGCATGGCTATACCTGCAGTCTGTACCCTTTTCCCATGGTTCCCTGAGTTCACTCAGTTCTTTCTCTACCAATGCCTTCTATTTATAAAGAAAAGTATTGTCTCCCCAATAAAGTTTTATGAAATTATTGTTTCACTGGAAAAAAAAGCAAGACAAAGCCATGTCAATTGGTGTACATACCAAGCTGTCCATGGAATGGATAAAACCCTTATCACAGGCAGAAGGAATGTAAGAGGTTTATCAAGATACATGACTACACATCCCAGAACAGCCTGATTGTCCATTCTACAGAGGTAGAAGACACACTCATGCTATATTTTAGAAATAGACAACATTACAAAATCATATTCTTACTCATTACTTTTTTATGAGAAAATGATCATGTCTTCTGAAAAGGATGCTTGGATAACCAGTAATTTTGCTCTTAATAAGCACAAGAATGAATTAGAAAACCTGAAGGTTTGAATCATCAGATTTCAATACAGATGAATCATTTGCATAAATTTTATTTTGCCTCAAAGACACAGCTTGTCTCTAGAAGACAAAGAGTTAGGGAAATTGCTTTCAGCATGAGAAATTAAGCAGGATGATCAATCTGCAGTGGCTAAAGAAATCTCACAAACAGGCGAATAAAACATTCAGGGTTGAGAAGTTTACGAACATAACTAACTTTGCATTCCTCATCATCCTTCATTAGCAAGATAGTAAAATCAATAGCAATTTAAATCAAGGGTATACTTTACACACAGTGTCCTTTTAGGATTAGTAGAAATAGAACACCATGTAGGTAAAAATTCAGTTACCAGATTTTTCCATATCTAAATCAAACTCCAGAGCACCTCATTTAAGGCTCCAACAGTTCATTCAAAGCTTAAAGGAGAAATGTGCATGTCATAACTCACTCATTTCTAGTGGAGATGTCTAGAAGACTTCTGCTATAACAGGACTGAACATTATTTCAGTCCTGTTAGTTTGTTCATGAAAGTAAATATAGGTATACTTCTCTGGGGGTCACTCTGACATTGTCCAAGTCCTGAGTGAAGCTAAATCCCAGCTCCAGGCATTAGCAGGTAGGAAGATTGATATCCAGAGCAGTGGAAGGTAGAGAGCTCATGGGAATACAGCCTTTTCCTTAGCTGCAGCAACAGATCAACAAGATCAGTCTACTATCACACCGATGGGAGTGACTACACGGTGAAAACACCTGAATTCCACATTTATCTGCTGTGTGCTAGGGCACATGCCAGCACACGACAACTAATGAAGATGTCTCATCACAAAGTTGTCACTCCATAGATTTAAACAGTAGTTAAGTATACCCCAATATTCATATTATACATATCTCCAGCAATTTTTCTTGAAGGTTTCTAAGCTACTTTGGGAAGCTGAACATCTATTAATAATTTCAGCTGCACTAGATGCAGTTCTGGACCACATCTGTTAACCATCTGAAAATAAATCTAACTTTTGTGTTGAGACAGCCCCAGCCTCATGTAAAAAGCTAAGTGGACAAAACAGTAAAAATGACTAAAAGATTCCTTGCATCTGTGCACACCTTGTCTCTGCTAATACTCTAATGTAGAGGCACCGTAAGAGGAAGTCACTCAAGCATAATTCTGAAGATAAAGATCATTACTGTATTCTAATAAAATAAATTCATTATATTTGAAGACACATAGAAACAATATTTTTTACTACCTGGATATTTTTTCTTAACTAAAGTATATTATTTGTAATTCGTTCAACTAGCAGAGAAATAGAACCAGCTGACAGGGGAATTCTGTAGCCCTTTCAATTAGGGATCATCTTAAATTTCTGAAAGCCTGGAACATGTGTAGAATTGATTTCCTCTACATATCCACTGGAAACGCTACTAAACACAAAATATGCTTTGGCTACCTCTCTTAAGCAGTACTGACTTGTAGCTTTCTTGGTAATGAGAGGCTGTTTGCTGCAGCAATAATCCACCCTGGGTAGGCACAGGTGCCTTTGAAATATGTAAGTCCCTGACTGAGCAGGCAAGACTAGTACCTTGTTAGTCAATGAACAACCTCATTTCTATGAAGTAACAGTGATTCTCATACCAAACTGGCAGTTCATACATTGATACTGAGATAGATAGATAGATAGATAGATAGATAGATAGATAGATAGATAGATAGATAGAGGATGGATGGATGGATGGATGGATGGATGGATGGATGGATGGATAAAAAAAATTGAAAAACAAACCAATATCTTTCAGTAGGCTGCAGACTAAATACAGTTTATTTAAGGATGGGTTTTAGAGGACATCCACTACAAGAATAAATTACTGTTGTGACAGAAAGCCTTTGGAGATGCCATGTTAGCAGTTGCTTCAGGTAACCTTAATGTCCTTACAACTCTCTGATCCTCTTCAATTAATTTTATCCTCAAACAATCTCCATCTTGATGCTCTGTCTGGTTTTCAGATACCCTGTTTCAAATACATTTTCTTGTCAAGTGCCACTTAAACCCTCCGACATTGAAGAGAAGCAAGATTATCAAGGCAAGCAATAGAAAGAGCCTAAATAGAAGGCTACCTAAAAGGCTATATTTACGACTCTTTTAATCAATTAGTTTAGTTTAATCTCTCCTCTGTGTTTAGTTTATCAACAGAAAAGTAATTAAAAAGTCAACTCCTTTTTATAAGTAGCGATAACACTATTCTGTAATGATTTGTCAACAGTTACTGCGGCCAACACAAAATTAAAAGGGAGGAAATTATCCATTGTTTCAATGAGATTCAAAGCAGCATTTTGCTTTGGTTTTATTACAGTGAAAAATGTGCCTCTTTCCGAGTATAGGACATTCGGAATAGTCCTGCAATCCCCAAAAAGGAAAGAGGTTTAATACAGATACTTTGAGAAAACCAGTCTTTAGACACTTTCAAAAACACACTTTAGAGACAAAATATATAAAAAACAAAAAACAATTGCTTTCCACCTATTATGTGTGGTCCTCACCAACAGGTATATCCAGCCTGGTAAATTTTAAACTATTTTTTAAAGTTACTTAAACATATACAAACGTATGACTGTTGCTTGCTTGAAAGTAAATAAAGACAAAATTACTAGATTAACATAAAACCTATACCCATGTGCTTTTTCCCTGTGGAAGTAAATTTTCAACCACATAACACAATACACTTGAAAACTGAATTCATTGTCTTTCCATAGAAATTGACTCTGGCTCTACCACAAGTCAATAATCATGGGGATTTGGGAATTTCTTTTCATAGCAAGGGACATTACTTTCAGAGATTGACAGCACATATAACATCCAGTAATTAATCTGAAAAAAAATCCCTCAAAATTGTAATTTCAAGTTTCTAGTAAAGTAAAACTAAATCACAGTAAAACAATTGAAAAACTTTTCAGTTCTGCAAAAATTCTTTTTTTGCCTTCCCCTCTTTTTTCATTGTTTTTAATTCTTTTTTTCTTCTTTTTCTGGCCCCATCCAAGCAGCTCTTAAGTATTCTGTAAGCATTTATAAGGTGTATCATATATCAGTCCCTTTCTCTGAATTTTTTTATTACTTACATTTATTTGTAAAGCATCCTAATTCCAGTTTTCACTATTTGTTATAACACTTTCTATTATTAGCCTGTGCCTAAATTTTTCTCACCTGCCATAACTGCCATACCAAGCGAGGGCTTCTACCTTCTACCTCTACCCACACTACAGGCTGTCTGCTTCCACTGTATTGTCACCTTCACTCACCTTTTCCACCCTTCCCCAAGCTCACATCTATAAGACACCCAGTTGGGCCACTGTCACAGATATATAGATCCAAGAATATAATTTTTAATTTCCTGCCTCTTGTCCCATGACATATACATTGAAACAATTTATGGGAAACACTTAAGATGTAAGATTTTGTCTTTACTATAGACCATGAAACCTAATATTTCAGTGTTTGACGACAAAAACTTTATCAAAAAAGTTTCTGTTGATGCTACTGCAATTATATTTTTTCTTACTTTCATTTTCACTGTTTCATGTGTCCTATAGCCCTCCTGCCTATCTTGACTTTAAAAATACTTTTTTACACATTTTTATTCTTGCTGTATTTCACAGTGTTTTTCACATGGTACCACTGTTTAGGCAGATTGCAGCCCAGGGAGACATAAGATCTAAAACTAGTTTTCCACTTCACAATTTACATGCTACACAAAATCCATCAGGTCCTCAACTTTTATTTTACCTCAGTATTTCTCTACAGAATGAGACCAGTGTTACTCATATACCACTGGAAAATGCTGATTGAAACACTTATTTGACGTTTTCATAGTCCACTTACTTTATATCCCCTCTGCTCCTATAGTTTAATTGTTTTCCTATCTAATTTCTCTCCTTGGTTTTCCTTTTCTCTTAATCCTTCTTATTTTTCCTTTCCTCATATAGATCACCCATTCATATTTTCGTGTATTTTCCCTCTGGTATAATATATAAAACATTTATTTCTAATTTCTGTGCAGATTCCATAGCTGAAGGTCAACTCCAGTGTACAAATAATAACCTAACCAAAATTCTGGATTCTTTTTTCAATATGTTCTCCTAGGTGTCTAGTTCTTAGCTTATGTACAATTTTGCTAAACAAAGCCCTTAATTCCTTCCCTCTCACCCCAACACAGCCTTCATATTTATCAATGGAAAAATGTATATAGATCCTATTAACTGTTATATTGCCTGTTAGGCATGTAATTCCAGGCATCTTTTGTTGATCCTGATAAATCCTCAGCTGCAGGATATGACAATAAATATTGGTGAAGTCTTTTTTCATAGGACTACTAAGTACAACATTTTCTGTATTCCTATTTAGCCAGAACAGATGCCTAAATCTTCATTGTATTTTATTCTGTTTCTGGAATCATCACTTCCCTTCAGCAGATAATTGTGTCCTGCCATAGCTTTAAAAATACTTCTAAGAACTAACTTCTTCTTCATGTGTTGATTTGACTATGTTGTCCTGATTCCCTTTCCAGGTAGCTCATAGTGTAAGAGTTCCATAGTGCTCAATGTCACTTTTGCCTCTAATATTTGCCATCAAATTTTAATCTTTGGCTTCTAACAATTCTTGTGTGTCAAAATTCCTTGTTCACCGGTCAGATTACCCAATAAATATCTTTATTCTTCCCTCCCTGCTTCTCCTCAGGTGTGGGTGTACAAATTTACATGCATTCACATAAACATACGGATGTGCAGGAAGCTGTGTGTGTGTGTATAGATATGCAGATAGGTAAGAAAATATTTGCAAGAACACATAAATATGAATTTGGGCACATGTGTACAATATCCCACATGCATGTGCAAAAATAAATATGTGCAGGGGGTGTCCATGGGTAAGTACGTTGTAAATAAATTGGTTTATTCCCCAGTGGTAGCTTTTCCAACCTTCATTAAGCCACCTGTGTACATTTCCCAAATCCATACTTCAGGCTACTCTTTAGTAACCACGACTGTCTAAGCGTGGCTGCAAATGGCAGGTAAAGTGAGTTCACTTGAAGTCAATACAGACACCCTTCACAGGCCACAAGAAATGGAAAATAAAACTCAGCATAAAATGTTGGATGAATTTTTTAGATGATTTTTTAGATGATCAACTAAAGCCTGAAAAGAATTATTTCTTTTTATTACTTAAGACTGAATGACTTCCAGAATTCCATTTTGAACAATAAACTAAATCCATAAAGTTGAATGGAGCTTTCGAAGTTACTGTACTGGATAATGCAGTTACTGAATTGTCTCCTGAATTTGAAAATGATGGATTAAATATTATAGGGAAATAATATGGCAACAAAATTTATTTTTCAGGGCATTTATCGTATTTCTTAC
The DNA here is from genome assembly GCF_971803275.1 of Cyanistes caeruleus. Taxonomy (NCBI): domain Eukaryota; kingdom Metazoa; phylum Chordata; class Aves; order Passeriformes; family Paridae; genus Cyanistes; species Cyanistes caeruleus. The sequence goes on from NC_141701.1 coordinate 41,618,525, forward strand.
ACCAATATACCTAAGCTTTAACATTTCATTCTACCTTCCTGAATTAACAAGTGCTTGTTCCAAATCATAAACTGCTGTTCACAGGAAAATGGATGTCCTCTGTTGTTTCTTTTCTTCCTTTGCACCATACTGGAAAATAGATTTTATTTGAAAACTTTTTCAAAATTAAAGTTTGGGTTGTTGGGTTTTTTTAAGACAATACCAAATTTCTTTTTAAAATTGGTATCACATTAAAAAGGGCAAGAGAAGAAAAGCAGCTAGAAATAGGGAATCCTAACCCCAAAAATCTTAAAATAATTTTCATGTGTGATACAGAACTTTTGTAGTATGTAGTAATTCTCCATTTTCAGCAGGAATAGGTTTGAATATACTGACAGACAACTTCTGAAAACACTCAATGTATTCTTTTTCTTTTACAGAAACAAGCAGAGTAATATGTTGTTTACAAGTAAGGTATGTTATTTGCAGCTGTGAGAAAAACAAAAAAGTTAAAATCACAAAGAGAAGTCCCAGCTAGTAGGTTTTGGGATTCATCATGTCAAATCAGCCTTCCACCTGGAAAAACATTTGCAACTGAATTCATCAGTGTCTCGCTGGGTTCCCAGAAATGCTTCTCAGCTCTCAGCACACAGGTTCTCAAATCAAATCAGATTCTTTCTTAAGGCTTATCCCAAGATTCAGAGTTTAGATTCAAGTCAGTTATGTACAAAGGGATAACTTTCCAAACTATTCACACTTCACATAATTATTTTTAAGAAAATATTAGATTTCCATAATTTTTAAATTATACGTCCAGCATGTTTTTCCTGCTTGAACTCCCTAAACTTTTTACATCACCAGGCAAAAATCCTAAGTACAGACTTCCATAAAATTTGCAACATTTTCTGACTCAAAGTAACAAGAGAAGACATTTTTATAAGATTTTTTCAACACTTCTTCAATATTAGAACATTTTACTTTTAATTTGACAAGACTCACCACACCACCAAATTGTATCCACAGTCTGCAAGGGTGTGATTCTTACCAGCCTCTTAAATAACATTTTTATTCATTTTAAACAACCACATATATAAAGGGGAGAAATTAGCTCAATTTGACTTATTTTGCATTCTATTGTATGGCATCCTTAGTACAGAAATTCAAATATAATTCATGAGATGCCACCTTCCTGAATAGAAAACTGTAGTGTCTACTAGTAACTAGCAATGAATTCACAACAAATTTTTGTCCACCTTTCAAGAATCTTTGCAAATATATTAATTTTTAAGCAGAATAACATATACAGTCTAGCTTAAAACATTCTCAGAGCAGAAATAGGTAAAGATATATATATATATATATATATATATATATATATATATATGTTAGCATCACAGTCTCAGGGGTTTTTTTTTCCTCCACCTAAAGGGCACTTTGTTGAATTATATATTTAAGCACAAGGCATACTTCAAAATTGCCCTTTCTTCTACATGAAAAACACCAAAACTGAGGAAAGGCATACACTATCCAAGGGAGAGAAACAAGCCCTGGAGATTCAGCAAAAATTATGGCTTCAGAAGCACTACTTTTATCTTTTACTGTTTCAACAGTCTTCAAAAAAATATAAAGACTTCATAAATGTCAGATTTCTGCCTTAAACCATTCTAGAGGCTGTGAAGTTGAAGCTAAACAGCAATAGACCTTATTCTTGGCTCTGGGGCTTAAACTCATAGTAGTGAGAAGACAGATTTATTTGTGTAGATTTACTTTTCATCAACTTGGACAAAATTCAATGCCATTTCCAAAGCCAGCTGGAGAGCAACAAGAGGGCAGACACCTTAGAACAACACCTTAATCCCACACAGTTATTGTGGTCAATCAGGTCAGTACATTTATGAAAAATGGGGGAGGTGAAGGGTGGTTTGTGGTTTGGAGACAGCTTCTCCTGAAGATGGGGTATGTAACAGAGCCACACTTCTGGTTCAGCTCTTAGACAGTCATTTATATTAAACATAAAAATGATCCTGCCCATATGGTTCTTTTATCTTTTTTGCTTCAAGCTTTAAAATCAGTACCCTGCAGTTTCAAGAAATGGAAGAAGGTAAAGTACAATGTCATCTTTATTGTGTGTGTTTCATAGTGCTGTGCTAGTCTACTAATCATGGTGGAGACACCTTCACAAATAAAAAGAGGCATTAAATTTATAGCACTGGAATTGCTATAGAAATAAGGTACTGTGCTTTTAATAAAAACTTGAGAATTCCTATACTATTTTGAAACTCAGCAAGCCTGGCATATATCCAAAAGCTGTAGAAGATTCAGTCTCAGTTAGGTGCTTATAGAGTTCCCAGCAGTATTCTCACCAACATGTCACCTAGCTATTTGTTGTACATCGTACCAGCTTTAATTAAATAACATTTAAATAAAAAAGTCTGAGTTTTTTTTGCTAATTCCACAAAATAACTTATTAAAAAAAAAAAGACATAATGCTATTATAATCACCAAATAAATTACACACCTCAGCTTTTAAGAAAGACTAATGAGAAATCAGTGAGGCAAACAGCAAGTTAAGAGTGTATCAAGCATTTACATCACAGCATTTACAAGAACTGTTCCTAGGTCTTGTCTTCAAAGAGCTGTTTTCAGCAGCTGTCTCTATCCAATCCTTTCTCTGTTAAGAGCCATGTACTATAGCATGTGGAATTCATGAGGAACACTTGTTCTTTTTGAGAAGATGAATAAGTTCACATTGTCTAAGACAAGACAATGGCAGTCAAAAGGAATTTTATTGCTTCCTGCATGGAGAAGGGATAAACATTCAGGGAAATTGTAGTCAGCTGAGAGTTGACAAGTATACTGACATTGTAGCAAAAGGTCTGGATTCACACAGAGAAGAGCATTATACTGAAGATGGTCTTTAAACAAGAGCTTAGCTGAATCCTCTATCCGTAACTGAAGGCTTGTCTTGTAAGAAGCTTCTCCCTTCTGCTTCTATTCCCCTTCTAAAAGTCATAAATTTGCTTCAAGTTTACATTAGAACATGTGAATAAATTACTATTGTATTTATGCATGCACTAATATGTTTACCTTTTAGCTTGCAAAAAAGGAGTTTTATATTATATATTATATATATATTATATATATATTATATATATATTATAGTGTATTATATTTACACCAGGGATCACTACATATGAAACAAAATTTATTATCATACACATCTTCTAGTTTCAGGAAAAATGTGTTTAGGATGCTGAACCCTCCTTGATTTTACTGTTCAGTTATAGAGAAAATGGTTGAGATCCTGGAATTTTGTAAACCAGTTTGAGTGACTTTTTGCAATACTACGATTGCCAAGGACAATTTCTAAAAGTTGAAATGAAAATGTAGTTCATCCTTTATAAGGTTTGTGTGAAACAGTTTATACTGTTTGGAGGAACACATATTGGTTTATTAGAAGGTTTAAAACATTTAAAACACTAAAGGAACTTCGCAAAAATTGAAGAAAGGATATGAGTGGATTAAAAGAAAATATAGGCCTAGGAAGAATTCACATTTGGATAAAGTAATCTTTGGTAGGGAAGAGAAACTACTACTTTGGGCCAGGTCCAGCTAAGATTCTATCACCAGCATTCAGAAGGAAAGCTGGTGAGTCAGGTATGAGAGACAGTGGCTTCTCTGCTGCTGCCTTGGAAAGAATTTTATCAGAAGTACTTTCTGTTTGCAAATAAATAGGCTTCTGAGATATTCGACCTGAATTTGTTATCAGGGTCTAATTAGCTCTGCTCTGCTTATTAAGCCAAAGGAAAAAAAACACAATTTTTTTTAGTAGAAGTTTTATGTAGGTGACAGTTTAGCTGTCTCTAAAATGGAAAAAGAGTAACAATAGAAGTACAAGGTAATTAAAACCCCTTTTTACAATGGCCATTAATAAAGAGCAGCAAAGTCAATTTCTTTGGAAAGCTGAATAAAAACAACTTTTCGGTTTGTCCAGCAGTAACAGGCAAAGGAATTATTTATAAAATATTTTGGCAATTGGACAAGAATAACACATACTTTGTAAATCATTAAAGATTTATTCATGTGCTCTTTGCCAAAGTTCCAGTTGTCCACACAATAGCAGTCCAATGTAGGAGCACAATTAAGTTGAATACACCCACATGTTAATAAATTACACCTCTGGAGTCTGAAGAGTCACTTTGACTCAAAGGAGGGCTTTAATTTTACTTGATAAAACTATAATTATTGTAAATGGCTTCAAACTAAAAAAGTGTAGATTTGGATTGGGTATTAGGAATACATTATTTACTGTGAGACCTTGGAGCAGGTTGCTCAGAGGAGCTGTGAATTCCCTGTCCCTGAGAGCGTTCAAGGCCAGGTTGGATGGGGTTTAAGCAGCCTGGTCTAGTGGAAGGTGCCCCTGCCATGGCAGAAAGTTGGAAGCAGATGATCTTTAAGGTCTGTCCCAACCCAAACCATTCTTCCTGAGAACAACCTGAATAAATCAATTCATAGAAATATTTCAAACAGTGTCTGTTTTTCTGATTCCCCCCACTGCCAGAAAGAATGGCAAATTTTCAGGATAACAACAGAGATTATTATCTGCAACCCATAATAGTAACAGTGAAACAAAGCAGAATGTTTCAGCTGAGAAGAGACAGAAGTGAGACAGACATTAAAAATAACAATAAATAGTATTGACACAGTTTAAAACAAAGGAAGGACATTTCCTTATTATACAGAGTTAATCTGCATAAAGACTTTCATTTTATTAGTACTTGTCTGCAATATAATTCAGACAATCTAATTTATTCTCTCTATCAGATCTCAGACAACGCATGTGATCATGTATGATGTGAATGAAGAGCAGAATTTATCACCCTAACTGTGAAGTATTAAACTTCTGAGTCTACCAGAGCAGTTGAAAAGTTACAGAAATTAAGGAAGATTTTACTTTGAGGAAATAAATCTGACAGTAAAAATTACTTTCTTGAAGTGCATATTTATATAATCTTGCTTCATTGCCAAATTACTTATTTGCTTTGTAAAACTATTAAGTCAGAACAAATTTAGGATTAATTTTTCCACTATTTTGTTACGTTTGAGAAATATCATTTGCCAAATAATAGTCAAGCATTTTGTTACATGAGCTTCCATTTGAAATATATTTTAAAATATTAATTGCTTGCTATTTTGAGAAACAAAACCAAAGAAAATATTGAAAATCTTCAGTGGATTTTTTGCTGTTTTTTCCTACTTTGTTCAGAAGATAGCAACAAGATGTCTTGATAAGCAAGGTCTTCCTGAGTATTTTGTCCTTCCACCCAGTCAGAAGATCATTTTCTCTTACATCTTTTTTCCTGGCTTAAACTCAAACCTCCATCCAAGTACAGTCCATTCACACAAAATCTCCAGCCTGAGTAACTGTGTGTACCAGAGGAGGACATAGGTGTTGGCACCCTTAGCTGCCTCAGCTAGCACAAAGCTTATCAGGAATGGCAGGCATCTTAAGCATCATTTTCAGAATTATTAATAACTGTCTGGTGCAGACAGAAGCTCCTTTCATGATCTTTGCTGCTGTGTGAGAGGAACATATAATTACACATTGAAAGGGATACTCATAAAAACTCTATCTTGTGAAGGGATGTGTGGGCTGCAGTCTGCAGACAGGGTTCAACACCTTCCTAGACACCTCTAAGGGTCTGAGCTCCAGATGGTTTCGTTTAGACTTTAAAAAGCAGCTTTTCAACTGTGACTAGAAATCCAGGAACATCTGCTTTTTAATCAAAGTTAACATTTTTAACCACAGCCCTCTGTTTTTTCCATGACAAACAGGCACAAATGCAACAAATTTCTCCTGCAAAGTACTAAGACTTGCTTATGCAAAGAAATTATGTACCTATGCCTCTTTCCAGACCACTGTTTCTTATATAGCATGTCCATGAATGTTTCCCAAATCCAATTCCCAACATTTACTAGGAAAACAAGGAAAAAAAGTTAAGCTATGCCTCAGTTCTTCTGAACATATACTTTTGATCTGATAGAATTTGTTTTGTCATACAAAAACTGTTCCTAGCTCCAGCACCTTCCCTGAACATCTCCCACAGGGATCCTGCAAGGTTTGATTTAGAAAAAACCAACACATTTCCACAGAGAGACTGACAATTGTGAGGAAAGTCAGTGTCTACAGAACTAGCCCTAGTACTAATTAATAAAAAGAAGAAAAAAGCGAACCCACAAATAAAAACAACAAAACAACCACAGAAAAGGTTTCAGATATCATCAGTGGACATAGCAATATGTGAACCACTCAGTAGTGGTTATGTAAATATCTGCATTGCTATGAAACTTGCATTAAGATACTAAAATTAATTTCAAAATAAGAATTAAAGGTCAGTAAGATAAAACATATTACATAGGAATATTTTTGAAATAAATAAAATAGCAGAAATATGTTGCAGTTACAGTGGTAGAAAGAGACAGCTCTTTAGTCTTTGGATCCCAGATTTATTATGCATAAATAACAAATTTTAAAGTACTGGAAATGGTTTCTCATGGGGGAACATATATTCTCTGAATATCTCATAAAGGATCTATGAATATGGCTGAGAAAGATCTATACTGAAGTATTTAATAAAGGCCTAGAAATCAGCAAATACTTCTAGGCTGACAATTAGCAACTTGCTAGATGAGGGAGTTTCATGTTCACATTGAATTTGTTTTCTATTTGGAAAAAAATTTGATGTTTTACAACTGCAGCAAGAAAATTTTTTACATTCCAAGTATTTACTTTTACGTTTTGTTATGACTAAGCAATCTGAAGCTTTTAAAACAGAACAGCAGTCCTTTAAACACATTTGCTACTTATTGTGAGAAAGTGCAAGTAGTGGCACCAGTTCATGTTGAACTGATTGCCCATATTTTCTGTCTGCAGGGGCAGGGGGAGGAGAAAGAAAGGAAGAGATTACAAAGTTCAGAAGTGTTTTGTTTCTTCTTTACATATAATTGTGCTTTGCCATTTTATAGGGGATATAAAACCATCTCTTAATGTAGAAACATTACTGGGATAATACTTTTGTGGATTATTTTATCAAGAGAGCTAAGGCAGCAAAAGTCAGTATTTCACTATTATATTTAAACCTAGAAATGTGACACAGAGTATTCTGTACCAACAAAAGAGAAGGGGGTGCAATAAATACTTGAAGACTAAACTTTGTTGTTTGTTTTGAGCTACTAAAGTGAAAATACTGGCTACATCTTCACCCATAGACCCTCATGAAATTGAGGAGAGACATGGTACAAGAAAAATCTGTGTCCAAATGATACATTGTATTTTGTCCCTGTCCAGACATCTCGTGATATTTTTGTGTTAAGAGCACATTTGCCATCTCTCTAGTCTTCTTTGTCAGTATAAACTGCTGGTAAGTCTAAGTAGATGCTTTTTACAAGTAGATGAGATTGAACCCACTAAAATATTTAATAAAATAAACAGGAAAACATTAAGAGAAGAAAATATCTGCAAAGACTTTCACAGACTTTCACAGACTGTGACCTGACTCAGAACTCCTCAGAAGACATGGAGCAGGGGAATTCCAGTGTTTTGGAGCACATGAGTAGACTAAGCTGCCTGTATAAAAGCATTGGGAGTGAACTAATTGTTGGCACTGGTGAATGGCAGCGGAAACACTGCCCCTATTTTGCATTATTTGATTTCTTACAGGTAATTTTCAAATATAGCTTTCTTGATTTCATTCAAGAAAAAAGGAGATGTGCTTGCACAACAGTGTTTATATCCATCCAAATCATATTCTCTGGTTCTTAGAGGCTTTTGCCCCCATTTTTTATTTCATGAAGAGGAGTTTGTCCACTTGCATTCTCATAAAATGAAAGTTTCCACTGAGCTTAAAAAAAACCCTCCTAATCCCACCACAGGCAATGTAGCATGCACAGAAAATAGAAGTTTAGCTTTCTGGAAAAAAAAATAGATACAATTTACAGTTTTTCTGGAGTTTTTAAGGCAATATTTAATTTACCTAGTAATGCAGAAATCACTAGAATAATAAGTAAAGATCTGTGGCTCAGCTCTATACAAAAATGATAGAGATCCAAGTCAATAAAAATAATAGAAACTTTCAGAAGCATAAAAAAGTCTGGGTTTCTTTGAGAAATTGTAGAAGTTTTCCACAGAAAGGTCTACCAAACCACAAGATGGGAAGGAGGAAAACAAGCAGTGTTGGGAAAGATATTTCTGGCTTCTTCAGGTGTCCATCAGTGCTTACAGCAAGTTTAGAAGAGTAAATTTTATCACAAATAACTTGTACTGATCTCTACATCACAGAAAACATTAATTTAAATGTGTTATTTTAAATAATTATTTAAATTTGTTTTAAATTGAAGTTATTTTGGAATTCATAATCAGCTCTTGTGATTAAAATCTTCTAAAAAGTGTTATATTTTTATTTTGTAACATGAAAGAACATAACTTGGAGTCCAAGATGCAACTGTTATGAAAAATTTTCTCAAAATTCCTATGATGTATAATTACTATACTTTAAGAAATGCATCATAAAAATCTAGGACAAAATGACTTTACTCATCAATATCCCATTACAGGAATGGGATGAAATTATTTGAATCTGCATGGAATAAGATTAAAAATCTTAAGGTAGCAAGCTTAATAAATTGTTTAAGCATAAAAAATATCAAAGTCTTAAAATTAAATTTGCTACAGAATTATTATAGGAATGTCTTGCATAAAACAGAGATTTCAGTTCTCCTTGGCATTCCTGCTGATGTATCAGAGGCCCAGAGACCAAAAGAATTCTGCTGTAAAAGGAATATTCTTACTTGCTGTATCACCATTATCCCTATTCCTGTGAACACAGAAGCATGTTGAGAGAAATCATTAAATTGCCTGCTGCATGCAGAAAATAAGGATTTAATTTTGTTCTTCAAAACTGCGAGGGATATTAGAGTTGAATGATATTGTAATGAAATCTTGGAATGCCAAACAACTGAGAAAACCACAATGTTATCAACTCTTGCCTTGGAAATTACACTTTCTGTAGAGTGAGAAAACTAAACAAGTTCCTGCTGTCTCTTTCACTGAAGGCATAAGCAGTTTTTCTTAATTTTAAAATTAATTTTGCTGAGATCTAGAGTTCTAACCTGTTATAAAATTACAGAGCCCTTTCTCTCACTGGACACCTGAGCTTTTTGGAGCAGGAGCCTGAAAACCCTACAGTTTTGGAGTGGCTATAGCTAGAATTATTTCTCTCTGTGATGTCTCTGAAAAGGTTCTTAAATAGTAAAAATTAAAAAAAATTAAAATAAAAAAATAAAAAATCCAAGCCTTATAGTGTTGAACAAAGCTTGGAAATTCTCAAAGTAAACTGGTTCAGAAAAAAACAAGACTTGTACACAGCTGTTTCCTCACTGTGTGTTCAAAGGTGAGTTGCTGCTTCCAGGCATCTCAGCAATTTTTTGAGTCCCAGTGAACTGCAGTGTCCTCTGGCCCCTGGGAAGATGATTCTCTTCTCCTGGCTGCACTATTTGTTTAAGCATGAGCTGTAGACTCCCACGTCAGTACAGTGATTCTTGCCACACTTACCTTTCTGTCTTTGCCTTCTTCTCCTCACAGGTCTTTATATCTGAAAAAACACAGAACATAAATTCAGAAAATCAAGTAAAAGAGATGTAAATTCTATCACAAATCTTTACAAAAATCGTCCAGTAAGGTCCTCTATGTATACAGGTGTCAGGAACAATATTAGGCTGCAATGCAAATTCCTGTCCAGAAGAAATAAAGTTCTCTTATTGCAAAAACATGATCTTGCCCAAACATCTTCCTAGACCAGCCCTCCTTTTAGGTCTGGTTCAGACCTACAAACTGTTCCAAACTGTCCAACAGAAGGAAACAGGGCAGCCTCAGGGCATGCCCAGCTCCATTGACCACAACTCTACTGAAAGGATTGGCAATGTCTCAGGCTTCTGTTAAGCAGTTGGACTGAAATAAGAGGAGCAGATTTCTAGCTTCAGGCCACTTAGAAAAGCTATAGGAAAAGAAAAAGTGAATTCTTTAGAAAGCGATTTGTAGACAGGCTGTTCACTGCTGTTCTCTGCCTGGATGGAAAATCCTTTTTTTGGAGTACCTTAGAAAAAAAAGATCAGTACAAGTGTAAAACTTCATGTCAGAGTTATTGCAGGAAATTATAACCTCCCCATTTCTTTCCTCACTTTTCATTTGAGGATTTATTGATTTTTTCTTCTGTTTCAAAATGGTCAGCAGCTACTGGTATCTCCTTAGCCAGCCTTCAGTCTCAAAATACCTAAGATGTTTTTTGAGATACTTAACTTTTTCTCATATATGACATAAATAGTTCTCTGGGGCCTAAATTCATAACCTGAGTAACTTTATTAAAATCAGTGACATTATTCAAACAAAGTCTTATCATATGCATCTTTCTTCTATTTCCATTTAAAGGGAAGCACAGTATTCATCTGTTTGTGCCATCTGTCCTTGAGACTCAATGAATCTAATTTTTCTAATGTCATAATCTGTGATGCAACTATTTGATGTATATGACGGTTCCTTGATCATCTTGATTTCAGCATTTTGTATTCTACAATCTGCTCTATACGAGTCCAAATGTTTAATTTGCCAGATAAGCTGTTTGTCTAAGACTCTTTCTTCATCTCTGTCCTCTAGTCTTCCTTTTTTTCCTTTGTTGTCTTCATTCTCACTTCTTCCTTTCAAAAGGAGGCAACTAAAAATAAATTTAACTAGGTACCTTTTCTTATTTGACAACAAACTTGTAGTTAAGAGACAGTCTGTTACATTTGTCTCTTAATTTGCATTAAATTTATTCATAAAGACTTTGTGTCTTATCAACCTACTCTAAAATTACTATACTTAAAATATCTTTGAATTCACTCTTTATAAAACAAATGATTAATATTGGAGCATCAGGCAGTGTCACTGAATGCAGAAGGTGATTTATGACTAGTTTTTAAGAAAAACTACCCCAGAAGAAAAAGAGTTAATTATTCAGGCATTAGGGAATAATTTAAACAAGTCACACAGAAAACCAAGATGCAGGGAAAAGTCTCTAGATAATGGTCAGTGATTACAAATATACATTCACTTTATTGTTTATTTTAACCTGATCCTTCCTGAAGAGAAAATATTCTGCAAGATGTACTAGATTGGACAAGAGGGAATGGTTTTAAATTGAAAGAGTGCAGATTAATATTAGATACTAGGAGGAGATTCTTCATTGACAGAGTGGAGAGGCACTGAAATAGCTTGCCACATGGAAATATGGATGTCCCATACCTGGAAGCGTTCAAGATCAGGCTGGATGGGTCTTTGAGAAACCTGGTCTAGTGGAAGGTGTCCCTGCCCATGGCAGGAAACTGGAACTAGATGATCTTTAAGGTCCCTCCCAATCCAAATCATTCTATTATTCTATCATACACTTCACTTTTTTTTCCTTATAGCATCAAACATTAGAACATAACTGCAAAACCCAAGCAAATAACCATTAAAATATGTAGTAACCTTGCTCAGGAGTATTGTACTGTGGTGCACTAAGGATCCATAATGTCCAAGTGTACCTTTTGCTTCACACACTAGCCAGTTTTATGATCTGAATCTACAAATGGTTTTCAGTACAAGTATATGAAAATAGGTACAGGTATATCATGAATGATTTCTATGTTTCTTTCTATCTGAGAGATGGGCTATCTTCAATAAGAAACTCCATTTGTAGAAATGACTGATCTAATGACATTTAAATCTTTTCAGTATTTTGTCAGAGAAGTGAATGTTTCTTTTGTGGCCACAGTTGTGAAGGAGCACAAAGAAAGCCTGCAGGAAACTGAGCTTGCGTGGTCTTTAGCCACAAGTCAGGAGGAAGTTGACCTATAAAGCTATTTAGTCTTTCTTGGCACCATACATATTGGGTTGTTGGAATCATAATATCTGTATGGTGTTTAGAACTGCTTGGCAGGAAAAAATCAGTCTTCTCAGATGACAGTACTTTATGATTTAATCTAAATCCACAGAAGAATCAACAAGGATAAAGATGAAAAAGGAACTGTACAAATAGCACTTTACTGAAAAGCTGGTAATTTATCCACTAATTAGTAATCCTCCATTGTAACTCTGAGACCTTAAAAAAGTGAAAGACCTGTTTGGAAAGATTTTTCCAGTTCTTTCCTTCCTATGATAGTTTCTGGCAGTTTTTAGCTACTGCCCTTTGCAACTTCCCTGGATACACTGTTTGAAAAATAGGAAGCTAAAGATGCTGCACTGGGGAAATTAAAAACTAACGAGTCTTTATACTTCCCAAACCACCAGAATTTTGAACGCCGACTACTTAAATAGTAGAATGACTCAAAAGTTTATACTGGTATTTTGCATGAAGGAAGCATCATGAAGTATAAAACCCTAACAACCTGCAAAGGAAAATGTAACAATTATACCTCTGTTTTGGTTTTTTCCAAATTCTTTGTATTTGTAATCTGTAATTTTTCTATGTATTTGTAATTTAATCGCAGATGGTGATATTTATGTTGATGGACATATCAAACTCATCACAATGAGAAGAAGAAATATGAACATATATGCCCCTTTTCATATATGTTTGATGACATTAATGCCATTCCTTAGTATTTTCATGGAAGTCTGTACTGCTAAAGTTGCAGTAATGGTATATACATGCATAGTTACATAAAGAATAGTGCACTAAGCAGATGACCTTGTAAAATCAAGATAATCCTCCAGAACATACAGAATTTCTATTTTTTTGTGATGCCTTCCTTTTAAATTTAGATGTTTAAATTCATTGAAATTTATCAGAATAGTCATCCGTCTCATACATATTTCTTGCTAACATCTAAAGCTTAAAACCAAAGCAAATTATTAAAAAAGTTACAATATGTTTCCCTTAACAGGCAAGGCATTTGGAATTTAGATGGCCATTTATGTCTGGGGTTTTTTTCTTTGCCATCCATGCAGCCTCCATTTTTATTGACATATAGGGGAATTGTGTAAAGTAACACAATCTAGTTTCATTTAATGCAAAAGTTTAAGTCTGTTTTAGTTGGCTAACACTAATAATACTACTAAACTCATAAGAAGGTCCTTCTGTGCATTAATTTTGAGCATTTGGTTGCAGAAACAGTGTAAAATATGTAATGTATGTAATGTACATAAATAATGTGTGTAATGTACATAATAAATATGTAAGTACTTTGCCGAAGCATGGAACTAATTTCTTCAGGTCTATGGAACTGGATTTACTTTGTCTTTTTAGTAGAGTGATTATATGTAGTATTTCATCATTAAAGGTAATTTAATTCTGAACAACTCCTGAAATTCTGGAATATCATTGATACAGAAAGGACGATTCAGAGTACAAAACAGAATAAAGACTAGAATGAAAGTCTCACTGCTGAGGAATTTTTGCTTCCTGAGTATTTGGTAAAAAGTCCCTGTAGAGATGAGACTGCTTAGAACATGACTGGCAATTGCCTTTGATTTATGAACTGCTTCTGCTCTGGAAAAGCAAGGACAGATGTTGGTGCTGGGTACCTCTATTGCATCTCAGGCACACATTGTTATAGAAGTACCTTTGTAAAGAGGAGGAATTATCTGGCAGCTTAGAAAGGACAGAGAAAACTTTGATGCAGTAAGTAACCATTTAACTTAAAAATACTCCCCAGCCTCCAGTCCTGGAAATTAGCGCCAGATGAATCCTGACTAAATTTTGGGATGAGACCCAGGAGGGTATTATCCTTCCTTTGCGGTCCATTCACCTTTCTCCTGCTTTTTCCATTGCCCAGTTTTCTTTGGATGAAAACACAAGCATCCAGCAGGAGGTGTCCTCTGACAGGTCTCTTATCCTGAACAAGGGCATGAAGCCATAAGTCCAGGGAACAACCCAGAAATATTCTTTCTGACAGTTTGGATGCAGCACTTCTGTCAGCTACCAGTTTAGAAGCCAGGACCTGTCACTAAAGGACATGAAATGATTCACACGAATGCCTCTCAGTGTTAGAACAGGAAAGAAGAAACTTTATTGTCTGATTCCAGCATTTATAGATTCTCGACCATGACCAGGGATTGGATAATCAAGTTACCACCTTCCCAATCACACTGGTCATGTGTCCATCAAAAGACGTTTCTTAGAAGGAATGTGATAAACAACCTGTGTTTACAGAATGTTCATGGGAAAGTAACTAAAACTATGAGAACATTTTCAGAAGGCTCTATTTTTCAGGGCAACAAGGACCAATCATATAAAGTTTATCCACAGCCCTTCTGCAACACAGATATTGTTGTGAAATTTTACAAGTGGTGATTAATAGAAGATTATTGAATAACTATGGTTCAAATCAGGAAAAACCCTTATGTGGAGTACTTTTCAGACATCTGCTTATCACCTGTGTATCACTGATCAATTCCTCAATTTTGTCTGAAGGCTTAAGTAATGTTTTGTAAATGTGAGAAAATGGATGAGAGCAGAAAGAGTCCTTTGAGGAGGTTTGGGGTGATTTTTACATACCCATGCATTGCTGATTGCTTTTGTACTATCAGACTTATATGGGAGTTATATGATTTTTTTGTTGTTGCCTCCCTGCAGTTTCTGTTTGCTCCTGCAAATATCTCTGCCTACAAGCAGTTGTGTTTTAGCATGAACTCTCTAATAAATTGAGCCAATGTTCAGCGCCACTGAAGAAGTTTCCTCAAAAAAATTCGAAAAACATCTCTAGAAAACATACAGCACAACATTAGAGATACTCAGGAAGAATTACAGCAATGGAAATGAAATGTTTTTGGTTTCAAACATAGTCATGTGGCTGTTCTCCAGTTCCAAAACCAAGCCAAAATGTCCCCTTAGAGTGCAGTGGAATCATCTGGGAATTACTCAGACAGTGAAACAGAGAGTATTGAGGAGCAAAGTGTTCCTGTGTCTGTTTTACATTTCAGAAATGCCTATCACTGACAACAGCAGTACCCAGGGAGTAGGAAAGATACTGAAATATAGCTCTCTGCAGGCATTAGAAAAGTAAAATATAATTTTTCTTATGCTGACAAGCTATAAGTTTTCTGCCATTTCAATTAAAAACATGGGATAATATGCCCTTAATGATTATAGCAAGACTGTAATTCCATCAAAGTCCTATGTATAAAATTAAATACTTGAGTTAAACTTCGTTAATATTACTCTGATTCCAAAAGTAGTGACTTCAACACACATTTTCATAACATACTATTTTCTTTGTCAGATGGATCCAGCAAACACAGAAATGTTAAACACCCCTGCGAAATTAATACGATTTTATGTAAATGTTTCTTTATTTAAGCTAATTCAGCCAATACATACTTTTCTGCCAGAAACATTACTCATCTCATAGGAGGTATTTTCCTCCTGTCATGAACACTTGATATTCTGCTGCTGCTACTCATTAAGACTTCATGAATGGGATTTATTTCTATTATGTCCTTGGGAAAACTTAACTGAAAGACAGCCAGACTTCTTATTTGACCTGGCTAGGCTTACTTTTTCATTATTTTTGATGAATTTATTTACAGCCATTGACTAAGGGTAACATTTTGATGCTTGGACAGTCTAATAGGTTTTTGCAAATAGAAATGTCCACCTTCATTTCCTCTTGCACAATCAAAGGTGAGTCATTGGTGAGTTTGACACATTATTCATTTAAAAAGAAATTACAGCTATTCACACTGGTTAAGTCAAACTCTCTAAAAAGAGCTCTCCCCTGATTATAACACTTATAAATGGTGCAAGAGGTTCAAATAGTGGAATTTTTTTAACTAATGCAATTTCAGTTGAATGTTCAGTTTTATCTTGGAATCACATAAATACTTATAAACTTTTAAGGAAATGTAGCTACAATAAATCTGAATCAAATACATGTTATGAAAATTTTGAAATAAGAATTTTATTTATTCTCAGATTGAATTGGTATTCCTATACCTAATGTCCAGATAATGATAATCAGTTAATTTCTGCTGCTTCTTCTTTCCTCGGGGGAGGACTACTCACACTCTTCCTTTGCTCCAGCATGGGATCCCTCCCACAGAAGATAATTCTCATGAACCCCTCTAATGTGAGTCCTTCCCATGAGCTGCACTTCCTCATTTACTAGACCAAGGTGAGTCCTTCCCATGAGGTGAAGTCCTTCAGGAACAAACTGTGGATCCCCCATGGGGTCACAAGTCCTGCCATCAAACCTGCTTCTGCATGGGTTCTGTCCATGGGTCCTCAGGTACTGTCAGAGCTCTGCTCTAATACAGGCTTCCCATGCAGAAAAACACATCTTCCTTCAGGCATTCACCTGCCTGAGCACGGGGTCCTCCATGGACTGCCAATGGGTCTCTGCTCCCCCGTGGACTGCCATGAGCCACTAGGTGACAGCTGCCCTCATAATGCTCTTCACCATGGGCTGCAGGGGAAGCTCAGCTCTGGAGTCTGGAGGACCTCCTCCCACTTCTTGGTGTCTGTGGGGCTGTTTCTCTCACATGCTCTCACTCCTCTCCTGCTGTGGGTTTGGAGGCTTTTTCCCCCTCCTCAAATCTGCTATCCCAGAGGCAGCACAGCTATTACTGCTGGGTATGTCCTTGGCCAGTGGCAATTTCATCTTGAAGCCAGCTGGCATTGGCTTTGTCAGATTTGGGGGAAGTTTCTGGCATCCCCCCACTACCAAGACCTGTCCAGGGAAACCCAATACATAGTGCAGTGTTGTACTCAACTCTGAATCCTGTAAAATTATCTCAATCTCATCAGAATAAAACCAGGCTAATGACTTCACTGCCACTAGTCTTACCCAACAACAAAGTGTGACTCTAAATCTTTACCATTAATGTCCCCTCTCCAGATAGTTCCTGTCTACACTAATACAAAATATAATTAACTTCATTGCTTTCTTTTCCCATGTATTCCCCCTTCTCTATTAGAACCTCAGGATGATATATTATGCTAATCAACTTACATGTAATTGTTTTCTTAGCCTGGAATCACCAAAGCACGAGACATGAAGAGAATACTAAGATAATTCTTGGTAGCTAGAACTCCACCCTGTCTTATGCATAAAATGCTAAGTGTCTGCTGAGCAACCAGGATAATCACTGAACTGAGGCATATCTCAAAGAGGCAGGTTTCTTACTTGCCTCTATATTTTTTACCTTTTGTGTTATACCACCTTTTCTCCAATTTCCACCAATTTCTCTAATAATACAAGTTATTGCTCATTTTGGTATTTCACCTTTTTTTTTTTTTTTTGCAAATTCATGACCAAGTTTATATTTTGCTGTTAGAGTATTCTGCTTCTCTGGTTAATTTTCCTTTATCAGTTGACATTGCTATAGACATAATTTGACTTTTTAAGTTTTTGTTTCATTATAAACATAAAGCCTCCAATGCCACCAGCTTCTTTTCCAATTTCTATTTTATTCCACTAGTGTCTGAATAAACTACTTTTATATTGAAATATTTTTCTTCTGGTTCATCTTCTGTAATTCTGAGAAATATGAGAAATTCTATACACATGAAAATTCAATTTGTTTGTGTTTTTCTTTCTTTCAGCCTGTTCTAGTGCCAGCTCATACTGAAAATTCTCATGAGGTGTTTAATTTTCTGTGATTTAGGATTTACTTTCCAGATTGCAATGAAGCACCATTTAGCAAATTTTTCAGTATAATCTTAGTATGTCATCTACACATAGCAGATTTCTTGATTTCTTCCTAAAAGAAATTAACTCCAGGTTTGAAGTATCGTTGTTGTGACTGTACAGGGGATCCCCTAGTCTACGTTGTGGATGTCTAATTTGTGTCTATAGAATTCCTTTTTCTTTCTCACGTCTCAGGTATTCCACTGCTGTTCTTTTCACCTAGTTGAGTCATGTGCAGAATCTCACTGCTTTGTTTCCTTCCACAGTGTTGAAATTAAAGTTTGTGACACATGGCACCATTTCAGTGGCATTTGCCCCTCTGAAAGAGAGATGGTTTCAGTCTACTTCAAACTGTTTCCTCCTGTAAAGACCACACTGACCCTCAGTCACTGTTGGGGTAGAACACATGGAAGCAACACTGATAAGGTTTATTTACATCCCCACTCTATTCTATCCTCTCACTGCCTCTGGCCATTCTGGGAAGTAATCAAGTCCACAATAACAATGGTAGCCTACTAAGGGATATGCAAAACAAGCCATTATACTTTTCTCATTTAAAACTAGGTGGATTTGTTCAACTAATTTCCATCGTGACTTCATCTCAGACAGAAAACGAGGATGGGTGAAATGTTCCCATTATCAGGCCCACTATGGGTGCTGCAGTACCAGGTAACAGATGTACCTTCAGCTGATCAATATGCTGCTCTGTAGTTTTCTTTACATGAGCATTCCAGCCTCCAACTCCGTTACAGACTGTCTCCTTGAATGAACAGTTCAAATGATTCTCCAGGGACTCCTTTCAGAGGCACAATAGAATAGACAGCAGCACAGAACACTGGTCTTTTCAGATATTGTACTCTCTCTTCACATAACACATTCCATGAGGTCCAATCGTTTTTTGCCAGGACCATCTATCTAGGAAGATATTCCATAGCATTGATCTTTGGAGGATATATGGCTAGTGGGTTAATTACACAGTTAGATCATGTACTAATTAAAGTGACTCTGAAGTGTTGACCTACTACTGGAAAAAAAACCAATCAAACTACAAAAATAGAAGGCAGAGATTTAATATCAGACCTGCTGGAAGCTTCAGACATAATAAAGATCATAAAGAATGACTTCATTTGATATTTTATGACATACTATGGTGAAAAAAGTAAATAGTCAAATTGTCTAGGAAGCCTTTCAGGCTGCAATAAAGGGAAAATTATTAGCATTTTTTTACTTAAGTAGAGGGGAAAACTGAAATCAACTGATAGATGTTTCAGCTTTGAAAGCTAAGCCAAATGAAATACATTTTGAAGAGGAACTGGTATATACAAGTATAGAAGTAAGAGACAAAAAAATGCCTACAGTGTGCAGGCAGATTGAGGATTCTTTGAAGCTTACAGTGGATCTTTTATGAAGGAGGAATATAGGTAACAACAGACTTCTATCTTATAAAAGTAGCCCAAATAGAATTGAAATCCAAAATGAAAAGGAACATATCAGGTTCTTCTCCTACAGAAAGTGTTTATATTTTCAATAGATCATTCTAGAGCAGGAATCACACTCATCTCTAGGGATAGGTGACTGTGCTTGTGCTGCCTTTTTTGGATGCAGAAGTTGTGGGTAGCATTTATAGTAAAACACTACTTTGTTGGTATTTGAATCAATCATGGACCTTTACAGCTTGTGTTGACAGTTATTGTCATGTACAAGTACACACTAAATAATCTGTAATTGATAATTAACCTTTTATTTCAAATGATTGTACTGCTCTGAAAAAATCATATCTAGAGGGTGCAAATAATTGCATTTCATCATTTCAGCCATCAACTCTGTGTACTGCATGCTGGACAGCTTTCTACAAGCAACATTGATTTCCAGATGCAAAATAAAAACACTTGGTGGAGGAGAATCATGAACACGAGCAGTGTAGCACCTTCTGAGAAAGTGGCAGCAGGGAATACAGCTTGACAGGTCACACTTAAGAACCAGTTTAATAGATTTTTAATATTATCTAAACCAGGCAAATCTGCCTTCAGGAATAAATATGAATAAACATGCTGGAATAAACATGAGCTTAATTTTTGATATGTTGCAGTCCTTTTTTACCTTCCAGACATTCCTGTTACAAGCTGGTAAACCTGACCTGCAAAGAAGCAGCATAGCTGATGCTGAAGGTGTGTGTATATTTTTTCCATATTATCCACAAAAGCAACAATTCTTTTAAAGTTAAGCATTAGATCTCCCATTTTGTGTGGGCTGCTTTGCAATTCATGCTATATTAGTTTTTGTGAAATCATTGAGGCTTTCATTAGTTAGAAAATGGTTAATGTAAAGCAGTAATTATATTAATAGTAAAATAAGAGGAAGAATTTTTTATCAAAGCAGCAACTGCAAGCTCCAGCATGTTTCAGCTCTTGGCTGAACATGCTTTAAACCACCATGTCACAGATGAGGACTTTAAGGAACTACCATCTTATATATCTCCTTCTACCACCAGTAACTAGCTGCTCAAAGCAAAACAGGATTTTTAATTTCTTCAGGTTTTAGAGTACCCATTTTCTCATCTGGAAATGCACAATTAATATAAGGACTAACTTGAGACTTATTGCTTTATAAATTATTTTTTTTTTATAAGAGTAGGAGATGAAGGCAGGGTCTTCTTAGATGAATGGGACTAGGACAATTGGCACAACTTAATCAACTATTAGGAGGTTTGCTTGCTTTCTACTGTCAGTGTGGGATGGCCTTGATTTAATGAGACCTGTTATGAGCAGGGAATTCAACTGGATGAACTCTGGAATACTAACCTAAATTATGTTTCTGTAGTTCTAGCTCTGATTCAGGAAAAATTTAACCCTATATTCCCATCTGTCTCATAAGATATTTGAGATAAATATTAGCCATTAGTCAGGGTGGACTGAAATCAGGGGGAGGATGGGCATATATTTAAGTAGTATCCTGAACAGCCATTCCATCAAGGTTCAGATACACAGGAAATTAAACTACATTGTGATAAATTTTGTTTATAAAGAATGAGGAGTCAACACAAGTTCTGTTTCCCTCTATCTCTTTTTTCACACTTGTACAAAAAAAGCACAAATAAAAGTTCTTCATGTGGATCCTCATGAAGTCTTACAGTTGGAACAGTCCTACAGAAGAACACTTAAGTATATTCCCATATGGCTACATTTCTTTCTTTTCACTTGGTTTTACTCTTAAATTGTTGCTACTATTCAGATGTAATACCAAAATGCCTAATTAACCTTTTGCATAATTAATAATTTTCAATTATGTGACAACATCCTTGATGTCTTTCAGGCTTGCTTTTATTTTTTCCCTTTAAATTATTAAAACTGGTGTTCAGTTTCCTTTTCCTCTGCATTCTATCTCTTTGCTGATGGAGCCAACCCAACAGAAAAATGTTTCATTTCATAAATATGAAAATTTCTACATTCCAACAGAATAATAGGGTTTGTTTTAGAGAAAAAGCACACCAACATATTAGCTTCATTGATATACTTGAAACAGAATTTTTTCACTTTTCCAGTTTCTGTGTGTGGCAGTGGTGGAAAGAAAGACAGAGAAGCTGAGATAAAATACATAAAATTTATATTTTTACATCTTTTTTTTAACTGCCATGTTTTCACTGTAATATTTCTGTTACAGATGGAAAATGAACCCAAATATGGAACTGTCATTTATGACAGTAAATATCTGCTTGTGGGCCTATTCTAATTTCCATGTGTTCAAATTATTTCAAAATTACTAAGGAAAAACGAGTTCAAGCTTATACTCACAGTATAAAACAATCTTTCTGTTTACTGTTGCCCTGAAATGGGGAGTGTGAGTGACCAGAGAGGGGATGGAAGCATATCCCAGGAGGGGAGGGTCTTCACTCCCCAAGACCAGAAACCCTGAGGCAGAACCAGATATGAAAGTCTAACATAATCCAGGAAACAGCAGGATTGCAAAGATACTATGAAATCGCGTCATCTGCTTCCTAGATCTGGCCAGACAAACTCACAACAGCACCAAGGCAAAGGGGTCATGCACAGATTCCTCTGATTTCCTGAATAAAGTGAGTAGCTAAAGCAGCCACACAGGTGGGCTAGCAGGGGTGGCAGGGGATGGCAGCGGGGGGACTCCACCTAGCTAATATTGGTGGTCAACAACGCTGAGGACAGTAGTGTAGAATTATACACTTCTATTTGGAAGGAGTTTGCTCCTCCACTGATTTCCTATATGCTTGCTACTGAGTCATCAGTAAATTTTCAAATATTTTTAAATTTGAAAACTGCTCAGCAAGTTTGCTAATGACTCCAAGCTGAGACATGCAGCTGACACAACAGAAGAAAGTGAAGCCATCTAGGCATTTCTGGGGAAATCTTAAGTGGAATTTACAACTGTTTAATGTTTTACATTGTGTGTTGGTATTCAACAGAACAGACTAATAGCAAATTATATTTTTCAGTGGCACAATGGAAACACTCAAATAGTCCTATGTTGTGCCAAAACAGTGTTACCTTCTAGTGCATCTTTGCTTCTGCAGAAATACTACCAACTCTTACTCTGATTATTAAAAACACTGCTTATTAAAAGCAGTGGCTGATGTTTTTGTGTATTTTCTATACCCTTGCACACAGGATTCAATTTTAAACTATTAATCCAAAACACATGGCCATCAGACTCACCCAATTTTTCCCTGTAATTATATTGCAGGAATGTCTAGACTGCAATGTCTGCCTACTTAGATACCAGAGATTAGATCCTGGCCTGGAGATCCATGGAGGTACCAACAAAATGTCTTCTTATTTCTGGAGGTAGTGAGCAGAGTACTAAATGTCAGGGGGTTAGTCTAATTAGTACCAAGGATGGTAGGGAAGGATCATGGCATAAGCTGACAGCACAAACTCAACTTTTGAGCCAGTTCAAGCGAGGGATCGGCTGTGATGAGGAAAACACTCACACGTGTGAACACACACATGCACTGTCAGCCAAGGACTTCCATATCCAGCTGCCAGTGCCAGTACCAGCGAGGGGAGCCCCTAGAGATATGGAGGTGTACCTTTCCAGCAGTTTGTGATATCACTCTCCTGTCCACTGCCAGTCAATGTACCTCCTCACCAGTGTCAGACAGCTGGCCAGAGTGCCATAAGCAGCACCAAAGTGAGACCATGTACTCTTGTATATCAACTCCCTTATGTTACAAAGATCTGAGGAACTGGGATTTCACCTTCTGTCCTTGTTTTCTTTTTTTCTCTAACCCAGCCACACAAACTTGCAAAGATTTACTAGATATGAAGCTAATACTGCTCTCAGTCCATTGTTCCTCCAGTCCTCTGCAGGTAGCAAAGCCCTACTACATAGTGTTGAATGAAGGCCTAATTTTCAGTCCATTTTAGAAGTCATTAATGTTATTTACAGTGTTTCCCCTTCCCTGAAAGTAACACATGCTCTGTTTTATCCGTTTTTAGTCTGTCTTCAATCTATGCTGTATTATTCCCATCTTTTAAAATATTTCCACTCTTTTTTCTAACACAAGCCATCCATTTGTAAAGAATAATTTTAAAACTTTTGCCTGCAGCTTTTCTCCCTGTAGCTTTTCTATTTTCCTTAATAGGAACTGGTTATTGTGATTGTCTGAGCTCTGATGAGCATACATTAAAATCAGCCTCCAAGTAATCTGTAGGGGTTTTTTGTAAGATCAATACATAATTTCTAGAGATAAGTTAAATAAATTGTACTTGCCTAGCAAGATAAAAAATCAGAGTATGTGAGTAGGTGTTTGTATGTTTTATTTAAAGCAGTTTGTATCTGTTCCTAAATTTCAGCTTTAATACTCCATTTGATGCTGTAGAACTCTTAACTAGTGTAGCTATGTATTTGAAGCCCATGTTACAATCCAAATTCATCAAAATGTCAATCATTCGTTGTAACAGTCTGCTCTTTTTTCTTATCATTTTTCTGTATTATTAGGTTGTAGATGCAATCACACTTCGTGCTGCTGGAGGTGTGTATGTGATCTGCTTTCCTCCCCCACAGATCTGACAGCTTCATGGGCACTGATAAAAAGCAGATGTAAAATTTGACTCTGATCTGATCTGTTGGCAAATCTGCACTGGCAAGCACTGACAGTCAGGCAGTGTCTGACATTCTCATGCAGGAGAAAATAACAGCTGCTTATCAATGATGTATTAGAGATGGGCACAAACCAACTGGTGTACACATTCACATGAGAAGGGAGAAAACATTCATTGGCAAAGGGATCTCTTGCCTCCTACATATCTGGCCTACAGCTCTACTTTCTATGGTATCTGCTTCTTTTCAGCCTCAAGGTCATAGAGGTGAGAGCCCAGAGTCAGCTACAACCATACTGTCAGTAGGGACACAGCTTCAACGTAAGCTGTCCTGGTTTTCCTAACCTGGAGGGTCAGCTGGCTCCCTCAAAGCTGGAACTGAGCTGCCAGCCAGTGTGTTGGTGGTGTGAGGGATCAGCTGGGCTCAGCCAAAGTGGCAGCATCTTCTGCGTGTTTTGTTATCTCTGTCCTCTTTGGTATACGACTGTCTTACTGACTTCTAGGTTCTGTAAACATAACAGCTGAATTTCACATCAGAAAAGATGGTACCATACAGATGTCATTCCTGTTTATGCCATGGCAACTTGGAGGATGAGAAATAAAATGTCCCCCATTGAGTTAAAGCTTCCGTAAACAAACACTGCCAAATACAGACCAAAATGCTGTCATAGCAAGGGGGGGTTGAAATTCAAGACCGTGTCTACTAAAGTGCTTGCTAATTCAATAGTGGGTTAAAAAACTCAAAAATTAAACTTAAAAATTAAAACTCTGCCCAGATTCTTGGAAATGATACATTTCTTAATTCCCACTTGTCAGATTTGAAGAAATGTTAATTTATTTTGGGTAAATATAGTCAGAGTAGCTCCATTTTTCTTAAAGAATAGGTGACAAGGTAACATCTTTGTCTAATCCTTCCTTTATCAACACCAAGATATGGAAAACCAGACTATTGGCTATTGTGGTTAGGGTACTGTACAGAAATGGAAATCAGAGAGAGATGTACCATGTTTTGAAGGGATATCTGCACAGAGGGACACCAGAGGCTCTGGCAGGGCAGGAGGCTATGAGCATTGCACAAAGCACTGCAGGGTGTACACAGGTACAGGTCAGATATCCTCAGGCAGGCAGGGTTCCCCAGCCTGCCTCCAGTGACCAGGGAGGGTGAGGTCAAAGATCCCTTGGTTTTCCAGCTAGATCACAGAGATGCATCTGAACATCAGCCCTTTCTTAAAAGACCTGAAATATTTTGCTACTCTTGTTCTAAACTGAATATTTAGTGTTATTTTCCATTTATAAAGTATAAAAAGAGTGAGAAACGCCATATAATAAATAATGGAATACTTCAAGTAAAGTACTACATAAGTTGAATGTCCTATAAATATCAGTGTTTCACTCATCAGTTTCATTGGCCCTCGATCTTACCCTGCATACTTGATGAGAATAAATTATTTTTTGCAGAAATTCAGATCACAATGTAGCACGATTAATTACTCCTCTGACCATCTTCTTCGGATTAAACTGGAGAAGCTTCTGGTTGTAAGATTTTGAAATTCATCTCAGCATTTCTTGTTTAGACTGTACTGGTAATCCAGTAGCATGCTAGACGTTTTCCAAGCAGAAGTCCATACTCCAGGACTCCATTTTAGTCATAATATACTGCTTTAAAATGTCCCTGTTACAAACAAATTCGCAGTTACCCAGACTGTTCGGTTCTGTTTGTTTCTTGAGTGCTCATACTTGCTCAATATTTGAGTGCCTGCCATAGAGCACAAGTGAAATGCTCAGTGCCACTGTCACTGTAGAGGTGTGCATCTCTTCAGAACAGGTAGATCAGAGGACATCATCTTGAAGGACTCTCCTGAAAGAGTCCTAACTCAGCAGAGACACAGAGGTGGCAAAAGTGCTGAGAGTTTTCTAGGTGATAAAGATTTCCAGTATTTACCTGTGAATTCCAAGTTAGAAAAGAGCTTTCAAGTCTGTAGAAGCTTCTTTATATTTGTTAATGACTTTATGCCTGTGTTTGTGTTGGGGGGTGTGTGTGAGGGTGTGAGAAGGTGTGTGAGAGCCCCCAAGCACTAAAGCAGTGAAAGGAACCATTTGTGATTAGGAAAAAAAGATTACTGGTGAGAAATGCTATGCTCTGCTGCACATTTCAGATCTGCCAGAGATTCTAAAGGTCATTGCCAAGAGTGGTTTCCTCTGTTGCAGACACAGTATATGTGTGAAGTGGCCCTGAGGGCAAGGCTGATAAGACTTAGTACAAACATGTTTGATCTGTGGGGTTTTCTTTCTTTTTTTTTTCCTTTTTTGTTCAGTCCTGTAATAAAGCTGTTAGTCACAGCCATGTGCAGGAAAAACTGTGTTTTTAAAGCAGAAGATATGAGATCTTAAAAATGGGGATAAGACCAGTGGAGGAAAGTTGCTTAAGGAAATAGATCTGTCAGCTGACGCAGGGAAAAATCATGCAATAAGAGTTAAAGCTGAGCATTTCTGCTTTCTCAGAGAAATGCAAGGGCCAAGTTTTGAACTTCTGCAGGCCAGGCTTTATCCTTAATCTTTCTGTCAGGTGTTAGCAGGATCACAGAAAACATTAGCAGCATTTATAAACAGGACATACAACATAAAAGTGCTACAGCTTGATCACCATTTTAAACTTCTTTTAACACCAGGTTCACTGCACATTTCTTAGCTTGTCTTGCTAGCTCACACAGAGGGTCAAACAATGTTTCTGTGGTTCTGAGCACCAAATCTGTACTTCAAATATGAAAAGATGCACTTGTAAGGAAAAACATAGCAAGACTTTCTAGGTGAATGAGATATAGATGTTGTGACATGCTATGTCATATCCATGTACCATTCAAAAGATTGATCCTCATTACAATTTTACTCTCAGTATTCACATTTAAATTATTTTGTTTAATTTTGGGGGGATTTTGGTTTGGTTTGGTTTCTTAATCAATAATGCTTCCCCAATATCCTGAGATTGCCAGGTGATCCTTTCATCTTTTCCCAGGGATTTTTTGATACTCTTTTCAAGATAATCCAGTTACAGCTATCTAGGCAAAAAAACTGACCTCACTATAAGTCACAGTGATTCAGCTGCCCCCCTTCCAACCATATTTTCAGCAAATAAAATTATGGATTTTCCTGGTTTGGCTTTTGGATAATTCTCATTCAAGAAGCTTAATGCATCATATTACACCTCAAAGTCTTTAGAGGTCAAATGAACTGGTAGGCAGGAAGGTGATGCTGGCTCATTAAATGCCATTTTTCTATCACAGGGTTAATTTCTCTTGACCAGCTGTCTGAGTGATTCTATCTGGTTTCTTACTGGCTCTTCTGTGTCTCCCAAACCTTACTCCAGAAGCTGTCCATGCAGTGAGCTACTACGTAGTTTCTTTCTTCCTGGGCTGTGCAGTTAATGTAACAATTTTCTGTTTGATAACAGCTCTGTCACCTTAGTAGAACTGGCTGAAATTTATTGCAGATGCTGAGTTACACAGCAGACATTCTTGGTTATCACTGTTTCAAGCATCAGCAGTTTCACTTCATTACAGAAGCAAGCTTTTACTGGGATAAACATGCTTGCACAGCGACTCTGACCAGTAAATGCTGGGGATATGGATAAAGCTCCTGGGAGTCACATACCTAAACCAAAATTTGAGTAAAACACCTCACAGACATGAAGGAAACTTCAATTTCTTATCTGAGTAACCTTCTAGCCCTCAAGTTCTGAGAATTCCAGCTTCTTAAAATGTGTTCTGCATGTCTCCTAGGTCAGTTTTCAGAGAGTAAACTGTTGTGATTATCTAAACCAGAGCTAGGTTAAGACCCCAAAGGAAAACTGCATGTAGGAGTGCAGTTCTTTCCAATGGAATTGTTGTGTACATATCTCTGCATGCAACACTTAACAAGGTAGACAAGTATTTTAACAAACACATCTCACACATTTGATTATAGTCAGTCATGTATTTGAAGGCAAGTGCAATTCTACCGTGATGATTTTGAACAATGAATGCTTTTAAGCACTCAAACATGTTAACAGCATTTTGCTTTTATTCATTTTGCATTTGCTTATGGGATATATGCTATCATACTTCAGAGAAGCTGTTATATTAATGTACATTTAATGAATGTTTACTGCTGCACACAGCAGTTTTTGATGCTTTCAATTTTAATTCCCATTATTTCTGGTAAGGCTTTGAAATAATTATATACTATTGGGGAAAGCCTTGATCTGCAGACCTGCCCTTGAAAGGAAGCATGGAGAAACCTCAGGTGATGATACAAACCTACTAGGGTGAATCAAGTCTTATATTTTTTTTTTTTTTTTTTTTCTAGAGGACTTTTAAAACTAGCTTACAACAAGGCATTTTCAGGCAGTGTCAAGTTTTAAAAATATCCAGCAAAGGATCTTGTATAACCTTCTGGGAAGGGGATAGACTATAGATTAGATATAGAACTGTCTTTTAGGCCCAGCATTTGATATTTTAGTTTCTTACAATCTGGAATATACTCTATCTAGAGTAGAGCTTTGCTTTCTTATACATTTGCATCTGAAAGGTGAGACTTTGATTAAAGGTATTAAAAATATCTAATTTTCACTAAAAACTGAATTACAAGTTGTAATAGAGAAAGCACATAAATGGACAGGTGTTGAAGGATAAATCTTCCTATGAACTGCTATTCACCCACACTTGACAAAAATCAGACTTAATATGGGGGAAAAGTAGAGAAAGACTTATGGACACTTATAAAAGACTGACTTTTCCTTATCCAAATACCACGTGGAGCCAGGAGTTATGAATTATGAGGTGTATGCCCAAGCCTGCTCTTGGCATAATAAAACAAGATAGGAGAGGATGTGAGTTGGAGAGAAGAAGAGAAAGGAACAGTAAGTCTGCACTGATGGCACCAGGCAGAGGCAGAGTTAATGCCAGCAATTTCTGGTGAGTTACAGCAACCTCAATGTGGAGCTCTCTGTGTAAAGGGAGTTGCAGTGCTAACAAAGGTGGTGCCCAGAGAGCAAATATTAAATAAGAGACAGGGGAGTAGACATGTGCATATTCATTGATGATCTGCATTAGTAGCCAATGGTCTCACACCTTGATTTTCAGTGTAGATGAGTTTTATTATTCTGAGGAATAATAACAAATATAACAAATGGTTTATGAGATTTGTTTTAGCACATTTTGTTACTCTAATGTGGTTTGGCATTACTATGAGAAAGCAGCATCCTTAGCCATGGTTTATGATCTCAGTATTTTGAAAGAGTTATTAAGCTCACATAATTATCTTTTTCAAGCAAGCTAAGGTAAAAAGTAAGTATCTGCAGCTGAAAGCAGTCACTTTTTATTTCCATCAAACTTTTTACTGTGTGCTTACTTAACTTAAGCATTTGCAATCCCTTCACGGTGCTCTGAGAGCCTGATTGATTGTGACGTGGCTCCTGGATCAATACCTCTGTAGCATACCAAAGAGCTGCCAGAGCAAGCTGTGCAACTGCTTTATGGAAAGCAATCTGTTACTTCTCTCTGTCATGCAGATATGCTAATTCAGCTGTTTATCTGGATGCAAAGCATTTTCTCCAAGAATGATATCTGTTTGTATGCAAAGTGCTTTCATTGGCATATTTTTTCTGAATACCTGAGTACTTACCAGACGAAGTGCATTCAATACCAAAGTGGGAACCACAAGTAGTGTATTTTAATATAGTCTCCAGCTGATATAGAATAGCTCTCCAGATTCAGGATACAATATTGCATCTTTGCAGAATATCTAATTCAGCCACTGCTAATCAAGTTACTAACCACTGCTTGAAGAAGCAGCCTTGCCGAGCCACTCCTTGTGGTTTCTTGCTTCGTGTAAGAGAGGGTTTTGTCTTGTTACCTCACGATAAAATATGCTCTTAAAAGTTTCAGTAAATAATAATGTTTTGTTCTTGGAAAAATTACAGAGACAGCTGAGGTTTTCCTTATTACCTGTGGGAATCCATTAGTCCTTTAGAAGCTTTACAAGGGATTGTAAGAAGAGCCAGTGAGCAGAGAAGTCTGAACTCATCTTTTTCACAAAGTAACTTGCACATCAAGTTCTATTTCTATTTCTCTTAAGGCTTGATCTTTCATATCCACCTGAACTGTCTCAAAATCAAACCCAAGGAGAAAATTAATGCAAATATTAGAGATTTGATCTGTATTGTGCAGGGTGGAATATACCTCCTGCTAATCCTAAAGGAAAAAGAATGGTTTATTAAAAGTCAACACCACATGAAAGTTTAAAAAATGTTTACTGTGGACTAGCTTAGCAATGGGACTTCACAACAGGAGGTAAAGCTGAACAGGGCAGCTGTATAGCAACAGCAGACATTGCTATCCATTTTGTCTCAGTTTTTAATGACTTACAATGCAAGGTTGTTATGTTACTGGAATTTTTAAAGCATTTCTCTTTTGGGCCACTGTGTATACTGAAATGGAAATCTGAAACACATTTTTAAATAAACGGATATATGGGTATGGCAAATTTTTTGGTACCCATTTTTTTGCTGTGGTAAAGCAAAAAATTAATAGTTTCAAATTCTGATGGACTAAAAGGTCTCTTTTGCATTGATGCCTGCATATTACAGTTATGTGTATTCAAGACAAAAATCTTTATTTTGCTCATCAGAATTATTACAGAACCAAATTATCACCTTGTTTCTTGCAGGCCACAATTTCAGAGAAAAGCTTCTTGTCTAATGGCTAAGAAATGTTTAAATTAGATATGAAATCTTCCTATGTAAAACTGGAACATAAAATTTCTTTATGAAAGTAATATAGTTTGCATAAATCAAATTTAAGTTTGCATAAATCAAATTTAAGTTTAGACACACAGAAATAAAGGCATTTTCAGAACACCCACAGACAATATTTAGGTTAACATATTAAAATGTGTTTGGTTGTAGCAATAGTAAATTTAAATTGTTCCTGGAGCAGCAGCAGCAACAGCAGCAGCAGATGCTTTCATCCCGAGGAGAAACAAAAACTGATGTTCAAATAGTGATCAAGGTAATTCTCAGGAATATACAAACCTGTTTGAGCACCTGCATAAACCTGTGTAAGGTTCAATTCAATTATAGTTTCTTTTAGAATTAGGGGCAAGGTTTTGTGCTTGCATTGCTAACTGCACTTAATAGTCATGCAAAATAACTTGAAAATTAGATTACTTGGAAAAACTCCTTGACATTGTACAGCCTGGGCACAGTTTTGCCTGTGGGGTGTGCAACTCCTAATGAGGCCAGCCAAAAATATGTAGTCTCACTCCAGATCAAGACTGAGTCTTACAGTGCCTAGTGGTAAATGGTGTCTTTTTCTGCACGGGTAAGAAAAAGCAGAAAAGCACAGGAACTCTTCCTAGGTAACACCTATCCAGAACAGCTGAGTGCAGTCTCTATAATGAAAAGCCAAAGAACTTTAAATTCTGACCGTTTGAAAATACACTCCTCTGAAGGGTAGGGAGTAACCACAGTTCCCTCTGATAGTCCAGCTTTAAAATGTTACAGTTTCCTTTAACTCCGGCAATTCCTGAGAGGGGATGTAGCAGTCATCACCCTGAGTTGGACAGCAGTGCCTGTCATTTCGCAGCTGAATGAAAGATGAGGGATTTGAACCCTTCCTGCTCTATGCCCTGGCCCTCCCAAGTCTCACAACAGTCCTGTCTGCCTGTGAAAACCGAGACATAGGCAGATAATGAGAAAGGAAATTGTCCATTTTCCACCTTCAGGTCTAGGGGTTTTAGCTTTCCTGATACAAAACTACATGGATGGGTTAAGATAAATTTAAGGTAAATTCAGTTACTAATAGCTGATACTCCAGTGCTCCCAAAGCTCATTTAAAGAGTTAAGCATTTCTTCCCTACAGTGTGTTACGATGCCTGAGCATTCAGCAGAAACAATTTCTCATCCATTTATAGAATGTTATTGACTTTACTTTTATTTATTCTTCAATAGTTCTTTAATTGTGCTTTTCATTTGCAAAGGTAGACTGCAAGAGAGAAGGAACAGAACATTAGATAATCTTCCAGAGACCTCTAATTTGGCAAATCAATGACCAGCATGTATTTTTAGATGTATGGTTTTAAGTATGCAGGACTGAAAATGTGGACCTATGATTTATGGCTCTCTCAGAAGAGGCATATCTGAAATTAGGGTAAATAATGTCCTGGAAGAAATGTGAAATACTTTGTGAAAGGACCTAAATTCAGCCAAAGCCTTGAGACTAACGTGTCTGCTATTTTTCTTAAGGAGAATATGTCAAAAGGAGCACAAGATAGAAAAGCTTTCTGAGCACGGCAAGTTTCTGATCAATTGGCAGATCAAAATAAAATGCTTTGGGAACACATACATCCCTCACAGCCAGTGTGACCTTGTGAGTTGCTCCAACTTGCTCCAAATCTCTGTCCAGCAAATCCCAGTGGCATTGGGTGTTGAAGGAAATAACATCCCCACAGCGTCCATAGGAAGCATCTGTCTTTTCTATGCCTTGGAATCGTGACTCTGAGTGTTCTCCACTCCCATCTACAGTTTCCTTTCCATGCTTCTCTTGCTTCTTCCTACCCAGCAACCTAGATGTTCATACATACACACTCTGGCAAACCATAATTCATTCAGCTCTGGAGGAATTATGCTGTATATAAACCCAAAAATAGTGATTGCTTCCTCTGGAGAGAAGATTCCTAATAATGGCTCCTGATCATTACACATATGATTGGCTAGATGAATAAAGACATCCATAGGCATCATTGTATATTTAAATTTTCTTTAATTCAGTAATTTCATAGCTCAGTAATGATGCCACTGAGTTAAAATAAGCCAACTGTTCTGTTTTATTTAATCCTCTAAAGCTTTTACTTGCATGTGGCAGTGAGATGTTTCTTTTCAGAAAGCCTAAAGAATATTGTGCAATGATTGTGTGCATACAGGGTGTGATAGAGCAAAATTCCATCTTAATTAAGTGATAATTATTGTTTCAGAAGTTTCTGAAGGCAAAAAATAGTAACAAGCACTCACAGTTGATAACAAATGGTTCAAATAGTTGGGAGTTGCTTTAATTTAAGAGTTCTCTGAAGGGAAGAGAGATTTTAAAGCCGCTACTATGGAACAGCCTCAAACCTCAAACACTTCAAAGGAGATGGTCTTCACAACTTACAAGAGCCAGTTAACTTCTTTACATATTTCTAATATATGTGTCTGTAATTTTAGGTTCTGCATAAATTACAAAGCTTTGGCTGGATCTAAGAATGTGATTTTTCTGTTCTTGGTTTGTTTTTTTTAATTCCCATGCAGTGCTCTGCAAGCAATTTTTTTTAATACTCTAACAAATGTTGTGATATTAAAGTCTGTAGAAAATCAACTTATTTCAGTTCATTTATATATAATAATTACTTTTAGCTTCAGCTGCTTGTAACAGCCTCTTACAAAGAATAGATGGAGGAGACTTTCAGATTTAGAGATTTCATTCAGTTGTATAGATTACAGAAGCCTGGAGTCTGGACTAGAAGTCTGAAGCAAAATTTAAATGATAGTCAGATTTGTTTTTAAAATATGCTTCACTATGTGTAATGTGGGTACCCACAGCTTCTTACAAATGGCAAACTGTGGTGAGAAAAAAAAACCAGTCACTTAATTAAAAACTTAGTTTGAAGCTAGCTTAAAATAAATCAATTTTTTTCTTTTTTCTATCAGTAAAGACTCCAATTCTAATTTACTTTAGAAAGAAACCCCAACACTATAGCAACTTATGAATAAAACATATGGTCTGATCCTGCATGTCTTGTCCTGGTGAAATTGTCAGGAGTAGTTGTATGAGTCCTAATAATTTGTGGGAGTGGGCTATATATGGTAGAAAAAAAAGTCAAAACCTATTTCTGGCAGCAGAAGTGCATCATACCTTTTTTAAAAAAAACCCTCACATTTTATCAATCTTCAGATTTTCAAATTTCCATAACATGATGAGCTATTTCTGGCTTTACATTCTCAACACAAGAAAGCCACCAATCCAGGATGGACCCATTTGCTTTCTTCTTAAAACAGATTTTTTTTCTAAGTAGTAAAAGGAAAATCCATTTTAGAAAGGCATCTGTTTCTCATTAGAAACAGCACAAAACTTTCAGAAGTTTTCAAAAACAGAAATTTAATTAAAAGGAAAGAAAGAAGGTTAAAACAAAATTAACTTCTCTTAATGAAGAGGTTATATTTTTTTAATCATTTGAGTAGTCAGTTGAAAGAGAAATTGGAAAAAGGAGGAAAGGGAAGTCAAGTTATGTTTGTGTAGTCTAAAGTATCATTTTTTTGTAAGAGCAAGATGAGTTAAGTAATGATAAAAAGTGTTAATAGTAGAGCTAAGAATCCTAACCAGTGCAAACTTGAGGAGAGTGAAATTTCACAAGAAGAAAAACTAAAAAAAAAGATTGTTTCATCCAAAATTTTACTAAAATAAATGTTTTAGCACCTTTTGGACATATAAGGATAGCATGAACTCTGTTACTTCATGTAGTTTTTTACATGAGCTCTCATACAATTTTCAAGGAGTCCTAAAAAATCTAGCTTAAAAAGATATCTCTACTATCAATTATAGGAAAGATCAGTTTTATCATAACCTGGGCTTAACCAGAATTATTCTTAGCATCTGCAGACAGTTTAAAAATACACTGATCCCAAACATTTGTCATCAGGTCTAAAGCATGTTTAATCCCCTTCAATCTCTTCACAGATGAGAGCAAAGGAGAATGAGAATGTTACTTTCCATAGACACAGCACAGTTCTACACACATCTAGATGTCTACACATCTTCAGAGGTTTTGGGGTACATCCTCACACTCTTGTTCAGAGGCAAAAGTGGCTTCAGATCTAAACCAAGTTACCATGGACTAGTATCAAAGTCAAATTCATAATCACTGGAAGCTTAGTAAAGTTAAAACAGAATTTTTAAGGTAAATGATAATTTTGAGGTAGCTGAGAATTTAATCTCAGGATGCATGATAGAACTATACATTCTGAAACTTACAGTATTCTAATAAAACACCACTATATTCAAAACAACTATAAATATTTCAGATTAAATACAACCTTTTACTGCCTAAAGAAATTAAACCAGGAGGCAACAATGGTAGTCTAGGCTACATAAACAAGTTAATGTGATTTGTACTTTGGATCTGGTACAGACATGGTCCATGCCTACACTAACATCAAGCCACATCCTGGAAGCCAGCTGTTCCACTTCTGCCACTTTTGTAACTCTTTAATTCTTGAGTAAATGATGATGTAGCCCTGAGGAGCTGCTTCACAGTTTAAGAGCAGTTGATATGTTTTCATACTCACTGAATTTAAACAATTTTTCTTTTCTCATCTTAAAAAGAAAACCATGTAAATAACAATCTTTATTGTTACTGTCCACAGTTAATCCCTTTTTTCCTGGAGGCAGCTGGTTTGCATAAACCAGAAGTGTGGAAGTTGGTTGTCTCCTTGATTTCCTCCCTGTCAGGGCTGTTTCCCCCCCACTTTATTCCCAATGCCGCCGC
The DNA here is from genome assembly GCF_971803275.1 of Cyanistes caeruleus. Taxonomy (NCBI): domain Eukaryota; kingdom Metazoa; phylum Chordata; class Aves; order Passeriformes; family Paridae; genus Cyanistes; species Cyanistes caeruleus. The sequence goes on from NC_141701.1 coordinate 41,653,828, forward strand.
TAATTATTTTATAGGCAAGCAAGCCATTAATTTCCAGCAGCAACCTGTGAATTTTTAAAAAGGTTTATATTTCTTTTGTCTCATTAAATAAATTAAATTCTTTTGTTGCACATTTTAATTGAACTAACTTCTCTTCCTGGTCTTGAAATCTTACAAATATGTCAATATTGTTGTCTTATTTTTTTCCTCTAATTTACCATTTATCGAAATAGGAACTATTATCCCATATTTATTTTTCTTTTTCAATTAACAGCCTTTCTACCTATCAAGTCTTTCAAGACACACTGTCCTTTTAGCTCTCTTTTCTTAGTCAAACTTGTAGAAACATATCTATTAAAAAATTGAAGAAACATTTTACCGCATGGGTATGCAGAATATTTATCACTAATCTTGAAAATATGATCTCTCCGAATACTCAAACTATGCCCATAGGATTTTGGTTGAAAGTAAGTTCAAAGCATAAAAATAGTTTCCTCTTGCTTTATAATTGTATTTATAATATGAATGCCCAGTGCACACTTAATTCCTTGAGAGGTTTGGGACTTCCCCAGTCAGTCACGTGCATAAGTGAGATAATAAATCATCTTGAGGCAATAGACAGATCTGAAAACCGAGTGACCCATCTTTATTAAATATTCAATTGATGTTTGCAGCAGCTCTGCAGCTGGTAGTTTTGAATGGCTGCATCTATTGCCCCACAGCACCTTGTCCTGTGTCTGGTCCAACTTGTTCTCCTAGATGTGCCAATTAACATCCATGGTGGAGTGTCCCAAAGTGTCACTACTGCAGAAGTGTCCGACTGTGCACAGATAAAACATTTGTAAGAGTCAACAGAAGCTGCTCCAGCAGCAATGGTCACAGTCCTTAAGAGGTGCTTTGTGTGTAGTTAGGATGCATCCATAGCAAGGAGGTGCACATGCACTGGTGATGCTTTAAGTTTTAGCTTTCATTTTTTTCCAGATTCTGTACTGCCCTTGAGTGTGACTCCGAACTTCATATAAAGTGTTAGCAAGTTCTCTTCACAGTTTAATTAGACAAAACAATCCTTTTCCAGTCTGAAGGACACCAAGGACACCGTTACAGCTTCAGGCTCAAAAAAATACAAACAACAGTGAATTGAGGAGAACAGTCTGGGAGGATGGGACTTCATTACCTGAAGCTGTAATTGGACAATTAACTCCAAAACATAAATGGACAAAAACTTGTAAAAGTGTGAAAACTCAGGTGTCCATCTTGGGTAGAGTCATAGCTAGGCTCTTGTACTTCCCAAGGTGTATCCTTTGAAGGGCTTTTTAATAATTACCTACTTTATTCCTTTATTCCTTTTACAGTCCAGCCTCTTCAGGTATCACCAGGAGGGTCTCATAGCATCGTGGTCAGCTGACTTCTAAGAACAGAATAAAATGTTCATTTGAGGAGTCACTCCAGATTCAGCTGAATGCTGAGTGCACTGTGAGGATCTCCTTGACTGAACTGCCTATCACCACTGGACAGACATCAGTCATTCTGATTTAGAGATCTGGTTTTCCATGCAAGTGTTACCCTGTTCCAAGATTCCAATAAATTATTATTTTTTTATTTAAAAAAATACTTTTTCCAAATGTCTGTGCAACAAGGCCAGATTTGGATGACAATACAGTATAGAAATAAATAAAATTTCATTTCCTACTTTTACCAGGTGTTTTTTTTCAGTTCTATTGCCTCCTAATGACAGATTTCTCTGCCAGGAGGGAGTTTTCTCCCTTGTTCCAGTGAATCTTTTTAATTCCTCTTGCAGGTAAGGTTTCATGGAAGGCAACATTTTCAGGCTGCAGCAGAACATGCATGGGGTATGGAAATTACAGTTAATTACAGTCAATTCTTAACTGTTTTGTGATGGATTTTCCCTTCTGAAGGTTTTATCACTAGACTCCTAAGACTGTTAATTCTCATTAAACAGGATGAGCTGATCCTCATGAGCCATAGCAACATGAACTCCTGGTTTCAGTGTGTCAAGACAGTGCAGAATTGCTTCAAATGCAGTTGCTCCACACATTTGCCCTGTAGAAGAGCAAGATCTTCCCTCATCAATTTAACTGAGAGATGACATAAACATAAACAGACACGGATTTGTAACACTGATTAGCTTTCTTCCTTGGACAGGTGAAGTGCTCACTCCCGTGTCATGTCTGTGTCCCCACCACACAATTCCCCTTTCTCTCTTGAGGTCAGGCTGGACCATTACCTCTTCAGAGAGTTAGTGTGGACACTGCTTTTTACTAACTGTTCTAAACCCTTCTCTGAGGCTTCCAAGATACTCTGTGGCTCTTGTTTCCCAAGTCTCAACATCAGCAGCACTCAGTTAGTACTTCTTAAATTTAACTGCTAGAGCATATGGTAACCTGCCTGTTTCAGGCCTCCTTAGGTAAGCTGCTCCACCAGTTTTCCTTTGTTTGGTGACTAGTGAGAATAATACTTTTCTCAGGGGAAAAAGGGTACATGGCAAGAAAACTACTTACTCTTCTTTTGGTTGTAAATTAGAAAAGGAGAAATGCTGCCAGGGAAAATGAAGGTATCAATGCTTAGTGCTCAGGGCTTCCTTGTCCTTGGAAAAAAGTCTCAAATGATTTCTCAGACGATTTGGCTCACTGTTGCTCCAAGTTCTCTTGATGACATGTCCCATTTTTAACAAAAAGGTGGTCATTTTCTCTCCAAACATTTTGCCTTTTATATTTCTTATTTAATGAGGGCTCACAGGTATGTAATATATTTTCAAGATTACTCTTCTCCTTTTGGGGTAGCTGTGAAGTCCATATCTACTTTAAAGAGTTTTCTGAAAAAGCTGCCTACAATTTTCTAACTTTTTATGACAACTGTTTCTTGCAAATATCAAATGAATAGAGATTGCTTAATCCTTCTCCATTTGCTTTGTTACACTGACATGGCATTTTAGTTTACTTGAAACTGTTCCACTTAGTTTCTTGTGCTGTCATCTGATGATCACCCACAACCACTGAGGTCCAGAGAAGACTGTTGTCTTAAAGGCCCCTTAAAACAAAAAACAAAGTCTTCTTTGTTTAACATGAATCTATGGCCTGACACACTACCACTCATGCAAGTCTGGTAAAATGCATTTCCCTAAGAATGCTTTATCTTAAAAAACATTCATTTCCAAATTATTCTTGCTTTATCTCCACCATCAGTTCTTTGCACTACACCTTGCAGGAGAGACGTGTCTCACTCAGCACAACTTTGGGCAAAACACAGTGGAACCAACAGTAAGGGTATCATATTCCCTCTGCTTATGTAAAAATACAGTGGGAGTAAACCCCATGGTACCACTTCTAGAGAGTACTACAATGCTGTTGTGATATAAGATATTTAATCTAACAGCTTAGAATCAGATGAAGCTGGAAGTTGGATACAAACTGAATATAAAAAGAGGTTTCTGTCCTGTTGCAAGTGATTTGAAATTGTCAAAAGTGAAGAAATACAGGAGTCACTTTGTGATCATGTGTGAGCTGAACTGACTTTTAAGAAAAGGGAGAACATTTTGCTTTTCTTGTGCTAATAATTCATGACTACAGCTTTCTCCTTCAGATGTGCCTTGACTAATCTAATGTTTTATTCTTCACATTTTTCAGAAATGTGATGTATTGTTGTTTGGTTTTCATTTTATACCTTAAAAAGTGACTTTTACAAAATCGACTATTGAATTCTAAAGACACTTGCATGTTAATTTCATGCAACTATGTGTGGTTAGTATGCTGAAAAAAGTCTGGGGTAAAATTATCTCCCATCAAATGCAAAGGACTCTTCTGTCTCAAAAGTAATTTGATTTGCATCAAGAGTTCTCACCTAAACTCTGAGGAAAACTCAGAATTAGTTCTCACCTAAACTCTGTTCATGGGCTCTTGGTTGAGATTTCAGTGAGAGCAGATTTCACTCCTATGTCTTCACATAACTTAAGAAAGTGTAGGTGCAAAAATTATCTGCCATAAATCCTGGTATAAAGTTGGTTGGTATAAAGATCCCAGGAAAAAAAACCAAAACAACAACACGGAAATTCTAGAAAAACTGTGAAATAATGCTTGAAACCAGAACCATGGACATCAGGTACATTGCTTATTTAGCCATGATTCCTATGCCCATGGACCATGGCTGGGTTCAGTGGTTTTAGGCTGGAATTCCGAAGTTTGGCATGCAGATCATACTAATTTAAAAGAATGAGTCCATAAATAATTAGGAAATATGGACTAAGTTAGACATTTGTGTATATATTTTTGTCTGTTAAAGAGCAATTAGAAATAGAATTGATTTATATTATCAATGATAAATGATTTTTAAACCATGTACTGAGGGGAAATGTGAGTAAATTGGACAGCTATCATCTCATCTGGGAAAATTTAGATGGCTGTCTGAAAATCACATTATTCAGATCATCAAGACAAATGAGGGCATGACATTACTAGAAGTAATCTTTGCATCTTCTGCAAAGGTTATAAAACATTTTTTGTCTTTGAAAAGCTACGTGGCATTTTCCACAGAAACAATACAGACATAAGCAATTAAAACAAAATCATTCCAATTATCTTTTTCTCTAGGCATTTCAGAAACGTACTTTCTTCTTACTATCTATGCTGTCTGACTCCTTGCCTTGAGGAGTAAGCAGCAATTGCATTTTGCATAGCTCTGAGCACATAACTGGTACCTAGTGTATAGTAGAAAAAGTGAATGAGTGACCATAATCAGCTGCTGATAGAACAATTTTTGTCTGCCTATCTACTAAAATCATGTCTGGGTACCAATATCACACATATCTACTTTTCTCTCCTCTGGTCTAGGCTGAAGAAGTAATCTGTAATTGAGCTGCACAGAAAAAATAGCAAACAACGTCCTTTTTTCTAGGGCAAAATGTGCTTTAGAATCCTCTTAGGGTGGGAGATGGCTTGGCAATGGGAAGTTTTTTAAATTAGTTGCTGTTCTCACTTCCATTTATAACACCTGCAGTATTTGAAACTGGCATGTTGGCTCCACAGTGATGTATTTTCATAAAAATTGGTCATCCCTGCAGCTTTTGTTAGCACACACACTCAGAAATCCATGTATGGAATTACAAGGGCTCAATAAACAAAATGCCCACTTCCACACTGCATTAATTCTAAAAGGAAAAGGAGAAGGCCTATACAAAAAAAAATGACAGTAATGATACACCACTAAAAATAAATACACATGAGTACACTCTGTCAAATAGTGAATCCCAGGGACTGCTATTCTATGTATTCATTTTACCTCTTGATTCTTTTTCCAATATGGAACACTGTTTAAATCCATCAGAAGAAACTCTTAGATCCTAGACTCACAAATAAATGCTAATCCCACTATAAAAGACTTCTAGCAAAATTCACCAATTTTGCAAGTTGATTGATTTTTATTTTTGCTGAATTCTTCTAAATATGAGAACTGTAGAAGCAGGAAGGGAATATCTGTCAAATTATATACTCAAGAATAAACATATCTTTAAGAAAAAAAAATGTGATGTTCAAAACCTGCTTTAAATGCATAATTGCACCAAGATGATTTGTCTTTCCTGAAATATGTCTTGTTACAGGGACAGCTTCTTCAAGTGGCCTAGAAGTGAGGTCTCTAAGAGAGTTATTACTATAACCATAATCACTATTTTAGTAGAAATAAGATTAAATCTTGAGGAAAGAAAACAAGCTTTAGACACAGGTTATTACCATCAGGTAAGAGAACAAGAAAACATCTTTGGCCAACAGAGCTGATGTTAATTACTCTGACACAGATAGCAGTTTTCCAGATTATGATCTTATGACTCAAGATTATTGCTACTTCTGGAGGTAGCAGTGCAGATTTTACTACAATGTTTGATGTATGTCTTAGCAATCATGTATAATACTGGCAACATCTTTGGACTCACTGATTAATTTGATTTACTGAGGGGTCATTTAACATTGTTGATGGATCCCTCAGCCACAAAGGATTAGATAGATATGAAAGGAAGATGACATATGCATAGGCCTGCTTAATCAATTATTAAAACCTAAAGCAATATGCCTCTGGTAGAAGAGGAGCCTAAGCTGAGTCTGGATTCATGATTTTGAAACCAGCAGATATTTGAGGACCATAATGCAGGCTAGGAAAAAACCCACACAGTTGTTTTGTTATACCACCTTGTCAGTAAAAGAGAAGATAAATTTTGTATATTTTCGTCTGGTTTAGTAGAAGTTGGGAAAGTTGTCATTAACTGTGATGCCTAAAAGATAAACCACATGGGAAATAGTACAATGTAAAACTTTGTGTCCGTCTGAAACTCAGCTCCAATTAAATAATATTTTAATGCTTGCATAAGCATTATAATGAATATAAAATTACTGGGTTTAGTACTACTGTTATATTTCAAAAAATAAAAATAATTTTAAAATATACAATATATGATAATTTATAAATGTAAGTTTATGTGTACACACAAAAAAGTGCATGAAAGTGCTTTGTTTCAAAAATATAGCAATCTGCTACGAAAAAGAAATGGAAATGCTGAACGTTGTATTGATGAGTTTAGGGGGAAGGGCTGTTTTGAGAGCAATCTAAAGAGATGTTACAGGGCTGTAGTTCAATAAATACAATCTAAGGAGTTTTATGGAGTATTGTGTTGGTTTTGACTGAGGTAGAGTTAACATTTTCCCAGTGGGGCTTTGTTTTAGGTTTGTGCTGAACACAGGGTTGATAATACAGAGATGTGCTCCTTATTGCTGAGCAGGGCTTGTACAGAGCCAAAGCCTTCTCTGCTTTTCGTGCTGCCAGGCTGGTGAGGAAAGTGGGTGTGCATGGGAAGTGGGGAAAAGACAGAGAGGACAAGTGACCCAAACCTACCAAAGGGATATTCCAGACCATATGACATCATGCCCAGTGTATATAACATGGGGGAAGAACAAGGAAGGATGTTTGGAGTGAAGGCTTTTGCCTTCTCAAGCCACCGTTACAAGAGATGGAGCCCTGCTCCCCTGGAGATGGCTGAACACCTGCCTGCCCATGGGAAGCAGTGTTAATTCCTTGTACCACTTTGCTTGTGCATGGCTTTTGCTTTCTCTGTTCAACTGCCTTTATCTCAATCCATGAGTTTTCTACATTTTTACCCTTCCCATTCTCTGTCTGGGATGGGGGAGATAGCTGCATGGGGCCTGGTTGCCAGCTGGGGTTAAAACACGACAAGTACACCTGTGTACAAAACTTATAAATCATTTCCAGAAATACTGGGGTTTGCAGCTAGTAAAATATAGCATCGACACTTTATTTTATATTTGTATAGGTTTTCCAGCAACATTTTAGCTGATATTGAAAGAAAAAAGCTTTTACCTACTGATATTAGGTTTTAAATCCAACTTTTATACTCCATATGTTAGAAATCAGTGACGTTAGCTATTCCCATTCCAGCCCAGAGTCTTAACCAGCAAGAATATAACAGTTATAACATGGAAAACAATCAATTGAAAACAAACAGCCACTTGAGTTTGCAGACAACTGTTAAAAGAAGAAACCTGAAGGCAGAGTGTTTTTATCACGTCTTCTCTGTTCCTGTTTCTCCCTTCTCAAGCATTTCTGACTTTCCATATATTTAAATACTGACTGTAAGTCTGGCATTCTGTTGATATTTTTAACGTACAATTTGTGAAACAGCCCCTCACTGCCCCACAAATTGACAACATTTTGTGTCCTCATTTCGTGTTTTGTAAGAAAGCAGGAATAATTAGACAATAATAAAGGAAATCTTGGCAAGTCCCAGAAGAAAATTCTCAAAAGAGAGATTTTGCTTATGTTTTTACTGCTCAAATTGTGCCTACTCTTTGAGATGACCCAAAAACTTTGGTTCAGTAAACACTGAAAGTACAAAGAATTCTTTCTCTCCTTCACTCCCATGTGCCTTTACACACAGAAATGTAGGAGGCTCATAAAATTGAAGCACCAGGGATGAGAGCCTTTATTTAGCTGAGCCATAATAATTTAATACAAGTGTAATGCACATAAAGTGTTGACTTGCAAATGGAATAATCTAGGATCTTCAAATGCACACTTTCAATAAAACAGTAATTTAAGAACACTTTTTTTAAACTAATGCATTCAGACAATGTATGCCTTCTCTATTATCTATTCATGAAGTTGCTTCTCCCTCATACACTTGAAATAAATGTTGGATTGACTTTCTAACTAATTATAGAACAGTGTTAAGCAAGTCACAGCACAGTAACTTCAGCTGTTGTGTCCTAGGTGACTTATGTAAGACTAGAGGCACTTGGATTTCTTGGAAATAAGGATCTAGGCAAGACAAACTCCTCGTCCTGTATTTGTAGTACACTCTTTCAGCAGACAAACATAAGCACTGCTCTTTCTAGGTCACTCCTCCACATCAGGGAAAAGGGAGTGAGTTTTATTAACTGAAATTTACTTTCAGCTGTACTATCTTTTCAATCCTGAAAGGACACCATAAAATTGTCCTTTGTCTCTTCATACTAAAAGAACATCCCTCTCATCAACTAAATGGATACCAAAATATTTGAAACCCTACTAAATGTCCTTACCTATATTCTTCCATACACTGAATAGCTATTCTTCAGATTGCAAGTTATATAAATAAAAATTAACTCCAGGTAATAAATTTGATTACTACTAACTAAAGCATATCAAAATAACAATACTATATATATCTGTGTTTCAGATAAAAATTCTCAGGAGCTGGAAGCTAACAACATCAATCTCTCAGCACCCATTTGCCCAAGAATTTTCAGCTTATTAGAGGTTTCAGTCCCTACATCTAAAATGTTCATCAGATACAAATAAATAAATAAATAAATAAATAAATAAAATACTCCTGACTGTTTTACTGTAAAATAATGAACACCCTCCACTGGTTCTGTGCCAAGATATTTGTCATGTTCTGTCAGGGCCCCAGATAAACCTGCAGATATTCTTTCTTATAATCTGCTGCAGCCAGTCAGGGTTTGGTTTATTCATCCTCCTTTTCTACTTTCAGCCTGCTTATTTGATGGCTCTGGTCTAATTAGAGATATCACTGTTAGTGCTCTTTAGTGATAGGAAGAGAGAATTTATTCCACATATACAATTTTCTGCAGCATTTAATGTTACTTTCTCAGAGATTAGTAAAATTCTTGCTCTCTTTGATGTTGCAGGTCAATGTTAAGTTTGGGTTATTCCTCACACTACATCTTCTAGAAGTCATTGTTATGAGCAGTCAAAATGTTTTGACATATATTTTCTGTTCTTTCACTGAAATACTGCATATATTTTAAAAATTATGTTTTCCCTGAAATTCACAACATTTTGAATTAAATACACACATGGGGTGTGTCTCAAGGAGCTTCTGCTTGGCTGCAGGCCATCACTATGTGCTCCATAAAGACTTCATCCATTTCAATGTAACATGTGCATAAAACTGCTGGGGCAGGGGTGAGGGAGGGACAGGACAGCATTGCAACAAGGGAAGCAATTTCTGAGAAGATTAGCCCATAAAAGACATCTTGAACAAAACTCCTCCAAGCCATTGCAGGAACATATCCTGTCAACACATTTCAGGGATGCTAGTTTTCAGCCTAAAAGTCAAGGTTTTATTGAGGTAAAAGATTGTGCTGCAGTCCTGCCCCCTGTTTTACAGCCACATTGGGATTCCTTTCAATCCATTTTCCTTCTTTAGAGTTGGCTCAGTATAAATGATATGAGGACCTGTTCTTTCTGAGTTTTCAATATGGATTAGATTATTTCTTGGCCACAGCAAAATACTTTTGTGTTTGGGGGAGGGGGGGATGGGGTGGGCAGGGGGATGTTAGCTTTTTTTTCCTTTAACCAGAGACAGAAATATGTCCTAAAAATAGGTTGATCCATTACAGGCTTAAAATGACTGTTGTCTGCCCTGGTTGTCCTTTCTCATTTTTCTATTTCTGTGCAGGTGCTAAAATGATGTTTGTTTTTGTATTGTTTTTTATTTTTTTAATTAGTGTAGAGAAAAATAGGGGGAGAGGACAGTGAATGAGCATTAATAACAACTTGAACTCTGTGAGTCTGAGTCATAATTATCCTTACATATAATTAGGATTTTAGGTAGGTTTGATAATGACTGTCACAGCCATCCACCTTGTGATCCTTTTTGTTGTTTTGTTTTGGTTTTTTTCACTTCAAATCCATTATCAACGAGTTTACATTTATTTATTACAAAAACCACTTTTGCTTTCTGTGTATTTTCAAATGCAGCAGATGCTTTAACATCCAAAGAGAAGTGAAGGGTCATCCATTTTCAGAATTAGTCATAAAGGCCTTATATAATTTTATAATGCCAAGCAGTTGATGCATTTCAAGATTAATATCCAATGCTATGTTGTAAAAATGCAGAATAAAAGTCAATCCTTACATGAGAGAGTTACAGCCTAAGCACATTTATCTCAGAAGGTCTGAGCTGACTGCCTTAGTTACTGGAGCTCTATTTGAGTGGTGAGAAGCTGTTTAAAAAGTGTTTATATTATAAAGGTGCCCCCTCAAGACAAAAAAATAGTTAAATTCACAGTACAGTGAGAGACACACAGAGAAACAACTTCCCCACTAAACACATTAAACAGTAACAGCAAAAAATTAATGTAGGACAATAATAATAACCAAATAGAACTAGCAGTGGAAGCAACTATTTATTTTCAAAATGCATTTCTGCTAGTCAGTCTTTTGCAGCCATGTTAGAAAGAAATACAAAGGAAGTAATACTTCATCAAGAAAAATATGTCTCTGGAAAGCACAAAATGTGAAGGAGGAATTTTTTGTTGCAGAGTTTTGTTTTGATTTATTTATTTTTTTCCTCAAATTGATATTGTATTTTGCAGGCAGGCATTTTATTGTGACAGAATGCAAAGGTATTACTACACACAACTTTCAGTTACATTCAATACTCCACTCAATCTGTTACTGACATGCAGAAGTTGTGTAGCCACTAACACACTCTGTCAGTGTGATGCTTTGGTGGTTCCAGATTTCTTCTGAACTTAAGTATATGGTGATTCAGAGCTGGAGTCATGACAACATTAAATTGACCCGCTTAAAATATGTTGGGAAAATACCTATTTAAAAAAACTTATTTCATTGTGTTTTTTACCCCTAGTATTATCCTTTCACTTCTGGACTATTATGAAACAGTGAAACATGACTTTTATAGGTTCTTAAAAAGATGTATGATATCCAAACAAGGTTTATTGTAAGAACCTTTCATAGATTCCAAAATTTTATTCAAAATGTAAAGTGACTTTTTTTTCAAGATGAAAAAGCTACTCTATATAATGTAACAATGTGTAATAATGGAATTAAAATAAAAAAATTGTACAATACATTTTATCAAAGAGAGGATTAAAGGCTATTTTAAAATTAAATATCAAAAATATGATTTCAGATTATTTCATACAAGTACTTGTGCTACACAGAACTCTTTAAACATATTTTTTGAGATATTAAGGATTTACTCATTAAATTTCATTTAAAAGTGAATTGAGTGGCAGTTCAGGATCCAAGATTTCAAGCTGGCCAACATTTTGATGCCATGTCAATACTGCAGCATCACCTTTTTCCTTCTCATTTGGCTCACATAGCAGTAGTCTGTAAACTGGAGTCCAAAACATACTCTGGGAGCCTGGCTTTTAGCTTTGACTCACAGAAGCAAAAAGCACATCTCCAGCTGCTTCCACCTATTGATCCACTTTTACAGTGCTGAAATACTTCTTGAAGTCAGTATCCAGTATCCAGTAGCTGGATATTAAACAAAATGATCCAATCTCTTCAGACAGATCCTTGAAGAGAAGGTGGAATCAGCACTTCAAAACTTTATTTAGGTTGTGCATTTCTGACTAGCACCTAATCTGCTGTTCACAGAGAAATTCAAGCTGGTACCAGGGGGAAAGATCTTTAAAGATTAAGCTGATCAGCCACAATTTTTTATTTTTTTTTTACTTTACTTTATTTTTGGGCTGTTTTACAGACTCTCCCTCTCTGACTATTTCAAAGTCAGGATGAAGTGATTTTTTTACTTTTTGCAAAAAGAGCAACAGAAAACAAAACAAAGCAAAAGGAAAGGGAAACAAAATCTGAATACCTTTCTGAAAAGCTACTTCCAGTACTGCTGGGTTTCTCCTGGACATCCAGGCTCCAGTCTGTCCTGGAGATAATCCCTGTAGGGTGGCTGACATCAAGCTGTGCCTTGGTTCTTCTCTACAAACTGACAAAACAGTTTTATCTTGCACCCAGTGCTGTTACCTTAACTAAACAAGTAAAGTGAGATTATGTCTTCTGTATCACAGGTATAAATGAAAATTAATTTTGTTGATATCAAAGATGGTTGAGTTTGAAGGAGACACAGTGGTTGACATAGCTAAGAAAAGCAACTTTTTTGAGTGTACAGGTCCTTTTGTATTCCTTTTATGATCTGTTCTAACATTATATCTCTGTCTAGGTCATGTTCTGTCATTTTGACTACAAGCATTTTTATAATTTTATTTTGGAGAAAAAGTCAATAGAATGTCTCTGAATATACCATCAAGTATTGTAAGTGGGAGCTGAATCTTCTCTTTTGTCATATGGCTGGGAAACAGCAATTTCTTTCTCTACAGTTTCTGAGAGGGATGGAAGTGGAAAAAAAAAAGCAAAAAACATGCTTTTCCCCAACTTCCTCCCAAAACACAGATCTGATTCTTTTCCTTAATAGTAATAGCTTCTTTCTATTACAAAAAACTACCTTCCAGTGATTACAAAAAGTGAGTTTCTTTTTGTAATCTGCAACTGCCAGAACAGCTTAAAATGGCATATGACAGACTGCATGACAAAAGAAATCTGACAGAATCCCTCCATCAATGGAGTCAGCCAGGGCAATGAACATGGTCATGGTCAAAATTTTCAGTCACCAGCTGTATGTGCAATAAACCGAGAAATGATTTGCAAACAATATTAATCGTGGAAGAAATATCTGAGTAAACACTGCTTGGGTTTTCCTTCATAGAAGAGTTGAGAAGTGACAATAACAGAGAGTCTGCTTTCAAGAAGAAATAATGAACTATTATTTAAGAGCATGAAAAAGAATGAAGAGGGATTTGCAATTATTTTCAAGTATCAGAATGCTGTAATACCACAAAGAGAGTAATCCTAAGAAAAAAATTACAAGGATATTACTTACTCCTAAGAACTCAAAATTAGTTTGATTTGCTGTTAGATTTGCTCTTCATTCTTATACTGAAAATCTGTTGTATTTACCTCAGTCCATTTATCATTCTTGCTTCTGCAGAAAAAGTTTACAAAAAAAAAAAAAAAAAATCCCATTTCACTGCAATAGCTACAGTCTTTAGAGTTAATCCTTGTGATTGTCCATCCACAATATGCAGTATTGCTTACCTCACATACAGGCAAGGAAACTCAAGAAAAGAAATGTAACTTTACAGTATTTCTTCCAAATAACAACTGGGGAAAAAAAATCCTTATTATGAATTTCTCTTTCTAAATATGTAGAACAGGAAGATTTTGTCCTTCTTGAACCAAAAAACAAATGATACAAGAATTTTCTTCTATTTTCACTTTTAAACAGGATACTGCTAGGACCAGGATACTATTACTTAAATTTACTTTTAGGGAAGAAATGGAAGTCTGTTATTAAGCATCATAGCTATATATGTGCTTGAGGTAAAGAAAAAAAATATCTTTCTCAAGGCCAGCTCTCCAGTCTTAATTTGGCTATGATAGTTGGATCTAAGTTAGTATTTACATGCTGGCACAACTCTTGTGTCTACTACATTTTTTCCAGATGGATAACAATATATAGATTAACTCAAAATAGACCTCTACTTATAGACTTTATAACAGCAAAAAGCAAAAAAGCATTTCTTTTCTATTACAATTAATCATTGATCAAACATTCGTACCTGCCTTGCCTAGACTGGCATATGAAATCATACTATTTTCCTGTTTTCATTATTCTAAGCATCATTTAAACTATACAATATAGCTTCCCCTTCCTATTTATCTCAGCTTTTCTTTAAATCAATTAAATTTTGGCTTTCCCCTCCCCTCAAAAGTGCATTGAATTGGCATTTAAATCAAGAAAACTAACATTTTCCTGTTGCTGAGATGTAAAAACTGCAGCCCTTTGTTTGCAAGCCCTTTCATGTCCCATTTACCCATGTCCTCTCAGGAGTTTGTTATAGCAACATTAGATATTAGTTAATGGAGCTGGTTCATTGCATACTTTGAAGAACTGGCACAAATCACTATGGGTTGGCAGGAGTGCTGCCCAAATGCTGAGCTGATCACAGCAGAAGAGGATTTGGCTGGCAGGAGGACACCTCTCTGGAGCAGAGATTTCTATCACACTGATGCCATTACAAAAACAAGTTGTTCATGGGGCCTAAGCAGATGAAAGTGAACATCATGCAGCCTTCCTCCCCTCACCACTCCCTGAAAAATAACTGTGTTTTGGTTTGGGGGGGTAGTGTGGGTTTTAACAGCGTATCAGCTGTTTGAGCCTGTTCTACACCCAAAATTTGGGCTCTGTAAAGGACAGAAACAGTTTAATCTCAATGAGTAATAAGGGAACTTGTGACTTCTTTTCCACGGTGTTTCTTGAAATTGGTATTTCACATGTATAATTACACTAAGGCTACAGCATCTCTTTCTTCTGTCATTTCAAACATCTTCAAAGAGAGTCACAGTCACCTTCTTGCAACTATGTTGTTGTCTTTCTCTCTTCCTTTACAACATGATCTTATAGCAAAAGGTGTTAGGGGCTTTTTCCTAGCTTGCACTCCTTTTCCAAGTCACATCAGACCTTGAAGTGACTAAAGGAAGAATGTGATGCACATACAACATAGGCTTTTCAGGGGATTTTATATTTTTCAAATACCTTGTTTTAAAAAGGAAAAATAAATACACATTAAAAAAAGAAAACCCAAACCCCACACAGCAACTCCACCCCAGCCAACATGGAACACCAGTTTGCTTTTGGAGGCCAAAAATGTCAGACAAAATATTGATTAAATCTTTATTAAGAAAAAAATCTAAGTATAAAAAAGGTCATTCTGTACACTCAGAGAACAATGAAACTATACAATAGCAGTAAAGTAAGACACAAGTCAATTTAAAGACCCTTGAAATCATGTTTTCAGAATTGTGCTCTTTTCTGCTGTCATCTGCCATGCATTTATTGCCTCCATCAAGACTGTAAACTCCCTGAAGCAGCCACTTCATACACCTTGGAGTTATGCATAACCATGACAACCATTAACCTATAACAAAAAGATGCTGGCTACATAAATGTTTGCTACTGTTAGTTCATCCAGTGATGAACAAATATCCAGCAGGTTTAGTGATAGTACATCAAAAAGTTGCATGGATACTTGTCACAAATGTTATCATCCAGCCAAATACTTGCTATTTTCCATAATCCTTGATGCATTTCAGTCATGGCCAATAGAATAAACAATCGTTACACTAATTAGCTTCATTTAGTCTTCAGCACTCCAATGTTATAGTACCTTTCAAGAGCATGCCAAAGGTACACTTGGATAACAACAAGAATGTGATTACTTTGAGTGGAATCATTTGCCAGACCTAGCCCTCATAACTAGTAAGACAGACAGCAGAATATTGATAGAATTAGTCATTTAGGAGCAAGTAGATCTTTAAGCCACAATAAAGCAGGCAGAAGAAATGTAAAATGAACTAGAAGTATCAACTGATTAAGGCTGCTCTTCCCCGTGGAAGAGGTCAGTTTCTATTAGGATTACTGGTTTCTTGTGCATCTCCTCTATTCTGTCCTCAAATACCAGCATCCATAGGTAGGAATGAAAGTGGTACATGGGTACTTGTAGAAGTTGGGATCAATGCACTCTGCTTGATCAAAGAAACCAAACTGATTACTGCTTGTTCATATAATTGGGCTTTCTAAATAAATTAAACAAAAGTTATTGACAAGCATTCTTGTAAACTTACCCCTGTAACTGGTACATAAATACTGGATAAAAGTGCCACACAGCAGTCCTACTCTGGATCATAGATCTGAATCCTGTTTACATCAGTGTGACTGCCTATAGAGCTGGTATCTTGAAGGCAACTTAACTGAATCACGCATCTTCCTCCTAAACCTATGACGTCTTGTTTTTACTGTCACTTTTCTCTAATTATTCAAGTAAGTCATCAGGATGTTTAGTCCTTGAAACTTCCATTAGAGAAACATCACAAATTATTGCAAATCTGGAAAGAACATGGTAGGCCATGGATATGTCCATTAAGCAATATCATTTTAGCTACTGACAAATATTTTGAAAATACACTTTTCCACTCTCCTAAAGGTTTTGTTTTCTTCTTGCAGCTGAACCCAGACATTAGGAAGACCCCAAGCCTCTTGGAAAAACAAGTCTGTATGTAGCATCTCAGTCAGAAAAGCCATCACGCTGTCCTTTTCAACTGTTGGTACTGCAGAAATATATATAAAAAGGTTATAAATGGAATTTTCATTGTATTTACCTCAAAGATATTTGATGTAAAATATCTGGCTAAATATTTTTGAATGCGTTCATTTCATCTTTTTAACATAAAATAAAATGGCCAAACACTATAAATGGTTGTGCAAGTTCTATGGGTAGATGATTAAATAAACATCACCATAACAGTGAAACAGTATTAGGCACTACCACCTGCATAATATGAAGCAGCATATGAGTTCATTCGTTAAAATGAAAACATGGAGAGGTTCTATAGCCTTAGACTTGATGCACAGTTGACTTAAATCATCAAAACAGCATTGCACCCCACCAGATGGCTTTAGCTGATCATGACTTGTTTACAAACACTTTTACCAAAAGGAAAGCAGAGCAAGTAAGTAATCCCCACTGTTTTAAAAACAGGACTCACCTGCTTGCTGACAGTGTTTTTCTACCAACAGTTGGTGGAGAAGGTTCACTATGGAAGAAGCTTTTTATCCACCAATATTTATCAACTAACTCTGGTAACCCTGCCAAAGGAGAAAAGCCCACAACATTAGACACTGGATGAGTGTCAGGAAAAACTGAAAAGTGTTTCAAAGAAGGGAACAATACCATGCATTGCTTTGTCCTGCTCTGTGATGTTCACAGCATCCAAACAGCAGGAAGAGCTGGAAGAAACGCTGGATTCCGAGTTCAGTCTTGCTGCTCGTGGAAAACAGAGATGCACGTAATGAAAAAAAGATGCTTTGAGAGAGTGCATTATTAATATGTCAGGAGTTTTTCAGTCATGCTGCTACCTCAGAGGAAACAATTTCACTGAGCTACAGAGTGTAACTTCTTTATTATATACACTGTTCTACTACAGTGGTTTTCATAAGAATTTTTGTATCAGTTTCTCTCTCACTCTACTTACACTTCCTTTAAAAGTATACTGAGATCTGTCTGCATAACTTTCACTGAAATCACTGACAAAATTTAAGATCATGGCCACATTGCTATCAAGACAAGCAAGTACATCCTTGAACATTCAAGTCCACAACAACCTAATTGCTCTACTTTCCCTTGTGACACAGGTAAATGCTACACTCACACTAGTGTCCATCCTGGACCTAGGAATCCCAGTACACCACATGTACTCTCAAAGCAGTGATTATTTCACACATAAAGAAATAAAAATCCAAATTGACTTTGTATTGTGTCTAAATTTGCAAAGTAAATATGAAGTAAATAGGAAGTACAGGTAGAAACTTCCTAGACTAGGACTTTTTCTAGGTCATGTTTTATAATTAAATATATTTAATTATATATGTATATCATAACCCAAATAAATAATTCTAAACAGAGTCATTAAAAAAAAGGAAGTTAAATTAATAGCTAGAAGCAGATGGTCATTAAAACTAAAGTTCTGTGATAGGAAAAACTCTCCAATAAATTAAAAGCTATTAGGCAAAGACAACTCGGCCACTTTCTCGGGAGAGGCTCGGGAGGCTCAGCCTCCCTCCTCTTGAGGCGCTCCCCAGGCAGAAGGAAAGGAAGAGGGGAAATGGAGGGCGGGGGGTGTTTGGGGACAGCACGCAGCTCCCGGCCCCGCCGAGCACTCACTCCTGTAGTACTGGTTCTTGGCCAGGAGGCAGCCGGCGGAGGGGACGGAGGCCATGGCAGCGACTCCAGGGGAATCCGGCTTTCTCCGGGGCGAGCCTGCGGGGGAAAGGATGCGCTGTGCCGGGGGGAAGGATGCGGCCGGCGCGGGGAGCGGGGCCGCTGGCCCGGCCCTGCGGCTCACCTGCGTGTCCCAGGGACAGCGGCGGTCGAGAGGCAGAAAGGGGACCCCGCTCCGCTGGCAGCCCCGGCAGGCCCCGGCCGCCCTTTATGGGCCGCGGCAGGCGGCTCCCCCCGCCCCGGGGCGGTGGCACAGGCGGGACGCGAGCGGGGCGGCGGCGGGGGAAGGAGGCCTCAGCCTCGGCCGCAGCCGCCCGGGTCGGCCCGGGACAGCCCCGCACCGGCACCCTCGGTCCTTTCTGCTGCTCTCACCCACAGCACTTCTCTGGAGTGCCTCAGGAGGGACTGGGAGCTGCTGCGTTAAACATTCTCTTCCCCATGGGGAGCGGGAAGAGCGGGGTGAAGCAGACCGGCGCCTGTTTGGGTAAAACTTTTTGTTTTACCCAAGAAACGCAGACGTGGCTATGCATATAAACTAGTTTTAGTGAAGCCAAAGGAATGATCTCCACTTTCACGGCAATGAGCAAAACCTGTGATCATGTAGGCTTGGTAAAATTAGAACAAAGTCCAAGATAGATCACAAAACTACTTTTACCTTCCCAATATAAATGCACAGCTCCTTTTCATTGTAATCATAATGCATGGCAAAATCAGTCCAACAGTGTGTCCTCACCTTTCAGAACTGTCAAAAGAAAATTGGCTATTTGGTTTGCTCCTGCTCCATAACAAAACTTTTTGTCCTTTTTTTTCCTAGCAGGAGCTGTGGATAAGAACACAGAGGTGTAGTGTGTGTGATACCATGTTACTGTCACATCTACTTGAATAGTGCATTCCGTCTCAAATGATAAGGACATAGCTCATAATAGCTCCTAGTGTATTTATAAGGCTGTAAACCACACTGCTGAGAAGCCAGCTCTAAAACAATACCCACGCAGCATTTGTAACAGGTAAGCAGAGTGTATTTTCATAGGCCTTTTTACTGATGTGCTGTCAGAGTCTTAACAACGTGGTGGTCTCTCCTGAGCAAAGATTGAAGGCTCATCACTGAGAAATCTTCATGTCTGACTCAGGAAATACTTTGCAGATGAGTTCACACCAAGCACTATCACCAGTTACCCCATACATTTTTCCTGCTGTGTAAAAAAGCACTGTAAGAGTAGTAGTACTCACTGTTGCAGCTTCTTTTTTATGGATACCTAAATGTATTAGCTTGCTAAATCTGTTAACTCGTTGTATCGGTCACCTTTTTTCCTGTCTTAGTAATCAATTAACATCTTCAGTCTTGTTCTGTTCGAGGGCAATAAACTTCTGCAACACCCCATTTGTTTTTGTCACCATAAATGTCCTCACACTGAGCCCTCTGTTGAGTTGTCAGATCCATTCTGGAAAGAGAGGAAGCTTATTCCCAAAGAGCCATAGGAAATCATCTTCTTGGGCTGTGAGGGTGGGCATTGGTAGTGATAGCACTGTGTCCTAGACAGAACTAGTAACCTTACCATTTATTGTATCTGCTTTTGTATTTCAGCTTTAAAATCCTGGTTTAATATACTCATTGGTTTGTCAAGTACCTTATCAGAAAAGCTGTTTAGGCTCTGACATGCCCATGTTATAGGCTTTGTATTCGACAAGAAAACAGACATAAGTATCTCTCTTGCAAACCTCACAAACATCTGTCCATTTCAGAGCCGTGCCAAAGTACTCAGGAGCTGGGGAACACCAGGTCTATAAAATTTTCAATTGCTTCACTGCTGCATGTGTATAATTTGGCTTTATCATTTTGCATACATGGTCATTTACCACTTTTGTTTTGGAGCCCTGTTTAATGCACTGGAATAGGTAGGGCTTATTTAATGAGAAATTGTCCACTATTTCTCTCAATCTGTTATTATGTCCTATCTATTGTATTTTCTTCTAGTAAGAATACAGAATCCTCTGAATATAGAACTGCAGGTTTCTCCAGTGTTTTTTCTTGCATGGTCATTCTGGCAGACTGTTTCTAAAATACTGGCACAATTTTTTAAAGTACTGCTACAAAACCAAGGCATGCTATTATCTTCAGCTAACAAGAGGGAATTCTGAGATCCAAAGGAGCTAAGATAAAATTATCCACAAATCTTGCATGTCTCATGTGAAAACAGTTTAGGACTTATTTTTTTTATAACTACTTCATGCCATACTTCATTTACCCCTTTACACCTGTCCTTTACTTGAGATCCAGGTTTAAGTACTCAGTGCATTGATAAATCAGTTTCTCAATCAGACATTGAAAAACTTGCTTAGTGGCCACCTATGATTGAGTAACTCACAAAGCATCAATTACAAACTCATGGGCAAGGTTACAATTTAGCTTCCAAGACAGCATTCAATTGCCTTAACCACTGACCCGTTCTTTTCTCCCTGGAAGCCTTGGCTGCAGCACTACTCAAATTCTGTCGTGAATATGGAAGTAGTCGTATTAAATACATGCTGTAGCCTCTTGAATATAACAAACTCAGTTCATCTCCATGCTCTATGCAAAAAGAGGCAAGGGTCCTATGAAATAAATAGTACACAGTCACCAATTCTTTAAAAACACCTTTACAAAATGTACATTTCCAGCCCTTTGAATGACTGTGACCTTAACAACAATGTTAATATAGCATTTGTGTATGCTTAACTATTAAATAGACACAGTACTGATGCATAACTATTAAATAGACACAGTACTGAATTATTTGTGATCCCATGAAACATGGATACTTATCAGAAAGTAACTTGAAATTAAAAATTATATCAATATGACTGATTAAATGGATAAATCTCCCACCTTACCATGCCAGGATTACCTGATATAACCCTTTATTGGACATTAAAAGCAAAATGTCACTGTCACAAAAAGAAAAACAAACAGTCTATATTGAGTTACTCTTTGACGCTGACCTGTTAATTATTCACTAAACAAAGTTTACCTTACCTTAATAGACTTAGCTACTCTTTCCATTCTTGGAACAACTGTGAGCCAGGTGCCAATCTTTCTGGGGACTTGTTTTGGATATTTTCTTCCACACACTTTTATGACATTTTTTTTACTTTTCCTTGCCACTTAAGTTTCTGTAAGAGTAGTGTGGCATTAGAAGTTCTACAGCTTTGCTTCAGGGCTGTGTCCTTTGTATGATTATATGGCTACTCTGACAATGTTTAGAGAGATAGGAACAATTTGAGTGAAAGCATCTTTCCAAATGCATATGCAGAAAGGTACAGTTTTGGCACATGAGGGTTGAGTAGTCTCTCCCCACAAGCCTCTGGAAATGCAGATTTTGCACCTTTTCATAAATCACAGAATCCCAGAATAATCTGAGTTTAAAGGCACCCGGAAGGATCATTGAGTTCAGCTCTTAAGCGAATGACACATGAAGTGATTGAGCTCACAACCTTGGCATTATTAGCACCATGCTTTAACCAACTGAGCTAATTTCAAAATTAGTCTTATTACTCATCCACAACTAACATTTAGTTTCAATTTTTTTCCAGAAAGTATAAATCACTCTTTATTTAAGGGAAGTGTGTATTAGTTTGACCATATGTCTTCCCATGAGAAGACCAAACTTCCCTGAGTAGTATTTTGTAATGGATGTATTAACATTTTTAGAGAACTTTCAGAAATGTTTCCTTCATAGAACTGTTAGTAACTCTAATTATTCACTATTTAACTCAAAAAATTGTTTTGCATACCTATACTGTCAAATTTTGGAGGGAGTTTATAAAAGGTTTGCCTTAAAGAAATTTTACTATGTGAAACTTTACTACGTGAAGTAAAAAAACTTTGCCATGCAAAAATTACTTATCAAAACCTGTTTAGTTTGTTAGCTGCTTCCAAGCAGTGCCATCACTTACTTTTTTTATTCATTTCACTCTTCAGATATTCCTCCAAGTCAAACAGCTCAGCAGGAATACAGGGCTCATCTATCAAAACCAAGAGGAGCTAAGGTATTGATGAAGAATTAAATGGCAGAGTGAGAGTTGGCAGGGGAATGGAAATTCATACTGTATGTAGCCTTCAAAAGATACATAGGGCCTTAGAGCTGCTGGCTTCTGAGCACAGAAGGGACAAGAAACAATTTTTTTCACCACTGAAAATCATCAGCTCTGTGGAAATGACCACTCCCAGTAATGAAGTGATTGTTTACTGGGAGCCCCGGCACTTTCTTCCATTGTTTTTTATCTTTAATCTTTACTACAAATGTGATTATAAACTAGGGAAAAAACAAAACAAAACAACACATTTAATGAAAAGAAAAAAAATTATTTTTCTTGACCGTTTAAATTACTGGATGAGATAACACTGAAAGCAAAGGGTAACTACTGATTTCTAGAGTGCATGGAGCATACTTCTGAATAATGCTGGAACTTTGCTGGAAACATCAAAAAACAGCAAAAGCAGGGAAAATACATACTTTTACCTACAAACTGACTGGCAAAAACACTGAAGACCACTGCATTTCTAAATCGTTAGCACATCTTTGTGCATTTACTGTTAAGTGCCAGTTTTCAAAGGCTGAAAGTTACAAATTTCTCTTTATTAAGTCCAATTCATGTCCTATGCAGCACTACACTCACATGAAAACAAAGACATTTTAACATTTGTCATTTTAGGTTTATCTTAGCACATAATTGAAACCCATTTTTCTTTGGATCCATATGCAACAAGCTGCACAAACTTCTTTCAGCAAGCTGCATCTCTTAAATCTTTCTCAGAAGGCATATGAATACTTGGACTTTCTGTTACTTTTGTTTCTCAAGTATTCAGAAGAAGAGGACTTAAGCTTCCAGTATCACCAAATACAGGGATTATAAACTGGATTGATACAAAATAGAATACATAATTGATTGGAATTCAGCTGAAAAAAGCAAAATTGAAACATAGCCATGTTTATATACCTTTTTAATATGTCCCTGGAAATGTATTGATCTATAGAGATGAGAAAAGTTGGCTTGTTATTCAATTTCACATCCACTACAGAGATGCAGAGCCAAATTGCATATTTTAATATTTTTGTCTATTTTGGTTGAAACAACATTTTTTTGAAAAGCATCCACTTTTTCAAATTGCTGTAAAGAATACTGTGCATTTTGACATACACACACAAACTCTTTTCTCTTTCACTTCTGTACCTACTCTCTCTCTGTCCTTGCAGGTAGAATGGACCCAGGCTCACCAGTTTGAACACAGCCTAATAGCTCTGCAAAGGCATCCTAGAAGGTTGTAGTAGCCCATCATGCCTCACTGTGCATAGACACTCTTCCTCACATAGCACCGAGACATGCTGGCATCCTCATTTCTTGGCTAGTTGTTCTGTCACCAGGCCAGATGCTCAGAATGGAGCAGCATGAGGTGCAAAAGGAATCAGGGAACTTGTGAATAAGAAGAACATACTCATAATTTTGCAGCTGGAAAATTTCCCATTAACCTAGCAACAGAGCTGGCCCAGGACATCACAGAACAGACCTGTTCCAAAATTAAGAAGCCAAAGTGTACTTGTACAGCTGTGTTAGAGCAAAGTGTATGTCCTGAAGGTGTGGTGGACTTACATGGTGAAGTTATGACAGCAGCACCTGAAGAAACATGAAAGCCTTAATTCACTGACTAATCCCTCCAGCCTGCAGAGGCTGGCTGTGCAGGACTTATCACACAAGGACATCAGGTCGGATCCTCAGTTCATTATACTTGTTGTTTCCTTCTCTCAAAATTTAACCTGTTGACCTCAGAAGTGCACTCACCCTTTTGCAGGGACTCTGCCATTTTTTGTAGACTCCCACACAATTTCGTCTGAAATCGTAGTTTAAATATGCTTAGTACCATTCTTTGGCCCTGAAGATAACTGATATAAAATGGCCAACAGCCACACTGTTTTATACTGCAAAATAAGATGTTTACAACCAAAATGGTGAAGAATTCTCTCTTGCTCGTGTTAAAACCCAAGCTACTTGGCAGTTTTTTGGGAAAAAGCCAGAGAAAGCCCTAAGCCTAAGCCATTCCAGGTTATTTCTAATATCTTAATAGTATGGACAATCATGTTCTGTCTCCTGTCAAGGTTTCCTGGCATTAATTTAGGGGTTAGTTAATTTAATGTGACATCACCAGTGCCTAGTGTAAGATCCAGAGTCCAGTAAGCTGGCAAACAAATGACTCTGCTAGGGATCCATTTGAAAACCTACCATGTTTAACATTTGGGTGTAGATGGCTAATTAGGGTCCAGTTATTGCATTTCTTTAGATCTTAATGAATCTAATGCAGTGGCTATTTCTATCTCCACAGATGCTGCTGGTGGGAAGCTTTTCTCTGAGGCTTCTGCAAAACTGCCTCCACACACACAGTGCCAAGTCTTTTAGCACAGCAAGGGCTAGAGCACAGTCCCAATCACACAGCCAGGGAGGGCCTTCTGCCTTCAATGTGCAACATAACAGCAATAAAAGAGAGGAGAACAGGCACTGCCAATCTCTGCTTCTGTGACCATTTAGGAGCCAAAAAAAAAGAGAAAAACCCTAACAAAAAAAAAACAGGAGAGAAAAGAGCCAGAAATGCAACTTCTTTGGGAGACCATTCTTCCCAGTGTCAATCCTAACTGACACCATTGCTGAGCCTCTAAGCACGGCATACTGACACTGCACTACAAGTTGCCTTATGAAAAAGGAAAGGTAGCCAAGCTGCAAACTTCACAAGGGAGAAGTTCCCAGCATCCCAGCAGAATTTGCTCCAGCTATGAACTCATCTCACTGGCAATGAAGGCATAGTTGGCAGCATTTCCTGGAGCTGAGGACAGACAATGAGGAGCTTCTTCATCTCACAAAAGTAGAAGGTGGATGCAAGTGATTGGTCCGTGTCAGGATATACTATTTACATGCCACGAGACTTGGGAATCTGAGGTCATATTCACTGCTACTGAGCCACTAGAAGTACAGGTTTGAAGCAGTATTAGTACAGTCCAAGAAACAGAAGAGGAAATGAAATGAAAGATGGCAAAGGGTCCTTTAATCCAGAGTTTCTTATTCTGTAGGATGTATTTTGCCAAGGCACTAGCAAGAAGACATAAACAAATCATCCTCACCACAGAGTGATGTCCTGTAATGAATGTGCTAGAGACACTAATTAACTGTAAATGAGACCAACACAGTTGAGATGTGTTGCTCCAATCTTCTGCCTCTTATGACACGATCTGCACTGACAGGTGTTTCTCTACTTCCTGTGATCATATCTGAATTGCTGAATCATATCAAAATTGATGAAGAATCAGAGGAATTGCCACTGATGTGCTGTTGATGGGGGCAACGTCCTCCAGGTAAATGAGAGTCTGACCACACTGGTGGTGTTGCAGGTACTTCTCCTCAGTGTGACTTGACTCAATTCTGAATACAGCTGATAGACACAAAACACCTAGTTCCTTGGCTTTCACTTTTCTTATACTTCAAATAATTCTCATACTTTCAGAAGTTTAGCCCATTTCTTTCTGACAAATGAGAACTGAGGCCTGCATGCAGCCTTGCAATTTCAGGAACACAAATATACTTGTAGTATGATTTTATTGGCTAGGCTCATAGTAGGTTTTCCTAGCAAATGCCAATATTGAAAAAAACAAACATAGACAAGGGTCAAAAGATTAGAATTGATAGTGCAGTCAAAGTTTGGTACTGTTTAATGAAGTTTTCATTAAAACTGCTTCTTATCACTAGATCTGTTGTCAAGGGTTGCGTTTATCTACTTTCTGGTTTAGCAGTGAAAAGAAAGGTAGTTTTTAATTTATCTTCATCTTACTGAAGTAGAACAATTGTAAAATAGTTTGACAAGGGTTTAGTCTCAGGTATGAGGAGTCTGATCAAACAGAATGTGCATAACCCATTTTCCTCACTCTCCTTAAGTTCATTTTTTTCCTCCCTTTTGCTTGCATTGCAGTTTACTGCAATTTTCTCAAATGAATTCAAGTCCAACATATTCTTTATACATTTTGGATGGAAAATATTTCACACTCTGTATGCAAGTTGATTTTTGGCAGAATTTTGGAATCAGCTGTAGTCAAAAGGTACAGTAAGAATCAGAGGTTATGATTACTGTTAATTCATTCCCTCCGTTCCTCCTTCTGTTTCCTATCTTGCATCTGTGACAATGCAATCTACCCCTTTTGAAGAATTTTGTTGAGAAAAGCAAA
Source organism: Cyanistes caeruleus (assembly GCF_971803275.1). Taxonomy (NCBI): domain Eukaryota; kingdom Metazoa; phylum Chordata; class Aves; order Passeriformes; family Paridae; genus Cyanistes; species Cyanistes caeruleus. The sequence continues at coordinate 41,680,232 of NC_141701.1, forward strand.
TTATAGAAGACCACATAATTAAAGGAGACCACCACAACTGCTTATAGACCAAAACTACAAAAGGCATTGTAGAACATCAAGCTTTATAATGAAACAGAGCAAGAAGGTGAAACATAATAAAACTGTAAACAAATAGTTGATGGTTAATACTTGAAAATATTCTAGAGGATATGATATAGGAAATGCATCTGTCTTTTGTGAGAGTAAAAGCTGTGAGAAGTGCTGGATTAATTTCACATGTCACTGTCAGAACAAATGCAGAGAATAGACTGTTTAAACTCAACAAAAGAATCTTGGAATATCTAGACATTTTGTTTATGCAGTCACCTCCATTTGGCTGATCTCATTTGCCTTCAATTAGACTTTCCAGCAGCTTAGAAGCTCCATATCAGTCAAGAGAGAAGAGTTTATAATTGGCTACAAGTGTTCATATTCACTCCTTTGCCTTGGAGAAAATAAACTCCTGTCAGCAATTTAAGGTGGTTATCAATCCTGCAACCACTGTCTTAGGCTGTCCTCACTTGTTAATGCAGCAGCTGCTGCTACCGTGAGAGAGAACTGCTGCCACATGATGTTTGACCAACCCACTTTAGGCCCTTTCAGGACTGCCAAACAGGTACTGGCCTGCATTTTGAGAAATAATTGTTGAAAAGAACAGTTTTCCATTATACCTACAGTTTTCTTATAAGTCACCTTTGGGAAAAAGTAGTTCTGTGTGCCTGAAAGAGCTTTGGTATTGGAGCTGGGTCATGCACAGCAAGGTTAAAGTCAGGCAAGTTGCCAGAACAAAGTCATTTTGCTCAGCATTGGCTTCAGCTCTCACACATCTGCTCTGTAATTCAGCAGCTTGGTGCTGTCAGCCTTTGGAAGGACCAGTGCCTGAACAGAATACAAGACAACTATTTCTAAATACTTCTGAGGATCTGTGTTCAAGTACTTTTTGGTATAACAGCAGGGCTCTATCCCTGAAATTTCATCTGGGTGACCCAGGGATGCCAAACATCTGAAGTTATTTTTATGAATGTTGTTGGAGAGATTCTTTCTCAAAACCCCACCCTTTTTAAAATTTTATTCCCTAAAATCTTGTAACTTACAATTTTTTTTCTCTTGTTAAACAAAATAGTCACAAATAAGTGAAGCTCAAATTCAATGGTTTAAATATTTAGGCATATTCTTTTCTGCACAATTTACAATATACAGAATTTCAGACACATGTGGACAAGATGGTTCTGCATTAATCAAAACAGGGACATAGAGCTGGGGCAGTTAGTTAGCAATGAATTAAAAGCCAAGGAGATCAAGTCCTAATCTCAAACATTCACATTTTGTACATAAGTACTGTGATTTTGTCTATATATTACTGATAGAGTTTTCTATATTTTTGTTTGTCTGAAAGTGTGATACATACAATAAGGGCATAAAATAACATCTGAACCAAACAACATTTCTGAATATAAAAGCAGTGTTTCAGATACAGTTCATTAACCTCATTCATTTTAATTGTTACCCAGTCCAAAATTATATCCTTTTCTATTACACCATAATGACTTCTTTAATTTGCCAGAAGTACAAAAAATGAGCAAAAGGAAGATCAGAAAATCTTACTGCAGAATTTCACAGTTTTCTCACAAAATATATTTGCAAAATATTGTTCTAATAGAAATTTGTATTAAGGCATGAGTGATTTTATGATTTTGAAGTTGATGGGAACTTTGATAGTTCTGAAATGGCTAGTGTTTCATAAATTGGCTTTAAAATTTAAAATTAGATTGTTCTCTCCTTTTCTTTGACTCATTTATTTAGGGTTTCTCAAATGAATTATTTAAACTCAAGCACTTAATCCACATCAACACTTTCATTTATGTCATAGCTAAGTAAGCTTAGAAATTAGGAATAAATAGTGTAGTTTGGCCCTGTCATCCTCTCACTACAAACACTGGAGCTCAAAACCAGGAGATTGAACTGGTGCAGGTGTCTGCCCAAGGAACAGGGCTCACAAAAATCACTGGGGTGGCCCTGGCAGCGCATGAGAAGCACAAGAGGGCCTGTGAAGCAGCTGTGTTACCAGTGAGTGAACACCTCTGCCTGTGGTTTCCCTGCTGTACTATTCCAGGTAGTAAACAAAATCTGGCTCACCTTGTTCTTTGCACTGGCAGCAGGTTCAGCTTGGAAGGGAGCATCTCTTGGCTGACTTAGAACTCCCAATTCCACCTTCTGTAAATTTGCATCTTGCCAAATATTTAAAGTAATTTTTGTAATTTTTGGTTTGTAAGAGGAACATTCTTAATACCTGCCTAAAATAACTCACTATTTTTTTACTTTTTTAATTATTATTTTTTACTGAATGGAAGATATGAAAACAAGCATTTGAATCTTATGAATTCTGTAATAAAGTTTGGAAATGCACCATTAGCAATGGCCTTTTACATTATGCACATATCTGAGCCACATGGAAATCTGATATTTACCTGTTCAGCTGTTTCTTTCATGGATCTGCAGTGCTGCAAGACAAGCAGGCAGAACTAACTCACATCAGTACCATTCCCTGGACCACAGTAAGGGGGCCCCGGGCTGCAGTGCCTTGTCTGTGTCTGCAGTTCCCTTAGTTTGCCACAGACACGTTTCTGCTTTGCCAAAGATGAAGTCCTCAAGGCCACAACTGCAATCATGCAAGCTCTTCTGTCTCCTTTGAAAGATGTCTCTTGCTCCTGCACAGAACTACAGGACCTGTAGGATCACTGCCTGCTGCTGCCTTACAGCATCTGCACTCTGATCACTCTATTACAGCAAGCCACAGCTTGTGACATTGCCAAAGGATGACAGAGGTGGCAAAAAGCTCCAGGTATCTCCAGATTCAAGGGCAGCAAAACCCACCTCCCTAGATGGTTTCTGGAGTCCATTCAGCTTCTGGATCTCCTTCACTGTCCTTCAAAATTGTGCCAACACCAAATGAATCTCTGTGATTTTCTGATGCACTAAAAACATGGCAGATGCACCACCAAACTCAGTTTTGCCAAGCCCTAATAGTTCTGGATGTGCATCATGAGCCTCTCCTGGTGCTAATTTCTGGACACCAAAGATTGCTTTCAGGGTTCCATCTCAGAAACTGCTCAGTGCAGGAGAGGTATCACACCTGCTTCTTTTTCCATTTTCCAAGTCTAGAAATGTATGGGTATTTTTTCTTGATAGCCATTTCTGCCCGACTCCTTGAGATCCATGGCACAGCAGTGTGGTGTGTGTTAGTAAATCTGCTGTGTCTGTGGATGTAATGAAAGTCTGCAGGCCATCACCAACTGCTATCTTTCTATCTGGTGGAAGCATGCTCAGCTGTGCTATGTAGGATGTGATGATGATATTTTTCTCTGCTCAGTGTTCCTTGGGCAAGGCCAGTGCTTAATACACTGTCGTGGGCGGAGAGCCCAAAAGCAATGCATGCACACAAGACTGAACCACATCTGCTACAGGTAGAAAATCTGAAAATGAGCGTTACATGCTCCATTATCTTTCTTTTCTTTTTCTTTGTTTTCAATTCTGCATACATATAAAAAAAAAACCCCAAAAAAACCAAAAAACAAGCCACCATACCACCAGTGTACCCATTTCAGTTCAATTGATTTAAATTTTTTTTACCAAATCTTCAGCTGTAACAGGTGACAATACCATTCCTTAAAGTTTTTTAATACATCTGGCAGGTAAGACCATGAAAGCAGTAGCTCATTATTTTATATTTATGAACCAAGCTGAGATTCTATAATATCCTGTCCTGATGTGATCTATTGTTGTACTCTTATTTCCAGCCACTTTTATCTGACTGCTGCTAGAAATTCTACCCATAGGTACTGATGCGTTGCCTTTGAATACAATGGCATATTGTTGCCTGTTCTCTCAGTTTGATTTATTTTGGGTGATAAATGAACATCTTGAGGCAGTCATCAGACTTTAATTTGACTGAACAGATCGTAACTGAAAATCACAATTTTCCTAGAGCACTGTTGAAGAGCAGCCAGTCATTTTACATTACCCATACATTGTTGGCTGTTTCTTGGTTCTCTGCAACATGCACTAGAATGCTTTTTGCAGTATTTACAGCACTATTCATATATTTTACTATCAATGTTTTATAAGCTACCAGCAGCAGGAAAAAAAAAAATTACTCACAGAGCATGTGATACTGGGAAGAACATAGAAATACAACACAGTTACATATACACATCCAAAAATATACTAAGTTGCCTCACATACTATGAAAGCTGAAAAGTCCTTTACAGCTGCATATTATAACTTTTTTACTTTTTTTTTCTTCCAGAAAGCCTCTGAAGAGCCTCAGATTTGAGAAAGGCTATACTTTCCCTTTCAAGTCTGTTTTAACACAGCTGTCTGTAGGTCTTGTTCTGCTGTTACACTGATGTAAAGCTGTTGCCAACAAAGGATTCATTTCTGATTTATAAGACTGGAAATGTTCTATCTCTTTCCTCTCTTCATTGCTGTCTTTGCTTTCCCTTGCCTTTTTTCAGTTTCACATTGAGTTTAAGGACTAGTAAATAAACTCATTCAAGCTTCTGTACATCAGCCACAGGATATTGACCTCTGCTGAGCCCAAAGACTTCTCTCTGGGTGAATAATATCTTCCAGGAAACACCTGATCTCACTTTGAAGGCAGCAAAAGAGGGAGACCCTGCCACTTCTTTGCCAGCTTGCCTGCATTTTCCTGTAATCTCAGTTTTCTGATTTATAGACAATGGCAACCAGAATGGTATCTTTTGTTTCTTTTGGTCACTTAATTGTTAAGCATATGTAGAGTTCTAGTAAAGCTGATACACAATTCTTATTATAGCAATCACATCAACTATAGCAGAATTTATTTGCTTTAAAAGAGCAAAATGTTCTGGCTGAGTTCTGATACAACAGAATAAGCATGGTCACCTTTCATGGGAAAAACTTTGTATGAGCTAGGATTTCTTAGCTGTTTTCATAGGAACCCACCAGAGTGTTCTTCCCTCCACTGTGAGCCCAGTACCACTGCAGGCTCTACATTCTGAGAAATATGGGCTGCACCACTGACTTCTCTGCTGGGACAGGGCTGGAGGGTTCCACAGGGACAGGAAGGAGCTTGGGTTGTACATTTTTTCTGTACCTCTAATGCTCAGCACAGTAAGGCATCCTTTGTACCATTTGATTCATCTCATGAAGGATTTATGGGAACTTAGCACTTCTGTGTGGCCATCCCTCTGTGCCACTATAACTCCAAGTTAGCCTCTGTATCAGAAGCTTAACACTTACACTGTCCTCACAAAGGTTTTGAGCCCTCAAAACTACATCTTTTGATATTTGGTCCTTTGTACCTACTTGGTACTGGTTTTACTCCTGTGAGATGAAAAGCAAGACTGCTGTAATCCTCAAAAGTTGAAATCCCTTGTCAGGTCCACCCTGTAGTAGCTGATGGTTTAGATAAATTTCTGTTCAACTATTTATGCACCATTTTTTCTGATAAGGATATTCATTTTTGCTACAGATACAAGGGGAAGACTGGCATTTTCTACCACTTCTGATGGAAAATATGTTTTTATACCAATGTTTGGATTTCTTTAGTTATTGTCTGTGCACCTCATTCAGAAGAAAGTCCTGGAACAGAGTTTAACCTGTCAAAATCCTTACATTTCCTGATAAATTAATTTAAAAAGATATAAAGGATAAAAAAAACAATTGTATGACCTGCTGCCGCAAGCAAATAGATCTTCAGGGAAAGCGGTTTGTTGCCATGCCTTGCTTTGAAACCATCCTGGGTGCTGTTAAGAAGTAGTTTCCACTGCTCATGCTTCCTAAAGTCAGGAAACAAAGTAAAAACATGGTGATGATAATAACTAGGTATGGACTCTGTGCTGAGCCTCTTTAAGGAAGTAACTTTCAAAGATACATGTAGAAGAAAACACCTGCTGAATTCATGCTGTAGCATACATCTTTTGTGTCGTTTGACTTACAGATCCTATTTATTCAGAGTCTCACTGCAATCCCTTCTGCAGTTGCCTTATATTTCATGGAGTGGCTGAAGAGTATATGATGTAAGTATGAGAAAATATTTTCGGAAGGTGAAAGGACTTACGTTGTACATAGCTTACAACTTCTTGTGTAAAATGCTTTTATTTTGTTTTGAGAAAAACCTCAAATGCTGGTTCTTTTGCATCAAGCACTTCTGCTGTCAGTTCCTGGCATTAATTCAGTTGGAGAGAGACTAAACTGGTGGGGAAATTCAGAATATTGCTCCATCTTCCAAAAATGTGCTCAAAACAACATCATGCACTTTTCAGCTGTAACCTCTCCTGCCTCTTTTCCCAGCATCAGGTGAGTGAGATACACAGGATTGCTGGAAGAACCAGAGCAAATATGCATTAATGCTTCTGGAAGCACAGCATGCCAAGTCACATACTGCACTGCTCAAAGTCCACTGGAATTCTGAGAAACAGGAAACAACACTAAATTTACCCTGAAAATCCCTGTTCTTCAGACATAAACAAAGTTCTACAATCTGCCCGGCCTTCTGTGAGTCATCTCTACATAGTACTCTTTAAGGAAAACTTGACTTGACTAAAACACAGTGTCCAGCAAATATCAAACTAATAATGAATACATGTTCCATGAGCTATTGTAAAGTCTTATGTATTTCACTGGCTGTGAAACACTCCACCCCATGAACTGAGCATAAGATGGGTGGCCAGGCTTAGAAGTGCCTCAAGCCTGGCTTTGCAAGGTGGGCAGGATGGCCTTCCCATTCTGTAGGACACACTCAGGACTGAAGTCCTGCCTTGGCAGGAGTGTCAGCCCAGAATGCCAGGCCAGCTCAAGGCCCATTTGAATACTCATGCATACTGGCAAAGCTTTGCACTTCAGACTTCGTACACAAGGTGTACTTAGGCTGTCAGATTAGGGGACAGATTTCAATTCGGATGCTGGTGATGCTCCTCTGGAGAGGGGAACTCATGTGGTCCCTCTGCTCTAACTGCCATTTTCTGCACTCCATGTCTGCCCATCTTCCTGCTTTTTTTTTTAGTTATATTCCTTTGAATTAAACTCTGTCAGTATTTTTCAAATAGAGCAATTTAAGACAACCGGTCTGTAAAGTGAAGCCCTAAAAGAATATTATGCTGTTTCTGATGAACCACATGTAGGAGGAGTGACAGGAATAAATTGGTTCATCCTATTTTATATTTCCAGACAAGGTATTCAGCTGCCTTGATATGAAATAGCTCAAAAGTAAATTTTCTTCGTTTAAGGTATGTAACAGTGGAGTTGCATTCAAAAGATCTGTGTCAGCATCTCCTTGTTTCAAGCCTTCATTTTAAAAAACATGATGAATGTTGTTTTATGCCTGTATGTTCAAGCCAAGCAATTTATGGTGTTTAAAAATTAATACAGATTGAAAAGCCTTTGATAATGCAAAGCTCAGCACTCTGGATTTCCTTTTGCTCTTTTATATGTGCTGCCAAAATATTTGCTAACCAGCTGTAACCTTTAGCCCAGTTTCACTGGGTACTAAAATAGACTGTTGTGCTGTAGTTGTGTTCCTCTGCCTTTAATTTGCTGTTCACGTATACTACAGCGTGTAGTAACCAAGAGCCTTTTGTAGGGCAAAGGTAACCCAAAGGAATACAGTGAAAACAGCAAGAGGAAAACATCGAAAGTTGAATCCTACGTGCAAGCAACATCCTCTGACATTCAGGCAAACCCCAGTTCAGATTTCTGAACTGAACACTCATGATCATGAGTCATATCTAAAGCATTTTCTATCCAATCTCTTTTTTTTTCCTTTGCTACAAACTCTCTATATTCTGATTTAATGTATAAGCAAGGAATTTTAAAGTGTATTAAGCTAGCATGCTTCAGGACCTCACCACAACTATGAGGAAAATTAATTATTCTGATTTTGCCTTCTTTAATACAGCTTAGAACAGTTTAAATCCTCATGAAAATAGGCAAAACAAGCTACGATATTTTTCTTGATATATATTAATAATAATGTACAGACCAAATGCTAATTCAACTAAAATCCTCTTGATCACATTAACTGAAAAAAAGGCTTCAGGGAAAAGTCTTATAACTGTAATTTGCAATATGCAGCACCTCAGCACCTTTTGTCTAAGGGTTTTATAAATATTAAAGCCCAGAATGCAATATATCACTGTAGTCTTGACTAAAAGGAGAATTTACCCTCAAACAGAGAGTCAAGGTCACAGTCACAGTTTCAGAATTCAGGACTATTCCCTGATTCAACAGCCATGTCCTGAAAGAGGAGTAAGAAAAGCAGACATTGCAGACTGGACAAGGTTGCCCAAAGGTAGCAATTATAAGCTACATCAGGCTGCAGAATAAATGATCTGCACCATCCTGATTAGCCTGCAGACTGGGAAGGCATTAAGCATCATTGTATTGCAAATTCCTAATTGCATTCTGCCTCTTGCAAGGCTCTTTGTCTCTGTGGCTGGAAGCCACAGTTTAGGCCTTTTTTCTCTATTTTAGGCTTCTTAACATGTTTTTCACAGGAAAACAATGGAATAAACATGTTGTTTTAAGAATGTGTACATTCTGGGATTCCTAGCAACATGAAGAATACCAAACCTCTGTGGATTTTAATGGCTTAACCAAGTTTGTTGATATTGGATTTAAAGCTGAGAAAGAGCACACCTCTGCTGCTGGAAACACTGGGAGAGTTCTATCCTTACATTCTTTTCTATGGTACAAAAATTCTCCCCTTTCAATTATCCCTAGGTGCCTGTGTAAGTCCTTTTAAAATACCGTATTGTAGCAACAAAATTTCCTCTTAATGTAGTCTCTTTGTATTTATGTATTCTAACACATACATTACACCTCAGAACTAAATGCTGAAAAGTCACACATACATATATATAATTTATTAATTCATCAATACAAGTGACATTTAAGAAATTTACCATAAGACTGAAATCAGCATGTTGCCAGAGGAAAGCAACATACTTTATAGAAAATGAAAAGAAAGCCTCACTCTTCCTCAGCCTTATGCCCAGATGTCAAAGAGAAGAAAGATGTATTTAAAGCCAAGCTTTCATAAGGAATGATTTTCTTACATATAGACATGCCAATCTTCTGCATTCATAAAATATACATGTTCTGAGGAAAAAAATATCTACTTTTTCACTGATAGAATAGTATAATTTGCAAAGGTTTGAATGGTTATGTTTGAAGCACTGAGTCAGACTGCTTCTGTGTACGGCGCGTCTGTTACATGTCTATCAATAGAGAGTTATTTTTAAACTTATTTAAGAACAAAAGAACAGAATCCATAGGCTAAAGACACTATATACTTAAGCATTATCTCAAATTTCTTCAATTTCTTTGAGAAGCTTTAGAATCCTACTGCAAACCATGAGCCTTGTTTTCATTATCATGTCATGTATTCAAAATATTAATGTGTGCATATAAGTAAGAGGTACTGTAAGGGTTCTGAGAGAAATGTGTATGCCTGTGCATGTCTCACAGTTCTACCTAGCTCATTACTAGGTTTTTATTTTATTCAGCTGGTGGGGACAGTGATTCTTTGGCAGAATAATGTGTTCACTTTTTTAATGTGGATGCAAGCATAAAAGCTAGAAAATGAATTGTTAGGAGAAAACCTGCTGACTCTACCACTCAGCAGTATTTCTTGTTCTTAAAATTATCAGCACATAGTTTTATGACTCATATATGAAATAAAGGATGAAGATTAAGATTAGACTAGAGAAGGTATTAAATTTGTGTACCCTCCACTGAGGAAACTGAGATTGGTTAGAAACACAGTGAAAAAAAAAGCAGAAAAGAGGAAAGATAAAATGTCAAGTGAAAGATAAACATGTTTGAATTAAATTTAACTTTTACCTATGTGGGCACATCTACATGGGGACATCAGTGTGCTTGGTTGTGTCATGTTCTGCCTTCTCCATACTGTACATTAAGACTGAAATAATTTGCCTCATACTTAATGCCAAGTCAGCTGTATCACACAAAAGTATTTCTGGAGCTAACATAGGAAATTACATTTTTGAGAAGTGAGTGAGTGTATGAAATCAGAGGGCTTTACCTTTCCTGCACCGAGACCCTCACACTTCCTTATCCTGGAGGCCTTGTTCCTCTATGAACCCACTTGTGCATGGACTCTAAGTGAAAGAACCTCGTATCCAAGATCTAGAGCTTCTTTTTATGAGCCAGGGTGATTAGCCTTAGCTCTGTGCAAGGCTCTGCAGCTAACAGACCCCTCTAGGTGCCAAGCTCTCTCCATGTACAGCCTTGTGCTAGTGCTGTGTCTCTGTTGTGTCATATTGCACCTGAGCTCCTGCCAGGTCACCCAAGGCACATGGTGGTCTGATTTCCATGCTGTTACCCAATACACAGAGCTCCACAAGTGGGTCAGGAAAACAGTATTTTAATTTGTCAGCCTGCTGTTCCTTCGTTCCTGATGTTCTGCACATTCCTCCTGCACAGACATTTCTTGTGGATGGAGCAGGTCATCGCTGCCACGCCTGTCTCCTGACTTGACTCACACTAACCTCCCCATACAAGCAGTCCTTTAGCACTGAAAAAGGCAGCTCTGGGAGGGTGTGAGATTGCTCTGGTTGCATTATGAGTTAACAGAGAGACCAGCAGGGTCAATGACCCTGTCCTGCTGACGTGATCCATCACACACGGCTAGCAAATGCCCGCTCTGTGGCCAGCGCAGAGGGAGTACAGAGTATTTGTGTGCTTGTGCTGGGAGAGGTGATGGGGACGTACCAGCAAGGTTCAAATGAACACTTTAGCTTTCTGTTCAGGAACTTGTACAGATAGATAGCTCATTACATGATTTTAATTGGACAGGCCTCCAACTATTGCCAGAATTGGGAAAGCTGTATGGCCCATGTCACAGTCTCCATATATAGAGCACTCTCCTAAGAATGTTCTGCTCTTCTGCAGCACATGCTTGTCACAAAGAGAAAGGGAATAAACCTCCTTTTTTATCTCAATAGAGCAACAACAGGAAAAGAAGCAGGGTCTTGCACTGCAGCCAGAGATACAGTCTCTAATGGAAAGATCATTGAGTAATGAAGACTGCCCAGGGAGCTAGAGTGTCTGCCTCACTGGGGTTTTTTTTGAGCAGGACATAACACAGCCATCTGTCAGAGATGATTTATATAGCGCTTATTCTGCCTGGGAGCAGGGCATAGTCTGACCGACCTTTTTGGATCCCTTCCAGACTAGTTTTCTGTTATTCCCCATGCTAAGATGCTTGGTAGATATGAAGTATGCTTTTACATATTGTATTTCTTTAGTACTTGGGTGGGGAGGGGGTGGGGAGAGAAATCTTACCTCTTATAATTTATCTATTTCCTGAAACCAATTACATTTCATTAAGTGTAATTACAGTTTAGTGCACATTTCTTCATCCTGCATTTACAGTATTCATGTATTCATATATATATATATATAAAAATTCATCTGTAACTGCAGTACTGGAACACAGTTACCTTTAGCTTTTGCTTTAATCTGAGGTTCACAGCTCTGTGAATAGTCTAGGATTAGGACTCTGCCCAGATCTGTCCAAACTGTAAAGGTGAAGGATAGAGCTGATCATTTACAGAGATGATTGTTTATGTGTTGTTGTTTGAAGCTGGCAATTAAAGCCAGGCTGAAATATAAGAGAAAGCTGTGTCACAAGCAAATGAGAAAAAAGCAATGCAAAGGCAGCTTTCTGTAATGGCTGGCTGATTACTGCCACATGATGGAGTGCAGCATCTTTGGCAATGACCCTGTTTTTCTCATCCACGACCATGTAGAACCCAGTGATTCAATAGGTCATCTTAAATTGTTTGTCCTAACTGCACAGTGAGATAGGAAAAGGCAGATTATTTCAAGCTAGTAATGTCTAATGTTGTCAAAGATATCTTGAAAGCAAAAATAAATTCTGTATTAACACTAGTGCTATAGGCACCATGTCCAATTCATTACCTTCTTCAAAGGTTTTTTTAATGGAATTTATCAGTTTCTATTGACTTATTAATAATACAGTCTCTGCTTTTCTCTGTGGTTCACAAATTAGCCTGTGTTAGACATTTAATATGTTCTCCTTTGTGTTATGCAGAGCATCTTTTGAAAAACCAGTAAGAGTCAGATTTTGCATGCTATGCAGGTGCTATTTGCAAAGAGGATATCCTGGCAGATTCTCCTTGTTCCATTGAAATAGTTCTAACATGCTGACAAATTAATTGATGACACCATAAGAGTGTTTTCTGCTCAAAATCTCATCACTGCCATGCCCATAAATTATCTTTACATACTTTTTATTACACAGAACCAAGTGAGGTATTCTTTACCATAAGCCAGTGCCAACTATTTTTTTTTAAAGCATGCAGATGATCTGTGAGCTATATCATAGAAGAACATGCTAGAAATATTTTAACAGTAACTGTGACCCACTAACACCAACTGTTTATGAAACATCTAATGTAGACCTCCCCAGTATTTCTGTTATTAAAACAGGTTTATGTGCATGTGTGTTTGTATGCTTAGAATTTAAGGAAGTCTTTTATTACGCTTTTTTTCTTGAAAATCCCAGAAAGGGGGCAGGGTTGAGCTAATTGGTGTATAATGACTCGTACTCTAGCTGAGTTATTCACTTCAGTCCTTACCAAAATACGACTGCTTTACCTTTTCCCCCATTATTTCATCTGATTCTAGTGAGACCTTTTCATTTTCTTGTCCTTGATATACAGCCGAGCTGCTGAGGTCAGGAACAACCTTCCTCTACCACCTCTCTCCTGCTGCAGACCAAAGAAAATTAGAGCCAGAGCATGTTCATTACTGTTTGCTCTTGCTCCTTCTGCCCAAGTTTGTATCAGGTCCTTAGCTCCTATTCTCGAAAGCTCATAATTCTTGATATCAGTAGGAGAAAAGGGAAAGCCTGCTTCATGTGCATGGCCCGTTAAAGGGGGCATGTAATTTAAGGTGAGCTGGCAAGTGGAGTAGGATCACCAGCTGCATACATAGAACCGGCTCTGGTTTCTGGCTTCTGGGAAAGGTCATAGCGTGCTTTCTAACCATAGCATGAGGGTGTACTTTCTGCTCTCCAGAGCAATCTGCCTCACACTGACCTGTGGACAGAAACCCTGGTCTGTGCCAGCCCCAACACCACACTCAGGAATTGTGTGGGAAATATTATTTGCCCTGAACTGAAGTTATGCCAGGAAGCATGCTAACAATTTTTATTTGTTTCAGCAGCATGTTGTAATTATGTGATGATTCTTGAGCTAGTTTCCTTGTCCTGTGTCATTAACTGGAATAGTTATAGAGTCAGTTTCTATACAAGGTGCAAATCCTAAAAGTCACAAAAAATAATGTGCTCACAGCATGTAAAGAAGTGACATATCAACCATAGTGACAAAAGCCACATTGCTGCTGCCATTTTCCCTCATGGAAAGCGCTCCCTCTGGATCCATACCAATACCATGGTAGCATGTGTACCTAAGGGATAGAAACAAGGTTAACAGGAGCACATACTCTTTCAGTCTGTAAGATCTGATATGAAATATATCTTCCCATTTACTTGTCCATGTACAAACACAGACACAGGCATACTTTCCCAGTCAGGCAGTTTACTTAGTTGTTGCTGTGAATGAGTGTCTGGTCTTCAAGCACTACAGTTCCTTTTCCCAACTGGACATTTTCCAGAATGTATGGTGCATGAATTTCAAAAGATACTTTCTGCTTTTATAATGTTTTTACAAAATGAAATATTGATGATTATTTTTATTACTGTAAGTACCCTTGGCTAATAAGCTGATTAATATTTTTTTGTAATTGATTTACTGGTTTAAAATAGGGAATCAATACATTTCATTAACAGATGAAGTAATAGCTTCATATTATCTACTTATATTAACTTAACAGAAGAGGGCTTTGATGCCTTACCACATCCACATGGAGAATCTGGGGCTGTGGGTCTTATAAAAGGTAAGTTATTGCTCTCTTAAATACCAACCCATGCTTATTGAAAAATTTAATGCCATATAAAGGCTTCTGTGCCTGCCATATCTTTCCTGTCTTGTCCTCACTGTGCCCAACACTGAAATTTACCAAACACTGGCATCTCTCTTTCAGGCAGCGGCAGCATTCTGTTCTGCCTCTGTGGCAGGGTCATCACTAGCAGATGCACAAAATGCTAGCCCAGGGGTGTTGTTCACCGCCATCATTATTCAGTGTAAGGTCACTGTAATACTGCAGAATTTGCCTTCTGTATTTGTACTGCTTAGTATAATTTTAAAATAATAATAATCTGTGCACTTTGTATTGTATTACTGATCCTGATTTAACAGTCTTTTCACATAAGAAATTGCAGCTGAAATTCACCAAGAGTTTGTATTTAGCAGTATTTGCATAATGCTAAGGTTCCTGGCATTTCAACATGTAAGAAAAAGACTGAACTATATTCCCTTCTCATTAAGAAAAATCTGAACTACATTTCTCTCTCATCTAACCATTTTAGCTTTCCAAAGTGTTTTTCCCTTTCAATTTCTACCCAAATTTTTAACAAGCCCAAAATAATTGGGATAAGAAAATTTAAGAAATTAATTTTTTTAGCTTTAATTTCAATCTTGCAGTGTGCTCATCAGTTTTGAAATTAAAGTTTTTAGCCTCCAAAACATAGACTTTCAACACAATATGGCAATGCATTTGCACTCTTATTAGAATTAATGAAATGTTCATCACTAGCTCCCTGATCTTCAAGCTGATAAAACTTGTGCTTTTTCTTTTTTGTGCTTTGGTTTTATTTAATCTTCCAGCAGTTACAATCTATGTTAAAAATACCATCAGGGCTTTGGTAATTGGCTGCTTTACCTGCTCAGTTCTGAAAGGGCAGAGATTACTCTTCAGAGTTACTTGGAGAATATCCACTAAGGAAAAGAAGGGACAGAAAAAAATCTCAGGTAGCTGGGTACATAGGACAGTTGTCTCTTACATGTTGGGTTTTTTTTAAAAAATTCTCAACAATCTAAATCACCTTGGGAAGATTAAGGGTGGCAAAGAGCAGCTGTTCTTTTTTGATGAACCAGCCTCAACATAAAAAAAAACAACGTTGTGCCAAAGGTGAGCCTTGGGAGCAGAAAAGCATTGTGATGCAGATATTGAGCTTGATGGCAGGTGAGACCTACCGTGAACTTTATCCTGTTTTGGTGCATTGCTTATATGACATTTATAATCACTCTAGTATTTTAAGGATGCTGAGTTGTGATTATATTTAGGGTTGAGTTTCTTATTTTTTTAAAAAAGAAATTTCAATATTAAGCAAAGACAGTATCTAGTACTGACCCCTACATGCTGAAATAGTAGAGCTTTTTATTGTGCTGACTTGAGCAATATGAGGCTGAAATTAAAAACAAACAACTGTTTAAACATTTATTATATAGCACAGCTGTCTATTGCATAGCATTGTTTGGTGAAAAAACAAAGTGCTCACTTTGAGTATGTTTCTGGTGGGAAATTGTTAGACTTATTCAAACTCAAAACACAGTGTTTCATATTGATTCCTTTCTGCAGTTCCATCTAGAATCTTAAATTCTATGCCATAGAGGGAAATTTGCAGCTATTGTTGTTACAGCAGGCATTACCAAGAGTAAGTATTTGGACATAACTTGGGAGAAGAAAGCATTTTAGCATGATGATTTCAGTATTTCCAAATCAAAATTCTCTGGAAAATGTTTTATCTTGTGAGAGAAACTTAAAATTTTATTATTTAGAATGAAAACACTACAGAATGTGAGAATTTGCCCCCAGGGTAAAATCTGGTGTTCCCACTAGCTTGGCAGACGCTCACTGTCCCCTGGAGCTCAAGTGCCCCAGAGCCCTCACTCCTCCAGCAAAAAGTCACCAGAGAGGCAAATAGAAATCTCATTAGCCAGCACTGCTACAACTCTCTTTTAATAACAGATTTAAATACAGGAAGAGACCTTATACCTCAGCAACAGCTTGGAAATACAAAAACAGTGTTTTAAATTCTGGAAAGAGAGAGAGAGAGAGAGAGAGAGAGAGAGAGAGAGAGAGAGGGAGGGAGGGAGAGAGGGAGGGAGGGAGGAGAAACCGTTTCTCCACTTACCAGATTGAACAGTTAAACAGTTAAACTCTATTTATGCTACACACACCTCTATAAACAAGGTAAAATCCTGTCCTGAGTATTTACAGTCTTGATCTCTTTGAACTCATCTGACGTTTACCAAAGTGCAAAATCTTTTTCATTATTTCAATTCAATATCTGTATTGATCCTTTATTATAGGCAATTCATTCTTTTTTACACCAGCACTCAACTTTAAAACAAGTTAAAAGTCATTCCAAATCATAAAATATAATCCAAGCTTTATAAGAAACAAAAAATTAATTTAGAGGTGTAGATCAACCTGTTGACTCCCACTCCCACTTCTGAAAACTAAGGGCAATCTTCCACTTCCTCAGCTTTGTGTTCTCTCTGATTTTCAGATGAAGGAAATGAAACATTGCCTGGTCTCATTTAGATAATATCTGGACCTTCAAGCTAGCAAATGGATTTTCATGCTCTTTTGCTTACCCAAGTTTTCATC
Source organism: Cyanistes caeruleus (assembly GCF_971803275.1). NCBI lineage: Eukaryota > Metazoa > Chordata > Aves > Passeriformes > Paridae > Cyanistes > Cyanistes caeruleus. Next base: position 41,696,837 of record NC_141701.1, read on the forward strand.
ACCACAATCTAAGATCTAAAGCTATTAGAAAGCAACCAAAGCAAGGCTTCAAAGACAGTGAAGGGTCTATACAGGAAGGCATATGAGGTTTGGCTGAGGTCACTTAGCCTGTTCAGCCTGGAAAAGGGACTGAGGGGAGACCTCATTGCAGACTACAGCTTTCTCCTGAAGGGAAGAGGAGGGGCAGACAGTGATTTCCCTCTTGTCACCAGTAACAGGACTCGAAGGAATGGTCTGAAGCTATATCAGAAGAGGTTTAGGTTGTATATTAGGAAACAGTTCTTCCCCCAGAGCATGGTTGGGCACTGGAACAGGTTTCCCAGAGAAGCAATCACAAAACTTGACAGAGTTTAAGATTTTGGACAACATTCTCAAGCCCATGGTGTCTTCTTGGGGCTGTCCTGTGCATGGCCAGAGCTGGACTTCCATGATCCTTGTGGGTCCCTCCCAGCTCAGGATAGTCTGTGGTTCTAAGATGTGCTGATAACCTTAGACTCTAGTTTCATATATTTGCTACACATGGTGCATTTAGCAAAAGCTTTCAAATTTCCCTCTGTTTACAAGTTGTTGTGCTTGTCTAAATCAGTTCTGTGCCTCTAAAAAAATACATGGTTTATCAAATTGTCCCCAAAAGATTATATTTCCTTAAGTTTTCTTCTAGGCAAATGCAGCATGTTTTGTTCCTGAAAAGGGGTATACAGATGTATATATTTTAAATGTTTGGTGGCCACTTTGTTTAGGTATCCTGGGCTGTGCAAAGGTGATCAGTGCACAGTACACTTAAAAGTCTAAAACAGTGATTTATTGGTCAGCTCACACAGAAGAAGGTGACTGGGGTTTCACAGGCTTCTAGGCTAGACATTAGCACATTCTCCACCCCAATGAGATATTCACAAGATATTTTTCCAGTGAGAGGATCAATCAGTAGGGGAGGAGAGTCAGGGAGTTGGAAATGAGCCCCTGACTGATGCTGAGCTGCTGTCATACACCAGTTCCATCAACACTGACATACCAATAGCACTGACAGCTGTATGAATCCTCATCACCTTCTTCCCTTGAAGATTTTATACCCTGTTGGGCTAATATTTTTCTCATCAAAATGTTAGGCTCCTCATTAACCATGTCTCAAAAGTTCTTAAAGACTTGGCACACTTTGTCACAACTTTCTCTTGACTTAGCAACTTACTCAGCAGTCTGAGTCAAGGCTGTGCACCCAAAACATATCAGAGATGGGCTGTCAATTCTCAAAACATTGGCAGCTGAAGGTCTCACACCCAGTTTATTACAAAGAAGGCTGCAGACAGAAGAGATTTTATTAAGGAGAATCACCATCACAGTACAAATCTAGATGTAACAGTCTTCATGTTTGCTCTAGAAATAGCAAAAGGTGACAACTACTGATGCGAAACAAGGCACTGGCCATATTTTTAATTGCTTTTTTCATCTTTCATATCAGCCAGGACCCTCCCTGAGACCTGTGTTATGATCATGTATCAACCACATGTCAGGTTCCACAACCATTGGTTAACTTATAAGCCATAAAATTATATGTTTTGATTAAAAAGTTATCGCCATCATCATTTGGCTAATGGCGTAGTCTTTTAATTTCATTCCTGCAATAGAATAATAACAAGCAATTTACTGCTTTTGTATATACACAGCAATAACGTGGACATTTATTTATTGTACTCATTATCATCTAGGAAACCTAATCAAATCCTCCTATATGAGGAAAGTACGAAAGTGTATAACACCATTATTAAACAACTTTGAAACAAACGGGTGTGACAGATATAGGGCATAAAGACATCATTGCCCAACCACACCTGGCCTCATGCCCAGAAAGCTTAGGACAGTGAGTGATATCAAGGTGTCATTGTGGTCAAAACTTGCCATGCTAAAGAAATAACTGCTTTTTCTTGTCAGGGATTTTCTTGTGGATCACCTGGGGTTTTTTTTGGCGCTGAATTAACACTGTCCTGTGTATCTGTTATGCTGAGAAACAGCAAGATGCTCAGCCACATTTAGCACCAGGCTTATAGGGAAACTTCTGCTTTTTTCTGATCGCTTTTTTCATTGTCTTAGGTAAAAGCCTTCTCTGTTGCTGAAGGGAACTAGACAAACACAAAATAAAGAGAAGGAACAAGTTCTAAAACAGGTTCTTTAGGAAAAGCAAGACTTGAGCTTGCTTTTGTGGGTGGTTCACGGAATATTTGGGGCTGCCTTGAACAAAAGACATTCTCAGGAAATGCTGAAAGAATTTAACTTCACACACTATGTATCCATACTCCTGAAACACACCTAGTTGTTCCACAGTCTCCCAAATGAAAAAATAGAATTAATTTAGAATGGATGGTCAGGGGACAAGAGATGAAGCTTGAAAGAAGTATCATTTCAAACTGAGAGAGAAAATGTATCCCTGAGGATAAGGTTAGAGAATGTAAGGAACCCTATATGTCCTGTTCTCACTTCTTCTATAATATGATCCTAAACATATAACCAAATTATTTCTGCATTAAGACATTTGGGTATGAAAATCTTCCCCTATAAGAACAAACTAGGCAAGCTGTTTACCTGCATATCCTTTCCTGCACCTCAGATTTATTGTCAGATTTATTGACTTCACTGGCTATTGAGAGGAACAATTTGGGGTTTTTGAATAGTACTTTAATTTTGATAAAATGTAGAATTAATTTCATGTCTGCACTATTATTCATGTTAACCATTAGATACCAGTCAAGGCAAAATTAACTGTGTACATTAATATTGAGTTGTAGCCTTTGACATCAAGAAGTCTCATCTGGTAAGTCTACATCCTTAAGAACTGTCCTAAAATAAAATGTGTCATTGAGATGGCACTGTTTTGTATCAGGTGTCCAGATCAGTCAATATTAGTGGTTCTAAATATGTGCAAAGTGTTTCCCTTATTTGACAAAATGTCATACAAACACACAAAACCAGCCTCACTCAAATGAAGGTAGGAAAGAAATTATAATTTCCTCAGTCAAATAAACAAGACAGATGATGCCTAGAAAATGCCTTGCTTTGTTTACATAGAGACTAAAGGACATGATATAGCCTACTCAGTTTCTGTGCCAGTTTAATTTCAGCTGAAGAATCATAAAAATGTGTTAATAATGAGAAGTTCTGGGAAGAATCTGATCTGGCAAAATGTAATTTCCAAAGAGTTTGACCCCAGTACTACTCTGTTGATTCCATTATGTCACTCTAGATTTACCTCTGACACAAGCATAGGATAATTGATGTCTTATGTTAAGTGGAATGTTTCATTTCTAATGAAGAGAGGTTGCTTGTTTGAGGATTGCAACTGGATTTATCCTCCACGGTATTGCACTGAAGTCAGCAGAAAAATAGGGTAAAGTAAGACCATCCGATAATTAATTTTTAAAAAGTGAAACTAATAGCAGTCTTATTGCACCACTATTATTTTAATGAATTACTTTTTTTTTCTCATTCATATGTTGTACACTGATTGTCTTCTTAAATTGTATATTTTTGTGATAGATATAAGTATTTATAGAAAAGGTATCACAAAGCACCTCTCTGTGGAGAGTCCTATAGACTGCCTGGGGTGCTTGAGAAAAGCAGCTCATGCAAATGTGGAGCAATGCCTCAGAGAGCACCAGAAAATGAGGGAAATTTAGTTTTCCAATGTTCCTTCCCATTCCTGCTCATGTGCACCCACCCTGTTGTGTTTGTTTCTGTTCACCTCATTCTTGCCATTTCTGGTGAGATGGCACAAGCAGTCACACTGGAAGAACCACAAGAGCCATCAGGAGCATTTTCCTCAGCACATAAACACAGTGTAGAGCTGGTAAGAAAGGATAACAGATCTGATGCACTATTATTTTCACTACATCTTGTATGCTGATTATGACAGGGCCTGGGGCCTGCATGACCTGGAATGAAGAGAGAAAAAAAAATCACAACAAAACAGGAAAAGTGGAGGAGAGATTTTATTACTTTCAGGGTATTACTGTTTTATCTATTAAGATTTACCTCTCAGTCAGACATGCAGCTGTGTACTTAAATGGGAAGAAAGGGAACTCAGCAACAAAATAACATAATGCCAAGCCACCAAAACTTTTGAACCTTCTTACAAGACTGCAAGAAAAAGAAAAAAAAAAGTGTACAAACATGCCTGTGAGGTTTAAATTACCACAGTGTAACCAGAGTGTATGTAGCTACATATTTGTAAAGATTGCTCTGGTACCATATCTATAAATCCTCACAAATCCATTTCTGCAGGGGCAAAGGCCATTTTTGAAGGAGAATTTTATACCATGTTACAGAAAATTCATGTTCTGTTGTCATAAAAGTTTCAGGTTCGTTCTCAGTTTTGCTATTTTCCCTTAAATTGAGTTTAGATTGAAAACTACTGTGTTCACCAGCTGTGAGAAATATAACAGCCCTCAGTGACTGCTTGGCTATACAGCATAACCGAGTGCATAATTTGTTCACTGGCTCTAATTTGCAAGTTTCAATTAATAGTCAAAATGCTGAACTTCTACTAGGAACTCACAAAATCTCACTTTTTTGAAGGATTACATAATAAGGACTTTCTTCAGAATCAGAGTGAAGTAGAGAAAGACTTTATTTCCTGAAAAGCTCTTGGGTCTTGACTCTTCAGAGCTCATCACAGTTCATGTTACTAAAGCAGAAGCTGACTCTCTCACTGATATTTTTGGAGATAAGAATATAGAATCAAAATTCCACTGTTCAACAAAACTTCTTTTGTTGAATTAAGGAAAAAAAAAACAACAACAAAACAACCAAACTCTAATTTGTGCCTAAATTAAAAACATTTATCTGTTTGATGTAAGCCTATACATACCTGGCATCTTATCCTACCCCAGAATTTTCTCCCTGTTTCAGACAGAATCAGACAGGGATATCCCTTACCGACAGACAACATTACAAAGCAGATCTGTATCAACTCCTTATTCTAGCAGATGTCAAATTTCATATAAAGGAAGCTCAAAGGTCTATCTGTCTTGCTAGAAATGACCACAAACTTGGAGGACTTACCACTGTTACCAGGTCATAACATAGAAAATCAGATGTGTTTTTCATTAAAGCAGTCAACAGAGAAGATGAAGAGACTGAAATGAATCACTGGGTGGTCATGACATGTCATCCTTGTGTGACAACATAAGCACTTTAGTTGAGCTCAGAAGAGTTTGTCTCTACTTGGTTCACAGGATGAACTGTATTTGCACACATGATTTCTTTAGCTAAAGATAAGCCAGAAAAGATGCTCCACAAGCAAACACAAAATTTCCTGCTACTTATTAAGTCTATGGGATGAAACTAGAAAAACTGTAAAATAAGAAATAAATAAAAAAGTATGGTATTGCTATCCTATTAGGTTTACATATTTCTTTTACTATGAGAGGTGAAAGGGAATCTAAATATCCCTAGAGGTACTTAAATAACTGTACAAATACTTAGCAATTTAATTGAGACAAACCTGCTTTGAGCAGGATTTTGAACTAGGTTACCTCCAAAGCGCCCCTCAGATCTAAATATCCTGGTTACAGGGTTATGAGGTGGAGTTTAGTAGTAGGGGTGACTGGCAAGGAGGACTGTAAATATGCTCAAGTGATTTTTTAGTTGGAAATGACCCCTGATAAACAAGTGTGAACAGCAGGCTGGTAATCCTCTGGCGTGGACTGAGTTCAACAGCATGTTTGTCTCTGCTTGTGTGCCTCTGCCCTGGTTTTGCTTCAGGCATACCCCAATAGTGAGGTTAAGGAAATATATTTATTCCTTTTGCTTTAGCCATGGGTTTGTGGTTGTCTCAGCTGCTTGCCTGCGCTGACTCACATGATTAGTATAGTAAAAATTTTAGATACAGCAAATTATTAGGATGTAGTAAAGGTCAAAACTGATAGAACATAGAAATTTGAGAAGCCAAGACAAGAGAATGTCAAAGAAATAATTAGGAACAGCAGTACATTAAACTTTTTATGAAATTAGCATGCAAATTTTCCTGGACTTATGCCAAGATGAAATGATTCAAAAATTTTAAATCTGTCCTTTGTCACCTTAAATCTTAGCAGACCAATTTGTAAAATTCTAGTCATCTTTATTCCTATCTGTAATTATTATGGATTCAAGATCTGTTTTAGACTAGCAAGTAATATCTTTCTTAGTGATATTTTAAAAGAAACTTTCAATTATGCCAAAATTCAACATACTCAAAGCTGTTCATTGATTTTGTTGTGCCTTCACTCAACCCGATATACTTAATGTCCTATGACTCCATATTTATCTCACCTACAGTATGAATTTGAAATATGAAATATTTATTTGAAAATCAGCTATATTTTTATGAATATAAAACATAGAAAACAGTACTTATGTGGGACAGCTGAGAGAGCTGGGCTTGTTTAACCAGGAGAAAAGGAGGCTCAAGGGAGGACCTGATGACTCCACAACTGCTTGAAGGGAGGCCGTGGCAAAGCAGGTGTCAGTCTCTGCACAAGTAACAAGTGATAGGACAAGTAACAAGTGAGAGGAAACAATCTCAAGTTGTGCCAGGAGAGGTTTTTCTCAGACATTAGGAAAAATTTCTTCACCAAACATGTTGTCAAGCATTGGAACAGATTGCCCAGGGAAGTGATTGAGTCACCAGCCCTGAAGGTATTCAAAAGACATGTGTACCTGGGGCTTAGGGACATGGTTTAGTGGCAGTCTTGGAGGTGTTAGGGTGTACAGTTGGACCTGACCTGATCTGAAGGGTCTTTTTAAACTTAAATCATTCTAGAGTTCTGCTCAGGTTCATTTGACTGAAAGGTTTTGAACACCTCATTAACATAAACCATGCCAAATATTCCTGGTAATCTCAGAGAAAATAAATAATCATTTTATCATAATTATTAACTTATATCATTGACTATTTCTTGGGAATATCCAACATTTTTGTGTTATAGAAATGTAATAGCACCTGTCCTGATGAAACAGAAGTTATTCAAAAACAAATCTGGTAATAATTTCATAAGCAAATCTATAGTGCTTTCGACATTAAAATTAAATAAAGTTAAATTAAATATGAGAACAGGTTAATGAATCTTTGGTGTGCAATTGTGAAATTGCACAAAGCATCCAACTGGCCAAAAACATCTATACTGAACTGTCATGTTACACAAATGCTCAGCTGAAGGCTGTAGGTAATGTAATAGAATCATCTGTAACTACTAATTGCACAAATGTTCACACAGGGAGACAGAGCTTCAGAAACCCAAATTTGCAGTGGAAAAAAAATGAGGGTAAGGAAAATATCACCTGACTGTTTCCATGATGAAAATTATATGCAATGCACTATATTTTTATGCCATTCATTATTTTCTACTTGAAAAGATTTTTCTTCATTTTGGAGTCCCTAAAAGGGACTTTTCTTTGGTAAAATTTGCCTTTGTAAAAATCTTCAATACCAAACCTATTCATAATATACAGTGTCAGTGTATATTTAAATTAGGAGTTTACTAATTTACTTATTAAATTAGGAGTTTACTTATTTACTAATACTAATTTAATAATTTAATTTTAATAATTAACTTTAATAATTAATTTTAATAATTTAATAATTTAATAATTTAAATTAGAAGTGTACTCCTTTTCTACTGTGATGTGACAGGAGTTCTTTGCTGCAATTCAAGTCCATCTCATCTTTGCAACAGGCGTGGTTTATACAGGTTACAAATCCAAAATGCAGTTAAGCACAAAAAGATGTAAATGTATTTATGGATCTAATGAAAACCCCACATCCCTGAAAGAAGTGACTGACTTTATTGGAATAACTGTGGGCTTATTGAGTATAAAATGGAGTTTCCATGCTTTTTTTGTTTTCCACCTTTTCCATATCATTCATCTCCCTGAATGAGTATGAAGAGTATATCTGCCTATTAACACAGCACAGAATCTGTAATGTTACCAATTACAAAGGCATTGACAGAGTTTATAATTACACAGATGAAGGTGATGTCTTGAATTAAAATGGAACAAGAAAATAAAGCTATGGAAAGGACTTCTGCAGCCAGATGCACAGGTACATTGGTGCTCTGCCTTCCAGGTTACTGCTGATCTAATTCTCACTGAAAGTTTTAGAAACTGAAGTAATTGAAGAAAGTCCAGTCTTGTGGTATTGCAACAGGTAGTACAAAAGCAAACTTTGAAAGGATGTGTCCAAGGCAGTCCCTAGTGCAAATAGAATTAATATGCTTCCTTCCTTGCAAGAACAGAAGCTACTACAGAGACATGTATCCTGTGAATAGGAAAGTGGCAAAAGTGGAAGAAGGCTCTGAAACTCACCTTTTTTTAAAAAAGAGTTTAGCTTTTAAACCCACCCACCCCCACACCTCCATCCTCCATCTGCAATTTCAAAATGTTGTTTTTCGGTTTAACTCTTGGAAGACTTTTTGGAAGAAAGTCTCAAACAAACATAATCACAGCCTGGGGCAAGGAAACTCACAGAGTGTAAGGCTGGATTTTCATCGTATTCAATGGCACAAAGTTAGGAAAGGAGCAACAACCAAAGTGACTGGCTTTTCTTCTCTCTTAGTGGATTTTATGAACAGCCAGAAAACATTTTTCTCACACACCAGCTCAAAGTACTGCTTTGTGACACATGGATTTTAATTGTTACTTTGATGGGATAAGTACATAAAGCAGCTGGTTTTTAAAATTATTTATTGCCTGATTTTTCACTCTTCATATAAATATTTCCTGAGAAATTTTTACTTCAACACTTATTTACTGTTGCTTCTGTTTTCATCCTAATTTTGTGAAGAACTAAAACTTCAGTAAACACACCAACCCTTTCTCGCATATCAACCAAAAATTAATAAAAACATGCCAAAGGCAACTGCTTTTTAACTTCAATCCAGTTTCTCATTACCATTCCCCTTCTCATCTCTTCCTTCATTTGGACGCTTGGATCAGAGAGAGACTTGCTCCAAGGCTTGCTTCATAGGTAACAGGCACTTGTTCATTTTAATGACTGTCACTTTCTCAACATGAATTCAAGAAAGGCTTTACTCTTTAATTCAAATAATGGCCCAAGAATTATGAAAATAATTTACATGTAAAATATTTCATGCTGGTCATGTAATGGACTTGAGAACACCAATTGTTTTCCGTCCTGCTCATAATTTCTTCTGGCTGTCTGCTGGAAGGTGTGATAGTCAGGGAGCACACAGTCATCTAGTGAAAAGGTGCAGATGAAAATGCAGAAGTGCTAGTCCTGGATAAGGCAAAACCCAACATTTTTTGACATTTCTCATAAAACTGGAACTTCTTGGGCCTGTGGCAAAATCAATGCCTCAGTGAAATCAACATCCCTGTCAGTTCTACTTTGAGTAGTTTCTCCAGATTCTTTAGGCTCTGGGGACTTCCCAACTTTCATAGTCTTTCCTCTGTGACAGACCCTTCTGGCTCAGTTATCAAGACCCAGAGCTTCTGTTTTGCCTCATCAGATAGCATCTCGTCAAAGATCAGATTTAGACCAACATTACATTCAAAGTGCATCTATTGCTCTCTCAGTGTTTTCAGTGTGTATTTGTGTTAGCCTGTATTTGTATTTGCATTAGGAGGTAGAATTAAGGGGGAAAAAGGCTTAGTTTTAACATTCACCACTGCATAAGAGCTGTAGTGTCACAAAATGCTAGCTTAACATCAGCAAACACATGTAAAATGCCGCTGAATATTCTTGTTCTGCTATTACGGGATATTGTTATGCTAGCAGTGACCTTTCACAGATTAGAATCAAATTAGTGTGGTGTTCTGGGAGCTGAATCACTGCTTGAGATTTGGAACCTAATAGCAAAATGAAGGAAGTCAAATAATCCTGAGCTTCTGTCCTGGATTAATTGCTAGAGGCCAAATGTGCTCCCTATTTCCATCCAAGAAAATGTTGCAGTTAGGACTGACAATTTCACTTGCCACAGCCATAGTGAGGGAGCTAGCCAGCTCCTTGGGAAGAAGGGAGGAGTTTGGTGTCTCTTGCTACAAAACTGGATTTGGACATATCCCTTGGCCCAGTCTTCCAGGATGAGATTGTCCAAAGTACAGTGCCAGTGACCCATGCCAGGTTCTCATTGTCCAAGCCAAACCTCACATTTGAAAAGTCCCCAACCTGTCCTCAGCAGAGCATAGAGACTGGGCTTACACCCTGTCCCTAGGGCTTAGTTTGCCAGCAACCCAACATCAGCAAGAAACACAGCTAAAGATTCACAGCTGTTCTAAAGATTCTCCTCAAGGTCTCTTCTTTCCCCTGCTTCCTATTTTGCTTTGCCTTGAAAGCTACCAAATTTTTAATTCTCCCTCACAAGACAGTTAGCAAGTAATATTTGAAAAAATTCACAGAGGAAGAAAACACCAAACCAAACATAATTCTTTGTTAAAGAGTTGACCTGTGCAAAGAAAATGAAATAGCTGTCTGTATTTTGCCCAGCATTAACCAAACAGGTTATCAAGCAAGGTTTTGATGGTATCTAAAAGGACAACATATTTGAGGCACCAGGTCACACCACCAAATTTTGCCAAATTATGTTAATAAAAGTGTAGCTTTGCATGCAGAGTGAGGCAGACAATCACCTGAGCAGGAATGTTGCAGTTTTATTAGCAGAAATTTGCTTTTTATCACCCATTGCACACCACAAAATTTCACTGTAAAAAACTCTGAAAGGCAAGTTTAATTTCATTACTAGTTTCATTTCATGTTTCTTATAAGTTCAGGTATAAAGATAATCAAGAAATTTAATGCATAACCTTGTCTTTTTCATACCATTACAATTGTTTCTCTCAGTTTCATCTCAAGTTCTACAGTTCTGTAAGTTCTATTTCTCCTTGTCAGGGTATTTCCAAAGGGCTAAAGCCAGACAGCAAAGAGACATGAAGAATGAAGTAAATTATAGGTTATTTTAATCTGATCTCTCTGATGGCTAAAATATCTCTACAGAAGTGACATGATTTTTTGATGCCACAGAACCATCCCTTTATTCACACAGTGTGTCACTGTTTATTTTCTGTTAGTTTAGGAGGTTTGTACTCTGTGCATCTGGATAAAACTCTCAAGCTACTTGAATACTCATATTTTTCAAGAATCACTGCTGGAAGACCCTGCAGCTGCCATGCTTTGCAGGTATTTATTGAAATTTCTCTCTGCTATCCCTTCTAAGTAGACTTGATTAACCCTGTAGACATAACACATAAACTTTTATGTTTTTAGAATATTTTCCATCATTATTTCAATCTATTTGTTATGCCATCTTATCTCTGTCCAAATGGTTGAGGCATCCCTGACACAAATTCTAATCAGAGGTGCTTGTCCCACTGTGCTATCCTTCCATTTTTCCAGCTGCATGTCTGCATCTCAGCAGTGAGGCCATGCAGGAGCGTGTGTCCCTGAGAACAACCCCATCCTGCAGATGGTCACACTTCTCCATGGCACTGCAGAGCCACAGGACTAGGGAAGAAGATTTCAAGGCAGCATGGAGATAGGGTGTTGCTCTTTCATCATTCTTAAACAAGAAATAACCCCATATCTGGAACTGACACCCAAGAAAGCAGAGAAAATAAGGAGAGTCTCTCCCTGCAGCTTCATGATGCAAAATTAGCAAGAATGTGTAAAGAGTATGGGACTTTCCAAGCTTAAACCAGGGAGAGCTGTTAGAGCTGATCTGGCAGCTGTTATGAATGAGTGGTTTGGTCCCTTAAAGAAACAGGATGAAAGATCTTGGCAAAATCAAGATTTGATATGAATTTGTGAAAGTAGATCTTCACAGAATTCGATGGCAAGGTTTTACTCTATTACTTACTACATGGGGTAAGGCATACAAAGGAAGATCAAATTAGAAGCAGTTTGGAATGATTTACATGGAAGCCAGGAATGTAAAATGGAGTAAGGGTGCAAAGGATATGGATGTAGATAAGGATAAAAAAGGGCTTAGCAGTGCTTAATCACTGAGTACTTTAACATTTACAAAGTGATTCAATGGTATAATTGCTACAATTATAGCAATGATTTAACTATAGATTTGACATAGTAACATTCATACCATAATCAATTCATACACACACAATGGTAAAATGATGTATACACCGATTTTGCACCTACACGTGTAAAAGTACCTATCAAAAATTTCCCTTGGGTTCAATGAAGTACTCACATCAAATCCCTTTGTTTTTCCCAACAGGCAAGGGTTGCACCTCGAGGAGTGTGGAGAAATGTGGGGGATGATGGGTATAAGTTTAGGCCTTATTTTCAGCAATGGTTCTTTAAGTGTTGCAAGTTTGAGAATTGTGAGCTGTGAGAGGCATCCCAGTCAGAGAGAGGTGCTGGCACAGACTACTGAAGTTCAGGAGAGCTCAAAGAGCCTCTCTTAGGACTGCTGTTTATAAGGTCACAAGAGGATTGGTTTTGGTTATCAGTGGTTTCCATCCTGGCCATAACCCCAGCCAGTAACTGCTAGGCTTTTTTCCCAAAGTGCACTAACAATGGTGCCGTTCCACCAGAGCCGGAATTCACAATGGTACTGTTCCACCACCAGGATAGAATTCAGGTAAATGGTCTACTATGGCTATGGAGAACTGCTTACCCTTTGTTTCACACCTTGGTTGGGCATCCAATGTTTCTGATTATTCCCACCTCTACCATGCAAGATGTCCTGCTGCGATCAGGGAATGAGTGCCTCACAGCTCAACTGGTAAGGTCCAGGAATGCTTCACTGCTCAGACAGTTTGGTCAAGGCTTAGTAGGAGCTTCTGAGATCAGACCCAAGGAGAATCCCATCCACAGGTGTGGAATATGGTCATTTCTTGCTGGAGAAGCTTGACGAGAAAGACATGGGCAGTGAGCAGTTGTGTGCATGCCCATGCAGGATGTACAGCTGGAAATCTGGTTTCTCATGCTGCCTTCTAGCCCATCCTTTTAATATTTATTGCCTAGAGTTTTATTTCTCCTTTTTCCTTCCTGATTTTCATTTTCCTGCTTTTCTGGTCTTGACCCTTTGTTTACTAGGTTTCTACTCTTTCTTGAAGCTGAAAAATAATACCCTGCAATCTCTCTCAGCCTTTCTTTTCAGCAATTCTCATCCTTACAGACCCTATAGAAAATACCTCAGTCTCTGATTTTTCAATGTAGGGTTTGTGAATCACATTTTTCTATGAACAAATATTTTTCAAACCATTCAGTAATGTAGAAATATGAGCATTTGAAACCTGGAAGGACATGTAAAGCAAATATATGGGGTCTGAAATTCTCAATTACTGCTTGCATTTTAATGTTTCATGATCTGCAGTATCATGCACGGTATTTTTCAAAGTTATGTGTAATGAAGGTGACCTTTTCACTTCTAAGAAAAAAAAACCACTAAATAATTAATTATCTGTCTGGTGCTAACATCAATAAACATAATCATAATTTCTTGAGCTTTCTGACAGTAGTGGGGGAAAACATCACTTTGGGCCTCGTGAACTTTGCTGAAACTAGCCTTCTCTGGATTTACAGTGCTCTCTTGTGGCCAGATCAGGCTTCTACAAGACAGTAATTTGCTACTCTAAATCTGTAGAGTTTTTGGCCAGTACAGTCATTCTCAAGCTGTCACAAAATATTACAAATGTCAAAATCTGCCAAAGCAGATGTTTTAGATAAGTGTTTTCTCTCTTTTTTTTTTTTTCTTTTTTTTTTTTTCTTTTTTTTTTCTTTTTTTTTTTTCTTTTTTTTTTTCCTTTTTTTTTTCTTTTTTTTTCTTTTTCCCTACTGGGAAAATTGCCCAAGTTCTTCATTTATCAAAAACAGCCTCCAAATACTTAACAAACTGAAAACCATGGAGGAAAAGAAAAATATTTCTCCTGACATTGAAAGAATAATTTAATATTACCTTCTCATTATATTAATGAATATAAAGAGATATATTTCTCTTCAATATTAATTTTTGTCATGGATTTTTAAGTCTATCATTCACAGATTCTCACAGTATTACAGCATGGTTTGAGTTGGTTGTTTAAACTCCAATCCAATTGGGCCTTGAGCACTTTCAGGGGTGGAGCATCCACAATGTCTCTGAGAAACCTGTTTCAGTGCCTCACCATCCTCACAGTAAAGAATTTCTTCCTTGTATCTAGTCTAAACCTACTTTCCTTTAGTTTAAAGCCATTATTCTGTATCCTGTCACTACATCTCCCGGTAAAAAGTCTTTCTCTGTCTTTCTTGTAATACCTTTAGGTACTGGAAGGCTGCTATTAGGTGTCCCTGGAACCTTTTCTTCAGTCTGAATAATCCCAAGTTCCTCAGCCTGGTTTCACAGGAGAACTGCTCCAGCCCTCAGATCATTTTCATGGCTCTGAGTTCCCTCAGGATACACAGATGTGTCTCCTCGTGTCTCATGGACTTGTGCATCTTCAAGCTCTTTACATGGTCTCAAACATGATCTCCTACAATGGAATCCAATATTTTCTTCCAGTCTCTGCCCTTACCTTTTGTGATTTGGGTAATGTGGCTGGGCCACTTTCTGGTGAAGACTGAGGCAAAAAATCTTGGAGTACCAAATCTCATCTTTACATTTGGAGAGAGATCACATTTTTCGTAGTCTTCCTTTTTTTTCAACAGCACAGCTATAGAAGCTTTCCTTGTTGCACTCAACATCTCTGGCCAGATTTAGCTCTATCAGGGCTTTAGCTTTCCTAGCCTGTTCCGTGGCTGCTAGGACAATTCCTTTGCATTCCTCTCAGGCTACCTGTCCTTGCTTCTATCCCCTGTAGGCTTCCTTTCTTGTCTGAGTTTGTCCTGGAGTTCCTTTTTTATCTACACAGGATTCCTGCCATTTTTCCTTTTTTTTTCATTGGGCTGCATCACTCATGAGCCTGGAGATGATCCCTGAATACCATCCAGCTTTCCTGGGTTCCTCTTCCATCCAGGGCTTTATCCCATGGTATTCTATCAGGCAGATCCCTGAAGAGGCCAAAGTGTGCTTTCCTGAAGTCCAGGTTATATCACCTGGTCTACCACTTTTCAGATGTATCACTATCTCCTTGAGAATTGCAGGCTCACTATTAAAAAAACAAAACCTTGAACTGAGGAAATTAATTTATCCTGCCAGTGAGTGCTCAGCCCAGACCTACCTCCATGCTCCTCCATCTCAAATGTGCACCAAGCTAAGTTTCCAGACCTGCATTTCCTCGAGCAACCAGGCGGATGCAAGAGTGCACCTGAGGCAGGCCCAGCAGGGCTGAAGGGAGGTTGGTGCCACAGAACCACACTCTGGTGACACTCCTGACCTCATGATGAGGCACAGCAGGGTTGGGCTCCATCCTGCAGTAGAGGCTGCTGTCATCCCCTTCACAGCACCATCCAGCTCCCCACAGTGCTCCCCTTTGGAGCTGTCTGATTAACACTCTTGTTAATCCCAGATGCAAAGGTAGGCAATAAACTGCCATTGTGCTTAGAGAACACATCCAAACCAAATGAACTGGTGGGAAATACCTTCTCTGTTCCTCAGCAATGGGGCAATACATTTAGGAAGAAAATCCTAATGCCTGCAGAAGGGTGGTATCTCCCCTGGTCTTCACTTCTGCCTAATTAAACATACACCATAAAATCATCCACATGTACATAATACTAGCAAGGGTGCCTCAAGTTCTCAAAATCTTACAAATTCACTGACTCACAGGCATGAGACAAATTATTATTGGTGATGTTCAATTATTCATTTGAATAGTGAAATCATTTAACTATAGAATCATAACTTAAGAAGAATCTCTCAATTAGGCTATAGCAATTTTGTATTTACCAAATTTAGCATCATCCATGAGCTAGGAAAAAATATACACAGGTAAGTAATGAAGGAAACCCAGAATAAAGAGGAGAAAAAACTGAACACCTAGTTATTCCTAATTAGCATCTCTCACTGATTTGGGCATTTTGTTTTAAAAAAAATCTAATTTTATTTCATTGGGTTTATTAGTGCTGTAAAGATAACTGCTCAAAGGAAATATAAAATGCAGTCTATCAAGTGCAACATTTAAGCATATTTCATGTCCAGCTCTCAAAGAGAAAATTCAAGGACAATTTTTTTCTGTTCCTGATGTTGTTCTCTTCATGCTAAATTTGGATTGTACTCTAAATATTTCAGAGTTTGTATATAACCTTGACATTCTTCCTTTTCTCTTACTGTATAGGTAATTCTAGCATGACTGTTGAACAGTTGGTGAGTAATTACCTTGGAAAATAAAGAAACAGAAAACTAACCCATAAGAAGATTTTCATTTTTACAGACACTAGTCAATCTACTAAATATAAAGCAGAGGATAAGACTTGAAATTCTTCCTTGGGATTATTATGTCTTTGGAGTACCAAACTCCTGTTTTTGCAGACCAGATATACTTGTTTCAAAGACACTTTAACCTTCTATTGGCTTGCATAATTAAAAAACATGCTACAGAGTGTTAAGTGAAGAACATAAAACTATTTTGTTTAATAATTTATCGGTAAGCATTTTATAGCATCATTAAAATCTTTCTTGCTATGTTACATGCTAAATATGTTCACATGTACTAGATAAATTTAAACGTCTTGGAATCTGAAGATATGATTCTTAGTTCAGTACAGAGGGCTATGCACATAAACAGTAGAAAGTGGATGGATGAAGCAGTTTAATTCTTTTTCTCTTAATCTTATTTTTCAAGCTTTTGACAAAGCATAATTCATTTTTATCACATAGACACATGAATTATGCAATCACTTTTTATGTATATATATATCATATGTGTTTGCATATCCTGTAATTTTTGCTTATAGTATACACAGTTAAATTTGACAGAACAAGTCATAATGTGCTCAGTTCCTAAAATTCAAAGAGAAAAAAAGTCATCCAGGTGAGAAAGAATGGCTCTCTTATTACATTCACTGAGACCAAGTTGTGTGATCTCTTAAAAACACATCCAGAAATCTACTGCCAAGAGGAATGTTACAAGATTTCCAACCATGGAATTTGACCACTTATTTGACATGAGCAGAAGAAGCAAAGAAAGTAATTCCAAAAACCAGACTTAATTTTTGCTTTCCATGATGCTGGTTTTTTTCCCCTGGAGGGATTATTTTCTTAAACTATTGCCACATCTGTGCTACTCATATGCCAGTTCATGGAACAGAGCAGTGAATTAATTAAAATTATGAGGTATTTTTAAGATAAGCCTCACCAAAATTTGTTTTACCGTATAAGCATGTTGAAATGTCAGTGTTACATCAGATGAGCCACAGAAAAGACTCTTCTGGGAATGTTTACACTCAGGTCTTTCAATACAATGCTGTGTTATGTGGTCTTTTGGTGTGGGTGAGCAGCTGCTCCTGTCACGTGCTGGAGCAGATGTGAGCTTTAATAGAGTGAATCATCTTTTTGCCTCTGGCTTTGTGGGACTGTTCAGGTTTTTTTTTTTTGACATATCTGACTTTAAAAATGCACCCATATTTCTATACTTCTTGTAGTTCCTCTTGGTTTATTCTTTGGTGTTTGTTTAGCTCATTGTTAAAAAACAAAGTTGGTGGATAAATTTCAAAGAACGCTTTAAGAAAGACAGGAACATATCAACATTGGTATTAATATAAGATACCAGTAAGGTGGCTTCTTAGCATTTCAAACAAGAAAAATTCAGAAATATGCAGTTTGTCTCTCTGGGCCAGAAGACAGATAAAATATAAGGTTTTTTTGGCTTTGGTTTTGTGGTGGTGTTTTTTTGTTGTTGTTGTTTTTTGGTTGGGTTTTTTTTGGGGGGGGGTTTGTTTGTTTGTTGTTTTGTTTTGTTTTCTGGGGGGGGGTCAGTTTGTTTTGGTTTTGGTTTTCTTTTTGAGGGTTTTTCTGAAAGCAAGGCAACCAGAAGGAAATACACTAAATTGCAGTGCAAGAAGTCCTCAGGTACCAGAGCCTGAGGGGTGATGCAGTGTGTTGAGTACACTGCTATGCTCATAGAATAGTGCACAGTGATGCCACTACACACAACCTGAAGACTTTGTTGGAAAAACTCTATAAAATATTACAAAATTCATACAATACTGTAAGGAACAAGGAAAGAAAGTCATAAGCTCCATGTTACGAGATGTGCTTTAAGCCAATTTAACTCGTCCTTTGATAAGACCCTCTCTAGAGCTCCTGGCAGAAAGCATGAGTGGGAACAGACACCAAGTACTACTTCACTTCCACTATTACCAAAGAATTGGAGCCTCAAAAACAAATTGCATCTATACTCAAAAGGACAAATGGACAAGGCCTCTTCCTGTGAACTTCACATACCTTTATCTTGTGGAAGAAGAGGATCACTCTTAAAACAGAAAAAACATTTGAGACTTACATGGCATTTCCTCAGTCTTATCCAGAGGTGTACTGATAGACCTCACTAAAGGTTGGCAATAAACCTAAGTTTCTGTGTATCACAATGGAAGTTTAGAACAAAATTTGGAGGAGTACAAAGTAATAGCTAAGAAAATATATTGAGCTTTAAATTACAGTTTCTGGCAACTTAAGAGAGAAGCTACCCTTTCACTACAGCTATAGCACACCTATATACATTGTACAACATTTTTCCTTCAGAACATTGGATAATGTTGCAGCAATAATAAAAACCAATGAACATTTCCATTTTAATATGTGTTAGTCTTTTATATTAGTAGGATTTACACTTGTTTTTTCTCAAGGCAGAAAAAACAAGTTCCTTCTCTACACAGGTAGATAGTGAGCAAATCTAGGTTTTAGTCATCTCTCTGCATTGTAAACAATGGCAGAACTTTATGAGTGGATTATGGATTTAAATCGTGTAGATATTGTTGAGTATCTTAAAAAGTTTTATTTTTTCATTATTCTTTTACTGGTTTTATAGAAGAACATTTGTTCTAAATTTTATATATGAATATGTGATTGGTAAGAGTGATTGATTTGTCTCTCTTGTTAAAAGGAAGCTTAAAATGTAAAATCTGATCTCAATAAACAATAATTCAAGGTGGTCAGTGGGACAGGCAGATATGAAAACACTATACTCTTAGAATTTGCACATTTGTTTTGGATCTCTTTGAGATTTCACTCTACAATGAGAGACTTCCAGGCAGTTTTTCCAAACAGAAAGTTACTTTTCTATAGTGAGCACATGGAAATTATGACAATGTGAATGAAAAAGCAAAATGCATCACTTCTGTATATCAATGCTAATGGATGAAGTATTTTATGAGTCATAAGTCTCTTCAGACATATCAAACCATACTAAAGATTAACAGATTTTCCAAAGTTGAGGCAGAAGATGCTGTATATCAGAATCACAAGATAGTCATATGCTGGCAGATGAAGTCTTATTTTCACAACATTAAATGCAGGATTACAAACAGAGGAAAGATCAGTTCCAACAGTGCACTCTTTGTTTCTTGGTCTTACTGCTTATGAGATACCATTTTCAGAAAAAAAAATACTCTTTATTTTTTTCTTCTTAGTCATACCAGAAAGTCAAACAAACATGAGTCTTTGTTGGAACTTTTAGGGATAAATTTTTTGTTTTTCTCTGAGCTTAGAATAAATAAATCCAAAAAACTTCCAGTCATAGACACAGTGGCTATATTTTACAAAATTCATCCAATACACCCCTCTGCTATAGCAGCTTAGATATAGTCTCCTTCCCTCCTTTTATTACACTCCTAGGTTTAAAAATGGGTGGATTTCCCAAGAGTGATGAGTTATCACCGTCCCGCAGACATTACATGATTTGAAATTCATCCATTCCTGAGTATTCTGGGACTGCAAAATTCATTTCATGTAATGTAAAGCTGGGAAGCACAATTTCTCTGAAGTCAAACTATTAACAATGTGATATGCATTTCTTTTTTTTCCCTTAGAAAATTTCACATATAAGGGCTGGCAAGAAAAGTCTTATTGCCATAATGATATATAAACATAAGCTTATCACAGCTTAATTATAATCATGGAACAGAAACTTACAGATGTGCTTAATTTCTTTACCTTTGTCATTCTCTCTCTTTCTGAATACACAAATTAGAAGGTAATCTTTCTGAACACAGTTATCTTTTTTTTGCAACATTCATTTCCTACTTTTTTCAGTAGTGTATACCTATAGATTTTTTTAACACCGTGGCTTAAATTATTCCCTTTAATGTCATGGGACATAAGCCTCTTTAAATTTCCCTACCTATGCCTTCATTTTCATTTACAATTTGTCATTGTTCCCTTTTACATCCTTCTACATTGCTACATTTTCAATCATAATCTTCCCCCCCATCTTCTTAATGGTTTTGATTATTTTTTTCATTTGACATTGTGTCCCCTATCTTGTTATACTCTCTTTTCCTTTAATTTCATTTGTATTCTCTCCAATGTGATTTTACCCACCTCATTCATTTGTATTGCTGTGTTCTGTGTCACCCCATCTTTTTCAGAGTCTGTTTTCACTTCCCTTCAGATTTTCATTTATTTCAGTTTCATTGTCTAACCTTTTTGGTGAGGAGGAAGAATACCTATTTCAAAATGTATTTTTTGCCATTAAGCTAATATTTCCCTTGGATTTTAAGACAAAATATTAACACTTTCCTGTAAATTTCAAACCTAATACAATCTACAGCATACCACTGAAATTTCTGGGGTTAGTAGTAGTAGCCTTAGCAAAAGGTACACTTTATAGGACTGGATAAAAACAGGCCACTACTTTTTCAAAAAATAGAGATGGGTAGCGTATGTCTGTATATGCAAAGAGAGTTTATTACACAGTTCATTTGATAGTATGATAAAGTCCTTTTCCCTTCACAAAATGCATAATAGCATCCTTAAAGAAAAAAGATCAGCCCTTGAGAAGGAAGTTAAACATGGGGATTTCTGCTGGTCAGAGATTCTATGTCCTTCTCCTTGCATTATGTTTGTCTCCTCTTGGTCTACATCATTTCTGTGTAGATCAATGCAAAGCTGTAGGTGTTACATCCCAATTACCTTTAAATTGTTTCCTCTTCCCAAGCACTGTTGATGTGGTATGATTATAGGAAGGATTTTTGAAATGTCTGTAAAGTTTTTTCTTTAGGTATGGAGATGTCATTCTTTCTCACTCTTCAATGAAGTAATATCATATATTACTTCAATAAGTAATATATGATAGGATATGTATACTGCATACCAATTTAGGTGAAAGCCTTCCTCATGACACCTTGAGACACAATAATTGATGAAGAACAAGAAGACATATAAAACAAATATTTTTAAGGCAGACTTGAAAGGTAACTGTTCCTAAGATGATTCAGTAAAAAAAACTGATGGAGTGAATTGTCTAACTGTAAAAGAAGTAAAAGATAATTTCCCCTCATGGTCTCCCTCCACACCCTCCCCATACAATCTTCCTTGGTTTTAGGTTTTTTGTTTTGCCAGTATTGTCCCCACTGTGTCTGTGTCACAGATTATAAGTGACAAAAATTGTGTAATTTGGACAGGCCATGCATGGCTGGAGATACTTGCCTCATCTTCTTCACTGAAGGAGTGGCTTTCAGGAGGAAATCCCAAACTCAGTATCATAAACTGTAGCTTGAGAGAGTCCCCTTAATTCAGGTCAGTTCTCTCTGATCACCCAATCATACATCAACACATGAACACCTCTAAGAGGCAGCTTGCCACAACATATTTGTATTTCAGCAGAGTGGGTGGTTGCAGGGTTTTGTTGTGTCTGATTATGTTTGGTGATCAATTCTGTAGACCTTCAATTTAACTTTCAAGTAGCTCTGGAAAGCATCTGTAATTTATTGTCAGAGGTGGATGTGATTTGGTTCAGTGTTAGGTTCAATGTTGCCTAGCAGACCATATTTTCATATCTTGACTACAACATTGTGTTTATTAAACAAATCTGTATAACCTTTTCTTCTACTGTACCCATGTTGTGCTTGTAGAAAGGACATGTAGGAAGTGTAGTGACTTCTTTAGTCCTGGATTTCTGTGCTTCTGTGAAATTAGACAGTGAAACTAAAATCCTATGACAAGGAAATCGCTTTTAAAGATGTAGCTTGATTCCACTAAAACTGTTTTAACTAAGCCTATTTCAGTACGTGCTGAAATTGCCAATATCTGATTCTTTAGCAAAGTACTGATTCTAGCCCCAGTATTTGCATTTAGAGAGGACTTAAGGACCATAAATTTGCATCTGACCCTGTGAACACTGATTATATGATTCACCCAAGTTACTTCATTTCTGGAAACCACGCAATCTTTCATAGAAAGGAGGATGACAGGCTACTTTCTGTCGTTCCCTGCCATGATTCTGTCCTTGTAGACTCATTAATAATCTTAAAACTAATTCTCATCTATATGCAGCTAACAAATGCACCTACATCAAAGTCATGCTTTAGAGCAGGACTGCTGATGAGCTCTGAGGGAAGTAGTATCCAGATGAGAATGTTGAATGTAACCCCATATATTATATTTTCTGTAATGCCCTGAAACAAGAATATCTGACCATGACTAATACATTTTCAAAGCCAGCATTGAACTATCTGACAGATTCTTCTTTTCTTTTAAAAATAATATTTTAAGTGATCAAAAGAAGTCTTTCACTGTGACAGACACAAAAGGGCTGAAGTGATAAAGGAAATGCATTTGCTAATCAAGGCATGGAGAAAGACCAAAACCTAAGTTTCAGATGACAAAAGGTAATGACTTGTCACATGTCACTCACCAAGAAAGTCCCTTTGATAATACAAAGATAATAAATTATCCCATTCATTACACCTAGTGGTTTTCTATGAATTTACTTCAGGTTTAAAAATCAGAAAGCACAAAACCACCCTCATACATTATGAGAAGCTGAATTCAAATAATTAATAAAATACTTTTACTTTAAAAAGTAAATCCTAGGTGTTTCTCTCTAATGATGCACATGGTTGACTGTTGACCTGTTGCTTTCTGTCTTATCAACCTTCTCATAGACAAGAAACAGCTATGGTGATTCTTCAGCTCTAATTTACCAGTGCCAATCCATTCCAAATCAAATCGCAAGATTGGGATTTTTTGCGAAGCATGGAAAAAACCTCCAGAAATTAAATACTATCAATCACAGAATTACAGAACCGTGGAATTGTAGAAAGGTTTGGGTTGGAAGGGACCTTAAAGATCATCTAGTTCCAAGTGCCCTACCATGAGTAAGGAACATTCCGCTACTCCATTCCTCAGAGCCCCATCCAATCTGGTCTCGAACACCTCCATGGATAGGGAGTCTTCAGACTTTCTGAGCAACCTGATCCAGTTCCTCAACACCCTTATAGTAAAGAATTCCTTCCAAATAACTAATCTTATACCTACTCTACTTCACCTAAAGGCCATTCCCCCCTGCCCTATGACATGACCTTCTGAAAAGTTCCACTCCAGCTCTTTTCCATGCCCCTTTAGCTGCTGTAAGGTCTTCCTAAAGTCTTCTCTCCAGGCTGAACAGCCCCAACTCTCTCAGCTTGTCTTCATAGGAGAGTTTTTCCAGGCCTCTTCAAGGCTTAGACTTGCTTATCCTCTGGACTTGCTCCAGAAGGTCAACATCTTTCCTGTGGTCAGGGCCTCAGAGCTGGACACAGAATTCCAGGTGGGGTCTCACAAAGGCGAAGTAGAAAGGCAGGACCTCCTCCCTTGTCCTCCCTTTTGATGCAGCCTAGGATATGATTGGCTTTCTGGGCTGTAAGCACACGTCAATAGGTCATGTCCAGCCTCTCATCCAACAGTCCTTCTCCTCTGGGCTGCTCTAAATCCATTCTCACCCAGCCCATATCTGTGCTTGGGATTGTCCTGACTTATTGCACTTGGCTTTTTTGAGCTTCATGAGGTTTTCACAGACCCAGCTCTCAAGCCTGTCAGTGTTCTTCTGGGTGGCATCCCTTCCTCCAGATTCATTACAAGGTAGAAATAGTGCACAATATCAGTGTCCTGATTCTGGGTGGGTTAGAGTTAATATTGTACTTATTATCTGGTAGAGTGCTGTGTTTTGGGTTTAATAGGAGAATCATGTTGCTTTAGCTGTAGCTAAAGAGTGCTTACCCTAAGCCAAGGACTTTTCAGTTTCCAGTGTTCTTCCCAAGAAATTCTATGGTGCATCACTTGTGTCTCTCGTGTTTTGTTTCTATCATCTTTTCATTATTTTTATTAGTTTTCTATTTCACTTCATTTTAAGTAAAGTGAATAAGCAGCTGTGTGGGATTCAGTAGCAGTCTTCTGGGGTTAAACCACAGCACTCCAAAAAGGCAGCCTCACTCCTCATGCTCCCTCCTCCTCCACTCCCTCTCCCTCTGCCTGTGGGAAGGGAGGAGAATCAGAAAATGGTAAAACCTGTGGGTTGAGATAAGAGCAGTTTGATACAATTGCTCACCACTCACTAAGCAGTGCCCCTCCAGTCCACAGGCAAAGATGAGCCACTCGCAGCCAGCCCCCTCCCAGTTTATACACTGAGTAGAACATTCTACAGCACAGAATATCCCTTTGGTTCAGGTCAGCTGTTCTGGCTGTGATCCCTCCTTACTTCTTGTGCACCTGCTCGCTGGCAGAGCATGAGAAAATGAGAAACTGAAAAGTCCTTGGCTTAGGGCAAGCGCTATTTAGTACCAACTAAAACATCAGCGTGTTATCAACATTATTCTCATCCTGATTCCAAGCCACAGCATTGTACCAGCTGCTAAGAAGAAATTAACTCTCTCCCAGCTGAAACCAGGACAATGAGAATATGGAATATATTTGTCAGACATAG
Source organism: Cyanistes caeruleus (assembly GCF_971803275.1). NCBI lineage: Eukaryota > Metazoa > Chordata > Aves > Passeriformes > Paridae > Cyanistes > Cyanistes caeruleus. Next base: position 41,721,599 of record NC_141701.1, read on the forward strand.
TAGGACACAACAAGAAAACTTAATGTTATTACAATTCCTTACTCCAGCCCAGAGTCCTAGTCCCTGGTGTAGGAGTTGGCGCTGTAATACAAAAGCTAGTGAGATGCAGTGGTGTGGGCCATGGAAACACTCAGTCAATTCCTGAGGAGTTCATGTGTTAACATAGTTAAAATTTCCCTTCCCTACTTAAAATGCCTTTTAATGTGATCCAGTGAACTGGAACATCTCTTTCCTCTGATGAATGCCCTAGTTTACCTCTGGTCCAGTAGGATCCAGGTACAGGCTATAACTACAGTCTTGCAAGCTATCTCCACAGCTGCTTTCTCAGCAAGAGAGGATAAATTCTGTTCTTCTTCTGCTCTCCACAAATGATTGACAAGAAATGTCTGCAAGGAGAGCACCAGAAGTCACTTTCTTCAGCTGCTGCTTTCCTACCTCCTCCACACACATACCCCAAAGTAGGTTTTGTACAGAGAAGGTGTGATGAAGAGAGGAGAAGGTAATAAAACATGGAGTGAAAGTATTTTTTAGCTGAATCATGCCTTTAAATATTCAGCCTACACATTAATCATTGAGTGACATCAAGGATTCACTTCAAAATTGGATCTGACTGGTGCACTTAATTTACCTACTGCACCAAACAGCTGTTCAGCTTCTGTTGAATTTGAAAGCAAATGTAATTAGTGCGTGTTCACTGATGCTTCCTCATTACATTGCCAGCCCATATCATTGGAACAGTTAATTACTGCAGAGACAAAGGCTTGACTTACCTGATATAGTACATGATTAGTCATCATTGATTCATTTTTTCTTCTGCACTGGTAATTTTGTTAACATCCCTGACAGTGCTTAAGAGTGAATCCCCTTGATCTTTTGTGCTATTATGTCTTCTCAGATGCTGCTCAAATACTCCAGGTAGCTTAATTCTCTAGATTTTATTGAGACACGGTGTATCACATCAGTTGACACTGCATGTAACTGGAGAAATAATTTGATTACATGGATCTTAACAAAACATGCCATTCTGTCACTGTCCATCACAGCTGTCTTTGCACTTGGGGACTTTCCCAAGTGCATGCAGACCAAAAGCCTGCTGATGGAACCACCCTCTTTCAAGGATGCTTTTAAAGTAATGCTGAGGAAAATAAAGATTATTCCATAGTTATTCTTGTTTTTAATAGACCTGCTCTACTCCTACACAGGGTTTTTTGCTGGCTTTGCTTGTGTTTTTTTAAATGGCCCCAGTACTCCACTCCATCACCAAAATGGAGTTAACTGGCTTTCCATCCCTGCCTACCAGATGTCACAGGCTCCTCTCAGATGAAACCCCTTTTCTCAAAAGGAAGGTGTGTCTGCATGAAATGTGAGGCCTCTACATTTATTGGTGACCTCGAGGCTGGTGAAGGACAGGTGACAGTCCTGGGTGTTTCTGCAGTGCAGGTGCAGATCAGCTCGGCTGTGCTGGCATGGTAATACACCATGCTCCTCAGAAAGGCCAGATTTAGTATTTTACTGCACATATTTGTCATTATTGCCAGGCATATGCAAAATAGCCCTAAGGTGTCCTGCTGCATCCCTCTCCCATCACATCACAGATATACCTGGATACTCTGGCAAAGGAAGGTCACCTAAATTGTTAAGGCAAGTTTTAGTAATTTGCACAACACTGCACATTCATTTGTCACCTTTTCATATGTGAAAAATTGTAACCATTCACAGAAGAACAAAATGCAAAGAACTAAGGAAATGTATAAAAAAAAAGGGTGTATGACCATTTAGGATAGAGAAGCTATGGAAAGATCTTAAAAATTATGCTGAAAGAAAAAGGAAGTTTTTTAAATGTGAGATGCTCACTTGAACATTTGAGGAATCTGAAGGAACTGAAATACTGATCCTAAAGCAATTCAGGTGGCAAAAGTCCTGTTCACAGGATTATGCTGACACTTAGAGGTCAGTAAAGTGGAATCAAAAGGACTTAATCTGCCACCTGAAAGAGACTTCCTATTTTTCAATGGCTTTTCATGATCTGAGAGATCAGTAGCCTGACATTTATTTGGTTTTCTCATTCTTTATTCTCAAGGGTATGCTTCTCTGTTTTGTCGGATTCTACTGCATGAAACTTTCTTATCATTATACATTTCACAAAGAGTCCCAACAAAAATGCTGCAGGAGCAGCCCACAAACAATAAACTGTACAGAAATATCTGATCTGCACATCAAACTCATATGGTAGCTGGGAAATGCATAGAACAGCAGATATTTGCTTTTATATGCTCTGCCACTCAGTCTGACTTTCAGTGGGCTTTAAAGCTGTCTCAGTATTTGTTCATTTAATTAGGGTTTTGTTTTGGTTTTGATTTTTTCTTTTTAATTAGACCACAGATTATTTTTGGGTACAGCATTTTATTCCACAAGAAAAAATGATCAAGTGAGTTAAATCACCCTGTGGAATGTAGGTAATTTGGCAGTCACTGCTGATGGGGGCACAGATCAAGTCAAATTTAAAGCAAAGTTGCCTTTCACCTCCTCAAGGATCAGCCTCTACAAATTAAGTCAGTAAAAGTGTGAAAATCTCACTTCCAATCAGTCTATTCTGCATGGGGATAAATGAATTGTGAATTAGGCAATTTCAAAACAGGTAATTGCCTGAAATGAGCAATTTCTAGCAGCTGGTATAGCCAGTGTTATTACCAGCGTAAGTACTGACTCATGTATTAAGAGTAATTAATGAGAAAACAAAACTGGAATAAAGGAAAGAAAAAGTGAAAAGTTCTTAGAGGCTCTGAAGGCCCCTCTTTTCTGTATTTTGCTCTAAACTGAATTTTGAAATTTTTTGTTGTTGATCTGTAAAATTTCAGCAAAGCATTTCATAGTTATTTCGAGTCATGAATTATGCAATAGCACATGACAGGAGCAATTCATTCATATCTCAGGAGGCACAGGAACTAAAACCTCAGCTTTTGCTTGAGAGGCTTGGGGTTTTTTTGTTCAGTGCACAATTTCTTAGAATGGTACCTGAGAGACACAAGAAAGATGTTGACCTGTTGGAACAAGTCCAGAGGAGGAGCACGAAAAATCATTCATTGTGCACTTCCTATTTACTGTGCCAAGGGGTAAGAACAGGAGCACAAAAGGTACAGGAGCAGAATGGCAGAGGGGAAAGGCACACAGAAACAGGGCACCACCTCTTGCTTCTGCGGGCAGGAGGGAATTGACACAACCTTGAAGGAATTTCACGCTGCACATTCAAGCTGCATCTCTCTCCTCCTCCCTCTGTTCCCTCCTCATCCGCATCTGAACTTTCTTCCAGACTTCATTCCACTCCAAGGCACTACTAATATCCTTATTAATGTTGTCTGTGCTTTAAAGCAGTAGTCCTGAGAACTTCGTAGATGATAGGGAAATGTCACAAGCCCCATTTTAGAAATGAGAAACATCAGCTGATACAGAAACAGTGGAAATCTGGTGCAGAACAGGGACCTGTTTCTCAGGTTGATCAAACATGAAACTTTTCTCAAGATGAAGTGAATCAACCCTTAACTATAGAGTTACCTTTCATCTTAAAACCCTGCTATTTGGACTCTTGTCCTATCATGAGTGAAAAAGATGTAATCTTTGAAGTTTTAAGGGTGTTACTCTTCCAAGAGGAAGAGGTGTTCAAATACCTCTCCACTTGAAATACAGGCTATCACACATAGAGTGGTCCCACAAAATGTTTGCCTTCTTTAGTGAAATGTATCAGCCACAGAATGCTTGCTAGAATTGATTTTGGAACAGGCCACCTCCTTTTGCAAGTCTTTACTACTTCCACTTCAAAAGATGGAAACTGGTCATACTGGTTACTCATTCTTCTTCCTGGTGATGCTTGTAACATGGGACTCATCATTTTCCTCTTATCACCTGTCTCCATCACATCTGCCATGAAGAGCAGTGAGATATCTGGGATCAATAGTAGTTATTCCCCAGGTGTCATGAATATCTATGTCTTCCTTAAGTCATTTACCAAGTACCTAGAGGTTTCCCAGTAGCTGTGAGGATTACAGGCTAGGAGAATAGCAATAGGTGAGAGGCTAGGATTAAAGTGAAATAGGTGCTTCATAACAGTGGATGAAGCTGCAACGAGGTTTTAAAGTGCAGGGGTAGCAGTGGAAAAAATCTATAACCTGAGTTTTGGAAATTCACTGGCTGATTCAGAAGTTTTGAAATTACATCTAATTACAACATAATTTGAGTAAAATACATTAATCAATTTTTATTTTTTTTTTCCCTGAAAAGATACGTGTCAGGACATAATACACAGTACAATGCATATAACTTGTTACCAAAAAAAAGAAGTTATAAAGAAATGTGGGTATGAGACACTAGAGAGAAATTTGTCCTGTTTAATATACCCGCATTCAACATCTTATTGAAGGAAAATATGTTCTTCAATGTAGAATCAGTCTGATTTCAAGAATATGAACTATGTCTGGATTAGCAGATGAAAGAGAGGCAAGGCACAGGATCAAAAATGTCTAAACTGCTTAATTTTTAGCATTTTCCTAGCATAGCTTTGGACAGGAAATATTAGCATCGTCTCAGTTAAGGATTAAACATCCTTCAGCATTTAATAACACTGTTTCTGATAGACAGTTTATCTATAGCCACCCTTTTTCAGGCCAGTTTACACACGAAGACATGAGTCAGCTGCAAGCCTAAACCTCAAGGCTAGCCTCTCTAGCCTCTTCCATGCAGAAACATATATATATATCAGTATATATCAGTATATATGATATATATATATATATCAGTACCTGTACATACACAATTCATCTGCAGCAATGCGGGTTCTCAGTGCCCTTATCTATCTTACTCATAAACCCTACTGGCAGTGGTGAGTCCAGGTAAGATCTGCCACTCAGTCTTTTATAGCAGCAGAGCTAAAAGATACAATCCACTAAGAACTAAAATATGAACAAGAATTGGAGGAAAAGGCACTACCTATAGCACAGACTCCACAAGACAAAATGCAAATCCTCAGCAGCCTCTGTGGGGAAGGCTACTGAGATGCTGGTGAGATGACACCATTAGGTCACAGCTCTGGGGAAGAATGAGCAGTATTAAACAGAACAGGACTGCAGAGAAATACTGGTTTCATATCCCCAAAAAGGGGAAAAAATACTTTCATCACAAAATTGAAGTTACTGAAATCTTCAAGTAGTATTGGAGGCATAAAAATTATCTCCCCAGAGAGTCATTCATTGTGCACTTCATACCACCTTGCAGAGCTGAATACTGATGAAACACTAATCCAGCATGGTTCTAAACATGAAGAACAGAAAAAGTGCATGAGCACTGACCTGTTACAGAAGAAATATTCAGAACCATGGAAAAGTATGCTACAGAGACATATCAGAAATTCAGCTGATGATTTGGCCATGTTAACACAGCTTTAATTGAACTTTAAGATTGATGATGTATCCAGTTCTAGGCAACGTGCAGAGACAGCTGCAGCTCACTCCCACCACAACCAAGAGGAAACAAAACATGAGGAGGAAGAAGTGTGGCCAAGTGCTGGTAATATGCTAGAAAACACTTTGTAAGCCAGCTGTTAACACAGAAATTGAACTAACAAACAGAGCTACTATTACTTGAAACACACTTTGCACTTGATGCAAAGGTGGTACCATTGCCACAAAATATTAGTGAAGCAAACCAGCACTTCAGCTGAAATGTCGTGTCTGACTGTCCACACCATGAAAGGAAAAGATAACAGTCCTTTGGTGCCCTCTCTAGCAGCCTGACAGAGATGTAGTGTAAGGAGATCAACTCCTCCAGCACATACTGAAGGCTGTCACAAGAACTAGTAAGAAACTCAAACTACAGACATCCCTCTGGTCTGGTGGAGCTGCTGATGAAGGAAGTGGGGAGAGCAGAAGGCCCAGACACCCTCAAACTCATGGAAACCAGAGCTGGCAGCTGTATTTTTTTTCATTTTGTAGTCTTTAACATTTTTTTTATGATGGTGGAAAGCCCTCAAAAATGTCTTGGATATTTGGGAAACCTCCCATCAGGGAACGCAGCTCTGCAAAGAAGTCACTGTGTGGTAATCCTGAAGACATACTGCTTGATTTGTCTGGAAGTAAAAAGGTCTCTGCTTGCAATGTTGAAAATAGATTCTGGCATGCTGAATCACCCAGTCCCTTGCAATCTGCACTACGTCTTTTGCCAGGTACTGCTGTAGAGAAACAAAAAAGGCTCCAGACATCAGGCTGCCCTCAAAGCTATTCCAGCGATAACAGATAAAGACAAAACAGGACTTTCAGACATCAGGCCTGCGGCTGGCAATGATTATTGTCTAAGAAGATAGCAGAGGATACCACAGGATGTCTTTATCGAGCTTAACAGAGCCAGGAGAGAGTACTAGTCTAAACTTAAAGATTCTGGTTCTCAGGAGAAGAGAGACCTGCACTGTCAGAAATCTCTGTGGTCCTGGGATCTTCCAAATGCCCCTTGAGGAACATGAAGTTCTTAAAGTCAATATAAGAAGTTTAAGAATAGCCAAGTGCAGCATCTGCCTGCAATCCAGTGTATAAGCAATAGATGAACTTAGAGAGGGAATGAAGAGTAGGCAGTACAGGTGGTGAACCAGCCTTGTGGCATTACTGTTGTTTTTAAGGACCTAAGAAGGTCCTTAGGCCTCAAGATGAAGCAAAAGAATGACACTGCAGCAAATCTAGTAGCTCTCATCTTCTATTGACACAGCAAAATGATGACTTTATACTGTAACAGAAACACCAACTATGCTGCAGAGTACAGCCCCAAACATCACACCATGTGCCTGAGGGTATTGTCCAAACACTTCTTGAATTCTGTCAGGCTAGGTGCTGTGAGCACTTCCCTGGGGAGCCTGCTCCAGTGCCCAACCACCCTCCAAGTGAAGAACATTTTAAAAATATCCAACCTAAACCTCCACTGACACGACTTCAGACCATTCCCTCAGGTCCTGTCACCAGTCACCACAGAGGAGAAGAGATCAGTGCCTGCCCCTCTGCTTCCCCTCATGAGGATGTTGTAGACTGTAATGTGTTATGTAAAATACATATAAATACATGACAGAGAGAGCCCTGTGCAGACTTTGGAGCAGCCTTCCAGTGCCTAAAGGAAGACTGCAAGAAAAGGGGGGATTTTTAGAGGGTTCTATAGGACAAGAGAGAAAATGGCCTCAAACTAAAAGAGGGTAGGTTGAGATTAGGTATTAGGAAGAAATTTTTAATATAAGCTGGAAAAGGCTGCCTAAAGGGGTTGTGGGTACCCTCTCCCTGGAAGTATTCAGGAGCAGGCTGGATGGGGATCTGAGCAACCTGGTCTAGTGAAATGTGTTCATGACAGGGGGGGTTGGAACCAGATGATTTTTAAGACCCCTTCCAACACAAACCATTCTATGACCTCTGTTGGGTGCTCACACACACACACACACAGACATGCATTCACCAGCGCAAGAAATCTCATATGACGCCTTCAGTTTGCTGTAGACAGCGAACAAAAACGAGGAGAAGGTACACAAGTCACAGACGGCTGTAGGAATAAACAGGGACGCCATCCAGCCGCCTGGTTGCCGGTGCCCCATCAGTGGGCAGGGCGGCGATCCCTGCCGGTGCCGCATCCCCGTTTCCAGGGCTGGCCACACGGTGGGGCGGCCGGCCCGGCCATGGCTCCGCCGAGCATCCCTGTCCCGCCAGCGCCTCTGCCCAGCAGGTGGCTCTTTCCAACCGCCTAACATCCCCAGGACAGCGCTCGAATCTTTTGTTCCCCCTCGGAATAACGCAGGAGGAATAAGTGGAAGGTGAGAGCTGCTTTCCGGAGTGCGACGGCTTGGGCTGGGGTGTAACACGTTTTTTGGGAGCGAGCGCTTGGCACAGCACCACACACACAAACGGGGCTGTAGTCATTGGACCACAATCGCACCGCAGCTCTGCTTGAGTAAACCTGAAATAGCTCAGCTGCAGCCAGTGGAGATACTACAGATGGGAATGACAGGGGAATTTGGCCCATTGTTAAAATATCTTCATGTAGAAACAATGTAGGAAAATTGAACTGTGACCAGGTTCCTTCATCGTGGGCTAATTTGACTCTAAAATGACCCCTCTTAAGTCGGTGAAGCTACACAGGTGTGAACACAGAAGCCGGGACTGTTTGAACTGGTTGATCCAAAAGGAACTATTTTGCATCTATTAATAAATGCAAGTTTAAATTTAAGGAAAATTATTTTCATACAGATATATATATTTTTATATATATATATATTTTATATATATATACATAAAATACAGATAGGTTTAAATCTTTAAGAGACACACTTCAAAGGGCCTTGAATTATTGGAAACTTCAGACTGTATTAGACTTCTGCTGTTCAATCACCGTCTCTTAAATATGTCTAAACTCTGGCAAAGTTACTGATTTTAGAAAAAAAAAAATGTATTTGCGGGTGAAAAATTCAAAATGTGGAGATTTTCTACTTGACTGGGGAAAATTTTAAAAAATACACAGATTTATTGTGACCTTATTGAACTTAGGGCCTAAAAGACTGGAGCTTGACTTGACTTCACAGCAGTCCTTCATTGAATTTGCTGCCGTTTCTGCTGATAGTTCAGGTTAGCATTTGGAAAGAAGATCAAAATTCAGAAGAAAAGATAGTCTTAGAAATTGTTTCAAAATGTATTAAAGAGTATGTGTTGGGGTGATGGAAGAGAATACCCTTGCCTGTTTTCCCTCTACTCTCTTAAATTTGGGTTTATTTCCCTCTGACATCCAATCTAGTCACATTTGAAATACTCCTCAGTTTCTAGGGCTGCTAAAGTTTTCATGCTTCTGAAAGTCACACCATGTCTTTACTTTCCAGGATATATCAGCTGGCACTAAAGGGGAAATATGAAAGCATGAGCTGATATGTTCCACATTCAGCTGACTATTGAAAACCCACCTTTCTTTTCCCATATTAACCATTTCACACTTTCCTTTGAAATGTAGGAGGCTTATGAATTACAAGAGCTGTGCTGTAGGTGTGAGTTACTTGAGCTTCTACCTCTTCCAGGATGAAGTCGTCACCTGCATCAATAAACCTCCAGAGCTATTTTTGGTGAGCTCCTCTGGGCTCAGTGCCTCCTGGGGGTTCTTCCAAACCTCGCTGCACTGCCTTCCATGGACTCCGTGGCAGTCAAAATTATTAAGACTACTGCCTGAGAAATATGAGAAGAGTAATCCAGCATAACTCATTTAATATTCTGAAACTGTTTTTCTTGATTCTGCTGTGGTTTACCCAGATATTTGGTGTTTTCTGATCCACACTCTTGCTACTATTGATGCTTGGTAAGGACACTAATGCTGTCCTAAGAAGAATTAAGCTATTGATGGCTTAGCTTGGGTTCATCTTCCCTCTGTGATAATAAACATAATTCTGACACCCTTCCATTTCCAGAAAATCAAGTAACAAAGTTACTGCCCTTCTCAGAAAGCCTGACGAGGAAAGGGATTTGATGGAGCTGTCAGAAATGGGGAGACTAAAGTGAAGCTCACAGTTTGTGCACAGGAACAAGTGGCCTGATGTTAAAAAAAAGAAAAAAAAAAAGAAAAAAAAGCCATTTCTGCAGTAGGGTTGAAGCTCTGGTCCTAATCATTTAGTTGCTGCAAAGCACATGCCAATGTTTCAGGCAGCAGAATTGCTTGGATCATTTCCTACGCACTTTGCAGAGTGGCAATTAGCAGCCCAGTGGCATTAACAAGACAGCTTTACGTGAGCTTTCAAAGTAAAAACATAAAGAATCCCTAAAAGACCAAGTACTTGTAAAATGTGAGAGGGAAGCTGTAGGCCTGATTTTTCGGAGGTGGGTGCAAGGCTTTGCCTGCAGGCAGCGTGACCATCAATCAGAGCCACCCTCCACACCTCCCTGGCTCCTCAGCCTCCTGACTCCCGCACTCGACCTTTGTGTTGCCTTTCCTGCACGGGGATGGATGCCACACGTCTCCGAGTGCCCTCTCATCCACATTTGCCGTAAACACCCAGAACACCTGTTTGCTCTGACTCACCCACTCCTCATGCAGACTCTCCCTTTTTTTGACAGCAGACCTCACTCAGGTAGTATGTGCTGCTAATATCCTTTCAGGACCGTGTAATAACATGCCTTCTATCCAATTCCTAACATCCTTCAATCAGCTCAGCCAGTGGGCTAACTGCTTACACTCCTGTGATTTATATAAGTGCAATTAATTTAAACTGCATCACTCCGGTGCTATGCTGGTGAAAATGCCCCGAGAGGGAGAACCTCACTGGTGAATCAGACCCTTTACTTTTAACAAACACACAAAAGAACAGATCCCGAGCCAGTGAAAATCTGCATGGCTCCATTCATTTCAACACACAAACTTAAACCAGCTCAAGGTCTGAATCACAGCTCATGTAACAGACTATTTAGATACAGGCTAATGCCTCACATCCTGAAATGCAATGCTTTCCCAGAGCTGGCAGGGGACAGGGACTTGTCAGATGGAACAGAGCTGAGGGAAGCAGGACCGCAAATGAAACCTTTTAAAAATGCTTTGTGGATTTGTTCATTTCTGTGGAGATGAGGAAAGTAACGGATTGTGTCTCTGCAAGCCCTGCTCTCTTTTCTGGAAAAACCACCTCTGTTCCTTTTTCCCCAGCTGCAAAGCAAGTACCTGCAAAGTCTCTTTCTTTGCCACTTTCCCTTTCCTTCCTAGCCCGGGTATCTTCCCCGCCACTTGGAAATTCATATGGCACCTTTCACTAATAGACACCAGAGTTAGATGCTGAACAGATGAATCTTTTTAATCGGTTCTTGAAAATGGCTAACATTCCCTGCACTTGTTTTGGTATTCCCCAAGATTAAGAAGTCATGCAGCTTGACAAAGCACTTTGCTCTTGCATGTCTTAACAGACCCATTGGGCTTTTTTTTTTGTTTTGGTTTTGTTTTTTTTTTTATTTTGCTTCACATCTATTCCAACACCTGCTGCAAAAACGGGCTGGGGTGGTCTCTGTAAAACACCTCTCCCCAGAGGAGAGAGAGCTCCAGCGTCACACCAGCACAGCATGCCGGTATATGCCCAGGCAGGTGTAGCTAATACACAGCGAGGGGGGGAAGGGGTGGGGAGGGCAGACCAAGAGTCAATCAGAGTGTAATTTGTGTTAGAAATTTACCAGCGTTCAGCTGTCCATATTTCCAAAATGCAAATATTTTAAAATTAAAAAACCTATCTGTGACTAAATATCTCCTCTAAATCAATCTAGATAACCAGAACACTCTGTGGCACATTTAAGAGACTTTCATCTTAAGCGAAATGCATAACATAGATTATACCTTCATAAGAAATCAAGAGGTCCTGAAATATACTAATGGTGAAGGACATTTAAGAAACATTTAAATTAGCCAGTCTATAATTTTGGGGGGGTTCCTTATCTATGCATCTCTTAGCTGCTTTGGATAATTAGGAAAATTTCCTTGGCAGTGTCCTAAGAGGATAGGCAAAAGAGTGACATAACTACTCCCAAGGAAGGTAAGGTCGAGGTTTTGCATTCTGCAGATTTTTAAAGTAAGAGAAAGTATCCTTCATATGAGCAGTCTGAAGCAATATGCATATTATATAAAGACTATCACCCTGCTCTGAAATATAATCCTCCCAAGGCTTCTTCCTTTCCTTGAACTCACTTGCAGAATCTGTCTGGTCCTTCTGCCTGAAAGGGTGCAGGTTAGGAAGGCAGGCTGCTTGTCTCCAGCCTTTCCTAAGCACAGCTATTCAAAGGCAGCTCCCAAATAGAGCAGGCACACATTCAGTTCAAAGCTTTCCATTAGTTCTGCCGGCCAACTTGCTATCTTGTAGTGTCGTGTGTGTCTCTGTGTTTCTCTGTGTGTTTACCCCTCCTGCTCTCAGTGAACAGTTTGTCCCATTGTAATTCTCATATCAAACATCTGGAAACCAGACTCGTTTAAAAGAAAAACAAAAAGAGAAAGAAGAATAAAAAATAAGAAAAGGGGGGAAAGGGGGTGGAGGAAAAATAAAAGGGGGGGAAAAGGAGGAAAAGGGTGTGAGGGGGAAAGGGGTAAAAAAAGAAATGGGAGGAAGAAAGAAAGAAGAATTCAGTGCCTGTGATTTATCCAGGGCTATGGCAGAAAGAAATATATATATATATAGATATTTCATCTGAATCATTAAACTGACCTTTATTTTCAAGAATTTTGAGCAATACATTTTTGTAGACTGCAGTTTTGCAGAGCCACATCCCCCCACTTCGGAGCAGGGCAGCGCGCTCTGCTAGAGCTCTCTCTCTCTCCCCCGTTCACAGCTGTCTCCAGCGGGAGGAGCTGAAACCTGAACCAAACCCTCCGAGCGGGATTGGATCCCTCAGCCAGCAGCCCCAGAGCCCTCCCAGAAAAACAGCCTCTTTGGAAAAGTGCTCGAGAACATCCCGAAGCGATTGGAGGAGCGGAAAACCCTTCCCCCCTGCACCTGACTCGTGGGTATTTACAGCACTTTTGAAGGCGCCTCGGCACTGCCAGTGCCCAGGCGGGAGTGGATGGGCTGCGCGGGGCCGTAGGGAGCGGAGCGGCTCCGATGCGCCCGCAGTGACACCGCGTGTGCTGTGCCGCGCCACCCGCCGCCGCCGCGCCGTCTGCCCGGCCGCGCAGACCCTGCCTCCAAAATGCCACGCTCCTTCCTGGTCAAGAAGCATTTCAACTCATCCAAGAAGCCGAATTACAGCGAGCTGGACACTCACACAGGTAACAGAAGGAGATCTGGTGCCGCCGCGTCGCTTCTGGGGCTGCGCTCGTTGCGGTGGCGGGGAGGGGTGGGATTGCTCTGCAGGCTGCAGGGGACGGCTTGGCTCGTCGCTTGCTCTGTTTTCTCCTGCTTGCAAGGAGGGAGTTTTGAGAAATATGTCAGTGCTGACCAGAATGAATCATGAGAGTTTGCTCATCCGCTTGAACTCAAGTTACTCAGAAGGGATTCGGAGTTTTCCTGTTCTGTATCTGTTGGTGGTGGAATTGAAACTTTAATTCAAATCCTTGGGTTTCACTGAAGTTTCACTGCTTCATTGTGTCAGGCTGCGCAGATTTAGAAGCAGCGTGCCGCCTTGAAGGGACTCTCCAGCTGCAATTTGCCTGGGCACTGCCTCTACCCATCAGAATATATGTATGAAACATATTTCCTGAATTCATATTTCCTGAATCCCCCTTATATTCAGATTATTGAGTGTTTCATTTCTGCAGCTTTTAAACCTCAAAGTGTTAATTTTGCTACTTTTCTTTTTTTTTAAAAAAAAAAACACTTTTTGGTTCTCTTACCTTAAAATATTCTTCTTTCTCCAGTGATTATATCCCCATACCTGTACGAAAGCTATCCAGTCCCTATCATACCACAGCCAGAGATCCTGAGCTCAGTAGCTTACAATCCCATTACTGTGTGGACTACAACTGGGCTGCTACCGTCTCCATTACCCAATGACCTCTCTCCGCTTTCTGGATACCCCTCGTCTTTGGGAAGAGTCAGCCCACCTCCACCTTCTGACACCTCCTCCAAAGATCACAGCGGTTCAGAAAGCCCCATTAGCGATGAAGAAGAGAGAATCCAGTCAAAGCTTTCAGACCCTCACGCAATCGAAGCTGAAAAGTTCCAGTGCAGTTTGTGCAGCAAGACCTATTCGACTTTCTCTGGGTTGGCCAAACACAAGCAGCTGCACTGTGATGCCCAGTCTAGGAAATCGTTCAGCTGCAAGTACTGTGACAAGGAGTATGTCAGCCTGGGAGCGCTTAAGATGCACATCAGGACCCACACGCTACCTTGTGTCTGCAAGATCTGCGGCAAGGCTTTCTCTAGACCCTGGCTACTTCAAGGACACATTAGAACTCACACTGGTAAGAGCAGGAGTTAACGTTTGCAGTTTCTTGTTGCTATAACATCGGGATGCCTTTTTGCTGTTTTTCTCCACAGGTGGAAAAACCGGCAGCGTTTCTTAACCAGCCTTGAAATGCGTTCACAGAATTTCAAATGAATCATTGAAAGGCTAAATCCTCCCTCTTGCAGGGAGAGGGGGAAGGTGGGGGTGTGTGTGTGGGGGGGGGGTGGTGTGTGTTTAGCATGGTCTCAAAACTGCAGGCCAGATACTGGCATAAATCAGCATTGCTTCCTCTGCAATTTTAGGATGGTTTAGCCCATTTCCACTAGGTGAAGCTTTTGCTTTGAGGATTTTATGTTAACTTTCAGGCTTGGGAAATTGCTAACTTTGGGAAGGCTCCAGCTGACTCTGAAATCAGGAAGCAAAAAAGCAGGGAATGCATGAGGGGCTGCTTTCTGACTCCTTAAGCAGCTGGCAAGTTTTGCATGTGCTACCTCAAGTCCTTAAGAATTAGAAACCCATCATCAGCAAAGTGGCTGGGTTTTTTTTCTGTTGAAGCAGAAATGGGCTTTGAGTATAACACTGGGTACAATGTAATGTCTGTACAGCTGTTTGCTGCTTTTCAGTCAAAACCCTTGATCCCCAGTAATTCACACAGCACTAAGCAGAAAATGTTCTATGAAAATATTTGAAAATGTTGGAAGGAGCCCAGTCTAAAAGTACTGCATGCACCTGTAGATGCAGAAGGTGTCAGCAGCTTGTTTTCAGAGGCTGCATTTTACAACATATTCTCAACAGTCTGGGGTTCTGCAAAAGAGCCAGCAGTGCTGAAAGCTGCTGTATCTGTGGCCTGATTAACTTTATATTAGACATTTTCTTCTTATAACAAGTTGTTTCTGGTTGTTCTTTTTTTTTTCTTAGGATAAAAGTAGGTTTTACCTGTGCTAAATATGTACCTGTTTTGGGGGGTTTTTTTTCTGAAGACTTATCCTATTTTCTCTCGATGTTTCTTTTGTAGGAGAGAAGCCGTTTTCCTGTCCTCACTGCAACAGGGCTTTTGCAGACAGATCCAATCTGAGGGCTCATCTGCAGACCCACTCAGATGTGAAGAAATACCAGTGCAAAAATTGCTCCAAAACTTTCTCCAGAATGTCTCTTCTGCACAAACATGAGGAATCTGGCTGCTGTGTAGCACACTGAGTCATGCAGTCAATGTTTACCTGGACTCAATGCATTTCTCCACTTCTGTTCCAAATGATAAGTGGAAATCCAAAGGCGTTTTCTTGTCTACTTTTCAGCCAAAAAAAAAAAACCCAAAAACCCAAACCGAAAAACAAAGAAACCAAAACACCACCAAACAAGAAAATAAACTAGTGGAAGAACTTAGAATGTCAGTAGAAATGAGCTTTAAGTAGTTTCTGTTCTGCCATACCATTTGCATTCTTAAGTGTGAATTCTGAAATAGGGGGAAAGACGCCATGCATGACATTTCAAGTAGATCTAAAGGAAGAAGCATTATCAGCTTTCTTTATAGATGAAGCCAAATGTAGGTCATCTTTTCTTGCTTAGAAAAGGCTTCAAAGTTACCAATACATTCCTGCCAAGCCATTTCAACCAAAGAAACAGTATTTTAAGTGGAAATTTTAATGAAAATACTACCCAAATCAATTTTGCTAGACACCATTTATCTCAGGTGCCTTAAAAAGTATTCCAAGTTTACCTTAGTAAATGTTTAATATTATTCATTGCTGTGTTTTTTTTATTTTATTTTATTAGAAGCCAAGGCCTTCATTAATGACCTGAAATGCTTTAAAACTGCATAACTAAAAGAGGGAAAAAAGTATAAGAGAATGTATGAAAAAATTAAAAGCCACAAATTAACTGCATGTGCCTTAAAAAATAAATAAATAAAAAAAGATAATACTGTAGCTTCAAACATTCCTGGTGCATGCTTGACCATTCTTTAATATGGAATAGTTCCTCTAAACTTCATTTTTGTTTTAAAAAACGGGAATAAGTGCAAGAGAGGGGATCCATGGGAGTTTTACAATTATTTTTTTTTAAAATGCACAAAGGAAATGCAATATTTTCAGCATTACCCCTCCAAGTGCCTTTTTTATTGATGATTTTGTAAAGTATGTGGACATAATGTAAATATTTTTATTTTTATATGATTGAATGTGTTATGAATGAAAGCAAATTGTTGCCCATAGCAGCATCTATAGATAACTTGAAGAAAGTGTGAAGTGAAATTGATGTTGTTTTCTAGCCACTTTTTTACAATAAACATTTTTAAGTAAGATTTCTGTTGTTTTGTCTAATTAAACAACTGTGTGCGTGCTTTGGAACATAGAAAAATGTGAATGTCTCTGCATGACCAAATGAAGACAAAGGTGAATTTCAGGTGTGAATATTTACTCCACAAGTTCTAAACATTAGAAAATAATATATATGTTGCATTTTAAAAGATTTTTAATCTTGCAGCACATTTTCCTAATTTGTGCTTTAAATCACTTACTTTTCCCTTGCAACAGCCTGACAACATTGTGAGATATATTTTATCAAAAACATTTAAAAGCAATGCATTTTTCTTGCATTTTAACAGATGAAAGGATGTTATTAGAGAGGCCTTATAGTACTTCCCCTGAGACTTTCACATCAGGGAATATGGGCCTGATCCAAAATTCATTAAAGTCAGTGGAGCCTTACAGGAGTTCAGCAATGTTTGCATGATGCTCTTTTAAAGTAGTAGTCAAGTCACAGTACAATATACTTTATATAGCAATTTAAAGATGATTAAAGATATTTTATTAAAATGTCATACATATCAGAACTATCAAGTGAATGCATTACAACTGTGTATCAGCTAATATATCACAGGAAAGAAATTATTCCGTAATAAAAAAGTAGAAATCTTTTTTCTTCAGGTGATTTGACTAAGTACTCCAAGACCTGAACTACATGAAAGTATTACAACTTCAACAAGTCATGTCTCATCGTTACTGACTGGTGTGAAACAACACCATTTTCAACTTTTAGCAAAGTACAAAGCTAGAGAACAGACGAGCATCAGCTGGCATCCAGTCTGAAGACCCTTATGGCTGCACTAAGGTGCCAACCAGAACAAATAATAGCAAAAATAAAATTCCAACAATTTACCAAGAATGTTGATGAACATTTATTGAAAAAAGTATGTTTCAGCAAAATAATGCATTAGATCATACATGTCTTCTGACTCCTCCAGCCCAGTTCTGGAGGAGGGCTTTTCAGCAGGACTGCACTGGAATAATGCAGGCAATAGGCAGAAGTTTTGAACCTTTTCTCCACAGAAAGCATGATATTGAAAAATGAAGCTCAAATGAAGCTTTTGTATTCTCCAAGTGTTATAACAATGATTCCCTAGGACCTGATTTTTTTTTTTTTTTTTTTTTTTTTTATGAAATAGCTGGAGAGTTCAAGAAAGATAGAGTTAGTGGGAATTTGTGAGGTAACATTTCAAAATGAACACATTAAGGCATCAAATACCCTTGAAAAGTTTCATGTGGTTTCTCTATTGATTTACACTTCCATGTCATTCACTTTGAAGTTTGTAGGCTCCAGCAGCTCTTTGTGCAGTTCCTTCTTCCCAGAGCAAAGTTTACTGGAGTATGAGTAAAGCTCTGGCAGTCAACAGCTATTTGTACTGTTCTAGGTTTGCTCTCCTGTGCTGTGCCACAAAGATGTTTCCATTGTTTTAATTCACACTTCAAATTCTCTACACCCATAGTAAATTAAACAGTGTAAGAGCTTGACTTGAGTGAGTGGAAATGCTACTGCTGTCCTCAAGGGAAATCTGATGAAAACTTCATCAAAATACAGTATGCTAAACCAAACACAAGTGGAACTGGTCTGATTTGGAGATGACAATTAAGATATGCTACTTTGCATGCCTGTAACACCTGTACTCATAAAACACAAAGATGGGAAAGGCTAGAAGCTCTTTTGGCTCATCTTTGTAATTGAAAGAGAGCACTCTATCACAGATCCCAGCTCTCTGTCCAGTTGCAGCATAAACTTCCCAAGCAGCTAAATTTCTCTGCTTTTCCTGTGTGACTGCTTTCTACTCCCTGTCAAGACTTTCTTCAAAACATATCTCATTAATAGTTTTACCTCATTACCTTAGAAATGCCCTTCTGCACCTGCACAAGCTATTTATCAATGTAAATTGAATTCTGTTCTGAGCTGCTGGTTGATGACTCCTATGACTTTCTCAACAAACGATGCAGAAGCTCCCTCCAAGGTCAAACATTTTTCACAACATATTTCTTATTCTATATAAGATTATAAAAATAATCTTTTAAACTTTTAAAATCTTTCTTAGGGAAACATGGTCCCTGCACTCTGAATATCCTCACTGCTTCTTTTCTGAAATCTGTCACTTTTTTTTACTTTTTTTTTTTTTTTTTTTTTTTCAGAATGTGGTCCAGGCCCTTCCTTTAGGTTGTTCTGTCAACCTACTTTCGATGTTCTTTCAGTGTTCAGAGAAGAGTAAAATCACCTCAGCACTTATGAAGCTACAAGTTAAATCTATTAATTTCTCAAGGCTGAAGGCAATAATTGATTCACTTTGGTTTTCATGTCTTTCTTCCCTTGCTTCTGTTTGGGCACGCTTTTCACTTCAGAGGCTGCAGAATGAAGGGAGATGTGCATGCAATGAAGACAGAACAAAGTACACTGTTAGGCTCTAAGCACTGCAATTATCCTTCCATGTAATGCAGAGTTAGGAAAAGCATGTTATACACTCATCAAAGGGTTAAAAGAAGGGCCTTTCAGATTAAGACACCATTAAATCTTTCTTCTGTATTTTGCTCTATTATTTGGATTACTATAGTTCCTATTGTCATTAAGTAAACTCAGGGCCTATTACTCTAAGCCCCATAAAATCATATAAAAATGAAACACTGGAAAGATCCAATAATTCAAATTAAAAAGAAAACAATGGGAAACCTGGTAATTTAATTCTGATGTCTTGTGCTACAGCTGATTTCCCCTGCCACAAAATTAATCAATGCTTAATTTGAAAACATTTTATTATTTTTGAATAAGACATTTTCAGTTACAAGTATTATTGCTTTGGAAATAATGGGTTTTACTATCTGTCCCAAGTGCTTGGTTTTGTCTCTTTGAAGTAGGTGTTCTAAAAGTTAAATTATATTAATTATAACTCTGATTCACAGAAATATGAGTGGAAGGTGAGAAGTGCACTCCAACCTGCACATATTGTAGTATCAAATGATAGCTGCAAGAAATAAGAACAGATTGTTTGAGTGAATCATGGATCATGGAATGTTTGAGGTGGGAAATCACCTCTGCATTATTGACTAGTTCAACCCCCCTGCTCAAAACAGGGTAGGGAAAGCAGTTTACCCAGGACTGTGTCCAGATGGGGTTTTGATATCTCAAAAAATGGAGACCCCAGGACCATTCCAGACAACCTGTGCCAGTGTTCAGTCACATTTATGGTGCCAAAATGCATTTAAATGGAATTTTCTGTACTTCAGATGGTGTGCACTGCCTCTTTTCCTGTCACTGGGCAGCACCAAGAGTCTGACTGTATTCTTCACTCCCTCACATCAGGAATTTATACACATTAATAAGATCTTCCTTGAGCTTTTTCTTTTCAAGAAATCTCAGTGACTCCAACATGAGAGATGCTCCAACCTCTTAATTACCTCTGTGGTCCTTCACTGGACTCTGGTATTCTTATGTCAGCCTGGAACTGCTCTGCCTAGAACTGGACCTAGTGCTGCAGATGGGCTGCACCAGTGCTGAGCAGAGGTGGAAATACCATTCAGTTTCTCATGGGAGGCTGACAGGATCATAAAATTTGTGGGAACAGCCAAAGCAGTAGAAAAGAATCAAAAATTGCATTCTTTGTTGCTTCTTCCCAAAAATTTTCATTCATTCTAAATACATACAAAGTCCTCAGGAACCTTGAAGGTGTGGAGTGTGGGACTGTGTTTTCCAGGGACAGCAAGAATTGCCCTGTCCAGTTGCAGATTACATCATAAGGGTGCCTCAGCCAAACCAGACTAGAGATTAAAAAAAAAGAATTAACAAGTGCATAATGATGTTGGTTTTACATGTTTGGCAGTTTGGTCATCTGATTCCTCTTCACTTATCTTTTCAGTTCTTCAAGAATATCATCCAAACCAATGTTTTCTTCTTCTGACGCACTCACCATTTTGGGTACAAAAACATAAGCGCTCATTCATGACCCTTCTTCTTTTGTTCTCCCCACATCTCTGCAAGACAAAAGTTATGCAACAGTTGGTTTCTGTTACATCTGTCATGTCTATCCCTTTTACCTGGGTATTGAATATTCCCATCTCTTGTTTGTGTACCTCTTTGTTCTACTGTCCAGTACATACACTAAGTAGCTGCAAGGATGAAGGTCACAGGCAGCCCTTACTAAGAAAGAATAAAAGACCTTTTATATCTTTCAGTTATCCAAACATATTTTTAATTTATTTTTTTATTATTGTCAAAAGAAGACATGGTAAACAGGAATCACATGAATACCAGCTCAAATTCACATGTTTCCAGTATTTTTAGTAGCCTTCACTCTGTAAAATCTGTAAAGGAAGAGCAACTGAGGTACAGGCAGATATTCACACTTTGTTGTCACCCAAATAGACATAGAGCTGCACATTCAAACACAAAAATTCTTTCACTTCAGCCCTGGCTTGGGGGATCTACTTCAGAAGGTCCCTCAGAGAGGTCCCTCATTTTGTTGCTAGAGCACCCCTCAATTGAAAAGTGGATTTAAATACAAACACAAGGATGCTGTCTAGAAGGACAAAGTCAAAGAAGGGTTTTATTCAAGCTGTTTGTTCATCCACTCGGCGTAGGAATGACTGAGAATGCCACACATTCTGGATCAGAATAGTTTTCTAGAAATTCATCTTTATTTTATTTATCCTACAGAACAGCCTTTTGCCTAACCAAAGGAGACTATGGAAAACCATTCTTCTCTTTGCAAAGCCCCTACTTTCTCCTTGCCTCTCATGTTTTAGCCTGTTCTGTTACTGCTTTCTCTGCCTTCCATAGGAATCATCTCCTTCCCAGATGTGTCTAACAGGGAGTAAGAGCCAGGGGATCATGGATCTTTTAATGCTAGAGAGATGTGGGCACTGCTGTGGCTTCTACACAGCCCTAGACATGGGGATGAACAACAAATGTTCCCTGCTGGGCCATCAAATGGCAGCAGCCCCTGACCATCACCTCTCCACACCTATTCAAAGCCATGACCTGGGAATGCAGGAGCTTGGTCTCACAGATTCCTCTCAGAGAAGTGCCTACGTCTTGCTGAGTCCAGTGGGCTCCCTGTACAAGCTCTGAACATCTGAGTACCATCAGACATCTGCTAAGTCGCTAATAAGAAGCAGTTAAAGTATAAAGTTGCACTGCAATTAGCTCAGATTTTGCACATGTCCCTAAACCAAAGAAAATTCCTTTGAATGTAACCTGCCCTCTCATGTGGGCTGGCAGATCATCCACAGCTGACAATGAGTAAAGAGTTAGAAGAATGAAAAGTGACAGTTATTAAGTAACTTCAGTGAAAATTGAATGAAAAACAATCAGCAACTCGAAGTAATAATATTATGCATAAAAGACTAATAAAAATCCTCCCATCTCAGTTAAAGCTTCATTGTATTTGGCATTAAGTCATTAATTTTTTACATTTTTAAGCAGTATAAAAAGATATTTTGCAAGACAGTTCACCAAGATTTATAGCAAAGTATTCGCTATTCATCTGTAATACATGAAACCAGGCCAGGTTGCTATGTCCTTAGGAAATTGGAAAAAGAACCTTGTGACTCGTGATGGACATTTTGTGGTGTTTTTAAAACAGCTTGGCATCTCAGCCCAGATCCTAACTAGTTCTGACTGGACAAGGCCAACATTCAAAAACAGTCAGGAGTTTTTGACAGCTCTCACTTAATGACAGAAAAATCGGTTTTTATTTGGAAAATGGCTTTCTGCTCCTAGGTAGTTTCTAGAAATTGCTCTACCCCTCTTCTCTGTACCCACTTTACTAAGTGTTGGCAGAAAAAAAGACATAGTTACAATTGTAGATAATTTAATTTCCCAGGGACCTTTTCTCAGATGTTTGAAAGTCATGGCTGCAGTTTGGTGGTCACAGCAGATGACTGAGAGCTGTTCCCAAATATTTGAACCCAAATGCTTTGTGAGTCCACAGACAAATATACCAGCTTGTCACACAGGGATTCTGGGAAAAGAATAAGACAAAAACGGTCCCAGGGACTGTTGAAATGTCAGCCTTCAATTAATAGGAGGACATGGTAGTTAGAAGATATTTACAAGCAGTAAATATCAATTATAAATAATCTTCCAGGTCTTCTGTACCAGGAAAAACTCAAAACATCAGCACTGCTTAGCTCTGAGAAGAAATTTTTACTCCAGTTAAGACTGATCTGATAAATTAGGTATGTCTCATCATTGCTCTTATTGCCACAAAATATAATCAGAAGGCTGTAGAAGATTTTTTTAGTTACACATGTAGAAACTACTAGTAACAAGAACATCCAAAATCATGATAAACTATATACATTTTTGTATCTATATAAAAACAAGTAAAATCAAATATGCAGAATAAAAGTTGGGGAAATACTTTAATAAACAGCCCTGCCACAATGCTGGTAAGTTTTTATGTTAGCCTAAAACTTATAACCAAAATAAAATAAAAAAATAAAATAAAATAAAATAAAATAAAATAAAATAAAATAAAATAAAATAAAATAAAATAAAATAAAATAAAATAAAATAAAATAAAATAAAATAAAATAAAATAAAATAAAATAAAATAAAATAAAATCCATTGTTTTTCAGCTTTTAAAAGGAAGTATCCCAGATATAGGATTCTTTTCCAGTTTAAAAAAAATCAGACAAGGACTATGCTTCCTTTTGGCCACAATGGCATAGGTCCCTGAAGGACACTGCATTATTTTGACACTCATGACAGAAAGCTCCTACAGTTTTTATGTCTAGGTGTGCCATTCTGGAAGAAATTCTATGCACAGGGCATCCTGGGATTGTCCCATACAGTGGTTTTCTCACCTTGAACTTTGCATTTACCCCTGCCAAAAGGCTTTGAATCTACATGGACACTCGCTGACACAAATGGAATAATTCTTTGCTGCAGTGTAGTCCCATTTACTGCATCACATATATTTGTTTTGATATATAGTGCTAAGAAGGGAGCATAGCCAGAAGCCTGCAAGCCTAAGTATCTTGTTCTTCCTAAAACGCTAACCTATTTAGAGCTGTATGGATCCTTTCTTCTAGTTAACCCCTTTTTCCTGCCTCCATAATTGTCCAGGCTAGAGATGGGTCAGAATTATCTATGATGAGTTCTTGCCTTTTCCTGCACTGCTACAGTTTCCATGTTAGGCTAACAATGATGATGTTGCAATTCTGAGCTTCTGTGGTAAGTTTATAGCATTTTTAACATCTTTCTCCTTGGTCTTTGTTACATACTAATGGAAAGAATGCACAATATGGACGAATTATTTAGGCCAAGTACAAGTGATTTTTGAAAGTATAATTCCTCACCATTTTTCAGATAACTTCAGATTAATTAGATCTGAGCTCCTGTGTGTTTGAGAAATGTTTTCTCTTCATCTTTGTGTTCTGGTTTCAGCTGGGAGATAATTAATTTCCTTCTTAGTACTTGTTAAAGTACTCTTTTGGATCTATTATGAGAGTAATGTTGATAACACACTGTTGTTGTTGCTAAGTAAATCAAGGACTTTTCAGCCTCCTGTGCTCTTCCAGCAAGCAGCTGCACAAAAAGACAGGAGGGAGCACAGCCAGGACAACTTACCTGAACTGGCCAAAGGGATATTCCTTACCACAGAACAGCATGCCCAGTATATAAACGGGGGCATTGGCTGGGAAGTGCCAACCATAACTCAGGAATTGGCAGGACATCGGTCAGCAGGTGGTGAGCAATTTTACTGTGCGTCACTTGTTTCTCCTGGGTTTTATTCTTCTCTCTTTTTCTCTTTACTTTTCATCAAGTTTTTAACTCTGTATGAATTATCAAACTGTTCTTAACTTACCAAGAGTACTACCATTTTTCTGATTCTCTTCCCCACCCCACCAGGCATGCAGAAAAACGAGAAAGTGACTGGTGTGGTACTTAGCTGCTGACTGGGGTTAGATCGCAACACTTTGGTAAATGCCTTTCCACCATGCTTATATCTCCCTGTTTAAAATAAAAAGTAAAAATTTCACAAGAGATCTCTGGAAGACAACCTGAAATAATGGCTATTCTCTTTGCACTTTAAGCTGATATGTTCGAGAAGGGAACTGCTGCATGTACAATGCTTGCTGCTTTGACCCTGTGGGAAGAAGTGTCATAGTTCTTAAAATAAATGGCTGCTTGCTTCTTAGGTCACTAATGGAGAGGAAGGATCTGTTCTGTGGCATTTGTAAAAACACAAATATGTTGCCATCACATGAGTGGTTTTTGTCCCTGCCTTTAAACAGGAAACAGTTTTTAGGACTTCCAGTCCAGATAATCTCTTACTCGCATTGCTTTGCTCCTAAACATAAGAGAGTTTTTGTCTGAGAAAGATCTTAGAATCTGGCATTGTACTTTTTTTAGGAGCCCATAACTAGAATTGCAGAGTATATTACCTACACAGATGAGCACTCTAGTACAGTATCCATGCAGTGCCTCATTTTGAAAGATGGAAGGTGTATTTTGAAGGGGTACCATGTGATGTCAAACCATGCATTTACATTGCTCCTTCCCTGACAGGTTATGACCAAGTCAAACTGTTCAGGAGCAGGACTCTCTCCTCCCTTGAACCAGGGCCACTCTTGTGAATGACTTGTCCTTTGGCCTTATTCCCATGCTCTTTTAATCTCTGGTAGTGGTGCCTAACATGTGCCAGGAGCTATCATGCTCTGATCTGGTGCAGCTGGGAAAAAGAGCAGGCCAGTATTTCAGTGAAGTATCCAAAAACAATCCTTCTCTCCAGGAGATTTTGCTGATGTAACTGTGCAGCACACTCCACCAGCACATACACAACTCATAATGACTAAGTGTCCAGCACTGCTTCTCCTGGTTGCCCAAGCACATGACCAACTTGCAAGCTAATATCACACCACTAGACTTTAACTTTTGTCAGTATAGAAGTGTTGAAGGAGAAAAGGCAAAAGAGAGAGAAGAAAGCATAAAAACATCAGTGCTACAGTCTTGGGAAAAGTTCCTGACACAGACCTGATCTGAGTCTAAGGACAGTACATCTTACACACCTTGCTCCCAGGATTTGGCCTAAAGTATAGCCCAGACATTAATGCTTAAGAGGTAGGATTTTGACATGGCTTGTGATGAGAATTAGGGTCAGAAAATGTTCATTTAATGGGAGATATGAAGCTGGAAACATTTTGTCTCATGGTGATACTACAGCAAATATACAATAGTTAATCCTTGCTTTCATTTTATTTATTCCTTGCCTGGTTTTAGTGAGGATGAATAATGTCCATGTCTTGTAACACCTCAGTAATAGTTCAGCAGGATTGCTGTGACCCTTCCTGGTTGGACCAGTACTGATTAGCTGCAGATTTCGATGTATGATCAGGTGACAAGCCAGGCTTGCAGAGTCTGAACAGTTGCAGTTGCTGTTGAGGAATGTAAAATGCCAATTTCTGCTGCTCTCTAAAGGGAAAACTTCTAAGTTGGTAGAAATGTAGAGTTGAAATGAAATGTATTTCTTTAATTACTCCTGATTTAGATTTTGCATGTCACTACATATGCATGGACTATGCTGAGCAAGGAATGCTGCATTTTGATTTTACCTATTTGAACCACCCAGTAACTCATGCCAAAGACAAATCTTTCAAGGTAATCTAAAATGTTGACTTCTTAACTGATGTGAATGGCAGCCTTCCTGTTTTAAATTACAAGTTGTGAAAAGAGAGTTACATTTTCAATCAGGCAGCAAATGGTGCTGCACTGGCCTTTCTAGAAAAACAAGTGATGGGTAATAAATTACTTTATGGTAGGATTGAATTAAAAACAAAAAATCCTTATCAGTGCAATATATTTTCTGGTCCACCTAGACTCATCTGTTTTAATCTGTTCCAGATATGTTACATTTCCCATTTTTTTAATTTAAACAAGCCCTTTTAAACATATATGTGTATGCATACATACAAATGTGAGTACATATATACATGGACTGTTTACATGAAGACATATATGTGGAAGCATTTTCTGCACATAAGCAGAGATAGAATTAAAGTGACACTGTAAATGATAGTTTATTTTTTGAGCAGCATTATTAATATGAGGCACATTCTCATTCTCTCTATTCAAAAATCTTACATTTTATTTCAAAAAAAAAACAACCTACAAAGTGTCTCTTGTTCCTATAGTTACCCAGAAAAAAGCAGACTTGACAGCAATCAAGTGTAACCAGTAGACTTGTAGTCACCTTCAAGCAGCTGAAAAACAGACTGCAATGGCAGACAATTCTCAAAGAGAATTGACATGCTTCATTCAGAAAGGCTTCCATAGGGACAGTCCCCAAGGACATGACAAATATTACCAGAGGAACCTGTTGTCTGGCTGACCAAAGCATGGAATGAAAGCATAGGAGAACACCATAGTGAAGATCTTCACCATTTAATGTGACCTTTTATCTTAGTGTTGCAGGCAACAGCCTACAAGATTACATTTGTGAAAATAGAAAACTTTCACTGGGAGTAGCATCTTCTTGGAAGGTTTCTGAGATTCTCAACACTGAAAAAAATAACGTTGTTTCCACCTTCCCTTTCCATTCTGTTCTTGCTTCTGAGCCACATAAAATGCATGGCTCAATGAACCATCCTGTGGACTGACTTCCAGAGCCAACATGCTGGCACATTGTTCCCATATTAGTCAAGAAATCTTCCTTATGCTTATGGAATACAGTCAGGTTTTATTGTCTACTCAAACTTTTCCCTGACTCTTTAATGGCAGCACATGACTACAATGTCCCTGTGTAGGTTTACCACGCACCTGCATCATCCTTTCTCTAGCAGAAATTAAGTTGGGACACAGCTGAGGTTTTGGGGTTGGGTTTCTCCTATATGTTCAGTAAGCCTCAGCAGAGCAAAATAAAGAACCAGGTATCTTCCTGTGCACATTAATACATCATGTGTGCTCAGGAAATCTGATGCATTCAGGAAACACTGGTCTTACCAGGTGTAAGCAATACAGCTGCGCAGAGCACTCACAGCACCACATCAGACCTATTCCAAATTTTCACTGAAGCCAGAATTCACAGAAACTATGAAGTTTTACATTTTCTAAACACTCTGAAACCTTCTGGAAAATCAAGACAAATATAAAACTCCTACACAGATGCTCTGAAAAAGAGGAATCTAAGCCATGCAGCTCTGCAGTCCACGTTCTAACAGAGATAACGATGAGAGATAAGACTCCTCTTACACATGCAAAGGATAATCATCACAAATCCAACCCTCCTTCATCCACACCTCAGCCCAGGAGCTGTGAATTATAACCTCTCATCCCATACAGCACACATCCAGCATCCAGCTGCCAAGTGCAGAGCTAGTTTTATGCTGGAGTTTTCAAAGCACCACGTTCCAGTGAATAGACACAGTCTTCTCTTTTCTGGCTCCCCACTAAGTAGTGGCTGCAGAACATGCCAGACAAATGCTGGAAAGGTCAGGGGGTAACAGCTAACAGGAAAGCCGATTCTCAAGGCTCTATCCACAGGAGAAGGTGGGTGCTTTTCCCTGTGTACCCCACAGACCCAGTCTCTAGGTCCATCCACATCTGGCTACATTCACACTGTGCATCAGGGCAAAACATTGGTGGGCAAAGTCACTTTCCTACAGAGGAAATCTTGATCAGATAAACAAGGTGTGTTTCAGTAGATTTCCTCTCCTACAGTAGGGGACAACGAACACTGTAATGTGGGAATTTAATTAGTTGGAGCTAATTTTATTAATATTGTATCTACTTTCTATAGACCAAAGGTCAAAAATGTTTCTGTCAAGAAAATATTTTCCAAAGGCAGTGTGGAAATGGTGTGTTTTGCAGCATGTTGGATGTGTTTCAAAGAAAGGACAGTAGTAGATCTGCATGTGGCTTGTCCTTCAGGCTTCTCCATTCCACAGGTAGCTGTCATTCTGCAAATTTTATGTGGAAAACTCACAGGAGAACAGACCTGAAGAGTTGCAGGCAGTGGCTTAACAGCAAAAGCTTTCCACCTTTCTACTGCTATTTTTAAAAGGGTTTCAGAAGCTTTTAGGAAGAAAACCACACTTAAATGCTGGTCTACATAAAATCTAGCCTTGTGCATCCTGACTTGAATAGCAAATTTGGGAGGTGTCATCAATGCTCTAAATTAAAATTTAAACTCTCCTATCAGGCATAATGTTGGCTTGAATCTCTCTCCCTGGACTGTGCCTGGATTGATGCACATAAGTCAGAGCCCAACCTCCTTTTTTTTTCCTTTTTGCACCTGGATACTTTGCAGAAGTTTTTGGATGACTTGAAGGAGAAAAACTGATTCAAATTCTACCAGAAGTTCCCAGGACTAACCAGATACAAATGCTCACAGCAGGCCATGAATCGGTACAAGAGGATGACTTCTTTCTGACATGTGAATACTGTCTTATACCTCCTGACCTTTTATTGTGGGCAGCTGCAAAGATATAACTTGAATGCAACACTGGCACTGGAACAGTTGTGCCAGGTTGCTCAGAGAGGCTGTGGAGTGTTCATCCTTGGAGATATTACAAACCCAACCAGACAGCATCCTGGGAAACCTTCTCTAGCTGGCCATGCTTGAACAGGGGGCTTCAATGAAACAATCTCCAGATATGCCTTCCAACACCAGGAATTCTTCAATTCTATGGTTAAAAGTTAGGTAATAAAAAAGAAAGTTGGGGGAGGGAATTATTCTTTCATGTGAACAAAAAAGCCCTAGAGAAAAATTAAATTCCTTCGGATCAGATTTATGAAATGTATTTATTGTTCCAGCCACAGAACTTCAAATTCAGTTATGGTCTTAATTCAAGTTACTGAACCCTTCTAAATTCTAGCCTTGTTTTCATTCTATTGAGGTAAAACAGAATTGATGGATGTGTGTGGCAGCAGTGTGACTGGATGTGAAATCATGTGCTTTCCCCTCACATGAAGAGGCATTTCAGCAATGACTAATCATGTATTTTCTCCTTTGCCAGCTATTCACAGAGGTTTTAATTTGCAAGGCAAGATTTCTTATTCTTTTTATTGTCACAGTGGTGAAGTCCCAAATAAGCGACATTTACTGAGGGGACTAGGTGCAGATTTGTCTGAGATGTGTAGGAGATGGGCTAATTCCATATGTTATCAACCTGACTTCAAGATGTCTCAGAAATAAGTCTTCCAAGTGAAATTTATTGAAGTCCTGAATTGTTTTCCCCTGAAGCATTAAGTTCAGTAGATCTTTATCCATCTATACCTGTACGTACATGAAAATCCATACACAAGGACACATGTTTACAACAGATTGCTGAGACTCTCCACGTCTGAGGTTGTTTCTGCATATTCATGAATATACCTAAGGGCTGAAATATCTTTTCTGTGTGACAGATTTTTGCCCTAATAATTTGTACAGTATATCATTAAAAAAAAAAAAAAACAAAAAAAACAAACTTTTGTACAGATATTTATTTCATGGTTCCCTGAAATGTTCTCGGTGTATTTAATTATTTAATTGCTATTTTATTTTGGTGAAGTAAATGATAAAATCTTACACAACCTTTCAGCAGAAGTGTATGACAAGATTGGAAATCCCACAAACCACTACATTTTTTTCTTTCTATTACTCATCGACATGTTTCTTATCATCCCATCCTGCAGGTCCCAGAAAAATCATAATATTAGACAAACTTACCAAATAAGCATTGGGAATAGACAGCAAGCTGGATGTTGAAATACAGGTTCCTATAATTAAAAATATATTCTCATGTCTTATTTATTTTTTATTGTGATCTATTTATGGTAAAAGCCTTTAAAAGAGATTAAGTTTCTTATCCTGATTTGGGAAAATTAGGCAAATTCACCACTCATCTTTTCTTTTAATTTGATACACAATCTATTTAAGCCTGTTTCAGTAGAGTAGGAAGACATTCCTATTGATTCTTTTATTGATTTACAAATTTGCTGCATGTATCAGTTATTCCTTCAGGTTTTTTGTCTCATAAAGAGAGCTTCCTCAACCAAAGTTGAAAATACTGGCCATCAAAATGAACTTGAGTATTTACAATTAATTATGCCTTATTTTTCCCAGAGAATCCAAAGCACAACAAGCTCTATACCATTACTGACAATCATCTCTAAAACATGATATTCTAACTATACACACTTAATAAAACAATGTATCCAATTAAACCAAAGAAATGATACTGTTCTTAGCAATATCTCTTGTTCCACTAGTGTAAAGAATGAAAAGTATATATTCCTATTTGGTATTTTATTAATAGCAGTGGAAAGAGAAATTAAATACTTCCTCTAGTTTCCCTCCTCCCAGAGCTCTTTCTTCAGGCTAATTTACTCTTTGTCTAGCATCTTCCCTGGTTTGAAATCCAAGGTTGTAAAATAGGCAGGAGCAAAATCTGGAAGATGAAGTAGTGTTTCAGGTGCAGCTGAGAGAAGGACTACCTCTGAACTGTACAGACTCACTGCCTGAGTGTGTTGTGCAGGGGTTAATTGACAGCTCTCTAGGAGGAGAAGTGAATGTGTAGTTCAAGCAGTTAAACACAACTGGAAAAGACTGGTTCTGATCTTTCTCATAGGTTCTGTTTCACGTTCTGAACTGCCAAATGAAAAGATTCCCAGGCTGTTAAAGAGATCGTTATTAAGATGTTAAAGTTATTCTCTTCATTTTTTTAATGAATTCTCACATGCCCTTTGTTCATTAGAACTCTGTGACAATGGCTGAACACTCACAGTGACCTTAGAAAGCAGCTCAAGCAAGTATGTGTTTAACTTTCTGCGGCTGTTCAATTCACTGCAGTGTAAAATGTACCTGATTTACAAGAGTTTGAGTTGAGGTTCACTTCACTTTTGATGCCCAAATACATGGCTTTCTACAGCCACAGTGTGAGCACTTGCCATTGTGAGACTTTTCCAGTGTCTGTGTCATATAAAGTGGTGCTAGAGGAATGAAGAGCATTAAAAAAACTTCCTGCTTTGGATTCCTCCTTTCATTGGGAAATCTCTTCCAAAAAAGAGCAATGCACCAGTGTTTTACAGATCAAAATGCATTTTGATCTGTAAAAGTTAGTTGCAGGATTTGTCATGATCAAAGTTTTCTCATAACCTCCTATTGCTGAAGAAGGAAAAATTACTCCTAATAATAAAATTATTAAAAATTAAAATCCTGATTATATACATTTTGTCTCATTCCACTACATCCCAATATTTTCTGCAAATTCGAATAGCTTGACATTTATATTAAGCTTAAAATGTCATCGATCCAGATCTGCAGAGCAAGACATCAGAGTCCCACTGATCATTTCTGTCTCATAAGAGCAGGCTCTGGATAAATTAGCACCACTGTTAATCATAATAATATATCTATGTCTTGGTTCTAAGATTCTTGAGATGTTTTCCAGAAACTGCAAACTGGCATGATGTTAGCAAAAAAAAAAACATTAAAGCAGGGATCTTAACTCTCCAGTGAATCCTTCAGAAACTGAATAGCTCTCACAGCATAATATTTCTGACAGGAAATATACACTTGAGATGTTTTAAGCCTGAAATGTCACATACACAACAGAGCTTAAGCCTGAGAAGCCTCCCCTGTTTCTGAGATCATAACAGTAGTATTATCATTAAGAGGATAAAATGCCACTTCCTTGCTTCCCATACCCCAATCCAAATGAAATGTGAGTCACTTAATGAATTTCATCTAAGCTTAATGGAACAATTTCAGCCTGTCCTGGACAACTCTCCTGCCCAATTCCCTTACACACATTATTTCTGCTCTCTTGGTTTTCATATCCGCCTCTGCCCAATCACTTGTGGCAGGTTCTACTGGTAAAGCAAATGCTTTGCTGCTGTTTTTCCCCTTAGAATTACAGATCACTGAAGAAGTAGCTTGAAACATTTCCACTGGAGAAAAATGTGATGAAATTGTGAAAGGTTCAGCAGCCTTGAAACACTAGTAGACTATTGGCATGAGGATTATTCCCAGACATGATCTTTCCTTTGGAGCCTGGTGTCGAAGTTTGCAATATTTGTTCACTTCATGCCTCCTCAGCATAGCCTGTCTCTCTGGCTGATTTTCTTCCTTTCTTTATCTGAAGCTGGCATTTTTTCCACTCTCAATAATTAAGCTGTCTCGATGCTAGAGACATGCCTATTTTATCACATGTATGTCTCGTACACAGTTGAAAAAGGAGAACTCCAAGGGAGAAGGCGGCTGGCGTCTCTGCTCTTGAAACGGTTTCAATCTGGCCTGAATACTTTGCCTGCAGTGCTGCAACCCACAAGGGGGTCTTAACCTCTGAAACCTGCTGACTCAAGAGTAATTGGCCAGCATGATGCCACTGTGACCATCAAGTGGAACAAATAAAATTACCCACCATTTCAGTGCCATGATTGTCCTCTCCCACTGCGTGATTCCATGAGTCCCCTCGAGGACTGACCTGCTTATAATAAACAAATTGTTTTCTGGGCTCCTTTTCCATTGCCTGTAGGGGAGTAACAAGAAGACAGAGCCAAGCTGTGTTAACTATATTTAATGGTCTTTTTTTCTTTTCCTTAAATTGCATCAGATGGTGAAGATGACTAGATACAGTATGATCTTTTAAAATCATATCCTCAAGAAGCAAACAATTAGAGAGCAGCATCTCAACAAGGAAAGTCAAGTTTACACAGCGATAGAAAGTTGTAAATTTAAAGAATTCAAGAGGATTACACATATCCAAGTTGGATGACTTAATTCCTCTTCCTGAGAACGACAGCTTAAAAGCAGGGATTCTCTTGCTCTATACACAATTTTGTAATTTGTTTGCATGAGAGCAAGCTGTTTACACTATACTACATAAAGGTTGTTGCCAAAAGTTACTATCTCCTATAACAGTGTAAAACCAGAAAATCTCTCATGATGGCAGTGGGTTTAATCAGATACACACCAGCGTAACAGAGAACTAAATTTGGTTTTACACCCCTGTCTAAAAAAGAAGCTCACTAAAGATCAGAGGGGAAGAGCTAGGGGGAGGGCAGGAGTGTGGGGAAGGAGGTAGTTCTTGTCTTCTTGGTTTTCTTTCTTTATGACTGCCTAACAGCATCCCCAATATCTGGATTCATGTGGAGGAGATAATATGGCCTGGTAAACACATCAGCAGGACAAGTAGTGTGAAACTTTATTTTAGTGTTTTCAGTAACTGCCTGAGTTGATAATGGCCCTAATGTGGCCACAATTGACTGCAGAAGTGCAGATTTAGTCACAGTCCCAAAAAGTTTTGTACTAACACTGTGTGAAATTGAAGTTATTTTGAGTTTTCAGCCTTCCGTTGAACAAGAGCAAAACTTGGAGCTTGAAGATATATGTGAACTGCTTCTTTAGGCAAGCAGGTAGAGGAGCCCAATGACTTTTGCAGAATCAAATCAGGATACAGAATAAACTGAGGAGACTGAGAAGTACAGTGAGCTACCCTGCCGTGACTAACAATAACCATCTTAAAAAACTGTTGATGTATTTCTGAAAACACAGTTTGCTGTTTGTTGCCAGCAATTTAATTTAGACCCAATTTACTTAAATTACATGCCTAAATGTAGGCAGACTATTAAGCACATTGTTAAAACTAGGTCTTGAAAAACCAAGAAAAAACTAATACTTTGTCTTCCCTGAAGTGTTTTTAATTGCGATTTGTGATCACTTTATATCACTGCTAAATCCACTTCACTTGGTGTGTTGATGTATTTCGAGGGGTATTTTACACACAGTTTTGGTTTTCTTTCTGAGTTTTGAAACCAACGCAGTAAGAGTATTTTAAAAAACAGCAAGAGTGCTTTTCTAGTTCTTTCCATCCAAAATAATCTCCAAGTCTGAACAGACCATTTAATCTGGAACAGTTCTTGTAAATTGGAAGGAGTCTGACCCCTGTTTCAAATTTAGCATGCATCCTCCTGTTCATTTTATTTCCCAAAAGATAAGGAGTAGATCAAGTATGCAATGCTTCTATCATACAGAAGTCTTCTTATCTACTTACAGTTTCATTCTCCCTAGCTCTCCTTTTACTGCTGCAAGTTTTTGTATGTCAAGCAAAGGAGAGAATAAAAACAGAGAAACTTGTATTTGGGACCCTAAAACTGCCAAGATAGGAAGGACATATCGGTTGTGCTTTTCACCAATCTGCTTCTCTCATTTAAATTCTGTTACATTACTTCTCCTGGCTGTTTCAAATCCTACTTTCAAGTATTTTACAGTCACAGTTACAAAGCACATTTGTCTACATCTCTGCTGTAAGGGAATAGCAAGCTTTGACTGGTGGATCTACTTGTCTTATACATGAAGCATCGCTCTCAGTCAGACTGTATAACCGATAGATAAAACACGTGAGAAAATAATTCCTTTCTATAAATAAACCCATGGAAAAATAGTCCTCATCACTGTGAAGTATTTGATTCACAGTGGAGAGCTGTTTAGGATTGGAGGAATGCATCACCTCATGGAAAGGATTTGAGACCTCAGGGCTAATATGCACCTGAGTATCACAATCAAAATTCTTCAGTGCCCAGACATGTGTAACTTATCATGTTATGGTGCAATCATATGCTTAAGCCCCCATATGTGAAAAATTTTCCAAGTATTTTCATAGCCAGTAGGCAGCTCATGCATTTGCCATATCACACACAGAAAATGGAGATCATATGGTACCCACAGAGGTCTTTTGTCATTCACAGAGCTTTTTGGCTCTCTACTCCAGAGGGTTTGGAGGGCTGTCACCTGTCTCAGAAGCCACACAACGTTCTGCTGGCATAGCATACAAACATATTGAATACTAATGCACTAATACCTCCTCCCTATCTAGAACTACGTGAAATTGGAAGCTGAGCATGAAATCAGGGCAATGAAGATTCATTTCCTTTGCTCAGAGGTCTTTAATTGTGGTATTGTTTGTGGAATGGTATCTAGCCAAGTATCCTTGAACAGGGGGCATTTTTCCTTTTACTTTCTATCGTTTTCTCTTGAAGTTGATTGTATTAGCTCAGTCTATCAATGATCTTTGCTGATACCCAGACCATTTGGGCAGACTTAGGCGAGCTTCCCAGCAAGGAGCTGCTTGAACACCAGCACCAGAAGGATGCTGGCTCCTGACACACTAAGCTCCCTGAGCAGGGACAGCCAGCTTGGGCAGAGACAGGTATGTGGAAATCTGGAATAGAAGACATTTGCACAGTTTTAAAGCCTTAGGAGCTATGGAAGGCCATAGACTTTACTGGGAAAGAGAGAAAACAGATACAAACATGAAGAACAATCTCTGGCAGATAGCTCTGCTTCTCTGTGAAATGTAATCCCCAAATACTCTGGCAAGAAGATAGATCATTATACCATAATGACAAGCATTCGTCGCAGGCCCCTGTTTTTCAAAGAAACTAAGTTTAAAAATAGACTTCCGAAACCTTAAGGCCTGGAACCTTGTGCAGACATTAAGATTTGTCTGCAGCTCCTCACCTTACTCCTACATTTTTCCGTCTGCAAACAACTGCTGCAGACCACTGCATAAGACAAACCTGCACTTTATAGTTCTCAGTGAAGCAATATGTCACCTCTATTTGTACTACTGTGATCTTATGAAAGAGGGAAATCCTGTCATTAGTAAACTCATATTCCTTCAGCTATCATAAATTAAAACTTCCCACTTCTGTCTTGCAACATGAATTTTTTCCTGTAGTGTACATAATTGTGCCTATTTGTACATGCTTTTTAAAGTCTTTGTTGTATTTTTCAGTAAAATCCTAATGCCATAGTAATTCTCTAAATGTTAGTTAGCATCTACTGAGACATAAACTCACAAAAAACCTTGACTAACTCTTCCTGATCAACATATCCTTGATGTAATTATTGGCTTAAATCATAGGAAATGTAACTTTGTGTCTGTAGTAGTCAAATGGCACCTGGAAGCCCTGAGAAAATTTTCTGTGGCCTTGCTACAAGAGTCTCTGTGAATTTGGGAAATGTAAATGTAAACTTTCTGAGCCTATGTACCTCCTTCTTTGAGGCAATTACATACACTCTACCCATAGTTTCTAAAGAGAAATATTCAGCTGCAGTCACAAAGATGAGCAGAGTTTATTGCAGTTCCAGGTAGGGCATATTAGGAGCCTGCAGTTAATATTGTACAGCAAGGACAAGATTCTAATGATATTTTACCTTGCAAAATAGGACAAAATATTTTGTTTTTCAGCATTTTCTGTATCTCATACTGAACTCCTGTTGTCTTTGTTAAGATCAGTGGTGTTTGTTATGTTTTTGTAAGACAGTCAAAGCAGTAGTAATAACAAATATATTAATTCTGCCTTATTTGACTAGTCCAGATTCTCAGAGATTTTTTTTTTGTTTTTCAAACACTGTTAAGTCACCTTTATATAAAACAGAACAGGTTTATACTTTCTATGAGGATACCATGAATCAGATTCTAGGAGTGATGTTGCGTAATTATAGGGATTTCTTGTACAGATTTTGTGGTGTCAAAACATTATGTGGTTTCAGAAACTGCAGGCAACTAAAAGGCCTTTCTGTATTTTGTTCCACTCTGAATGGTTGTTATAACTCTGCAGCAAACTTAGGGCCAACAGAAAAAGGCTAAGAGTCATGATGATTAATGTGACGAGAAAATGAAGAGGTCAACTAAAGGCATTGCCATCATCCATAGTCTGTCACAACAGGTGATTTGTGGGATTAAATCCATAGCAGAGGAAATAAAAATATAGACATTGAAAATTCTCTGCCAGTACAACCTCTGGAAAGAGAGCAGTGGATTTTGATGCCAAGATGGCACGTGGGTTTGATGCTGTGTGAGGACCAAAAGCCATGCAAATACCTGGCAGCTGCTATTAGTGCATCCATTCACCTGTCTCTAGCCATGGCCAGTGACTAAATGCTTCAAAGGAATGAAAATAAATAAACACTGTAGAGACCAAGATATACATCAAGGGAGAAAAGGAAATGGGAATTCCTTCCTGGCCAGTGTAAATATGGTATAAAACAATAATACAACAAACAGAAATCACACATCCCCTTGGGAATACCAGTAGATCACCCTTTTACAAACTTGCACTTTTAAATCCTGAATTGTCTTTTCTCTAAACATGAAGATCTCTTCTTTTAGCAATGTTGTAGCCTTTTCTGTTCACTACGTCTTTGAAAGGTCATTCCAGGATATTGCCCCCAAAGTACCTCTGAAATCCAGTTCTCAAGCCCTGGCTGAAGCATTGGGCAGCAGTGCAGATTTACAGCTAGAGTAAAGCCTATAGATAATTCACACTGTTTGTCCAACATGTTAAAAGTAGAAGATGTTGGTAAGTTAGGAGTTTACAGTTCTTCCCATGGCCTTTGTATCCTTTGCAGTGCTCACACCCAGAACTGTTCTGAGTCCATGGCAAAGGTGCTGCCAGGGGAGCACAAAAACCTTGATTAAAGTGGTTACAGCCTTTTGGACCTGGATGGATTTCAACTCCTATCTTGGATAGGTTCAGAAAATAGTTGAGACATTACTTAGTTCAGCTGCAGTGCACTCTGGGGAGATATGCAGGGGAGAGTGTTTTACATCTCCCGCTCTGGGCAGTTGTGAAGTCGCACGAGGTGATAGGCACAAGTGTTGTGTCGCTGTGATGAAGGTCAGTCTTAGTTCCATCTTGCAGCTATACAATTTTTCTTGCAGGATCTTCATTCCTTGTATATTTGGGTATTTGTTTGGCTTTTTGGAGTAGATTTTTTTATTCTGGAGGGAGGGAGGTTGGTTGGGATTTTTTGTTTTGTTTTATTTTTTTAACCAGTGTTTTATCTGTGATTTGTAAATGCTTTAAATGGGACTTGTATAACTGGTGATACTGTAAGAGAGTTTCATTTATCACAGGGCTTTGGTGATATCAGCATTTTGTGACTAATAATACTTAAGTGAAACATTGATAATACGGCTGCTGCGATTGCAAACCTGAGATAATAAAAGTGCTATCATTTTAAAAATTAACATTGCAGAAATAATGGTAGAACTGAGAGGCAGTTAAAGGGACAGTCTCATCACACTTTAATCACAAGGAGATTCTTGAAGTATTATTATAGAGTTATAGAATCATAGACTGGTTTGTGTTGGAAGGGGTCTTAAAGATCATCTACTTTGAACCCTCCTGTCACTGGCAGGGACATCTCCCACTAAACCAGGTTGCTCAAAGCTCCATCCAACTTGTCCTTGAACATTGCCAGAAATGGGGTGTCCACAACTTCTCTGGACAACCTGTCCCAGAGCCTCACCACCCTCACAATGAAGAATTTCTTCTGTGCACCTAATCTAAATTTCCTCTCTTTCACTTTAAACACTACCCCTCCTCCTGTCACTACAGTTTGAATTACAAAAAAAAACCAAAGTATTTCATG
The DNA here is from genome assembly GCF_971803275.1 of Cyanistes caeruleus. Lineage (NCBI taxonomy): Eukaryota > Metazoa > Chordata > Aves > Passeriformes > Paridae > Cyanistes > Cyanistes caeruleus. The sequence goes on from NC_141701.1 coordinate 41,760,171, forward strand.
AAATAATTATATTGTGTAGACTTTGCAAAATATTAAATGGAAAACAAACATTCTGTCTCTATATGCAGGGTGCAATTAAGTATTTTCTTCACTGTGTAATTTTTTAACAAGACCAGGGCAAAACCAGTTTGACTGGAGGCTATATTTTGGGGTTTTGGGGACTCCAAGTCTAGAACTTGCACTATATTATTTCAGAAAACATTAGGTAGGCAACATAAACAAGGATTAAACATGAATTGAACACATTTCTGATCTTCTTGTGAGTGGTGGCACTTTTTCTTAGGACTACTGTGGAACGGGGAGCTACAAATTAATAATCTCTAATAATGGAGTACGAATCTTCCTGGGCACATACAGAGATGGGCCCAGTTACTGAGATTTTTAAAACATCATTTCATACATGAAACAAAGAGATTCTGAGGAAGGAGAGAGGGAGGTGGTGAGAAGTATAACAAGTTAGTCATCTGTGGCACCTGCACATCTTGCTAATTCATCTGTGGTGGTTTGCATGTTTGGGATTGTTCAGAATGGTTAATTTACCACTATGAAATCCCATCTTTTCAGCCAGCTGTACAGGGGGCCTCTCAAAATTCAAACCCAGTGATGACCTTTTGCCTAATGTATGAGGCCAAACAAACAACGATTTTAAAGGCCCACTCTGCTTATTTTAAGTGCTATAAAACATGCTTTACAGAATATAAAGTGTCTTTAGTAACAAAATTAAAGGCTTCTTTAGATTTTGATCCATTCCTTCTGGTGCACTTGTTTCCACAGATACACATTTTCCTCTACAAGAAATACAGCCTAATTTCTTTCACATACTCCAGGCAATAAAGGAATAAACCAAAATAAAGCCTGATACTGCAATGCAATGAGAACCTTCTGGGAGTGGATGTGGCATCCACCTCCTTTGTTTCACACAGCTGCATACTTCATATACTGGCAAGATGGATGGAGGCAGTGTCACTGGAGGCAATTCACACCTTTTGTCAGAGAAGGCGAAAAGAGACCATTTACATCATTTTCACAAGGATGATTTGGAAAATGCTTTCCCATAAGCTGGAAGGACCTTCAAAGCCTTGCTTTGAAGCACTGATGTTCCTTACTGTGAAGGATATCTTGCAATTCACTAATAGCAATATTCTTAGTTGGTCATTTCCAGATGCTTGACTCTGGTGGAAATCTCAGGGCAGATGTGCATTTGAGATTAATTTATTTCTTTTTGTTGCCTTAGAGGACACAATGGTAACATATTACCTCACTACAATAAAATAGCACAGATATGGGAAAGTCATCTAGTCCCTCTTACTGACAGTGCAGGCTTGCCCTCTGCAGTGTGCTCCCTAGTGCTTTGTCCAGTCTATTTTTAAATGGCCTAAGTGATGAGAATTTCTGCAGAGGAGAGTTCACAGGCAAGCCTCTTTGCTCTAACAAAGCTTTGGACAGATAAAGAACAATAATAGTGGTTCTATTTATTAAGCTTTCTCTCTTTCACCCAGCAAAGTCCTTGGGGTGCTAAGCAGAAACCACAAAACTATTTCTTGTCCCAACCAAGCTCAGCAAAATTTTGAAGAGATCAGTAAACAGAAAGCAACACTAAAGCAAAAGAGCCCTTTCAGACATGCCACTCAGGAACAAAGGGGTCTTATAGTAAGGATTGTTGCAGAAAACCCTCTCAGCAGAACCCCAAACTCCTGTTCAAGCTCTTTGGCCAAATTCATGGAGGTTTGTCAGTGCTTAGGTTCTTCAAGAAGATTCAAGGTTCTTGAGGCTTCTCAGTATCTCACAAATCTAGACCTGCACTAAAGGAAACCTAAAAAGACCATGTTTCTGAGCAAAGCTATCAAGGAAAAATAAAAACAATAAAGAGTTGTCATTTTGCTTTCTTCATTTGCATTAAATTCATAAAGTCAGTGTTACAGTTTTAATTACATTGAAAATCTTCCATTTGTATCTGATAAATCCTGATCTACTAGTAGCTGCAGTCATTTGCCTCGTAATATTAAATGTGAGGAATGGAACCAAAAGCTTCACTACCATCAAATTCAAACAAATGTCTTCAGGAAAAAGCATTAACCAAAAGCTAAGTCAAGTGCCTGTCTTTTCCATCCGTGTTTATCAATGCTAAAGCCCTACTGGTTGCTACTTGCACCAGAAGACTATTGCAACTTCGGTAGGGGAAAAAAAAGGTTATATTTCTTTTTGACAGAACCATTAAGGAACTCTGTAATGTTTCAATCTGTGGTCACTGCTCTGTTTTGCTTGGCTCACTAAACTCTCAGCCTCAGCTGGCATTTCCTAAATTAACAGCACATTCACTCCCCACATTAAGACAGTCAGACAAATGGTTCAGCCTAAACTAAGCAGTTTGACACTCATGTGCTTCAGCAAAGCTGAACAGCATCTCATGACGCTTACATGATTAGATGATATCATAATCATATGATAAAAAGCCATTAGGCCAGGACCAAAATCTAAAACATAGGTCATTATGTTAGATGTAAAAAAGCATACCCATTTAACAGGAAAAAAAAAAAAAGAAACAAAAAAGAGTTCTGACACCAGGGAACATCTGGCTAATATTTACATCTCCTGTTTAATTTGGATGCTTCAGTTTAGTTTTCAAGATGGCAGTGTATAGAAACAAATTAAGCCAATCACTCTATCCGCAGTTTAGAAAACCAAGATTTGTTTATAGTTTCTCATATTAATACCTCATCCACTTGGCCAAAATGCCTTGTGAAAAATATACCTCAAACACACAATTCCCCTTTAGTAACAAAGCCGTAATTCAGCATAATTCTTTGTTGATGGGATGAAAAAGGGAGTCATGTAAACTTGGGGTATTGAGATGAACAGATAAAGTTGAGCCATAGGAAATGAAAGAGCATTTAGTGCTGTAGGGTTAAACTGAAGTCCAACAAAAAAGTCAACAGAATTAGCATTTTGGGCTCCATCCTACTTTCCTTTAAATCAATGAGATTTTGTCACTGACATTGGTCAGAGTAACACCACAGACAAGTTCAGTGTTAAAAGAACATGAGCTGGATACAAGCTGGCTGGATAAGCCCTGTGCCTGGGAATCTGCAAGTTTAATTCTGTGATGAGTTTGATAAAATACTTATTTCCAAGAGCAATTAAAAACAAGAAGCAGTTCAGCAATGCATATGTTGAATTTCATAAAACATTATCTCTTAGAGGAAAACTGGCCAAGTGACAATATTCTTATGTCATAGGTAATTAGGTAAGCTTCAGAACATTCAAGTTAATAAAATGAGATTCTGATTTCCACATACGAGAAAGAATCCAAGGCCCGAAGTCAAAACTTTTTGTTACTAACCCAGGACAGGCACAGAAATTATTTCATCAGGCTTCCCTATTTTTGGATATACAAGGGATCTACCAGGCCAAAATCTATTCAAGATTACAGAGTATTTTTGGAGTTTGGAGGGTATAAGTAATAATATTAGCAAGAGTGACCTACAGTATCCAAACCCCAAACCTAGATGAACAGTCCCAGTGGTTTGGGCTGTTTCTAACCTGCTCTTTCTAGAGGCAGAAGAAAAGCCCAAGCAAGCTTGCTGAATGTTTCTCATATCTGTTTAGACTGCCATGACAGAAATGAAGCGTAGACACTCAAAAATCAGCGCTAAACTATCCAGCTTCATTCTAGCAAGCTCTTCACCCACAACTGCAAGGAGCTTAGGGCTGGAGGCAAACCCAGCTGTTGCTCAGAGTGCCAGGAACATATTCCAGGTTTGTATTGCCCAGCAAGCCCACGGCCCGAGCTCGCACAACACAAAGCTGAGGGGAGCCCTGTGTGTCCAGAGTGTGTCTGTGTGTCTGCTGCTGCCTGGCTCACTGGAGGTGGTGGCAGAGGAAGGGCAGGGCTGGCAGAACAACATCAGAAAAAGCAACGAGAGCAGCAGACTGGTGCAGCAAAGGCATCAGCACATGGTAGTGAATGTGCTGGAGGATGTAAGGGGTTAGTTCCCCCCAGGGACCACTTCCAGAGGGCATTGTGGTTAAGATGGCATCACATTTGTCTCCCTCCATCTTCTGCTATCCCAGAAGACACTGCTCTTCAAAGTGCTTCCCATGTCCTCCTGGCACACCTCTGTGTATGCAGCACACACATTCAATCTGTGCTATAAAAACACTTCTTGCAACATATCCCTCAGCTATTCCCAATACTTTGAACTGAAAAACCAAGACTGACATGGTAATTATGTCTTGGGTCACAGAGATACCCCATGGCCCAGAGGAAGCCCGAAGTTTCTCTCTGAGTTGCAGGGGTGCAAAGTCCAGCTACTCATACTGGTTATTAAGCATGCCTGGGACTGGCCTCTGGCTCTGAAGCAAACTGGCAAGGAAGAGCAGCCCTGTCCCACTAGAAGAGGAGGGCTGTGCCCAGCTGGCCTACTGGGAATGGTCTCAGGACCATGATGACCTCTGCACCATCTCTGGCAAATGTCTGACAGTTCTGGTGTGCGCTGCTCAGAGACAGGGACCAGCCTCATAATGCAGTAGTGCTGCCAAACCACCTATTTTTAATCCAAACATCTCATTTATTACAAGCTATAGCTCACCAGACCCTCCTGCCCTGAGGACAGCTGACCCTGAGCAGGCTGGGGGCCAGAGGACAACCCATGACCATCTTTTGTTTTTAGAGAGATAAATATAGCCACAAGGGCTATATGCTGTGTGGGTATGGGCATGTGGTGCCCTAAGCCCTGCTTTTCCAAGGAGGCAGAGACCTGTGCCTCCCAGCAGTACTGACAGGGAATCTATTTCTTCATTCATAAAAAGTGACAGTTCAGATTTATTTGAACATGGGGTCACCCGTATGCCACCTCAGTCACTTTGCTGAGCATGCATCACATTTTACCCTTCTGAAGGTGATGGAATGGTACAGCCAGGTGCAGTAGGAAGTGGGCATAGGAGGTGGTAGGGAGAGGGAACTGCTGTGCCCAGATGAATGGTGTTTCTCTGCAGCTCTGCAGGGAAAAAAAAAAATTCTCATGTAGCAGTGAGTGTGGGCACTAGACATATTTCTTGCTCAGTGAGCCATGAGACAGAGGTACAAGAGCAGGTAAACATGCTTTCTTACACTCAGTCAGACCTGAGGTTTCTTTTGCATTGATCTATACATTCTATAGAGCCAGTGCAGGAGAGTAACATATGAAAAGGATGTGCCAGCTTGTAGTTGTGAGGAGCCATTCTTCCTAACCCAACCATCAAAAATAACCCTTTTATGAGGTAAAAATATATTTTCCATTTCCTAGAGCAGCTGGTGATGGCAATGCTTTGCTGATTTGCTGTTTGACATCTTCCTTTCTTAAGGTATTTAATGTGCCTTTGTAAATTTGAGTGGCCAAAAGTTTGTCTTCCATTTAAAGTCTGTTTCACTCTTTTCCTTCATTTTTTTCCTCCTCTGTCTTAGTGGGTAACAGAAATTGAGTGATAGAAATAGGAAGTTCAGGTCTATCCCTTCCAAATTGCTCAGTCTGTGCTTCCAAAAATGCTCAGGGAAAATGAATGGGAACTTGCAGGCAAGATATAAAGCTTTCAGTGTTGCAGAAGTGATGCAGTCATTTAAAAGGCCATCTTAGAAAACAGTGTGTTTCTTCCTTTGACATCCTCCCAAGAATGTCTGCATCAGCCAACTTGCTCAAAGTGGCAAAAGTCATTACAGATAAACACAGCGGATTGTTTATTTTGGAAAGGGACTGGGGCATAACTCCTCTGAAGTAAAGCACAGGGCGGTTCTTTCTTTACCTGCTGCGGGATCCAGCAGAGAGGCAAGGTGCTGCATGCTTTGTGTTCAAATGACTAACAAGACCTTTGTCTAGGCTTGAACTCTCATACCTGTTTTCAGTTCCTGGCATACCTCGGATCCCCCCTGCCGCCCGCTGAGCCCAGGCTGGTGCACTCCGATGGGGAGCCTCTGGATACAGAACGCCACTGGGATCCACGGGGAAGACAAAGCCCCTCAGAAAAAAAAGCAGCCTCGGGCCACTCTAATTACAAGTCCCTGCACTGCTTGAAGGTACTCAGCTGACATGCCTGAACTGTGCAAAGACCTTCAAGTGAACTATTATACAAAGCTCAATGTATCACATGGTTGCGAAGCAGCTGCTAAGTCTCACTGTAAATGAGGCACAGAGATGATAAGTCACATACTCTCATATACAATGCGCTTAAGGAAACCCCCACCCTACGGATTTTACTGCCTTAGGCTAGGATGAAACTTGGGAGGTGAAGGGGAGGGAGTGGGATGTGGGAAAGAGTTTTATGTGAAGACGTCTTAGTCTACATTAAGGATGTGTTTACTCCTAGTAGCTTTGGCAAGTTAATCATAACATGCATTTAAGTTCTTTCAATAACATCCCCCAAAGTGGACTTTTTCTAAATGTCGCTTCCCTGTTTAAACTGGCATAAAACCGTATATCCAGATAAATCTTCCACAGGAGACACAGAAAGCGATAGCTGCTGTCATTTGGGTTCTCCTTTGCCCCCTTTGCCTGGATACATACAAGCCTGGAATGTATGGTCTCGGTTCAGATCTCAGCACCACAAAGGGCATACATCTGATTGCATGAATATGAAATGTCACAGCAAGAGTGACATGATTAAGAACAAAAATCTCACAAAACAGAGAAGACAGATGATATAACCCGCAGCAACATATACATTGCCTGTGTTCATCTTAAAACCATGGAGTAGTGTAGTGAAGGCTAAATAGCTGCAGATTAGTGTCTTTAACACACCCACAACGGGGTTTCCCATAAACAAGCAACATCCTGGGGCTGTAGTCATTTCTGAAATCCCAGATCAATACAAGTGCAGGGTTGGGAGGGACCTGGCTACGCCGTTCAGCTTGTTGTGCTGAGACTGTCTGGTCTGACAGTAGGACTCGGCGTGATGCTGAAATGGGAACTCAAATGCCTCGGAGCTGCTATTTCAGGCTCTCTACACTGTCAGTAGGTGGCTCATCTTTTCAATAATTTCCATCCATTCATGATAAAAGGTAAATATATGCCTACCAAAGTAAAAAATAAATGAACGAACGAACGAAAAAAACCCAAAAACATTCTGTGTATCATGAAAATATTGCAAACCAATAATGCAAAATCAAATCTAATTCTCTTTTGAAAATGTCTGGAAAAAAAATCATGAAGCTTATCTAACTGGTATGTGTATGTTTCCGGACAAGCATACCCATACTTGCCTTCCACACATTCTTCAATTAATCTTCAAGCAGCAGTTTTGAAGCAGAAATTTACCCATGTAAAAGATGAGTGTATGAAAGTTATTTTTCAATCAAAAAGTGATACACATTACCAAATGTATATGGTTCCTTAGATTGTGCTGCAAAACCCTTTGAAGCAGTGCAAAAAAATTTGTAAAGAGAGGATAGTATGAAAGTATAGGAAGGAGCAGGTGACCAGAGGTTACAGGAGCAGACTACGAGAGCTAGACAGCCCTAACTACACTTGCAAATCTCACTGCTCTCTGTGGATTTATTAGAGAAGAAAGATCCATGAGACTGAAAGCAAATCTGAGGGCATGAGAATGACAGCAGGAGATTCACATTCTTGCCACTATGAAGGAAAAGACTTCATGGTTAAAACTGAAGCCAGAGCTTTGTCTCCTTTACAGAAGGTCTCAAACCATACTTGGCTTCCTTGGCACTATTTGATTAATCAACCATTTGCTTAGGTGATTTGTTCCTGCTCTCATTCAAGGCAGATGCATCTCCCTTCAACTTCAAAGAGAGCACGATGACACCTTCGTGAACTGTGTTTCAATCTGGCTAACAGAGGGCTGCACTTAAAACAGTTTCTAATAGAGATACAACAGAAAGCAGAATTAGGTCCAAACTATGTTAAAAATTCACTTTTAGCAAATAAAAAAAAAAAGGTTACAACATCCCAAAGTTGGACAAACAGGTTTAAAACGAACGCAGATGGCCCAATGTGCCTTTTATCCCTTATCACAGACATTTATATTACATGTCAAAATACTGCAGAATACAGTGATAGTCAATGCTGGAACTCTCTGTCTGGGTCATGCAGAGTCATCACCAGCTGAAACAAAGTGTATTTTCTCCTGGAGCGGGTCACTGTTCTCCTCAATCATCTCACGCTTTTGTTGTGTTTATTTTCAGCGCAGAGTTTAATCTTAAAGATGCCATTTAACAAAGAATTTTTCCTGATACTAGCAACATATGGAAGCAGCTGTTTGCGGCTCTTGTTCATAAAATGAGTTACATCTTCCTTTAAACAAGACAGCTTTTTATTTTGCTGTTAAACCTGCATTTGAATCAGAACAAAATGATAATAAACATGTCTAGAAAGGTCTCCAGCTCAAAGCAAGTTACTGTCCATGAACTTTGCCACCCTTTGCTTCTTATTTCCTGGCACAGGACATTTGTCTGATTTGGAGAATAGCTATAACATGCAAAACATGAACTACATTTTGGCACTCATTTCTTAATTATTGCTATTATTGTCATTAAAAAAAAAATCTTGTGGTTGAAAATATCTTAAAAAATGTTAGCGTCTGATATGTTACACATTGCCTTAGTACATAAGAGCAAAAATAAAACAGATAATGGTCTGTACAGCATGTTCAAAACATAGACTATATCTGTATCACTAAATAAATCAAGGCCAGGGAGTGAACTTGATCACTGAGCTGCCTGTGCCAACTACCACTTTTCAGTAATAATGCCCAGACATGACTGATGGGAGAGCACATATGGTAGGGAGCACTTACCAGCAAGTAATGTGGGTGAGACTACAACAGACAGATTAGAGCCTGTGCTGCCCTCTGACACTACTTGCACAGCCTCTGTGCATTCAAAGATCTCTCCACACCTTTGCACCGAGGCATGCAACATAACCCCACAATTTTCAACCTATGAAACCATCATTCTTACTGGTAGAGAGTTCTCACCTTACTGAAAATACCTGAAGAAAACCACTTAAAGTATACCTTCGATCCACCAAGAAACCGTATGCTCAGAGCAGACACAGCCCCACATGCTGTGTGAGAGAGACAAGAGAATAGCCCCTGTCCATGACAGGTTTATCAGCATAAATAATACATATAATATCCCTATACTTGAAGACATTTTGGGCATGACTACTTGGAGAGAAGGGCGTTATGTCAAACAGTATGTGAAAGGAAAATGTGGTGAATACCCCTGATGCCAAAACCTTTAGTATGTCGTTTGATGAGCTCTGGCAGATACTGCAGTGGAATGCAGTGCTGTCTCTTTACAAAATAAAGTAGTTTTCAGTCCATGTAGAGGGAAGGAATAGCCAGCTAAACTGGCAGTGAAGGACTCTAGGGACATCAAAAAATGAAAAATGTGGATAAAGACGTAGAGAAAGGTGACCCTAAGACAGTGACCAAGAAAAAGACAATGAAGGGAGTTGAAATAGGTGAGTCAAATTAGGAGTTTAAAGCAGGGTGAGAAAGATGAGAGCTGAAAGTCCACCTGGACATGAACTTCAGTGAGGTATCTTAGGGATGCTTTCAGGATCATGGTGGGCATGTGCAATGATTTAAGTAGCATTGAAAAGCCAGGTCTCCAGCAGTGTTGTGTCTAGCATTTTTGCAATACTTTGCAATGCTAATAAATTAGGTAAAAGAATAGCTTTTGTGGAGATTGTAGGTTAAAAAAGACAAAGGCTGAATTGAGGATGTAATATTTTTGAGCTCCTTTGCTCTGGAGAAACTGATACTCTGTCTAGCTTACCATTTGTAAATGGCTGATTTCTCATAGACAGGAGACCACTAGTAGACCACTAGGAGGACACAGAAAAGAGGGAGGCCTCATTCTAGCTCAAGTTTGGAAGCCCTTTTTGGTTGCTGACTTTTCTGTCAGTGATATACTATATAGGTGCAATATTTCCTGCAGGTTCCATAAACCTCAGGGGGAAAGGAAGTGGTGATACAACATTTAAAGTAGGTAAAACATGAAAGAAGGTAAGTATCAGAGGAGTCTGTCCAGATCAGATGAAAAGTTAATCCAAACATATGTGAAAATAATTTTTAACAAAAATTTTACCTGGTCTTAATTGCACTTTCATGCACAATCATGTAATTAAACCTATAAATGGATGGATACCAAATGATGACAGCCAACTCCTAGCTATAAACAAAGCTTTTCTTTTCAAAGCTCTTATTTGTTGTTTATTGAAATGCTTTCCTAACCCCTCTAGCTTTCCTCCTTCCAATAGATTAATCAGTTTAATGCAACAACCTAGAAATGAGAAACATTCATCTATCAATTCCTTCCCTGCTTTTGACCTGCAGTCCCAGCTGGGAAATGCTAGACATGCTCTTGGCTGAGCTTCTTACTGCTGTTCATGGTTAGTTTTAGGAGAGATGGACTGAAAATTTGCAGTAACAGAGCTGGCTTCTCTTTGCCCAGGAAGTCCCTTTGAGTTCCATCTGTAGGTATTAACCTGTAAAAAATAAGTATCTCCTTCCCCTTAGCTAACCTGTGTTGAAAGCAAATCACAAATAACCACTGGAAGGTGAAAAAACAGCAACAGAAGGGAATTAGACACCTTTTTTTATGCCTCCTGAACACATCAGAGCTCTGCCACAGGTCTTTGGCACTTGGCTCTGGCAGATCTTCCTCTGGTGGATTCAGATGCTCTTTTCTCACCTGTCCTGTTATTTCTTTGCTGGAACTTAGCACTCTCACAGCAGATTCAGCAGAGGGGCATGTCTGCCTATCAGTCTCTGCAATACACAGTCTAGGTTTACCTCACCTTCACTGATATCTCCCTTGCTAATGTGCTGGAAAGGTCAGATGGTGATAATGATGTTCTCATATTTGCTGTTCTGTAGGGAAAATTCCATGGTTACAAGTATATCAGAAACAGAAAAATAAGTTAATGCTATTTGGGAAACAAATACACCCACTAGGTCACTGGTGGCCTTTGTGTGTAGCAAGACAGTACTGCCATTTTTATCTGAAGTTTCTGTAAAGCTAAGCAAATGAGGCATTTAAAGTTTTGTTTCTTATAGCACAGAGTTGATTTTTTGTGTTTTGTCGGTTTTTTTAAGTAAGTACTTGAAATTCTTTTGAATCACTCTACCCCTTTTCAGAAACGAAACCAGAAGACAAATTCAGACATGCAAATAAAGTAAATTACCCTAGCATAAATTAGGAAACCCATTAGTTCTTGCATTGCTGAAACTTAGGTAACTTTTGCAGAGCAGATTTTTTTAGACATCAGAGAATATGGGGGGTAAAAGGAACCCTAGGACTTTACCTACTGGATTCCTGCACTGAAAACCTCTGCATTTTTTCTGACCCTTACTTATTTTATTAATTAATTATTTTAAAATGAATTCTTTAAAAACTTTTGGAACTCCCTTGGTACCTTCTTCAAGTGCTTAGTTACCCTCAATGTGGTAAAAGGATTTTTATTTTTGTGGGATTTTTCCAATATCTGACCTAAAACTTCTTCATTTCAAGTTAAAGCAATCATTTTTTCTCTGCTCTGTCAGTGGGCTTGGAATATAATTGATCACTGTCTACTTTACAACAACCTTCTACATACTTGAAGACTGTTATCATGTCCCTCTCAGGCTCTCCTGTTGTAGACTAAACAAATCCAATTCTTTCAATCTTTCCTCACAGGTCATGTTTTCTAAACCGCTTATCATTCCTGTTCCTCTCCTCTGAACACTCGCCAATTTGTCTGCAACTCTCTGAAAAAGTGGTGCCCGAAGCTGGGTCAAGTTCCTAGCTCAGAACCCAAAGCACCAAGTAGGATGGAACTCCTACCTCTGCCTGACACACAGCATTTCTTTTAATTCACCACAGAACAAAGTGGCTGTTCAAAAAAACACATTGTGCTCTTGAGTCATCCTTGGTCTGTAGTCCATAATCCCCCTCACCCCCTACTCTGCAGCTCTGCTGTCTAGCCTGTCTCTCCTGCTGTTTGTGTGTGATTGTCCCTCCCTGGAAACAGTGCTTCACACTAGTATTTATTGACACTCCTTTCAGATCATTCTTCCAATTTTCACAATAACTTTCAGTATCCCTTCTGCCTCAGAAAGCGCCCAGAATCTCTCTTATTCTCATGACATTGGAGATTTTGTTGTGACAGTCTGTACACTCATCCAAAACACTGACCAGAATGGATTTACCAACTACACATTTTAAGAGTAACTACTCACACCTGTTTCCAAAGACTTTCAGCCACCTTGTAATGCTTTCATTTAGACCCTTTTCCTTTAATTTGCTTGTGAGAAAACTGCATGAAGAAAAGTCAAAATGCAAGATTAACATACATATCATATGTAGTCCATCCCTTTATTTACAAGGAGAGCTACCTTGTCAAAGAAAATAATTAGAATGCCTTGACATTCTTTTTCCTGATAAATCCTTATTGGTTTTTTCTTATCATCCCTAAGTAATTATAAATTGACTGCATAGTAAATTGTTTCAGTATCTTTCCCAGTATTGATATGAGGCCAGCTGGACTTAATTTTTCAAGCCTTCTTCCTCTCTCTGTTTAAAAGGCAGTCACTATATTTCTTTCTCATCTGCTTATTCAGAGAATCATTTAGTATCCATAACATTTAGAGCATATTAGTATCCCCAAAAGATACTCAGTAATATTAGAATGGCTGCTTTACTTGTTCTGTTACCTCTTCCTTTCTAGTGAGAAAAAAAAGAACAGTGATATTATGTGAAGGTGTTTTGAATTATGTTTTCAACCAATAAGATGTAGGTATACCACTTTTATCCCTTTTATGAACAATAATACCAAATGAAAGAAGGAAAAAATTGTCTCTTTATGATATGACAACAGACGTTTGTCAGAACTGTGAGCAAGTCTCTGTAGGCAACATTTTTCCTAAGAAAATTATGATTTATTCATCTACATCACTCCTAAAATTTTATCACTTTCTCCAGATTAACAATTGGACTATGAGGTCTAAACATCCACTCTCCCTAGGCTTCCCCAGAAGTGCCTTAATCAGTGGTCTATTAACTGTATTCGCATTCTAGTTAATGAAGAAATACAGCTGTTTTAGTTCCTACAATTAAATTTTGTTGGGGACAAGGGGACAGTGGAAAGTTTCTGAACCTTTCAGTATCCTGTATCAAAATCTGCTTCGACTTAATCACATTTATTAATCTTCACTTCTTACACTCTGTAAGTGCCAGAAGCCTTTGTTAAGAACCTCAGGCTTATTATTTTATGTAGTTCAAGTTCTTGTTGAATATCTCTTTTCTCTGCCCTCCAGTATCAGTGTAGCCCCTGAATGAACCTAGTCTTGTTTTAATTTTGCCATTTTCTCCCTCGGTTACATTGGTAAAATGTCAAATTCTGTTTTTCCTGGCAAACACAAACCCCCTGAAAAGGCAGAGAAGATGAATACTTCTGCCAGTCTCTTAAATTCTGCAAAGAGATAATTGGAAGGTGAATGAGACAGTAAAAAATGTTCATTAATTTATCCATTTATTCTCCACATGCAAAAGTTGTAAATTCAAATGAACAGAGATGCCTCAGCCTTGTTCTGTGAGCATGCAAAACTCTGGCCAAAGCCATTCAGTTGGGAAGGGACATATGAGATTTAAGAAACATGTGATTGCATTGGGAAGAGAGACAGAGGTCCCTAGTAGGATGCTTCCATGAAAAACATTAATATAAAGATATGTGGACAAAATCTTACCAGCATGACATGCTAGAGGACAAGGACCTTTTCAGCCAAAAATTACTTCTACCCACCTCTTTAAAAGAAACATGCTTATAAAGTTCTTCTATAACATACCCCAGAAATTATCTCCACAATAGAAAAGCTGTATTTAAAAAGTTTGAGAGCTGTTACAGAGGAGAAAAATGTTAAGACAGCTTTATTTCACTGCTGTTTCAGCATTTTTAGCACTTAGATGATAAACACCATAAATTCTTAAATACCAGTGCTTAATTTCATGAGAAATTAGGTACCTGTCCAGAAATGATTTTCATAAACACCTTTAAGGAACTAGGCCTTTACATCCAAATACAGATAAAATATGCCATCTAAACAGACAAGTGCACGAAGTGGAGGTTTTCTCTGTTTAGGTGGGACACCACTACTGATCTCCTTTCCAGCTGGAGGCCTGCAGGGCAATAGCTGAAATCTGCTTCATCAGGGTAAACAGAAGATGTGACTACAGTCATGGACTTGGTACCACTTGCTTATGTTTACATTCTTAAAAGTCACAAAACTCAGGCATCAAGAAGGCTTCCAAACTCTTGAGCCAAAACCCAAATGGGACATTTGAGGGTAGGTCAGATACCATTACATCTGACTAAATTTAAATGTTTCTGTGATAGATGTCTACTGTCAATGCTTTTTCTTTACCAATAATGATGAAAGAATATAGTATTTGTGTCTTAACAGTATTAAACTATTGAACATATATTCAACTTCCAAAGTTTCTGTCCTCCAGCAGTGTCCACAGCCTGTTAAAACATGCAGATCTAGACACAAAAAGGTTACACAACATCTTCACTGCTGGTAAAGCCAATTTGTCCTCTGTTTTTGCTGTAAATTCAAAGGGAGTAGAAGCCCCAATCTACCTTCTGCATTATCAGCCTAGTATTTGATTTGGCAATATCTAAAGCTCCTAATGATCTTACCAGTTCTGTATTCTATATCAGAGCATGAATTACAGAGCAATATTTCATACTCAGAAAACCTACTCATCCTTGATCTTTTGGCATGGTGCCTCAAAGCTTTCTATGCAAGCTACTCACATGTTGCTGTATCTTGCTAGTTATTGTATTTTTTTTTACTAGAATTTGAACTGTAAGTATTCCAAGAATTTCAATAACCTGAATTGGCATATTTACTGTAAAGCCCAATTCACTTAGGAAACTTAGAATTTGTACTTAATAGCTCCCTTCTACATACATGTACAGGACACAGATTCAGGCCATAATCTGGAAATAAAAAAGTTGTCAGTCAGTCTTTATGAGTCATAATCTAAGTTTTCACACAGGCTTTAAAATATCCATTGGGAATTCTGAGAGGAAAATACTGAAGGGTGAATTTCATGATATTTTTCTGGAAGAAAACTTACTCTTATCAAGAAGATTAAAAAAAAAAACCAACAAAAAAACCATAAAAAAATCATTGCATCTTAGCAAAGGCAGCCTATTTCAGCACACTGAAATAATAATTTAAAATTACTCTATCATATATTACTATTCTTTCTGTACAGGATCAGTCCTGTCAAAATATTGATAGATAGATAGGTAGATAGATAGATAGATAGATAGATAGATAGATAGATAGATAGATAGATAGATATAAATATATAAAATAAGAGGGGAAGGAGGGTTATAATTTTTAATTCCTTTAGGTATTTAAAATTTTATTTTTAAAGATTCCAAAGCTTTTCTCCATACACAGGCATGTATAAAGGGCTTATACTGAACAAAATTTTGCCTAGACCATAATGCTGAAATGTACTTAAAGATAAAATTTTGATGTCAAGTGCTTAAATTCAGTACTTCAGCACAAACAGGGCTAAGACTGAGCCCATTACAGGCTTTGTTACAGTCACCATCACAGAAAAAGTAGTCATCTTGTTCCAACATCCAATGCCTAGGCATCAGATTATTAAGTAGTAATACATGCAACATACATGGGGAAAATTCTAGAGAAACAGTCTAGAGTTGGTTACTTTGCAATGAAATACTATACAAAAAAAAAAAAAAAACAAAACAACTTTTTTTAAGGTTTGTTATATTTAACTGGATCTAACAGACTGCAATTACATTTGATTTAACTGAAGTTTGTCATAAGTGGAATTTATGATTCCAATGCTTATTGGGGCTACCTAGATAAGCCCTCAGAAATTATAACACCAAAAAACACATGATGTTCATAGGTAGCAGGTCACTATGGTTGTACAAATGATGGTTAGCAATAAGTACCAGGTGTCTACTGAGTCTCATTCCATCCAGCAGAGCTCAGAGTGTGCTTTTCTTAGCAGCCTTCTGGGCCAAGTAAGAGATAGAAGTAGAAGCTGAGAGCACCTTCTCTCAAGTTAGTGATTTCCTGGTGCCACGTATCTGGGACAAAAGGCAGATTCAAATGATAATTTCTCCCTTCCAGCTCTGAAAGCAACAAGACAGCCGGGCAGCGAGTGGCTGGTGCCCACACGCTCCTTCTGCTGGCTCCTTGCCTCCTCCTCCCCCACTCAGCCCTCCAGCATCAGAGGTAAAACGTGGCAGGTTTCAGTTCTGGGGTTTTTGAGCTCTCTCAGATCTGCAACATGACACATCATGTCTGCCTGATGCTCATGTTCTGTTCTCCATAAGACTGGGTTAGAACAAAAGTCTATTCTTTGATTTTGAGACTCGTGTCTTAGATCATCAGGAGACTGTGACATGCTTCAAGGTTTGACAAAACAAAGAAACAACTTGTTAGAAAAACATAGTGGATCCCTTCAGTAGAAATCTCTCACTTTCATTTTAACACTCAGCAAATAGACCTTCTTTCTGATAACCCTTGGCTGGCAATGGGAATGCAAGACTCATTAGGGTCACGAGGCACAATGAATTCTGCCCTTGTAGTTCGAGGTGTTTCCTTTAGAAAGCTCCACAGAGCGTTGATCCTTCAGCTGATTCCCCTTATTCTTCAGGCCATAAAATTACTCCATTGCCCTCTAACAACTCCAAAACAGTTGTAAAGATGAAAAACAATGTTTTGTACTGCCCAGGGCCCCTTCAAAAGCAGTGAATTTGGTAGAGAAAGCTCTTAGCAGCCACACCCACACCCACAGTACAGAGGAAAGAAAACCAGGAGCTTCCCCCACAACTTTTCCTTAGTCTGATACATAACAGTAATAAAAGGCAAAACCTTTCCTAACCTCATTTCATCAGTCAGTTTAAGTAGCCCAATAATCAGTTGCATTTCAAGGAAACTTTTAAACATTGGTTGTTTATGGGTTTTTTCCATCTCTGTCCTCAATTGCATTCATAAAGTTCTCTCTAATGTATTCATTTATTGGATTTCTCCTTGGCCCCTTAACTGATCTGTTAATGAAGCTGCAAATGAAAACCAGGCTATAAACTGTTCAGTACCAGAACTAGAAACTGACACATTTTGCTTTCTATTGGTTTGTTATACATGTGATAATTTTCTTATACAAGCTTATATGAATCAATCTCTACAGAAAAAGCTCATGACCTAGTGAAGAAAATGCTTTAGCAAAATTTTACTTGTAATTCCTAGGGTCTCTTCCTTGCTTAAAGACAGACCAGTTCTCTCTTACAAAAACTCAGAAGAAGGATACAGGCAACTTGTTTCTGCTGCAGACTTCCCTTCACTGGCAAGTATTCATTTGGTGGCCATGGTCAATTAAAGGTTACAGAGACCTGACCACAGGTATTTCTTGAGATCTGAGGGGGAAAAAAAAATCTTACACTCTATAGCATCTGGAAGGGGAAGGACAAAGTGAGTAGCAGATAGTGGCTTCTCCAGAGTTGTATGCATGTCTGAAGACTGGTTCTGCCCTGCAAATCACTCACTTAAATAGTCTTTCTCTCTCCCACAGTCCCACTGATGACAGACAGGACTCTGGGAAAAAAGGCCTGCTGCGTTCACTTTTTCCAAGTACTCTTTTTCGTGCTCTTCTTTAACTCTGAAAGGTGTTTGCCTCTTCCCAATCGCTCATCCAAAGTTATCTTCTAAGAAATATTTCAGAATAACATGCTATTTCACATTTCTACTGCTCCAGCAGTAAGAGCAATACATCTGTATATAGACAGACACGTATATGAATATATATATATATATGTTTGTACATGTATGCATATATATATCTATTAGACCTACATTACATAATAGTCAACACTAGGTTATCCTATTCAACAAACAAAAGGATATCACAGAGTTTTGCCCATGGTAATAGGAATGAGATTGGAAGTCTCCTTGGGACAAGCAAGAAATAAAGTCTCTGCTTGGGGCCGTTGCCCACCACTTGATGCATCTACATTACCATCATTTTTTTGTTGTAGCAGAGTCTGGAACTAAAGATCTTGTAAGAAACTGCAATGCTGTACTTATGTGGTATTATTTGAAATTGTAGAATCAATGAATTCATGGCTTGGGGAGAAATCAAAGCAGAAACCAAAGATATACTTTAATTGAGCAATAATACCATTGCTTAGAGGTAGTCCTGGAAACCCTTCCATCTTTCAAGAAAAAAATGTCTCTGGAAAAAAAAATATTGGGGTTTTTGAATTATGTTCTATGTAATTCTGTAAAGCAATTATAATATTAAGAAACACAGGTCCCTAATCATGCATGGGTCTGTCATCTGTTAATAATGTTTCCAAAACTTACCAAGCTATTATGATACAGAAACTGAAGTCATCACTTATCTCACAAGTCACTGGTTCAGACCAGGATCTCATGCTTCATGGCAGCATACATGTAGAAAATCAATTTTGCCCTTAGAAAATAGAGCATTCAGAAGATCATGTGATCACAAGTAGCCAAAGAACTAAAAACACTAAATGTTTATGTAGGAAAAGGCTTACATTTCAGAGAAAAAAAATCATAGCAGAGTCAAACTTTATCAGATATGTAGTCATTTACATTTTCAGTCATTAATTTCATTTTCTAAACAGTGATTAGTATATACTTTCAAGTTATCTAATCTAAAATTAGAATATAGAATGCTACCAGTGAGAAATTCAAAGTAATAAGCAATAATAATGTAAGAAGAAATATATCCTAATGTTTTCAGCACCGTATAGCTGATCATGTGCCCCAAATGGGATATTTTTCCCCCTCTGAAGTGTCAGGTTCAACGTACACATTTCAGGCAACACATGAAAAACACTTTTGGGAAACAATCAAGGTTTTGTGCTCTTTACCAAACTTAGTAATAGCATTTCAGGTAAAAAGTTCACGTTTTACAGTGCCTGAGTGTGGTACGCAATGAGTTTCAGTGAGGAACTTTCTACTGGGTGTTAGTTTTTCCTGAGATTTGTTGTCCTTCCCAGAAGGAAGAGAACTGCACATTGGGAGCCTGGCAGGGTTGCCTGTTTCTTTGAGGAAGGAGGAAAGGTGCTTGACATATAAAACCAGGAGAGTACCCCCAAATGTGCAATTGTGATCACAACATTTAAACCCTTGGAAATAAGAAGACACATTCCCCCAGGCTGTGGATGAGCACAGAGGACATACAGACATACAGTATGAAAGTAAGGAGTGAAGTCTGATGCAAGTTGAGGAAAGGACATAAACATTAGTAAAAGAGCATAAGCACCAGTGAAAAAGACTGGAAGATGCTGAAAAAAGCTACTAGAATATGCAAAGGCAGGAAGTATAGCTTTGCAAGACAGTAGAGTGACATTGTCAGCAAAATCCTGCTCAGTGACAGCAAGAATCCAGAAAATGCAGGAAATTCCTGGACCCACAAAAGGGTAAATTTTAATAGCAGGATGGTGAGGAAATTTGATATATTTACACACCTACATGAGAAGAAATCTTAATATTTGCAAAAAAAAAATAAAATAGCTATACGTGTACATGAAGGAGGCAGGAGAATAGACAGAAGTAAATATTCAAATAGTTCACTAACCACTATGGGTAACTAGAAGTTTTTCTAGAAGTGATAGCATAGTTCTATGAATGGTTTTCGACATATTCAGCCATATCAAAGTAAACACAGAATAAAACAAAACAAAAGAAGCAAAATCAGACTGTATTATTCCCCTCTCCAAACCTCAGATGAAGATAAAAGTGCAGCATTATTTATTTTTTTTAACATAGGAACAAGATGCTGATCCTTCAGCAGCAATAATGTAGCATTAACCTAAACATCAAGATTTTTGCACATACATTAAAACACAGGCTTCTGTCTGTGCATAATGAGCAAAGAGGTAGAAAATATGCATTTCTGCAGCCATGCAGCCTCACTTTCCTGAGAGGCATCCAGCCTGAAACATAGCTGGAGGGAGGGAAGATAATACACTTCAGCTAGTTTACTGTTCTCCTCCAGGATAGCAATTCATGCAATTGCAATTCAAGTGAAGGTAGAAAAATATAAACCAAATACCATACAAATTAATTTCTCTTCTGAAAAAGGTGTGATAAAACATGGGTTTTTCCTTACACTTACACTTACACTTTCTTCCTGAAAGTGAACAGGAGTTAATGATGTAGTTTCATGCTGTGCATAATAGTAATGAACAATTTTCCCTGGTAAATTTTAAGATATTTTGTTATCTCTAGAAGGCAAGTTTTTTCACATCAGGTTGCAATGCAGAAGAGCAAATACAGAAAGAGTTAATTGGGAAGTGCCTCCTGTGCCCATAGATACTGTCTGCTCTGATAGCAAAGGCTTTGCAGTGAAAGAAGCCAGAGTAACCCACTGGAACAGGAAGAGGCTGGTAGCAATTAATGGGGAAGTTTGTTTCTGCTCTGCAGAAAGGCAATTGTCTAGTTAATCCCTTTCCTGTGGGGACTAACAATGACCTGCTCCCAGCAACACTAGGCTGTTGTGTGACACTTTGCCTTCTGTGGGTTGAGAGCCAGCCAAATACCTCGCACAGCTCAGCTCACAACCATACTATTTTAAGACTTCCTCCTCCATAGAATTCCTTTGGTCCTGCTCATTAGATGCCCACTTAAAATATATTTAGGGCAAGGGCAGTTCCATGTTTGTTACTACATACTATGCTTTTTCTTCTGCTCCTTTTTTCCACTGCCATGGTTCAGGGAAATTGCTGAATTTCTACCTGCATTAAATAAGCAGCAGGTACTAGAGAAGCTATGTTTAGTTTTAGGACAATGAACACTAACTCCAAACCACAGAGAAAGCTGGAAAGTCACATTAGATTTTGTAGTTCAGCAAGTATTTGGACTTCTTTTGACAGTTTTCTGTATTTCACACTTAGTCATTCATGCCACCAAGCTTAAATTATATGAATTAAAAAGTGTTTGGCAATCTTCCATTGTGTGGAACTGTGTGGCAGGGCATCGTTTAAGAAGCTTACTGTCGGACCAGTGCCATGATATGCAGACATGCCTGACAGCTGAATTCAGGCTTTTTCATGTTGTGGCTTATATTTTAATTACTTTGAAGAGTACTGTACTAAAAAGGAAATGCCAGATAGACTGTATCA
The DNA here is from genome assembly GCF_971803275.1 of Cyanistes caeruleus. Classification (NCBI taxonomy): domain Eukaryota; kingdom Metazoa; phylum Chordata; class Aves; order Passeriformes; family Paridae; genus Cyanistes; species Cyanistes caeruleus. The sequence continues at coordinate 41,781,353 of NC_141701.1, forward strand.
TGGCAGCCAGGGGAATATTGCAAAGCATCAGAACCTTCTGAGGTGAAACAACAATTAATGTGGGGAATGTTGGGTGGAGGAAAGGTTCTGGGATTATAACAAATTCAGTAATAAAAAAAAAAGTGTAAACAGCACCTACTGCATGATCATTGCATTAGAAAATATTGTTTTATCAGAAATCCAAAGGCAACAGTTCTATTGTAATTTTCATAGCATAAGTGATTAGGCAAATTACTAGCAAATTCTTCCAAGGCCAAAATTTAAAATTCACCATAAGAGATTAAGAACTTTATGACTGTCCTTTCTTAAATGCTAAATGTTAGGAATGCACCACAACCAGTCAGTTAAAAATTAATACTTTTTTCACTTAGCAAAACACTGCTTCAGTGTTTTTAAAACACAAGGAATAAAACTAGACCAAGTTCAAGTTTTTTTTACACCTCAATGTAGAAAAAGCATGAAGGAAGAATGAAGAGCTGACTGAAAACATTTCACAGACAAGACAGGAACAGAGAAGACAGGAAGGTACTCATGTTTAGAAAGCTAAATATACAGAAATATAATTGTGATATACTTTTCTTCCTACTCAGCTAGTAATGAACCATGTTTATTTCTCCATTAGATGCTTTGCTTCAACCTGTGTGAGAAGAGTACTCCATTATTTCCACCATTTCTACCACCCAACATGGTACAAAACACAATTCAGTATGAGTTTCACAAGTTATGAGCCACTCACTGCCCTTGATCTGGGTGAGGAACCCATTGATCTCAGGGAGAAATGCAAGAACTAGAAAACCCTCAAAAAGGGTTTGCAGACCAATCTTGCAGCAGCAGGAAATGGACTAGATCAATGAATATGTCTGTTCCATCTCTAATTTCTATGATTAAAGTGTGTGATCAAAGGCAACACGAGGCTCTAAGTATTACCACATTCAGAGAAGGAACCATGTCCAAGGACTAACACATTTCAGTAAGTGAGAGGCAAATGCCTTAGAAATTCCTCCAGTCAACGGCTGCAGTTCCCTTGAATTTTGCCAGGTTATTCTTCTATGTAGAGGAAATCAAAGCTTGTTGTATAGACCTTCTAATATTTGACAGAGACTGTATCAGGTCTCCTTCCACCAATGCTATTTTTAGAAAAGGGGAATGTAATTTGTATCTCTCTGAAAAGAATTCTACCAAAGTTGAATCCAGACAAAGGTACTTACTGTTTTAATTATCACTTGCAGAAAAATCTGATATAATGAAAGTTCAAAGTCAAATAAGGGCTCTTAGGAGGGGGAAACAGATATATTATTCACGTAAGAAACACATATGATTAGATCCTGGTTGTTCAGTTAGAAATGTGTGAAGCAATGTGGGAATGACTGTCTACCTGCATCTTTTCCACTAACTTTTCAACAGTCCAGAGGATCAAGGCCTGGCTTGAGTTCTGAAGGAACGCCATGACACAGTGCACCCTTCAGCAGACTCCTGCGCCTGGATGTCAAAAAGCAAAGAGTGATTCAGGACACCTACAAGGGCTTCCAGATGACCCTCAATCTTGCACAATCCTTGAAGTCAAGATTACATTCAGGCTATGTTGCAGAGGAATATTATTTTATCGGTGCCTCATTTATCCCACATTTTTGTTGGGAGTTTTCTGTGAGGCAGATCATGATCTTGAAGCCAGACTCTAGAATGGACATTTAAATCCATTTAGGCACTTTCATAGATCCAAATGCATCTTAGAGGACCGTGGTTTTGAGTTTTTGTGGAATTTGCAGGTAGCTTGTGCTGCTGGTACTTCCTCATACTGCCACAAACTATTACTTGGAGTGTTCACAGAAAGGAAAAGGATCAGAAAAAGGAAGGGTTGCTGTTGCATGGATGTTTTTCTTCCACTTTCAGATGTCACTGTGAACTCTACCAATGTAGAAGCCCACCAAATATTTACTCTTTCTTGTCTCAAGATTCTAGAAGACTATTTAAATCCACAGGTTTCTATCAGCACACGCAGCAATACAGAATCCCTGACATGAAAATCCCACTCATGCTGAAATGAGAATAAATTCCTGGCAGGATGTGCATTTTTTCCATACCTAGAATTTCTGTCTGTGTTTCCAGGAGTGCACATTCCCTTTTACCTTCCTCTGTCCCTTTGACTTTGCAGCTTTCTAACACATGGCATGACATACCTTTTTGCAAGGAAGAGGGCAACAACAGCATATACTTATAATAGTACATGTCTATTAACAAAATATTCATATCTGCTAATGCCATAAATATGCTACTAATTGTTGAACTGAGGTCCAGAAGACTAAGAATATTGTGATGAAATTTATGCTTTTGGGGTCATTCTGGCATGACTAGTTTATTAAGACATGCAAATGAAGGTTTCAACAAAAAATAGTGGAAGAAGGAATCTGTTCCAGCAATTTACCAGTACAATGCAGGGTCTTTCTTGTGCTCTTGTTTTAGGGTCCTGTTGGCTATGCATATAGTGTCCATGTTACAGCTCATGCAAATTTTGTGCAAAAATCCTTCCTCATTATAAAGTGTTTGGGATAATCACCTAACCAGCTAGCATAAATTATACAAAAGCACACTCAAACAGAATGAATGACAGGATAACCCTCTGTTTCATAGGGTTCCTCTTCTTCCTCCTCCTTCTCCTCCCCTCTTTCAATCCCCACTAACTTTTCAGCAAATCACTGGGTTGTCTCCAATGGCTTTCCTACTGCCATGGTTTTATTATGCTTACAATCATATTGTGTTCTAGTGCTTGATTATACACAGAGACTCAGATTAAATACATTGATAACAATCACCCTTAAAGGTATAACTAGGCACAAAGCAAATTGCTTTTTCATGCACATTTTAATAGCTGCTTCATTTTATATGGCACATTCTTGGCTCCCGAAGGCGATCAGAAAAGGGCTCTTACTCTGAGGAGGGAGCACACACTGTAGCGTCACGCAGAACACTTCAGCAAGAGAACAAGTTCTAACAATAGCATGGCAGAGCCAGGGCTGTTAAAAACGGCTTCTAATTTTACTCAGCTGGAACAATACTGTTCAGATCTTTATTTTTATCCTCCTTTACTCTGGGGACAAGGTGTTAACTCATTGGAAGGGTATGGCCCTTGAAGTTCATGCCGCAAAGCAACCACAAGACAATTGCTCTTTCTGTCTCTCTTTACCATGAGTTACTCAAATCTTCAATTAACTAAACAGAGAAGTGGCAATCATGTCACTGTAAGACACTGGAGACTTGCAGTCAATAATCCCCAGGAAGCAGCCAGACAGCTTTGGCAGCTAAGTCCCAACACAAGATTGCATGTCATTTTCCAAACAGATATTTCACTTTCTTCAGGATACTGTTTCTGGATATATTTTGGCTCTAACTTCACTGATTTTAAAAATCTTCATAATTTCTATTCGCCAAATAAAAATATCATGCTAATAATCTTTTCCTTTCAGGAGTTTAAATACAATTTCACTTCCACTCATTCTAACAGATACTGACCAACCTTTTTCAAATGTATTGAGCAGACTTGGCCTGACCCTTTTGATCTATTTATAAAGCAGAGAAAGTAATCAGAAATTCTAGAAATGCAAGAATAAACAGTATAAGATATGATAGCTTACAAAACCAAGACTTTTCCTGCAAGAAAATAGTATTTCACTTACGTCTACTTTTAGTTCTAGGGATGATACAGCAAAAATCATAATGGTGAATAGTAAAGAATTACTCTAGTTCAACTATGGAAAGAATTGTAACAAGGAAAATGAAAATATCTTGATAGTGAGCTGGTTTTAGAAAAAAAAAAAAAAAGGAATTTTAGGGTTTTTTTAAACTAAAAGTTTAAAACTCAGAAATTAAGATGAGTAGTTATAAGAAAATATTTTAAATCCTGAAATTGAATACTTTTTTGGTGCAAACTTTTATGATTGTCACCTAATACTTCTTAGATGTGAATGTTTTGTCCTTAGATCACCTGGGGAGTAATTCCCTTTTCCTGCTGAACTTTTAATGACTGAAATAATGCTCAGAAAATAAATATTACAAAACTAAATCTTGTGGATTTGAAAAAGAAAAATCTGTTTTGATTCTGTTTCCAGCCACTCCCATATGAGTATCATGATGTCAATTCAGTGCTTTTAGCTTTACCAATATCTACCAACACAGGAGAGCACTGGGGAAAATGTTCATTTCCAAGAATAATGAAAGTGTCGGCTTTGGTCTCATGTGAAATATTGACAAACTCAGGCTGCAGTTCAGATTATTCCCATTCAAAAATCAATGAACTTGTGTTTTAACTCCTATTTCCTTGAGTTCTGAGCTGTTGCCCCTGTGTGTGCACTTCTCCCTTAGCTTCCAGTCTGCTTCTACCTCTCTTTGTGTGGAAGACTTGTGTGGTCTGTGTTATCTCTAAGGTCTTCCAGGTGTTCCTTCTGATTTACCATGTTTTGCAAGAACAACCTGTTTATTAGTTTCTTTCTCTTTATTGCAGGAATCATCAAATTTTGTCAATAAGTGAAAGCAGACTAGGAGAGAATTAAATACGGCAATCTCACAGTATTTTGTGTCCTTCAGGTGATGTATGCCTCCTTCTTGGTAACTGCTGCCAATTTCCTAGAGGGAAACTAAATACATGCAGTATGACAAAGTAGACACCCTTTTTCACAGATCTCAATCTGATACCTAATATAAATATTGTATTTATATATATATATATACATATATATAATATATACGTAATACATATATATAACTTCCTTCCATTGTGCAGCTTCTTATGATGACAAACCAGCTGCCTTTTATTGTTTCTACAATCCTTTGTCAGCTTCTTCTCTCCTCTCTTCCCACTGAAGTCATATGGTTGGAAGGGTATCTCATCAGAGAACCATTTCTTTCCCTTCTCTTTCTGAAAGAGAAAATTTGCCCATGCAACCCAAGGAAATTGAAATAACTCACCACCACAACAAAACGTATAATCTCCTTTGGAGACCTATTTTTTTAATATTTTAACTCTAGTCAAATGACCATCAAAAATAGTATGTAAAAAGATTAAAGCAACTGGAAGAATGCTTCAGAGGAGCTAAGAAAAAGAAGGGTCAGTGCAAATGTCCAGGTTTTATAGACCTCTTCCAGCCCTGCCAAACCATCTACAAATGTGTGAATGGGCCTGGTGGAGTGAAAGATATTATTGTGGAAAGTGCAAAGTACTCCATTTTTTTCATATAACAAGCCTGAATCTCCGTTCTAAATGTATCACAGTTCTGCTCTAAGCCTTTCTGTGCCATTCATTTTCAGGCTCATTCAATAAGCCTAAGGTCATGAGACTTCACAGATCAGGCTTAAAATGAGGCTGGAAAGTCCAAAACTAGCATTCTGCTTGTCTGTTCTAACAGAGAAGGTGAAAATTTAATGGGCATGGAAACTGACTTTCCTCTCATCCCTAGAAGTTTGCTACAGGCAGGCCAGATGTAGCTGTACTGCTGCTAACCATGCTCTTTCTGTTATGTGGTTGAAGGCTTGAATCAGGAGGTCTGTCACTACAGCAGTTTTCAGAAATAGTAACCTACTTTGAGAGTTAATATACTTTTTATAAGGTTTCAGGAAAATTGGAAGGAATTTTGCACTGTGTTTTGATTTGGCACATCACCATTACATTGTAAGGAAGCTGTAGTGGATGGACACTGAAGTCCATCTTTTGCAGACAAAGTTATGAGACTGCCTAGAAATGGTTACACAGATTGGCTGAAGCTTTAATGAAGGATTTAGAAGAGGAGCCAAACAGACATGTAATATTCACTGAATGGCATCTACAGCTACTTGCTGTAATGATTTTCCAACCATAACAAGTCAAAGTTCAGAAGAGGAAAAACATTTATAACCAGCATCCAGAATAATGGAAAGTTCATACTTGTCTGTCTCCATTTTCCTGAGTCAATATCATCCCTGTACTTCTGCTTTCTCAATTAACATGATTGCCATGAGATGGGAGCATTTCATGTATTGGTAATATAAATCAGGAGGATGGCAATCAGCAGAGGCATGAAGAGATGAAATGGTTGCTAGTTTAGAGCTAGCTTTGAGATATGATTCTAATTCAGTTTACATTATCAACACAGTGGATTATAGGTGAGTGTGCTGTTTAAATCAACACAATGTGCTGGCATTTAGTCTCTAAAACTAAAAATTGCGGCTCAGAGTTAATTCATAGAATACTCAATCTGTTGACTTCTGAGTTCCTCCTGAGGTACATTTGCCTTACAAATGCTTTAAAATATTGTAAAATGAAAGAAGAGCCAGATGAGCTCCAAAAGTCTGATTTTTTCCTTTGCTATTTTTTTTCCACTTTAGTTGTTTTTCTTAACCCATTAATTCTAAAAATAGGCAAATGTTTAATCTTTGTATTACAATTTGTTTATGAGAAGATGATGTCTGATTGATATTTGTGCCACTTGAAATAACAAAATCTCATGCAGTAGGACATTGAAATGAACAAACCTACAGGCCCCACTTTTTCATAAGTTTTTCATAAGTTTGTTTTTTGGTTTTTTTCAGAACTTTTTCATAAGCTGATTCTCTGTAAGCATCCTTATTCTCTTTTTTCTTTTAGTCTCATTTTTTTTCTTTTCCCACCCAGGCAGATTATTTTTCATCATAGCCCAGTATGACATCATTCTTCCAAGAAAATGTAGGTTTGAAAATTGAGACATTGTCATTTATCAAGAACAATGTTCCAGGGAGCATCTGCAAATTTGGTGCAGGGAAAAATGGTCATTTCCTCTCATAAACATAGAAGAAATGGCAATATCCTGAATCTGTTCTGTGAAAATTCACTCCTTTTCACTGATGTTTTCTAGGTAGTAAAGTTAGTCCTCAGTCTGCCAGTGTCAGGATGTATCATTGCATCTGTCAATGGCATTAGAAGACAATGTGAATATCCAGAAGAGTCAGCAGAAAACCATGTGCAACTCGATAGCAGTGGCATGGCAGAGAACAAGAAACTGTCTACAGACCCAAAAACACTGTTAGTGAAATCCCATTTATTGCCTCCAGCAGTCTTGTCTTCTCTCTGCTTTACATGTAGCAGTTACTCCAACAAATGCAGTAAAACAATATTGGTCTCAAAATCAGTCTGAGAAGAGAATCAGACCTCAGTCTCCCAAAGTAGGTCAAGGACTCTGTTTGTCAATACAGGAAAATGTTGGAGCTGGCAGGCCATAAGCAGCATACAGGCACAACCAGCCAGTGATACCAGCCAGTGGCACACAGCCATTCCCCAAAAGAAAGGTACTTTCAGAGTCTGGGCCCCAGAAGAGGAAATTAGCAGCCATATCTCTGGACACTCAAAATAAATCTTCTTCATTGGATTGCACTTTATATGCACTTGATTTTTCACTGGAGTTAGATTTCCATTACCTTATTTTCCTTGCAGACTGAGGAAGAAAATACAAATTGAGTATTTTGGCACTTTAAAAGAAAAATTAGTGAATATGCAGCCTGAAGGAGCTCAGGGCGTTGATTTCTGTTCCCTCCAGTAGGTATAAGAAAAACAAAATAATGGAAGCTTGACTCAAGTAAGTGAATAAATGAATTTACAAGGGATAAGCTAATTTCTGTCTTAGACTGCCTGCAATTATGAATGTTTATTAACTAGACTGTCTGGCTTTTGGAGGGGAAGAGTGCAGGAATCCCTGGAGCAGCACAGCTCAAACAGAATTATCAGTCAAAATTTAAAATAAAAAAAAAAGTCCAAGCAGAATGCGAAACAGTACAAAACTTCCAGTGCTACTGGTGGCTTAACATTGCCTGAAGTGAGCAAGCCTTGCACGCACAGTGGGCCCATTGACTGTTCAGGAACCACTAGCATGAGTAAGGGGATGTCAGGAATGACTGGGTGCTCTGTCCTGCTGAGATAAAAAACAGGTGGTCAAAGCCCAATCCAGCAGCAGACGAAAGCATGTGAGTACACTTACTGACTTCAAAGGCACAGCCCACATGTTTAATGTTAAGGATGTGCTAAAGTCTTTTGCTAAACTGGAGCTCATGAGATTTCAGAGATCTTCACTCCCAGTGACTTTGGGGTTAGCTGAAGTAGCCTGTTAAGTCTGTATTTCCCCAAAGGATAGCATCAAGATTTTATCCTGCTGTTTTGGTAAAAAAAAAGGATATTTTAGAAAATGTTTTCCTTTAGAAAGTCATCCAGTCAGTCTTAGGAAGAAACTTTTCCACTAACAGTCTTCTTATTAAAAAATTAGGAAAAACCCCAAACACTGAAATACTTATTTCTGTGTTGTCAATGTATTACAGATAGGTTCATTAATGTCCATATCTCATATGCTAAGGCTTAGAGAATGCTGGAATCAGCAATGAAACAAACAGCTATAGCAGACAAGGCTTTTTTATCTCTTCACTTCAAGACATTTTTAAATAGCTCATAATTTGCATAAACTCTGTACACACAGCACTGTGCAAGTCTATTTCAGTGCACAACTGCTTTTGTACATGGAAGCCACATGGCTGCACAAACCAGAAGATAGATGCCCAAGTGGTGATTTGTACATAAGTATCCCAATTACAGACCATCCTTGGCAGGAATACCTACAGCTGTAAACAGTTACACTTAGCATATTTGAATGCAAATCTTGGTATTCCCTTTGTTAAAATATAGGAATGTAGGATGAAAAGGGAAATCCTGGAGCTGTGAATATATGTCCTGCCAACTTAGAAAATATTGTCCCTTCCTGAGTTGACTGAGCTTCTTACTGAACAAGGTACAACTCTTTTTTATCCCTCCTATTACTTGTTAGTAAGAAATTAATTCTAATTTTCCAGTTTGAATGTATTCATGTTCAGTTTTTGAACACTTTTGAGCAGTCCTTTTACTTAAATCAGCTCTTGTGACTTCCTCCAGCTTCCTGCTTTCATGTGTATGTATACTGAGAAAAAATCCATTTCTCTACCCTCTCAATCTTTTTCTCTTTATGAACTAATTGGATTCATATTTCTTCATCTGTGCAGGCACAGCCCTTAGACAGGTGTGGTGCTCAGACTGCATCACCCAAGGAACAATTCAAGCTGGCAGAGTGATTTAGTGACACACCTGTGAGTCAACAGTTCTGCCCAGCTTTCCCTGTGCAGAAAGTTGGTAGTCATCCATCTAACACTCTTTCCAGCAGCCATTGGCTCCTGGCTGTTTAAAGTACTACATCATGACTAGCGGGGAAAAAATAGCCCTGTAAGACAAAGATTTCATCTAAAAAGAGAATCCAGCTTTTAGAAATTGGGTTATAATTTATTTTAACAATTTGGTGTCTGCTCTGCAGTATGAGCAGAGCACTTCACAGTGTTTCCTTGGGCTGTCATCAGACAGGAGTCTCCCGCGGCTGCCAGCACTTTGCACTATGCACACTGTTCTATGTATGCCTTTCATGTCTGGCCACTGAGTATGTTTCCTGGCTCATCTCTAGAAGACCTACATTTTCATTTAAGCTTTCATGCCTATCCTAAGTCCAACAGTGTGATTGCTTGGCCCCCTGCACTCAAGATCATGTGTTGCACACCATAGTCACTACTCACCAAACAAGAAGTAACATCCTGTGGTCTTTTATTATGAAGCAATTAATGTTGGAGTATGAGTCACTTTGCTGTTCCTAGCACATTTGTTTAAGCCACCTGAAGTGTCTCATGAGGGATGGAAAGGTACTGTAGCATACTTGGGGATTTTGATCTTCTGTTCCAGGGTCCCAGATGCTTTATATTCACAAATGGATATACTGCATATGTGTCTGTCAGCCCTCAAAATGCTCATGAGCCTTACTCTTTCCTTCATGATCAATGTAATTTCAACTACTACACTGGATGAGTGTTTTGATATGTTTAGTATCAGCTTATTTACACATTGCTTTCTAATGGATTCAGTGAGATCACATGTCCATGTCCCATCCAAAGGTAAAGTAATTTGATTTCTGTATTCCAAAATCTTAGTAATTTCATCCTTTCCAGAGCTCTGGCAAAAATTGCTGTAGTCTGCTTCCTTTACTTCTTACAGCCCATCTCTTAAAACCCTGCAAGGTGTATCCATGCAACATCTTACCTTGCTCTTCAGTTCTAAGAGGTGCCTAGATTCATCTTGTGCCCACATGGGCAAATACCTTTGTTCCTCCAGTGCCAGAGATAGGCATTTAAAAGTCTATCCCTCCAGGAACACTGCCCAGACTTCAGTGCCAGAGTCCAAGTCCTCCCTCCATCTAGTGCCAGGTGCACTTAAGAATTAATCAATATACAAATCCTGAACAAGGACATCATCACCATGCTTTGCTCATGTGTGAGTCAGACAGACACATCTGCTTTTCACTTACACCTGGCCAGGCTGCCTTATCCCCAGTCTGGGCTGGCACACAAGAAAAACCAAACTGCTTTACATTATCAGAAACCATCTTGTTTCTTATTGACTCTTTTTTTTTTTTTTTTCTCCTGAGGACTTCTTACTTTTATAGACATTATATATATTTGATGTCCCCTCAAGTAAAAAAAAAAAAAAAAAAAAAAAAAAGATTAAAAAAAAAGACTTGTAGTAATTTAATGCAGGCATTTAAGGAAGAGGGAAGCAGACTGTTGACGCTTTGGGCATAAATTTGTGGTGCATGGTCCAAAGGAACAATCACAGATTCTTAGAGGTGTGTCTATGTAGACATAGTCACCATAGTTGCAGGGCTGCTTTGCTTGATAGTACTTAAAGCCTGATATATCACTTACATTTTTCTTTACTCCTTCAAATGCCTGTTTGTTGGTATCTCACCATACGCCCACTATGTGCTAACTGTCTCAAGAGTTCACAGGCTTCTGATAAGCATGTGCAGAATCTAGAAAGATAAGTTAGGCATCCCTATAAATCACCAAACTTCTTCCCACCCTTTAGTTCCTAAACACTCTACATTTTTCAGAGTGCAGCTGGAGTCTCTCAAAAGTTAACAGATGTCTAGGATCAGAAGCAGGAGTTTTCTGACTGGTTCTGTGCTTGTTTCAACAGGTGTACTGTTACCTCTTCACTGTAGGACTGGCAGTTCCTGCTGCCCAGTGTTCCCTGAAGCTAAAGAAATTCTCTGTATCCTCACTGTCTACATGTCCAATGTGCTTCTATCTTCAGCTCACCATGAAGCAGCCTCCACCTTATCCAATATATGCTTTGTTTGGCTTTGTATTTTGGGTGAAAGCCAGGGTGACTTTTCTTCCTTTTTCACATTGAAGATGTTTTGGTGTTGAACTGGAGCACAGTCCAACAAAGTCTACAAAGATTTGTAGTTCCCCATCTTTCTACATGGGAAGCTTCACATGTCATTCTTGTGTGACAGTTAATTGAAACTTTAATTTTTCTAATTATAATTATTGCCTAAAATCAAGCCACAAACATTCACACATACATAGTGCCATACTTTCTCCTAGAACAGGGTCCCAGCTCGAGCTCAGGGCTACTAATCTCTTCAGCGTCTTGTTTCATGAATTTCTTGATGTCCTATACCTACCTCAAGCTATTTTCATTGTATGCTGCTTGAACTTGGTCACATTTTTGCAGTCTAATTTACTGTAATCACTGGGATTATATTGGGCCTGGATATATAATATTGCTGGAATTAGAAAGATTTCTATCCATCAAAGGAAATAGAGGAGAACTAAAAGAATTTTACAGCAAGCACCAATGAAATTATAAACCAGATCATGCACATTATCAGGGGATCCCAGGCTAAGGCCTGAGTGTCATGTCAGTCTAATAGCAAGGTTGCAAGATTCATTTTCCCAAAACAGCAGAGAGGCTGCATATAGACTACTTATTCAGAGAGATCCTTGCTTTGTGGCATCGCCTAACTTGCATGCAGAGATTATATGAAAAACATTTATTGATATTGTGCAAACAACTCAATTGCTTGAACAATCATCAGCCACTGCTCAAAGCTTGACTGTGTGTGTGTGTGTGTGTGTGTGTGTGTGTGTGTTTGTGACCAGGATAGATGTAGCCTACAGCACTTAGAGAAACCTGTTTACTTTGTCATCCATGTAGCTTTGTTGCCAGCAGAATCAACATTTGTCTTTTTAGGCATTCATATTCCTTAATTTTTGTTCAGCTTGCATCTAAGTTTCTCTCTATTTTATCGTTTGAGGACACAGTGTTTTACAGCCGTCACCTTAACTATTTGAACTCTAGATATCCTTTATGGCATCTGTGACTTGTTTTATTCCACTGTTTCATTTCTAATTCCTGTCCTTGACTTTTTACAGAGACTACAAATTCTTCTGTGATGCAAAGGATAGTTTATTTGGAAACCCACCGATCCCAACATCTCTCCCTCTTATATTTTTTGCTGTTAGTCAATAATGATTTTTTTGATTTCAAGACCTAGTCTCTTATTTATTACCAACCTTAAGGTATCCCAGTAGGCAATAATACAAAAAAGACCATGTTGTCTAAGTGGTTGTTTTTGAACAGGGATGAGTTTTGAACAGGTTTGTTGCAACCCAACAGCTGAGCCGATTTCCTCATGCTCCTCTCAAGCTCTCCTTCCTTACAGCCTGTAGTCCTTAGGCTGGACATTAGGGAGAAATTATTTACAGCAAGAGCTGTCAAACACTGGAACAGGCTTCCTAGGGAGGTGGGTGATGCTCTATCATTGTTCAAGAGGCATTTGCACAATGTTCTTAATGACATACTTCAACTTCTGGTCACCCCTGAAGTGCTCAGGCAGCTGGACCAGATGATCATTGTAGGTCCCTTCCAACTGAAATTATTCTATTCTATTCTATTCTATTCTATTCTATTCTATTCTATTCTATTCTATTCTATTCTATTCTATTCTGTTCTGTTCTGTTCTGTTCTGTTCTGTTCTGTTCTGTTCTGTTCCTTTTCTTCAGGTTCAGCATAGGTTGCTGCAAGAAGAAAGCCACCACTTAAGCTATTCTCTCACCCACTTTCCTCTGGTAAGCCATCTGGTAAGCCAAAAAAACCCTACTTAATCTTTCACCCCAGGTTCCGAGCTGCCTCAGGTAACCTGCAAAGAGGAAAGGGATCTTTGCTTCAGTCCACTCAGACATAGTTTAAGTCACAATCTAGAATCTGTTTCTTAGGTACCAGCCTTTAAACAATATCAAAAAATGTCCATTGCTGAAGAAAGACATCTGCATCCTCTGGATTATGTAAAACAAACATCTGGCAGCCATGGCTTCCTCTTAGCTTTGCTGTTGTATGCAGTAAATGGAAGTTTCAGCTCCCACAACTGTCATTTGGCTTCAGCAAGCACTATGACTCCCCTTTTGTGAGAAATGAAGAATAATCTGGCTAAATCCCAGTTTCAGAGCTAGCAAACACCAAAGGTCCAGTCCCTCCTGCTGTTCCTAAAAGCTGGCTTCCCACTTCCAGGGATTAACAAACTATGCAGACATTCTTAGGAACTGAAATAGCAGACTTCTGCTTTGCAAGCTTCATCAGAATGAGTGAAGCTGCTCTCCATTTCACTGTCATAACCAGCAATTTTCAAAGCCTTGGATCAACAGTGATATTAATATCAAGCAAACTTTTGATTCTCATCTTTTGAATCTTGATGCAACTCAAGTAAAGTGGAGTCATCAGCAAAGTCTGGCCTAAATTATTTCTAAACATCCTATAATAATAAGCTAAATCCAGAGAGCACCCAATGAAAAAGGAATCGGTGTCTGTAAGAGCTTTCTGGGGTCCCAACACACTCATGGAAGAATATGGCCCTGGTTCACTCTGTATTCCCATAAATCATTCCCATACCAGAAGTCCCTGCTGAGGCTGTAACAATGCACAATGTATATACTGCCCTGCCATTGTCTCCTTTGACTTTGCCTAGGGACAATACACTGATTCTGCTGACAGTAAAAGCTCTGTGGCCACAGAGCTGAAAACTAGATTTTTCTCCAACACAAACAAAAGTTAAAAGGAAGAGAAAAGACACAGGGGAACAGTGTCTGTATCTCAGTAGAGCTATATCCTTTCTTATCTCAACTGTGCTCTGAGAAATGAAAATATAGGTAACACAGGCAATGATTACAGAGCCCTTTATAAAAGAGAGGATTGCAGAAACCCTCTGAAAGTTTCTTTACTTCTTATTGTGTAAAACCTCAAAATGAAACATATTTTACTTTCTGAAAGAGAAGTAGCTTATCTCTCTTATTACCTCAGGTTCCTTCAAGACTCAAGAGTAAAAACATTTTTGGTTTCATAATTAGCAACATTCAGGCAGAAAGTGGTCATGGAGTGACCTGTGAATTGCATACAATCATTTGTATCATTTTGAGACCTCTTAATAATTGAGGTATGTATGGCTTCAAGAACCCATCTTCTACTAAAACAGTTGTCTCTGCTGATCACTACATTTTCCACCTTAAAAGCAGACTTTTGATATTTTTCCTGTAAATCCAGGTACTCCCTGTAGTATTCTATAGGGCCTATCAAGCTGGTACAACTACAGAAAGAGTCACAAGATTTGGTTTTTCTACCTCCCCTAAAGTACATATCCACCTCCCCCACTGAAAAATCTTTCAAGAAAGTTTATATCAATATATTTACTATTTGGTAACATTACAGTTAATGGCAGAAGAATGAAAAGAACTGTGGTCAGATCTGCTGCTAGCAAAGAGCAGAAAAAGTGAGATGCAGCAGCTGAGGTAGTTAGTAGGGTGATTAGCAGAGGTAGAACAGGGTTTGTTTATTACACAGGTTTGCCTTTAACATTTCTCAGTGCACAGCCTGTCTCTTAAGATCAAAATTTGGTGATCTACTGCAACAATGACAATAAAGACTGCTGTTGAATCAATGGCCTTTGCACTGTACGTACAGTACAAAATACATGCATAAGCCTGGCAGCTGCTAAACTCATTGATATATAACACCAGTCCCAAAATAGTGATATTTCACTTCTGGAGCTTTATAAATTGTTAAAGAAATAAAATCTGCCTTTGGGAAATAATGTTTCTCTATGTATCATCGAATCCATTCCCTTCCTCCTCCTCTCCCTCAGAGATTAAAACAAATTGTGCTGAAGCTATAAATCTTCCCTATTGGCAATGGAAAGCCCTCAGAGATGTTCTTTTTGTGCCATTTCAGTAGACAGAAAGTCTAATGTACAGAGAGGTGGTGTTGCTTTTTTTCTCTTCTTTTTTTTTTTTTTTTGTAAGTAGGGAGTCAGAAAAACATGTCCCTCCTTGATCTCTTCAATGTACATCAATATTTCTTCAGTCATATTAATGTCGCTGCACACGCTCCAAGTGGTTTCAGCAGAAATCGCTGGGAAATGGAGCATGCCTGGGAATTTTTACCATCATTTTCTTGTGTAGAGAGGTGCATCTTGAAACACCATTTAAACACTATAGGCAATGCCAGTAACAGGACTGAGTCAGCCACTCTGTCCTGAAATAAATATGGTTTTGAAAACTCATTTGCAGAAATTCAACCTCCCTTGCTTGTTTTTCACAGAGCACAGTCTCCCAGTCTATAACTGGATAAGTAATGATCCAAGAACTGGATTTGTATGATGAAGATTCAAGTTGAGAATTTCAGTAGTTTACTTAAAATTACTTTTCTCCTATTATTCCTGAGGGTAAACTATTTCTTAGACATTGGTCCTGTTTTTTTGCAAATGTTGATCAAGCATTTCTGAAACATCCACCCACTTCCATTTTTCAGTAATGTGAACTGTCTTTTTTTCATCCACCCATCATTTCTTTAGTCTCATTTCCTTTGCTTTCACTAGAAGAAATAGGGAAAACTGAAAGATTTTTTAGAGCTTCTGAGCTTGGTAAGCATGGGCTTTACATTAGAATTACCATCAGTTACAGCAAATTCATAACCAGAGACACCCTTTTCCCCTCCCTCTTTTTTCCCCCTCATTGCCTGAGGAAAATAAAACAACCTCCCAAAAACCCTAGGACAAAACTAACATTTTCTAGTAAGAGATCAGAAAGCAAATTTATTCATGGAAGTGAGTAAGTAAAATAACAGTGTAGACTGCACCTTTTTTCACTTTTAACTGTGCACAGTACAATCAAGGCAGAATTCCCAGTCATGCTGTGATCCTTTCAACTGCAATTGCTCTCCTCAGCAGAGAGTCAGTCACCTTCAGAGGAAATGGTAAAGCATGAATGGTGTAGATCCACCTCAGCACATCACTGCAGCTTTTGAAACACCCCTAGGCATGAAGTTTATAAAATTAGCTGATAGGAGTCTGAGTCCTTGAATCCTACTTGCTTAGCTGAGCATATGGAGAGCCCGTCAGTAACCGTGGCGTTAATGTATGTGTGTAGTTAAGAGCATGGAAATATTTTTGCAGCACTGGAACTTAAGAGAGGGAAAGATATCCTGCTTTATCACAGCAAATTGTATCACTTTGATCTTAGGCACATTTAGGCCTTTGTAAGCTTTCTCTACTAATCTCTGGTTTAGGAGGCATGAGCTGGATTCCCATTCCCACGTTGGCTGAGGTAAGCACAGCCTCTGCAGGGCAGGTCTGAGAGTCTGTGAGACCCCAGGAAGGGGTGGGAGAGCTCTGCAGTCACACACACATTTTGTTCTCCAACTGAGCGTTTTTCACAAGTGCTCCATCCATACAGAAGCACATCCCAAGCCTGTCCTTGTCTCTGAACAACTCCCTTCCCGCCTTCTGACACAGGTACTTGAAAATAATTTTAGCTGAGAAGTTTAAGCCTGGGTTTACTCTGTGCTTGTCCCCATATTGAATCAGCATCTGCTGCCATCATATAATACAGGTACAGACCTCATCCCAGCAAGGCCGATCGTATCACATCATCTGGCCTGGCATTTGTCTGTCACGCTGGGGCAGGGAATGTGATACCAAGCTGACAAAAAGCAGCACACGGCCCTGCCTGGAGAGCCCCTTTGTTCATCTAAGCCTCCCCTGCTGCTTTTGTAACTCCAAATGGATTTCTGATTCCCTATCTCCTGGCCTTTTCAAGCCAAATGGTTTGGTGAGATCACAAGGCAGCAGGTGCTGCTCCGCTCAACATTTGCACCTTCCAATCCAAACACACCTCTCCCCACCGACCCTTAAAATCAATCAAAGGGACTTATCAGTTTGTTTTAAGCTTTGATGTTTGTCTGGGGTTTGTTTATCTAGCAGTTTATTCCTGGGAGTATGTTCTTGACATCTTGGAGTAGGTGGTAATTAGCAACAAGGAAGAAGGGCTGAGATAAGAAGTGGAATTTGAAAGTGGTGATACTTGGTGAGGCAGCTGTGCCACATCCCCTCCTGCTTTCACCTCGACCACTGAGGCGAGCCAGAGACAGCAAAGGGGCAAACAGCAGCCATCCTGCCCTTTCAACAAACACTGCCTGGCTGTGTTTTGCTGCCTGGTGCGTTCCTCTGTGGCAGGAGCACATGAGGGGGCCTCTTTGGCCGCTGCCTCCTCTGCTTCACATGCACTCCTGAAGCTACTTCTGCAGATCCCTTTTATTTCTGTCTGAACAAGCTTTCTACCTGTTGGCTTGCTGTAAGAGCAATTTGCTTAAAAGAAGGCATGAGTATCAGGTCTTGCTGTCATGAGACAATGTATACTTTTGCTGTCTTCTCCTAAGCAGCATATAGACCAAAGATGACCCAATTGCTTCTTTTATAGGAAGAATAAATGCTGCTGTAGCTCTGCATTTATGGTATTCACTACACCCACATGCAGGTGCTTATGCTGGGACATAAACAAGGACACACATAGCCACACACTGTACATCCTGGCTGGTGTATTCATGCTGATATGGGATAACTCCAATCAGCAACTAAGCCTCATATAGTCACTTGCTCATTCCTCCCACCCTCCATGGGATGGAGAGGAAAATCAAGATAAAAAAAAGTAAAACCCATGAGTTAAGAGCAGCTTGATAATTGGAACATTATAATAATAATGACAAAGTAGAGGGAGAAAGGAGTAAAACCCAAGAGGAAGAAGTGATGCACTATATAATCACTCACCCCTCACTCACTGATGCTCATCTTGTCCCTCAACAAGCAGCTCCCAGTCAATACCCCCAGTTCATACACTGGTCATTACATTCTGTAGCATGGAATATCCCTTTGGCCAGTTCAGGTCAGCTGTCCTGGCTGTTCTCCCTCCTGCCTTCTTGTGCACCTGCTCACTGGCAGAACATGAGACCTGAAAAGTCCTTGATTTAGAGTAAGCAGTACTTAGCAACAACCCAAACATCAGTGTGTTATGAACACTATTCCCATACTAAATCCAAAATACAGCACTGTACCAGCTCCTAAGAATAAAATTAACTCTATCCCAGCCCAAACCAGGACACACACATACAGACATATGAAGAGGCTAGGAGCCATGAGAAGCCAGAGCAAACATTTTTGCTCTGAACAGCCTTGGACTTAGCAGGTTTAAAATATGAAGCCAGGCCTGGACATGGATTTTCAGATAGCCTCTATCTTTATAACCTTCCCAACAGAATTCCATACCGTAATGTAAGACTTGAATACATAATGTGGAAGCAAAAGCACAGTAACCTAGTGCCACACTGCATAGCCTGCTAAAGGATAGGGTATCCCACACTGTAGACATTGCATTCTCAGGAGAGGAAGGGACTCTTGCAATCAGGATGCTCGTCAAGTATTGTAGCAGGCACAAAAGGTGCTTATTCTCTGTCCTGGCTTGTGGAGCAAAGCCAGAGTTCAGAGAGAAGTGTAAAGCAGGAGGTTTTTAGAGGCTAGCTGAAATAAAAGGCCCCTGGTCCGAGCTAGGCCACAAAGTTGCTTTCATAGGTCAGTGAGTGAACCCTAATGAATAAAGAGAAGCCTACTAGGTTTTGGGACAACCCAAATCATGATTTATCGTATAAGCAGGCAAGACCAGGATTTCATTTGGAACAACCAGATCATGATCAACTCCCACTTTCACTCCTATGTTTCCAGGGTGGGGACCAGTACTTTGAAGTCCACATTTTTGTTATGTTTATTACATTTCTCAAGGCTCCAAAACACTGATGTTTCTAAAAAAGATGAGAAAGGTGTTTTGATTTGAGTTTGGGTTTGTATTTTTTCTTTGGTTGGTTGGTTGATTGGTTGGTTCGTTGGTTGGTTGGTTAGTTTTGGATGCTTTGTTTGTTTTTTTTTCTCCAAGGAAAAGTTATGCATTGAAATTAACCTGAATAACTATATGAATGAAAATCCTCTGCCTTTCTCAAGAACAGGCTCTGGGCAGACTATTTCACCCAGCTGTACTCTGGAGGATCCCTGTGGGAGGGAAGCTCACTTGGCAAGGCACTCTCTGTTCCAGTAGTAGATGACTTCACTCTCATTATGCACAATCTTTTCCTACACAGTGTACATCAAACCAAAATTATACTGCATGTGTTAAGCCTGTAAGTGCACCATTTTATAATGATCACATTGCTTGTGTCCCAAGGACATTATAAAGAGAGTAATTCTGCCACTGCTTATGATTCTATGTATTGCCAATAAGCAGCTGGGCTGTAGCTTCATACACTGAGAGTACTTAATAAAAAACAGGCTCAGCTTTGAGATTGCCCTTAAATTAAATGCCTTTTATGACAATTCTTGCTCCATAACAGTATCTCCATTTACAAGCGACAAGTCACCGTTCCTAAATACCACGTATAGTCACAGTTTGTATTGAAATGGTGCCTCTGAAGCACTGCAAATACCTGTCACGAGATATTGTGTTAGAACCATTTGTTCCTAATGGAGCTGTCTTTTCCTGTTGGCACTGATTTATCTTACAGACATCAGAATATTAACAGATGTCATCTTTTCACACGTGTAGGAAGGCAAAATGACAATGTGGAGTTCATGATCCTGAGACTATTATGTCTTTTTCTTTACTATATTAGACATCAAACACTATAAAAAGTAAAAAACAACAATAAAAAGAAATTAAAAAATTTTAAAAACCCTCAGCAATATCATGTATTTGCATTCTGTCTATCCTTTATAGCTTATGAACACAGAGTTTCGGATCTTTTCTGTTCTACATGAAACTCAGCAACATAGTCCACTTTCTGTTCCAATGTTTAGTGTCAACAGAAGTTTAGGATCTAGTTCTGGTCCCCACTGAAGTCATGGGAATCTTATACTTGATGTTAATGGAAATTGGATCAGGCCAGTAACTGGAGACGCTGAAAAGAATCCCAGATGCTGCATAACAAATTAACTATCCACTGAGGTACTCCCTCTGCTCTGGGAAGCTGCCACTGGGAATTACTGCTACCTTTCTGTGGAAAAGCTGGAAAAAAAAAATGGATGTCAGATGTCCAAGCTGCAGTTTTAGTGACACGGAAAATTCTAAACAAATAGGACCCCACCAAATGAAAGAGCTGTTTGGGCTTTGAATGGGGACTAGAGACATTTGAAAACAGCAAATCATACTGCTAATTTGTTCTTTGATAGAGCAGGTTAGCATGGTTTGAATCTGGTTCCCTGAACAAGTGTGAGACAGAATTCTTCAGCTCTTCACATGTCAAATTTAAAGCAAAACAGGTTAGTAATTTTATTTAATCTTTTTTTTCTTTACTCAGATCCCAAATTATTTGCTTAGCAGTTTCCATGCTTGATCAGTTGCAAAAGTTGCAAATGTACTTTACATGATTTTTGAGTTCTTCCAAAAGCTTTGCGAAGGGGACAGTCATTCTACTGTAGTGTGTGGCATTAACCTCCCCTTAACACTAAAAAGGTGCATCCACCTTGGATCTAGTCATGGCATTGATATGCAGAGGCAGAACCACAGATGAAAAAGAGGATGTAGTGATTCAATCTTTCTTGCAAAATGACTCAAAGAGGAAATTGCACGCTATGAAATGACATACCTCACTGCAACCTGTTGTGACCATGCCTGCCTGCCATACCGTACTCTGTGTTTATCTTGGAAATTAGACAGATGTGCAAAGCACAATTCAGGTATAAATCAGTACAAAGGCAGCTTCCTATTTGTCTGCCTTACTTGACACAGCTGACAGCTCCCAAAATCTTGCTGCCACTATGATCCAATTTGGTGTCACTATCACACCCAAGGGAAGTTTATGTGAGTAAGAAGGGTGTATGAAACAAACACAAAATGCACAAAAAAGTTAGCAGAAAACAAAAGGGACTGTGAAAAGGAAAAAAGTGTGCCTAGTGTGAATTATTTACTTTTCTTCATTCATAATTATCACCTAATAGAATAATAATGAATCCTTAGCTAGGAAAAAAAACCCACAAAAACAAACAAATAAACAAGAACCCAAAAAACCCCAAAAAAACCAAACAGCTGGCAGTGACAGCAGGTTTTCACATGAGAGCGTGGACTCCTGTTATATTCTAATCCTACAAAACAATAAAATGATTTTGTAATTAAGGCATTTCTATTGCTAGTCATCTGCTACAGACTTTCCACTACGACTTGCATAAATTGCTTTCCTTTCTTGGTTTTTAAAAGAAACCTTCTACCTTGCTCATTGTGACAATGAGTAGAAATCAACATTAAGTTAGCACAGAACAAATGTCCTAAAAGGACTAAGTTAGTCTTGTACTAATGCACTACTGCAGTTCAGGAAAAGTGGCTGCTTCATAAGTAGGACTCTGGTTATCTAACGCTCTTCACAGCATGCAGAATATGGACTTCAGCCAGGTTTTCTGAGAATAGGATAGCAATACATTTATCTTTGTATGTTTGTGGGGACATCAATGGAAAATTGACATTCTGTTGCATTGAAAGATGCCTGAGATTTCCCTATTCAAATACCTTAAAAAACCTAGCAGCACAAACCACACTTGGAAGTTTCTTACCCCCCATTCTGCACACTGCAAAAGAAAATACATTATAACCAGATTCTTTGCATGGACAGTGAATTTTCCTCATTGACTTGAGTGAATCTGTCTGGTTTCATCAAGGCTTTCAATAAGTACCCATACTTACTGAAATAATACTGATTCTGGGATAAGTGAAAGAATAATAAAAATGTTAATTAAGGATAAATGCTTATTTGCAAATTCTCATGAATCTCCACAAAACTAGTTCACAGAATCATTGCAGGATTACTCCCCAACCATTGAGTCCAACCTCTGACCAATTACCTGTTTGACAACTAGACTATAGCACTAAGTGCTCTCCCTAGTCATTTCTTGAACAGCTCCAGGGGCATTCACTTCACCACCTCTCTTGACAGTCCATTCCAATGCTTAAAACTCTTCCCATAAAGAAATTCTTCCTGGTGTCCCACCTGAACCTCCCCTGGTACAACCTGAGGCCATTTCCTCTTGTCCTCTCACTCGTCGCCTGAGAGAAGAGACCAACCCCCACTTGTCTACAGCCTCCTCTCAGGGGGTTGTAGAGAATGATTAGGTCACCCTAGCCCTCCTCGTCTCCAGGATAAACAACCCCAGGTCCTTCAGCTGCTCCTCACATAATTTAATTGTATAGACCTTTACCAGCTTCTCTGGACACGCTCGAGGTTTGGCCTCAGCCATGCTGAGTACATGCTGCTCTGGTCCTGCTGGCCACACTATTTTTTGATACTATTTTTGATACTTCTCATGGTCCTCATCAAGATTTGTCTTAGAGCACTGATGATTTATTGTGAAAGGTTTGAGAAACTTATTCCATCTCTTTCTACATCAAATCCCTAGCTGTGAAATACGGCTTTACTCCTCCATTTTGCACATGGTTTGTCTGTTTAAACTCCAGTTTCTCTCCAAGGCATATCTTTTCCATATTCGGTAGCATGTTAGGATTCACACTGAGTGACAGATCCACGTATTTCTGTAACAGCAGCAATAATGAGTCCTCAGGTATTCTTAAAGAGACTTAAAGATAAACTTTCAGCTAGAGCAAAAACTCCTATCTTTTGTTCTAGAAAAATGTCCCTGGAACTGCCCTGCTAACTCCAAGTGAGTCTTCTCACTCAGTAAGGTTTAGGATGAACTGGATGTTTACACAAGCAAAAGGCATCTCACCAGAATTTTCCTGGGGAATAAGGACTTTGTGAAATCTTAGTATCTCTGAAAAGTCATTAGGAGGCTGAAGTACCATGCTTTCTTAGCAAAGTCCTAGTATAAACTGTGGCAGAGGGAACTGATACGAGGGTTCTTGTAAATGTCTCATGAAAGGCTTATACCAAAGGCCTCTCAGAAATGTGCCCTTTCAAAGAGAACAATAACCATGAAAATACAGAAGAGCTTATGATTTTATGTTTTCCTCATAGTTTTGCAGCATTCTGGTGTTTTATAGCACTAACAAACTATGACATTTGGCTTTCTCCTGAGTCTTTCCAAACTTGTGGGGATACCGCAAAAGTACCAGATGACATGATAATCTGGCAACATATATCGCTCACTTAGGCATTAAAAAGGCCAATAAAAATCATAAAACAACTAACATACTGAGTTACTCAATTATAGAAGTGGTTCAGCCAAATTTCATTTTTTCTCCTCTTTTCTTTTTGTCTGTCTCCCGTTCTGATCTCATAGCACAGAGCCCTAGTGAGTGTTCAACAAGAAGGGCCAGTCTTGCTCACACAGGCAGAAAACTTAATTTGGGGATCAGTTTTAGCCAACTACCTATGACAACAGCCAGTACCCACTAACAGTGTAAGACCGATGAGTAGATAATCTGCTTGCCACAAAGAAAAGGTTAACCAATCTACACTGCTCCTCTCTCTCTATTACTCTTCAGTTTGGCACTAGAATCTCTAGCCACAGACACAGAAATTGTTCTGTAATAACAGGCATCACCAAATATAAACAGCTGGTAACCCTAAAATTAGACCCGCTGGCTGTCTCTTGGTTTGGGGATATGTTTTGTTATACCTTCCAACTGGCAAGCAAATTTTAAAGTTAACTTAACCCATTACAAGACCCTTTTATCTAATGGCTGAGCTTGCTGCTTTATGTACACTCTCTTCATTCTTATGAAGAGTTTTTCCAGAAAAAAAACAAAAAATAATTTAGCTAAAGCTAATTTGAAAATTTTCCATAGAAAATACTTACAGATTACTAGAGGTCTTGAATT
This sequence comes from Cyanistes caeruleus, assembly GCF_971803275.1. Taxonomy (NCBI): domain Eukaryota; kingdom Metazoa; phylum Chordata; class Aves; order Passeriformes; family Paridae; genus Cyanistes; species Cyanistes caeruleus. The sequence goes on from NC_141701.1 coordinate 41,805,380, forward strand.
AGCAAGATTTTCACATCTGAAGTTTCTAATGTCTTCAGAAAACCTCAGCTTCCAGGTGACCAGACACAAGAACCATTCAGCAATAAAATGAACCTGAAATAATTTTCAATTTTCAGCTGCAAGGCCTTCTAGCCAAGGACTCAGACAACCTACTACTTCTGGCAAGAGGGAAGAGATACGATGATCCTACTCCTCAGATGCATGCTAGCGAAGAAATCTGGTATATAGCAAAACATAAAACACTTTAAACCCACATACTGTAATGCATCACTTAAAATTAACCCTCCATTTCTCAGTCTAAACTTTTCAGCTGTTTAGATTGTCATTAAATGTTGAAGTGTTCTCTGAGGAATAGTCAATAAAAGGAAACACAATTAGCTGTAGTTCTCGTAGTTACCAGCTGCTAGCTTCAAAGTTAGGTATGCATGTCTGAGCGCTGGTCACTCATCTTTAATAAATATATATTTAGGGCCAGATTTTTTGCACCTGTTTGATGTCTTTTTTGATCTCTGAGCTTGAAATTAGTTGAAATAGTTGAATAATAAATTTATGGGGTTTTTTTAAATTTTATGCAAACTGTCCTTTAAGAGGACAATATTCATTCTGTCTTCTCATCACCATTACTAGAGTCACATAGCAAGCTTAGTAGTACTGCCAGATTCTATTAACAAGTTTCATTTCTTTTTCTTGCATAGACTGGATGTAAAGCTGAACCTCTCCTGCACAAAGTGAGAAAAAATGAAATTTTCTATATGTAGTTTAAAAGTTAACAATGACTGAGGGTCAAGATATTTGCTCTGACATTCACAAATGGGTGGAACTGCTGACACTCTATTAAAACTGTTAATTGGGGAAAAATTTAGGTGGGAATTACATTTGCACCTTGGTCACAGGGAAATCTGGCAGGCTCAGGGAACCTTGCACCAAGTGCAGAATGAAACGGCACCTCATGAGTCATGCACTGAAATCACTTCTAACTGGGAGCAGCACAGATCTGGCAGCAATGCAAGAGAGATGGTGGGATACCTTCTCTTCTTCTCTCCTCTAAGCCTACCAGAAATCCCATAACTCAATTCTGATCCCCAGGACTGATAGTAATACCAGTACACAGGCAGAAAGAGTGTGTCTTGAGATTTCAATTGAACAGCTTTTCCAGAGGTGGTGGTTGGCCAAGCCTCTTCTGCAGAGTTGTGGGAACATCACATGGGAGCTTACATGGCTCCCAAAACATGATGGCTTCCATCACCTCCTCCTCATGGTCATTCATCTGACCTTTTCCTCAGGTTTTCAGGGAAGTAGGCTTCTATTCCTTGGTACCACAAAAGGTGGAAAATGTCCTGCTTCACGGCTCTGTCAGAGTCTGTTAACACGCCTTAATAACGTCAAAGGTATAATTTAATAGTGATCATACGCAACATCATTAAAGGAGATCAGAGCTCCTTTTGTTCACTTAGTTTTCCACAGCCTCTTTGTCTATTTGAGTTTGTAGCGATGCCTTGAGAGGCTACCTAGAACAGAGGCTGGACAGTGCCAGAGGAATGAAGTAGGTATCTCTTAAAAAGCCCTTCAAAGGATACACCTTGGGCAGTAGAGTCCGGCCATGGCTCTACCCAAGATGCACACTCAGTCATGAGTTTTCACAATTTCATAAGTTTTGGTCCATTTACATATTGGGGTTAACTGGCCAATTACAGCTTCAGGTAATGAAGTCCCATCCACCCAGACTGCTTTCCTTAACTTGCTGTTTATGCTTTTTGGGCCTGAAGCTGCAACAGTGTCCTTGGTTCTCGGGCTGGAAAAGGATTGTTTTGTCTAACTGTGAAGAGAACTTGCTAACACTTTATATGAACTTCAGAGTTATATACAAATGCAGTACAGAATCTGGAAAATATGAAAGCTAAAACTTAAGGCATCAGTAGCTTAGAAGCTCATCAGCATTTCTTAGAAAATTCCATGCCTCAAAGGCCACCACCTCCATAAATGTTAAAATACCTCATTCTGGGAGCACAATAAGAATACTGAAATAGTTTGTAAACACATTACTGATTTGGTTTTCACACCTATGTAATCTACTTGAAAGTACATCAGTCTTTGAAAAACTCATGGTCATTTTGTCAGCTTCTCTTTCTCCCTCAACTTTCTAAAATAAAAGGAAAATATACTATTTTGTGCACTGCTGCAGAAGCAAATGAGTGCAGAATTCTGTTTCATTATACAATAGAATTTGTGGTGGTTTGGTGAGTCCTAGTGTATCTCCAGGCATACAAAATACTGATATTTAGTTAAATGGAAGTCATGGGTGTATGACAGGTACACAGACTACTTTTCTAATGTCATAGGAAATAGTCCAGTCACACAATACCAAAGCAGAGCCTGTTGGAAATCTTTCAGTTCAGTGTTTGAGGATCTGTTTGGTTTGGATTATTTTTCTTTTTAAAAAAACTCAAATTCCTTGAAACCAAAACTATTTGTGTGAGTTTTCACTAGATTTGTTTTAGGAAAAGTTTCTCAGTGTGATGATCATTTTTGGTCAAAATATACGGGTGGAGTTGGCAGAGAGTGGGGAGAGACAAACAAATAACTGGGAACAACTGTGGAAACTCTGTCCCAAGTTGCCCATTTGGTTAGGTCACCTACCAGAGTGTGGGAAAACTTGAGTTCATATTTCTGTTCTATCTGCTTCAGAATAACTGGACTTATGTTTCTTAACTCTCAGGTAAGTGTTAAGTCCATTAGGTGAACTGTGCCACAGGAGCACTCTCTGGACTGCTAATAGTTAATTTGTTCTTTGTACAAAATCAGTTTTCATTGGAATAGAGGATTTAAGCTACATCAGTGTCTTTACTTGTCACTAGTAACTTGTCACTGTCCTGGAGAAGGATTTTGTAGTAAACAAAAATTTCAAGGACTGCATTTCATGTTCATGAATGTTTCGGGTTCATGTTACAGAATGCCAAAAGGGATGTGTTGCAAATATTTTAAGGGAATAAGAGAACCACCAACCATGTAGTTTTACTCCAAGAATGTAAGACCTAATGGATAGAAGCAAGATAATTCAAAGAGTTTAACTTGGTTGCAGAAGATTTTTGAACACAACCCTTTGCTATTTGCTGTCTGGTTGCATTCAGTATCACTTTTGATTTACCTTTACAGTCTATATAAAATATTGTTCTAATATAACCTGTAAGAGGAGTTCAGTCCAATTTTCTCCTTGATAACTACTCAGGCAGTAGAAACAACTAGTAGAACAACTCTTAGAAGAGTGTCTGCTTCTCACCCAAATCATACCCTACTTCCAAACAAAGGCACACTTCTTGGGCATATGTTCCTCCTCTTACTCTGTATTTCTGTTCCCATTTCTTCTACAAACAGAAATAAGTGTTCCTTGCCAATCTCTTTGTAAGGATCTTAGAACTATGGATGGTCAGGCCTATCAAATGGCTTAGAATAAAGTTTAGAACCACACAGTGGCCAAAACAAATAATAGTTTTGCTCATCTCTGAGGTACTGAGGAAATATTTTGGTAGCTATATCCTCTAATTGTGATATAATTCCTTTGCCACAAAAGATAACTTATTAACATAAAGAAATTCACTTAAATAGCAAATACAGTGCTTGAAAGAAACAACTGACTTAACTATCAGTTTCATGTCTTTGTCCAGAATCGTGATGTCTAACCCCACACATGTTAAAAAAAAAAATTTAGGCTGGCTCTGATGAGGAAGAAATGGATTCTTATGCATCTGTCTACAGAGTCATGGACAATTTTTTGCTAGAGGTACTTTACTTTGAAACAGATCTCATGATTAGCTTATTCAGGCAAGGAAACCAGTTTCTTTTATTCTAACAATCTCAACAATAGTGACTGATTCTTTTTTTTTTTTTTTTTTTCCTGTGTTGTTGTGATAACACCATTATGGGAGGATTCCTTTTTGGTTTGTCCTGTTTTTAAATTGAACATGTTACATCAGAGAGAAACATTAGAAAGAATTTCAGAACACAGTAATATTTTAATCCAAATTATAGTCATTAAGAGGCAATTTTAATGTATACAAAAAATCATGAATAGTCATATATATATGTGTGTGTGTGTGTATATTGCAGCATTCTAGAAATTGATCACTATTGGAGGAAGAAGAAATGCTAAAAAAGTTCATTCTCACTCAATATAACAGCCTTTTAGAAGGGAAGAAAAGGAAAAAGACCTCTGAAATGTGTCTTCTACCAAGTGCAATAATGACGGGTGTCTAGAAATAGACGTGACAGCTAGTACGGTGTAGCAACATGAAGGCAAAGGCCCCCAAGCAACAAGTGCAATTGATTAGAAAATGAGAACAACATTGCAAGTACCCTGCACAGGAGATGAAAAGGCAGAGGAGTTCAATGCACGTTCACAGACTTTGTACAAGAATATACATGTAACTCACAAACAGGTTGTACCACACCACAAGGAGCAGCAAGTGCTGACTGCAAAGTATATCATCCTGTCGGATACCTGCAGACAATGGGACCTCACTAAGGCACATGCCACATCTTGTATATGGCCCCCAGTTTTATGCTGGTTTTGTTGGCTTTTGTTCACTAGGTCCTTCCAGAGCAGCTGTCAGGGATGGGGGTAGTGTGGTGGTCTTAGTGATAATCAGGGTCTAATATCAGACCTAGGCTATATTTTGTTCACCCTTCCTTATCTAGATTCTCTGAGCAATATAAGCATAAATCTTGTTTCTGTTAGACCAGGCTGAACTTCTACTCTGCTCATCCAATTGTAGCACTTGGGCCATGGCATAAGCTGATGGTGCCAAACTCGTTTCAGTCTGGGAAGATTTAGCGAACAGTTTTTGTCTCCTATTGTGTCCCATTTTCATACAGCACCACTTTATTAGGAATTTTGAAGTACAAAAGCTTTAAGGGAAGGCTGTCCTCCTACATTAGTCATTGCTGCACTTCTCAACAGCATGAGCAACCTGCCAAGCCCATTACACAGCCTATGAGTGCAAAGCAGAGACAACACAGAGTGCCAAAGGGAAGGGCAGCTCTAGGAACAGCAGCAGGAGTGACCTGACAGTGCTTTCACAGGCATTTCCCTGCTCACTATTGCTCCAGTCAGGTCAAGTTTGCCAATGGACACTGGGGACATCAGCATGGCTGGTTGCAGTTGCATCCACTGCTTAGGCTCCCTCTTGCCTCCCTGACACGACAGAAGCTGCAGCTGACTTCTCCAGGACCTACTTGTGGTTCAAGGCAGTTATGCCCTCACATGCTCTTAAACTATTATTCATTCCCTGCACAACAGAGCTTCAGCCTTTATCTGGTAGAGGGGTTGATACCACTTAACATAATTGTATGCAAACTCAGAGCACCTGCACAACCAGCCTTAAGTTTAGGGATATGAAACATCATTTTGGAAGGTATCCTGCATGACAAAACCCATGCAACATTTCTAAATTCCCACAGGTGGTTAAACCGCTTGATTTCTATCCTAGTGAGCAGCTTCTATCAGTTTTTAATAGTTTATCTATTGAGGGCTATGTTAAGAATAGAGATGATAAGAACATTAAAACAAAGAAAAATCTTCATAACAGGTAGCATTGGTCAAAAAATTCAGTTTGTTTTTTTTTTTTCATGAAAATGCCTTTTAACAGAAGGAAAATCTGTAAGATTTGTAAGAACAGTATGGCTGGATTTTTTTTTTTTCAGAAACCCAAAACTTTTGTAGGAAGATATTTTAGACCTACATATATATATAAAGTGTTATGAGAGCAATGAATATTTTGATCAGGACTGACAACACTCCTTTCCTTTCCTTTCCTTTCCTTTCCTTTCCTTTCCTTTCCTTTCCTTTCCTTTCCTTTCCTTTCCTTTCCTTTCCTTTCCTTTCCTTTCCTTTCCTTTCCTTTCCTTTCCTTTCCTTTCCTTTCCTTTCCTTTCCTTTCCTTTCCTTTCCTTTCCTTTCCTTTCCTTTCCTTTCCTTTCCTTTCCTTTCCTTTCCTTTCCTTTCCTTTCCTTTCCTTTCCTTTCCTTTCCTTTCCTTTCCTTTCCTTTCCTTTCCTTTCCTTTCCTTTCCTTTCCTTTCCTTTCCTTTCCTTTCCTTTCCTTTCCTTTCCTTTCCTTTCCTTTCCTTTCCTTTCCTTTCCTTTCCTTTCCTTTCCTTTCCTTTCCTTTCCTTTCCTTTCCTTTCCTTTCCTTTCCTTTCCTTTCCTTTCCTTTCCTTTCCTTTCCTTTCCTTTCCTTTCCTTTCCTTTCCTTTCCTTTCCTTTCCTTTCCTTTCCTTTCCTTTCCTTTCCTTTCCTTTCCTTTCCTTTCCTTTCCTTTCCTTTCCTTTCCTTTCCTTTCCTTTCCTTCAGAAAAATCATACCTTTCTAATTAAGGTGTCTGGTGAACTGAGAATCTATATGGATCTGGAAGTGGAAATGGAAATACTAATTGTTAGACCTGACTATAGTGCTGCCTAGAAGGTGATATAATGTTAGTGTAATTACTTTCTACATCTTCTATTTTGCTTTGCATTCACTAAGAACTCAGCTACAACTCTGGTTTGTTTTTATTGGTTTGTTTCAAAAGCATTTTCAGATTTTTAAACTGCAGACACAGAGGTAGATGCAGGTCCAGATATCTGTACTGTGTTAAGTGATGCCTTCAGCCAGCTGAAAACTCTTTTTGATCTATCTGATAATACCAGAAAAGCACTGATCTGAAAAGGCAGATTACCACCAAGGATTAGGCAGTACAATAGCATGCTGAGAATGCAAGAGGATGATGAGGTTTAGCAAACAAGCTTGGAACGTATTTGAACTCAACATCGAACCCCAGTCCAAGCCATTGGGAAATGAGAAGAAAAATGAAAGAGTAAGAGGATTGTCTAGAAAAATTATTTTGTGAGAGAGGGTGAAATTTTCCAGTTACTAAGTTCTAACTAAAATCAAGACAGAGCTTCCTGAGAGAGCACATTATGCACAGAAGTCTTTACTTAGGCTGAATGGACACAGAGACTCAGCTACACTCTAATTTTCTTGAGACAATCCTTTAAGGCATGTGGCTGGAGCAGGTCACTCTGCAGTTGCTGCTGTCCTCAGGCAGTATAACACAGTGAAGACAGGATTTTACAAAGCCCTTTTTTTTCCAAGAAGAGATTTTTTTTCAGGACTAGCCACAGTAAATAGAGTGGTTATTTGGTATGTGAGATAAGTATTGGCCAATGTCATTTGAACACACTAGTTTTCTTTCAGCGTTTTGTCACTTGACCAGTTAAATGCTAAGGTTAAAACGCTGTTACACAACATGCATCCACCCTACTGTGTGTCAGAAATGTGAGGAATGTTTGCAAGAAAGAGCAGCTGGCGTACAATTCCTGTCACCAGAACCCAAAGTCAAAATGGCTAACATTTCCTGGATCTGCTTAGCTCACCTACAGATAAATAGTTTGCAGTCAGTGTGTGCAAACAGGAGCAGAGTCATTAAAACTGAAGCAGGTCTTGGGCAAGATCCAGTTTGCATGTTACATATTCATAAAAAGCTGTGTTAGAATGGCTTCCAACAGTGCAAACGTCAATGGAGCCTGCTGGAGCAAGCCTTAGGTATGCCATCTATGTGTCTGATTGCCTAGAGTTCAGAGGAACTTGCTGAATGTATTACCAAAGGGAATGAAAAAGCTTGCATAGGGGTAGCTGGCCAGGTCCAATTTCTAGATGCTTAAAAGTACATGTTGGTGTCAAAGGGTTTTACACCTTTAGGTTTTTTAAGCTCACTTGTTGTTTGTATAATCCTTGAGAATCTCAAACAGAAATAGTTCATTTTGTTGTTCTTTCAAAGAACATATTAATTTATGTTATAACAAAAATGTTCATTAAGCCTTGCCTAATAGCACTGATTATTTGTTTATTTTCACTCTGTGTAGCCTATTTAATTGTGTGTACACATACCTGTAATTACCACTTTGAAATGCAAATACGCAGTTACTAAGGATAACCTTTCTCATTTTTCAAGCAGCTAACACCCCTTTTTTATAAATGTTAACCATATCCTAAGCTCCGTGGAAAACAGCACATTTTAAGCTCTCCTCACATTACAATGGCCATCTCCTGAACCAAATTATCCTCACTGCCACTGTCACAGCTTCCTTTAGTTTATTACCAGTCAAAGCCCCTGATGAAGGCCATGAGATCCCTTGACTGCCAGCTTACAGCTGACCTAATTCTGGGATTCCTTTAAGTGGTGGGAACAAAAATGGATATATTTCCTGTCTTCAGCGGTGTCTCATCAAGCTTTCTCATCAATTCCTCTTGCACCTTATTCTTGGAATGACCTGAGCTGGTACAGAACCATTTGCTACTCTTGATTATGTATCAGATAGTTTATTGCTATCAATAGACTTGCTTGTTAGTCAAGTTGCACTAACAGATCTTGCTCATGCTTCTCTCTGGAATTAGATTTTCTTCTTGAAGGGAGGATCTGGGGATCTGACTGAGCAGCATGATGAGCAGAAGCTATCACAAAACAATAAGTTATCACATAACTTACTTCCTAACTGTCAAACCCACAAAGTGCTTTCAAAATGACGATACCAACCCATCTTCCACACCTTTCCCCACCAAGCCCCTACCCTTCTGCAATTACAGACATCAGTGGTTACCCATGGAAGATTCTCTTTCAGCAGTATTTACGTGAACAAATATTTGCTTGTCCCCCTGTTCACAGAAGATGCATTAAAGAGGCATGTCAGTTAGTGTGGGCTGTCTTTGAACACATGTTATGAATACTGTTTTGCAGGATTTGCCCAGCAGTAGATGAGAACAAGTAATGAGGAAACTAGGAACATGGGTAACGAGGCCAGAAGGTGTGGAAGCTTTCCAGGAGCAGGGGGAGCTGGGTGAAGAAAAACTTGCCTTACCAATATATAGCCACAAACCTTTCTCAGGCTTTATTTGTACTCCTTAATGGTCACTCTCAAGAAACAGCATTTAGCAGAGTGAACATAGGCACATAAACTTCCATATAACTCTTGTAACTCCATAAACAGGGTATGTAAGAGTGGGAAATGATTAGAGATTGGTTTTATTTATTTAAATGGCTAGGAGAATTGTGTCTTTGGAACCAGGTTGAATACTTATAACTGTAATCTTCTCATAGAGCCCCAAAGATCTTCTTTCCCTGCATGCTTTTCAACCAGATCTTTAGTTGTATAAAAGATATAAAGATGCATAAGATAAAGATATAAAGATGAAATAAATTTTATAAATTAAATCTATAAATTAATTATAAAGATATAAAAATGAAAATGGATTGAATTGTGAAAGGGTTCTCCCTATCTCTTTGTCGGCAGCAGGGTGAAACTACCCAAATAATAATTTCAGTCAGTGAATGAACAGATGATATCCCAGTTCTGCTTCAAGCCCTACCAAATGGTACTTCAGTAGAAATACCAGCAAAGTAGCACACAAATAACATACATATCTTGTAGATTACATAATTTATTTGGAAATGTTTTCATACAGTTAAATAAACCTCAGAAAACTACAGTGGAGCCTTCATATAAATTAGCTCTAGTGCCTAAAATCCCATGAGCTATGAAATGTTAAAAAAAAAAATAAATTAACTACATAGTGTTGCTGAGCAACATAGCTCCCTCTTAAACAACTTTCCCTTGTATGAAGTGCTTCAGAAAGGGACTACTGTGGAGTCTGTGTAAGTACTTGCCCTATGGGTAGCGTGATTTTGTTACAATCCTTCAAAAAACAGCTACACAGACTGTTACTGAATTCAATTACAAGGAGTCTCCAGGGTTATTCCATTACCTCTGTCTTTAGTTCACGGTCTCAAATCAAAACTTAAGGTATTCTCTTTTGATTTCATTCAATAAAAAATAATTTATATAAACTTTCAACATGGAAGTGTCTCAAAAGCGCTTTTGCAGTCTCAACTGAAAAGTGTTGTAGGAAAGTCTCTAACTTCACAAGATTTTGTTAAGGGCAGGATAGATTTCCCACAGCCCTACCTGGATCTGTGCTGTCTGCTCAAGGTCTTGGAAAGTGCAGAGCAGAAGGTCAGTTCCTGACGGGCCCTGCTCTGGAGTGGGTCTGGGTTGATGCCAGACGGCCAGCCTTGAGTTGCTGTGCGAGCATCGGCCCCAGGAGGACCGGCCCTTCCCCTGCCTGGCAGGATCCATCCTGATGAGCTCAGAACATCAAACTGTCCCTGACTAGTAAAACAAAACAAAAAAACCAACAAGTTGTTTCTCACAAATCAGAATTCTGACTTGCTATCCTCACTGTCACCAGGCTGCTTAGGAAGGTCGCATGGCGTTGCCCGGTGCTGACCTCAGCTCCCGTACATCTGCCTTTCCTGTGCGTATATCTACATGCATCTGCAATGTTTGTAGTGGCAAGGAAAGGGTTAGCCCAGGGAGCAGGTGGAAAGCAACCCAGCTGCAAAAAGATTAAGAAGGGGGTAGGAGAACCCAGTCTGAAAGGTAATAAGGCCGGCAGGCAGACCAGGAAAGGAGTGTATGAGCCTGGGGGAAAACTGCCAGGGCCACCCTGGGGTGGGGGAGCCAGTGGGCTGCTGTATTGAAGTAAGGCAGGTGTCTCCTGGTAGCAGCAGATGTGGCTTTGATCTGTGGGCATACCTGGGTGGGGAGAGGTTTCCACAGGGTGGGAACACACTATGACCTGTTTGCAAGGTTTGGTTCAGCTAGGTTTCAGTTCTCCTAAGTTTCTCCAGGAGCTCACACAAGGGATCGTTTACCTGGCCAGAGCAAGGTTGTTATTTATAGATTGATTTTTAAAGGTCTTTAGGCCTCTCCTGCCTATAAAAGTGGGAACTGAGTACTTAGATACCTCTTTAAAAATTGCATCTTGCTAAAACTCCTCCCTCGGACCAGACCAGAGCCAAGATTTCTCCTGAGGTTTGAAATGCTATAAATGAACCTTCTATATTGTTGCCTTATGCTTTCAACTCCAGGCACCTCATCCAGACAGAAAAGTAATGAAAGACCTGAAGTCGAGGGTTGGAAAAGAACAAAGCAGTCCTGTGGCTCTGGGTCCCGTTCCCAAAGTTATCGCTCACTCGCTGTGTGGCCTTGAGAAAGCCACTAACAGGCCAATGCAGCTCCCAGTAAAGGCACTGGGAATTTTCCCATAGGCTCCAGTGAGTGCTAGACCAGGCCCTCAGACTCCTAACAGTCCCCTCATTAACCCCCCTGCAAAGCAGGGACAATAATATCCTGATCTCACAGGGTAGTAAGGGGACTAATTTATTAATGTTCATAAAGCTTTTTCAGATCTACAGATGGAAGGCATTATGTCAGCACAAATTTTTCTTAATTATCATTCTTATGGTATTTCCAATTGTCTCAGTAAAGCCAAGGAGTTCCAAAAATCTTGTGAGAAAGTTTCTTCTCTAAAAAGTGGACCCTATTTCTGGGGATGGAAACAGATATGTTGAGATGCCACTGGAATGCAGGAATATTTACTGAAATAGGGCTCCAAATCCTTGAGGGTTTTGCATGAACCCTGAAGGCAGAGGAGTGTGCAATGCTCTAGGAAGGACAGTCCTTGAATTTTATGAAAAAAACATCCTAGAGCTTTAGTCTAGTGAGCAACAAACTGAGACCTAAAAAAAGTTCAAATTTGACTCTCAAGACTTGCTGCTGATGGGAACTCTTTAAGCTCTGCTCCATGCTTTGTCAGAGCATTTTCTGAGGAAGGGCAGTCTCTGGTTCAGGTTCTTTGTCCAGAGAAGGAAATGATGAGCTCTTTCTTTCCCCACATCCCTACTGCCTGCTATGAGTTAGTCAGGCATCAGGGCCAGGTACAGAATAGCAACAAGGTCATTTAGGAAAAGGAAGAAGCACACTGCAAATATCACACACATATTCACTCATAGGTATGCATGTATCTGTGTGCATATATATATATATATATATATATATTTATATTTTTATATTATATAGATATAGATATATATTTATATGTGTGTATGTATATCCCATAACACTCCCTACAACTATTCCACTTCATGTCCCCTGACCTGACTTTTGCATCTGTGTGCTTTAAGTACATGGCTTTAGACATCCTCACTGTTAAAAGGTCAACCCTGGGGAAAATCCATGGGTGTAAAATTCTGCTTAAAAGACTGTGACAGAAATACTGTAGAAATCGGTATCACAAATACAGCAGTTCCCTTTTCCCTTTCATCTCATCCTTACCCACATATAACAACACCCTTACAGGCAGAGAGCTTGCTGTGCTGCTCTGGGAAAGCAGGTAAATGTTAATGTTCTGATGGATCCATCTCTTTCATTTCAGGCATTATGTCAAAACTGGTCAAAGAAAGGAAATTAACCTTCTCCCTCCCTCCCTCCCTCCCTCCCCCGACTGTGCACACACGCACAGACACACGCATGCAGAGCCACAGCCAAGGCCTTCGGCAAGCCAGCTGATAGCAATCAGTATTTTGAGAAGTGATAGCTCATCTGTAGATTCAGCATTCTTTTGCAGCAGAAGGTATTATGCAAACTAGCCCCATTAGAAAAGCAAACATCAAAGCAAAACATGTTTTCGAAGAGACAAATGCATAAACCATGTGGTACCTGACACTGAAACAGAAATAGGGTAATTACCCTTTCTCTCAATGGAAAGCATAGCTGCAGAGGATAAAAAAGGTGCCTCATACACTGTGCCCTGTAGTTTCCTGTACTGTGCATGAAAGGGAGAGCCAGGAACACGCACCAGGGGAGAGCCTTAAAGGGTTGATTCCATCCTCCTCAGTGAAGGACAGAACAGGAGCCAGACTGCAGCTGATTGTAGAGCAGCACAGCTAGCCCTGCTCTCGGCACCAGCTGGAATGCAAGGTGCCACTCCAGCCTTAGGGGAAAGGGGAAAAAAAAAACAGAGTGCAGCTAAGGTTACACAATTACCTGTCTTGACAGTGTGCAGCTTATAAAAAACTATGCATACCGCCCTGACCATAAGTAGCCACAAAGTATGCTTCATGGGTCCTCTGACTGAAGTCTAAACAGAGGAAGCTCTCTGTAGGCAGATTTTTGCCTAGCAGTGGATGCTGTTGCTCAGTCACTGCTACAACAAGGGAAAAAAAACCCCTCATGGGCAGAATGGAAGATGGGAGGTGTGAAACGAGGCTTGGATGATGCCTGTCACAGTGCTGGTAAAATAACACAGTTAGGTACCACCAATTCATCTAAATTAAGAGCTGAGTAAATCAGAGACTATCAGGACTTCTGCAAAAGTTGAACAAACTTTCTTTAGGGAGGAAATGTTTGCCAAAATTCCCAGGACAAGTTAGAAGTACATACACGTGCTCTCTCTTTCCTTCACCTCAACCCCCCTCTTTTTCTCCTTCAGAGCCCATTTCTCCAGCACGGAGATCAACTATCAGGCCAGGAGAAAGAGAGAGTGTGAGATGGCCGACCTTGTCCTGCAGTGCCGAGGGCCTGTGGGTTTGGGCCAGGAACAGGAATTCCCTGTACAGACACTGAGTCTGCTGGAGGAGACAGGAGAGCCTGCTCCACAGAAGAGCACTTTGTTCACTGCCACCAAGGAAAACTTACACAACAGACACACACACAACCATGGAAATATGAATATTTTAAAAGTGTGTTTTTTCCTAGAATACACAGTGCTCTTATTTCCTTAGGGGGGCAGTAAAAATTGGGCAAGAGCATATTGCCAAATGCATAAGCGTTAGTGAGGATATTAGTCCTGCATGCTGTAGTTACAGAGAGCAGGGCACCAGAGCAAGGTCTGAATAGATTAACAATTCAGAATGAGTTACTGAAACATCCACCAATCACATTTAGAAGAGAGGGTTAGGGTATTTTCAGTCTTCTCTGCTCCCTTAGTATCTTTTCTGTCAACTCATCACTTCTTGGAAACTGCAAAGAGTTAAAACCCTTTTCCTTTTGTGCCTCCAAAGTATATATGCGTCAGTGTTTGTGTGTGTACATAATTTCTACACTCAAAATCTGAGGTAGATATTAGTACCAGAGTGTGCTCTTGTGTAGCTGCTTTGTGCTGCATCACTAGCACAGGGTAGCCCTTTAAATAACCCAAGGAGGATCATGTGAATATAGACAAGACAGAGTGTTAAAACTGGTCTTTGTGTCGGGAAGCCTAGCCTAATTTCACATGCTTCCTGAGGTATCTTATTAAACTGTTTGTAAAGGAATTCTTCTTGTTCCAGCCATCTAAAAAGTAGATGCCACAATAGACAAACAGGCTTCCTATAAATTTAACCAAATGGTGATTCACCTTATCTTCATTTATTCTATTTGTCTTCAGAGTCACTCCATATATTTCTTTCTGTGTCCTGTCTAAATAGTGAGCCCAGATGAATTGTTCAAGCTTGATAGCTAACTTCTAGATGGCTAACGTTAACTCTTCTCTCTCTTCCTAGTTCATACTTCCCTATCTCACAGGGGTCATATGAGAAAATACTAATTAAAGATTATGAGTTGTTGCCTTTCTGATCAGAACAAATAGAGCTTAGTGGTGTATTTGCAACTGTGTACATCCTGTTATTTTCTATGCAGTCAAGGCTGCAACTCGAACCAGCAGCAAAACACAACCCAGTGTGTGTGGATGTACCTCTGGACGTGGAACCATGCAAAAGCCTCAAGGCCCATATCCTGGGGGAGCCCAGCACTCAAGACTGTAGAAATGGAAGATGACTGGAGGAAGATTTGATGGGGGCACCAGGCAGGTATTCCTTTTTCACCCCTAACACCAGGTCTCTGCCAAATACACTGTGCCACTGTTTACACGTGGTCTTCTAACTTAAACTGGGGAACTGGCCTAGAAAATAGTCACCACAGGAAACAGAGTCAGCTTTATATCACCTCCTACACTGAGGCAGGAGCTTTTGGGTGAGAACCTCAGCTGTGGTCTGTAGGATACATGGATACATTACTCAGGGCTTACCAGTCAAACTTCGTTTTTGAGAACCACTGCAGCACTGTGGTGCATATATATGCACAGACAGAGAGACTCTGTATATTGTACATAGGATCATGGTTTCATCTTCACTCTGTCCTGATTTAACTCCATCAATAAAAGATTTACTCAAAAATTAAAGAAACTCATCTAAAATCCTGTATAGTACATTTTAAAAATCTGTCACTAGATCATAGTCAAAGAAAATATATGCTGATAAGAGACATAAACCCTAGAATCCTATGAAGAGTGTTGCACTGGAGAAGCACTTTATGTTACAGGTATCTTGCCATTCTTGTGCCACAGCTGACTGGGAACCTTATGTATCTCCACCAATACTATAAAAGCAGAGTATTGTATCCCCCACAGGAGAAAGACTTAACTTTCTAGATACCAGAGCTCTGGTAGTTACTATGAAGTAAGAAGTGTTTCTATGATATTCTTCAACTGATTTGACTCTTACCCACTACCTCTCCCAATTACAATTCTTGTCTCAAATTCCTCATGCACTGCTAAAAGTACTATAGTGGGTTGGCCCTAGATGCCCACCAAAGCTGCTCTATCACCTCCTCAGCTGGACAGGGAAGAGAAAATCCAATGAAAGGCTGGCAGGATGAGACAAGGATAGGGAGAGACCACACGGAAATTGCCATCATTGGCAAAACAGACACTGCTCGGGGAAATTCTTTGCATTTGTTACAATCAGATCAGAGTAGGACAATGAGAAATAAAACCAATTCTTAGAAACACCTTCCAACTACTCCTCCTTTATCCCCAGGCTTAATTTTACTTCAAATTTTTCAATACCTCCTGCCCCCAGCAGAGGAGGGGGATGGAGAATGGGGGCTGTGGTCAATTCATCACACATTGTTTCTGCTTACTCTTCCTCCTCAGGGGAAGGACTTCTTGTACTCTTCCCATGTTCCAGCATAGGTCTCTTCCATAGGGTGCAATCCTTCAGGAACAGACTACTTCATCAGGGGTCCCCTGTGGAGTCACAAGTCCTGCCCCAAACTGCTCCAGTGCGGGCTCTTCACAGGGCAACAGGTTCTGACAGGAACCTGCTCTTCCACAGGCTTCCCACAAGGTCACAGCCTCCTTTGGGCATCCTCCTTCTCCAGTGTGGGTTCCTCCATGAGCAGCAGGTGAGCCATTGTGAACCTCCATGGTTCCTCCATGGCAGAGGGAGAGTCTTCCTCACCATGGTCTTCATCATGGGCTGCAGGGGAATCTCTGCTCTGGAACCTGAAGCATCTCTTCCTGCTCCTTCCCCACAGGTTTAAATCCTGGGCACAATGCCATATGGTCTGGAACATCCCTTTGGTCAGATGGCATCACCTGCCCCAGCTGGGTCTCCTCCCAGACTCCCATGCACCTCAGTCTCCCCACCAGCATGGCAGTACAAAAAGCAGAAAAGGCCTTGGCTCTGTGCAAGGCCTGCTTAACAATAACAAAACCATCTCTGTATCAACTCTGTGTTCAGCACAAATCCAACACATAACCCCATACCAGCCACTCTACCCCAGCCAAAACCAACACAACAGGGCATTGTAGTGTGTGGTTGATCAGAGAATGCAAAGAGCCCATTAGCTGTAGATGGGTTGAGGGAGGGATGTGCTTTCAGTAGTTATCCTGATGGATTCATCAACAATGAGGTCCTCCAGAGGCAAGGGAGTGACTGAAGTGGGAAAGGAGAGGAGAGCTGTAGAAATTTTCTAGTCATCTGGAAAAAACTGCAGAAGTTTTCAGTGTGTAGGAAACTGAGGCAAATGCACTAGATATCATACAAAGGAAGGGGAAGTCAGTACCCTTGTGAAAGGCAGTGGAAGAATGAATGCCTGGGGTCAGGAAAGCCAAGTCAAAGACTTGAAGAAACAGATTGTGTGGTTCAAAGCATTTTTGAACCCAACAAATATTAATTTTGATTCAAGGAAAATAATTATTTTCCAAATTGGTTCCTATTTTAATTGGATCAATTCACATGTTTATGACTACAATAATGTGAAGGTATGTGATTTGTAAATATCAAATAAGATGAAAATTAGCATACTGCATACTTTTTTCTTTTTAATATTATAAGCCAAGTTTTTTGGCTTTTGCGTATAGTCTGTAATTCAGATGTATACATAAAATTGTCTTTCTTTTGCAGATTAGTATCATTACAAATTATTACAGATGTTTCATCCTAACATAATTTATACTGTGATGGTCAAGATATTATTGTAATATCCACACACAGAACAGTGAAAGGATAACACTCAGGTTTTTATCAAGTTCCAAAGGCCTGTGGAACCCTTTGCCTAGAGGTAAGTTGGCGTAGATTGCAAAATATATTTTAGAGTCTGGGGGAATATTTAACATGTGTAAAAAGTTATACTTTCATTTCTGTTAATGCCAAAGCTCAAAATGTGTTTCAAATTCCACAAGCATACCAAGTACTTGGAGGTGACAGCCTACTGTTTTGGTTTACCTCTTTAGATGCCTTCTGCATTTGCCAATAATGGACTTGGATGGCAAATAGAAAAACACAAACACAGAAGCGGAGCTTCTTGCCATTTTAGAGATCTGGTTGAAGTACATTACAAGTGCTGGAAGAATATCATGAAGTGTTAATCATGCATGAATTCATAACCATTCAGAGTAGCATTCCTGGTGGCAAACTATTGCTAAATAGCATTTTCCTGAGATTCACCAGCATATGCAATTAATGCTGTTTGCTAGGTATCATTCCTCCACTTTGGGCAGTGACCAGAAGACCCTAATGTGCAGTTAGAGAAAATGCCCTCTCAGTGTTTTCCTCTTGGCACATACACAGAAAATTCAACTAGTGGCTGTGGAGGAATCTCCAGTCTGCCACATAGGTGGTCTGCTGCCTGCTGAAGAAGTCTGAATACCTTTATATTTGGGACATAATTTTTCTGTCACACTATGCTCACTGCTCAGAGTTTTCAAACTCACACTCTAAATCAAGTCTGGGGTTTCTCCAACACATAGTTTGAAAAAATCCTGAGGAACTATTTTTAGCCACAGAAAGGGTCAGAGGATCCCCACAGAGGTGAGGATTAGTCTGTGTATAGGTATGGCAGCTACCTGATTTCTAGGTGACTATAGGTGACACATTTCCTGTGTGTTCTGACAGAAAGTCTCCTTTCTTCCAGTCTGAATTCTGCTTTAGTCATTGCAGAGCTAAATGTGTGTCTCTGCCAAGAAAGTAGAACAGAAAAAACCCTCAAACAGTAGGTGGGACTGAATCTCAAACCAGGATACTCAGGTTGCAGAGTGCATGTGTGTCTGTACAGGCTGACAAGTATGCATGCACACAGGCAAGTATGCATATTGAACACGGAAAATATGTGGCATCTGGGGTGAACAGAAACAAGCCTTTATATTTCACCCAAAAAGCAGAAATTTGTGAAGAATGCTTCTTCTGGGAGACAGATACCACCTCAAACAAATAGAAGGAAAAACTGGGGGGCGGGAAATAAAAACAACCAACCAGCAAGAGAATAATAGCATATCCCAAATGTTGTCTGGTCTGGTCTGGAGAAGAAACAGTCATGCTGCTGGTTGGCATAGAGAATAAATTAATTTTGAAACAAAGTCCTTAAAATTCCCTCCTGGAAAAATGTAATCCTTAGCTCAGCATCTCTGTCCTTGGAACTTGTGGAAGTCACTTCAGCAGATTCAGCTGACCAAACTTAGAAGTCTGCATTGCCTATGATGACTGTTGGAAAATATCAATATTATAACAAAGGCTATTTATATTTTGTAAGAACTCAAAATATCTGTAGTACCAAAATTACTGATGATTCTCTAATTATGCATGAAGCATATTTTGCTTTGTTGACTTTGAACAAATGAACAGTAGAAGTTAATTCAATAAAACCAACTTGTTGCATTTGACTGTCATTGTTCCTTAGGAGAGTTATTGGACACTTTTTTAAGTTAAACAACTATATAAAGCAGAAGTTCAATTTTCTTCTATTTCCTCTGTTCTCTCCAATTGTTTTTGTCAGCTTTTAAAGGTGTTACCCATATGAGAATATATCAGTTGCTCAAGACCTGCATTATCATGTAGGTAAGCATTTACATTATATGTTAAGTTTGAAACAAAGGAAAGTTGTATCTAGTTGGTCATGGAGCACTCCAGAGCAACAGAATTGTGGCAGTGTTTCAACAAAGCCACATTCATATATAACACAGAAATTAGGATATTTGCACAGAGACAAAGATTTCCATCACAGAAAGTAAATACATCTTTTATTAACCCCAATGAGGGTGAATTTACTATGAATAGTGCCGTAAGTCTGATTTCAGTTGAATGGCTTAATCCTTATATTAAGGACAAGAGAAGGTACCTAGCACTGAAATTCAGGTCTAAAACAAGTCTGTATCCAAGGATCACAAAGAAAGGAAGATCAACCAAGGAGAAATATCCAGGTGGAAAGCTTCTTTTCTCAAACTTGTCACCAAAGCATTCAGAAATGGAATGTGAGTGACCACTCTCAGACACAGCTGAACAAAATTCTCAGGAACATATTTACTCTGGTTCCACCTTGTTGTTATAGATAAATTACACCCATAGCAGATAGCCAAATGAATACAGCATCAGAAGTTCAACAATCCAGTCATAGACAGAAAAACTGAGGCTGCCTAGGAACCTGTATTCCAGAATGTGCAGGTGAAAAACATCTCTCTGCCCTCCTGTTTTAGGTAATGTCTTCACAAAACCAAGATGTGACATTGATACAATTCAGACAATTCCACAGATATTTCCCCAACAGAAGCCATCTCATGCTTTTAGGAATTTGCCTTCTTTAGTCCAGGATTGCTGCAGGTGACCCAAGAGAATATAAAAGTAATGTATACTAAGCAACAGATGTTTGGTTTGAATTATTAAAATTTCTATGAAATGGAGTTTTTTACTCTCTTGAAAGAAGGTGCAAAATCCCATTTGAGTAGAACTAATCTCATAAATGGTAATATAACATCCAGTGGAAATAAACAAATTACTTCAAGGACCAAATATTCAGATTTATTTCAAAGGGCAGGTCTGTAAAAATGAATCACAGCTAATGTACCTGACAATTTGAATTTGCAGATATGTAGATTGAGAAAATAATTTTAAAAAAACCAAGTATTCTGTGGGAAAAAACCCACATTTTTGCTTACACCAGTTAAACACACACAATGGCACTTACTTTATTTTTTAGTTTACCAAAGAGAAACATAGCACATAGTTAATCAATTTCAGTGTTAAAGGCTCTTGCTCATGATATTTAGAAAGGGAGGGAAGAATCAAGCATACATGAGCATGGATTTGGCTGCTTGTGTCAGATACTTGTGATTCTTTTAGACACATTTTTCCTCTGTGTCAG
This sequence comes from Cyanistes caeruleus, assembly GCF_971803275.1. Taxonomy (NCBI): domain Eukaryota; kingdom Metazoa; phylum Chordata; class Aves; order Passeriformes; family Paridae; genus Cyanistes; species Cyanistes caeruleus. The sequence continues at coordinate 41,825,703 of NC_141701.1, forward strand.
AGGAAAACATAGTCACCATCCAGCTATAGTACAGCATTAAAACCCATGTAGGTTGTTCAAGAGAAAAATGTCTAATATAATACATCTTGATAATCTCATTCAGTTAAAGGCTCTGATTAAAATCCTTTAATGACCACCAAATGCCATACTCAAGCTCATTCACTTTCTCCATCAAGTGGCATTATACTTGGCACTAAGTGTGAACATAACTGTTCTCCTGAATCTAAACTATGAAAAAAAGGGGGTTTTATTATTAAGGAATTGCTTTATTTGAAAATATTAAACACTTTAAAATCCTCTGCATAGATATTTACAGTCATGTTTTCTAAGTGTGGACTTCCTCAAGGTCCTCAGCTAACCACTACTAAGCATATATTACAAATCCTATGCTTTTGTCAGTCCAACCTGGATATACGTTGCTAAAGCACCCTGCTGCAGAACCTTAGCTCTTAACTCAGGCACTAAAACTTGAGCTGTGCACTTTGGGTCCCTGACCTGATATGTTGAATGAGAGAAAAGCTGACACATAAACTCAGACCATTCCCTGACTCAGGGAATGCTGCTGCGGTCCCACATATTTGGATATATTGCCCTGCAGTGTGTAACCCTCTAGTTAGTGTGTGTTACAAACCCTCCCAGTCTCAAGAGCCTGATCCACCAAGGTTATGAGATTTTAAAACAGCCAGCTAAAGGTTTTGGCTTCAGCTTTATGGCAGCTTATGCTTTATAGCTCCATTCAAAGCCTTCCTGTCAGTCTAAAGGAGGATGACACCTTGAGTGCTCTTCACTCCTCTCAATAGCTGTCTAAGGCACTTAAGGATTCCTAGCTGCAAATCAGAGTGAAGCTTTAACAAAAAACTGTGTTGAACCAGCATACATTTTCCTTCTGGGAGTAAAATTTGGGCTTCACATCACCTTATTTTTAAAATTATCTTAAATTGATTAAAAAAAAAAAAGAACCTATTTATTTATTTGATGCAGGCCTGCATTTTAGAGCAACACTGAGTGAATAATTGCAAACTGCAGAACTGCCCTCCCGTTGGTCTCATGCTACCAAGGTTACTTTATACCACATATGTATGATAACTGGCATTCCGTGTGCTATGTCAGGACTAACTCACTGACACTGTGTATTTTTTTGCTACCATAATTTCCCTCAAAATCGTTTTGTGGGAAGAAATGGTGAAGAAAATCTGCAGGGTTGTATTTTCACTTGAAATTATAGAATTTCTTGGCTACCAATACAGCGCCACTTGGATCACACTGTCATTGAGTCGCTGCTGGAGTCTTCAGCTTGCATAAAGGAACAGAGAAGCTGCATTGCTTTCAAGAGTTTGAGCATATCTGTGCTACACACAAGTATAAGGATGAGACAGGAATTCACCCAAAAATAAGGAATATTTTCCTTCTAAATAAGGCAAACATAATTATTTTTGTTCCCAATATCTGGAGTTTTTAAGATAAAACAAAAACCTATTAAATTCCATTGAAAATTTTTTTGAAAGAAGCAAAATAAAGCAGAAAGAAGGAAAAGAAAGGAGAAAGAGAAAGAAAAATGGCAGCAGTGGCAGAATAGCCAACTGGGATAGCTATTTCCTTTAAGGAAAAACAGTGGTTTAGATTTCCCTTTGGAGCCATCTTCTTAAAACACAGTTTTCAGGAAGTATAAGGAGAACACAGACCCCCAAAAAAGTGCTTTGAAAATATTTCTGTTCAGTGTGAAATACTAATATTTGTGCTAATAAAAAACTTGCCTCTGTTTTTGATACAATGCCCAAAAAGAACTCCCAAAAGGAAGTAATATTGCTGTAACTAATATTTTTTTCACTGACACCTGTCAGAGCTTTTTTCCACACCATCCATGACCTGTATTGAGTTTGTCAGTTCTCAATACTTCTCAGCACTGCTCTTCAGTGCATTATTTCCTTACCTCAAAAGAAAAAAAAATAAAAGAAAAAAAAGAAAAAAAAAGAAAAATCATTTTAAAAGAAGCCAATATAGTAAAAAAGAGATCAGTTACCATTTAGAAAATGAACAGACCTCATTTAAGAGATAAAAATTATCTGGTAACAATTACACTTGTAGCTCTTTGCTCAGTCCAAGTTAGAGGAGGATTGCATTTAATGTATTTGATGTGAACAATTTGTATAGCATGCATCTGTAGATGTAGAGTTTTAAATTTCTCAGACAGAGAAATATCTCCATTGCTTCTTCCCATATGGAAGCTCTTTCTCCTCCCAGTAGCTCATGGAACCAGGCCAAGCCAAGCCAAACACACCTTACTGGCTTTTACAGCTTCATCTGCGGCATTGTCACATATTTAGTGAGTCACAGCCATTGATGTGCATGTAACAAAGTGGATGCCACAGATCCACATACTAACAGAGAGTCTTAATCTCTTTCCTTACCCTCATCTGCAGAGGCTTCAGTCCCAAAATACCCTCTGGGACTGTCAACACAGCTTCTCAGTAACAAGAGCCTGTGTCTAAAGAGCATCTCTGTTTGCAGCAATTAAATGTATTTCAGACATTCACATGTGCTGTGGTTACCCCATAACAAAAACATACTGGACTATGAAGAGATTTAACTTTTCTGAGCCACTCTCATCTTGCCACCCATTTAATTTTAAAAATAATAGCAGTCACACACCACTTCATGGATGAGTGGATCCAAATTTAACAGGATTCCTTGGGGAACACTGAAAAGGCACATCAAGAGTGAAGCTTCAGTGACACAGACCAAAGGCTGATAAATATTTTCCGCAAAGCTGGGTGCATTGGGAAAAAGAAGAAAAAACAACAGCAGCCTTTATATCCTTGACCCTTTGCCTACTGTGCATTTTGGACAATCATATGCATGCAATCAGAGCCTAACGAGAGCCTGCATGACTTGCCAAAGCTAAAGTTTGACCTCAATCAAAAAGTGATTCCTGCAGAGATGAAGGAGGATTAGGAAAAATGTATTTCAATTTCTCATCAGGCCAGTGTTAACCAAGCTGAGGAAGTTATCTTGCCCCTGAAGAATCAGTATTTTATTAAAGAAACTCTGTGCTGAAGTTCTGAATTACACAAACAAGCACTGTGCCAAAAAAGCTTTCAGTGGCACGTTCACATCATATTCTTCCCCATTATATTAGGGGATACTGCAGCTGGTTGCATCTGCACTGTACTGTCTCTGTAGTTAATTTTTGGCTGAATCTCAGGAGAGATTCTATAAGCTTGATAACAGTTTGGTAGTTTGGGTTTCTTTTAAGGAAAAAAAAAGCCCCATATCTTCATGTTTAAGTGTCTAAATGCTTCACATGACTCAAAACTTCTCAAGGTTTCATCAGCTCCAACTATTTCACAGTGCATTCTCCACATATTATTTAAATATACTATTTCAGTTGCAAACGTAACCCTGCCCTTGTACAAGCATCACTCTGCAGAAGATGTTATACATTTATCTCATTATTGAACATTGTACATAAAATAACACACCTAATACAACTGCTACCAGCTCAATTAACAAGATTGCAAGGAGATATTGGGAATGGGAGCAAACAGTGTTGCATTTTTCTTCGGATGCCTGCATTGACTGAAAACTCTTCAGCTTAAGAGCAGGAAATAACTTCTCAGGTGCACAGTCAGATTGCAAATGTTAACTCCAAGCTACACATCTCCCCACCAAAAACGTCAGCCTGTGCTGCAAAAATGGGAACAAGATGATTATGGCATGAACTCAGTTAACTTATGGAGTGCTAAGACATAGTGTACATTTAGGGGTTGGGCACCATTAACATTAATGAAAGGCTAGGATGTACATCCACAAGTTTTTACAGATGATGCATGAATGGATATGTATCATACTTCCTAAGGGCACTAAATGAGCAAAACGGCAAACCCAAAATTAAACAGCTCTTGCTTGAACACAGCATATTGCATGTCTTGTTTCTTTGAGCAAGTGAGTTTGTGTGAGGGAAATCAAAATTTAGGACACCACATACGTGGAATGAATACACAGATAAGCCAAAGAAGCAGCTCTGGTTACAATCCTTTGTAACAAAATTTTACATGTAGTGTTTGCAGCTTGCTGGGGTTTGGGTTTTTCTTTATTTCCTCCTTCTTTTGGGGGTGGGGGGGGTGGTGGGAGGATGGTGGGATTGTGAATATAAAAGCCCAGAGGAAAATAACCAAAACAAAAAGAGAAAAAAAAAAAAAAAATCATAAAATCATTTCAAGAGGAAAATATGGCATTCAAATACAGCATGCCCAACAAAAGAAATACCATACAGTGTAGTCATATACCAACATTAAGTGATTCAAGAGTGCCCCTCCTGACTATTACTGTCACACTGCTGTAACAATGGGGAAATGCTGTAACAATGGCATGGGGAAAGAGGAGAATATATTTCAGTTTTCTATTCCTTTTTAGTGGGCCACAAGTCTGTCTTCAGCTACAATGCCCAAGTTCTTCCATGGTGTCTTGGGTTGTACAGACACCTGTAAATAACATTTCTGTTGAGGCAGATAAACTATTTTTTGAAAAACAGCACCAGTAGTTTTCTTACATTATCTTGTTAAAAGAAAAACATGCTTGAACTCAAAAGACAGGAGAGCAATTCAATCTATTTTATTCCTGATGTGAGGAAGGGGTGTTTGCCAGCAGGTGGTTCAGGAGGTCCCTTGAGGTCCCCCAGCCTTTGGTACCTCACATTTGAGCTGCCACTTTTCTTCCCTAGGAGCAGCTCTGCCTCACCCAGAGAGGGAAAGGGGGCAGAGCTGTGGGTCTGCAGCAGCTCTGAGTATACACACCTCAGCCACCACCTCACTAGGGACCTTCTGCAGTGGCTAAGGGAATCAGGGAAAGAGGATCATCTCAGAACTGCAGTCATCTCCAGGTCTCCTACATGCTACCACAGGTAAATCTGGAAAAGAGGGGATCTAATCAGGACCCCTGTTCACCCAGGCGGTTTCTTTGACACTGTCATGGACAGTACTGATCTGCTCACCAAGTATCTCTTTTATTTTTCAAGCCTCAGCAACTTTGGGAGGCAGGTTTTACTTGGGAGCAGGGCAGACCAGCACAAGTTAGACAATATATAATATGTAGACATTTTTGTATTTCTCATCCCATCACCACAGACTCAGTAAAGTTTGGCTTATTATTCAAAAATTTCCCTAAGGTCTGAATTTATTGAGAATTTTCTTGCTATACTTAACAGCAATGCCTCTATCCAAGCTTGTTTATTACAGGATTTCTCAGTATGATCTTTACATTCCAGTTACCCCAGCACAAGGTGTGCTGACCCACAAAAAAAGAATTCATTTTCCTACCTTAGCTTACATACCTGTCGGTGCTAGTTGGCATAGTTGGTGCTATGGTATGGTAGCAGTACAAAATTCAATGGAGGTTTTACTGTAAAAAATAAGTTGGGTCAATATGAATATGTTTCTCTATAGCATAGCAGACATTATTAATTCATTACATACCCCCTATACTGCTACAAATATTAGATAACACTTGTCTCTGAGAAAATTTTATTGAAAAATCTGTATGTAAGTTTTTTACATAGGTTGCTAGTGGCATTTCTGTGGCTTCATCAAAAGAATGCATTAAGACTGGAACATAATGTATTCCACCTCATCTTCAGCAGGAATTTCTGTAGGGAGAGGGCTGTGATTGTCTCAGTTCTTTGAATGGAATTAAAATCCATTGCTTCCAAATGGAAAAACAATATTGTCTTAATTTCCCTTGTGATGGCTATTTTATATAATAGAAGTATTATAAGTAGTACCACTATTATTAAATGGGAAAAGAAATGTCGCTGTTCTATGGAATGTTTTCTACCCTGGAGAACAACAAAGAATCAGAGTGGTCAGGGAAGAGTTTGAAACATATGTCCATTTATTTCCATTCTTTGGGCTTAACTGAACCCTGGAATTAGGATGTATGGTCCTGTCCAACTGGGAGAGCTGTGCATCATCACAAGCAGCTGACTTTACTCACGTTACTTTGAAGGGGTTAACATCTGTGCTTTGAGAGAGATTCTCCAGTTCCATTAATTAAAAGGGGCTTTGTAAGCAAGTAGCTATTGTTTTAAAATGCCAGATTACCCTTGTAGTCGACAAGGAGATAAGATAGTCATAGACCAGAGCTAGTTTTCATTTTCATTTCCTCATTTTATTAGGTTTGAAACAGTAAGAGTGGGCTGCAGTGATTAGTACAAACAGGAGAGCCACACTTAAAAGCTGTCAGGGTTTTTGTGTATCTGTTTAAGTTCCTCAGGCTAAGAAACAAGTCTATCCTTGCATGTTTACAATGCCTGCTAAGCATAACTGACAAGGATTTCCAGACCCAACTCTAAGGGCAGAGCTCTCGTCCAAGTCTTGGACAATTTACGTCAGATTTTTGTAATCCGCTCTGCTCTGCTATCAACAGCCATGAAAGGGTCCCCCTTGAGATAATCAAAATGCTGCTTCTAACCTGTTCTTTCCTACTGATGGCTATGTGCTACCTTTGGTGTAAGCCCTTCCCCTTTTTCATCATATGCAGCACAAATTTCTTGGCCTTATCTTCAAAGCCCATCAGAATTTTGCCCCACCTTACCTTTCCTGCTAAGTCCCAAATAGAGGTTAACTCCCACCTCACTTCACAACACTCCCCTTTGTGCTCTGTCCCACTCACAAGCCCTCACCAGCAAAGTTTCTCATCAATTGCACCTCCTGACACACAACCTTCACCCTCCCCGGCCTGCAGCTCACAGCCAATGAACAAAGCAGGACTGAGCTGTATTTGACAGCCCTGGCTACTGATGCCAGGGCCCCTCCAAATTCAAGCAACCATGCCCCAGACCCTGCTCTAGGAGGCTGCTCAGGTACTGCAGCTTCGCTCTTTCCAGCAGCAGACTTGCACTTGCTTGAAATATTTGTGCAACTGCAGCCTCGTGTTCAGCAGGTAACAGGATCTCCAGCACTGTGGGCAATATCAGGTCAGGTTTATTACAGTGCAATGAGGTCTGGGGATTTAGGAACTAGTGTGCAGAAGAATTTATTCTCTTACTTTTCTATCATTTAGGTCAGAGTGTAACCTCGGTTATCCAGGGAGATTTCCCAACACGTACATTTATTATTGTTTGGCATCAGGCTCAGCAGTCTGATCCTCAGCTGTCAGAGATCCCCCATCAATATAATTTTTTCCATTGCTGGGCAGTGCAGTTGACTGGCACACAACGTGCAGCTTGTAAAATAAAAGCACATTGCTTCACACTGTGCATGTGCTCCTGAGCAAACTCCCAGCAAGATACCACATATAGTGTTTGCAGAAAATTGTTGACACTTCCCCTAAATGTTCTGGCTGCTAGTGTGGGCTTGCATATCTATCCACCTAATACTCAGGTTTGACAGCAATGTGAATTCAGCATGTCAGGGAAGGTGGTACTTAAAGATACTGGCACGAGCAAGGCAGGTGGAGTCTAGGAGATTTTCCATTGTCAACAATAGCTGCCCTTTTAAAACAGTCTCTACCTTTTTTTTCTTTTTTTCCCCTTTTCTTCTTTTTTTTTTTTGGTTTTTTTGGTTGGTTGGTTGGTTGGTTGGTTGGGTTTTTTTGTGTGTGTGTGTGGTGTGTGAGCATACACCAAAGATTTGCTTCATTGCAAATGCTTCCAGGAAAGTATCACTTCTGTCTACAATCCAATTGACTCATATAAGGGCTAGCCATTGGTGTTTCAAACCTGATAACACTTCTCATCAGATTCATATAAATATCCAGGCTGCCACTTCAGTGGGGTATCTAAAGCCTCATTATGGAAATATCCTTCTAGCTACATCCTTCAGTCAAACAGAAGCAGGATGCCAACGCTGGATGGAGATCCTCCATCCTAACTTGCATAGTTCAAGATTAAAACTGAGATGAAATTTATAGGCACAAAATGTACTCATGTATTTTATGTATCTTTTCATTATATCCAAAATAATTGCACTTTTGGGTTTCCTATGCATGTCATTCATACATGATGGACACCGTGGCCAAAGCAAGAACTACATCTGACCGTAAAGCTTTGTGAAAAACAGGTATTCTTTATGAACTCCTGTATATGAGTAAACAGAAGCCAAATGATCTATTAATTCACTTCCTGATCATATTTGTTATGTATTCATGGGAAGGACATATGCAGGTTCAGTGATTTAGAAAAGGAAAAGCTTACAATGCTGTCTACAGTTATTAATTCTCCCAAATCATGATTCATCTTGTCAGAGGACTTCATGAGGGCACCTGGCTTTACCATGGCTTTTCTTCTCTATTTTTGTTTTCTTCCTTTGTTTTTCTTCCCTGTCAACAGGTATTTGCCCTGAATCTATTTGGATTATAAATGCCCAGTGACCTAAAACCTGAAATGGAAAGTTGATGCTACAAGATACAGCCAAAATGAATCTCACCAAAAGCAAACATAACACATGTCTAGTCCCAAAGTGAAAAAAACTTAATTGTGCATTTCAATCACTGGCACAGTTGAAACACAGTCTTTCTGCCTCATCATTTTCATACCAAACCCGGGAGATTCCCACTCTATTTTTAATGTTTTTAACACTAATACCCTAAATTGCATGGATGATTCCTCATGTTCTCCCAGGACAGATGTATACCTGGAGCTGTAGTCCCACAAAAGGTACCTGAAGCAAAGGACTGGTCATAAAGCTGCATCTTGCTGGCCATGTTTGTCAAGCTGAACAGCTTGATGCATCTTGATTACTGGGCTGGAATTCTCCACAGCAGTTTTGCACTTCTAGATGCCTTCATAGCACCTGAAGGCTGCTTTTGCCTGTACTTGGAGTTCCCAGCTGAGCCTGTAAGCTCCACAGTGAGGTATCCTGCTTTGTGAGCTGCCCAGGAGCACGTCCATGCTTTTAGGCTGGGACAGTGAGCCAAAAAGTAATCGCCTGTATATGTACACACATGCATGTGCTGTGTGAGTGAGGAAGATGTAAGTACCTAAACACTCCTAAAGTTACCTTATTCTTTTGCTGCTTGAATGAATCAGGTTTTGCGCAGAAGATGGGACCTTTTAAGCACTGGGTAGTGCAGTGGCAGACAAATCACACCAAATAGCACAATACTTTCCATTATCCACTAATCACCACATTTAAAATTGTTATCATCAGATTATGTGGATGCATGATTCACAGCCCACTCCCTGTCTCCAAAGAATCGTTTTTTAAGCAGGCTGCCACGCGCCTACTGCACCTGATTGTTTCATCGGCACATTCCAGCTAACAAAGGCAGACGAGCCAGGGCAGAGCCCAGGACACTGATACACTTGTTCTATCCCCACAGGTGTAGCAGCCTTCTGTTTTGAAAGCTTCTGGGTGTAGGCGTTAGGGCTGCATTCTTTCTTTAATTTGTACTCGTTTCTTTTCGAGTCAGATGGAATGGCAGCCAAGTGAGGAGTGCACGGGAGGAGTGAAAACCCGCGTCCAAAGAGCCCAGCTAGGACACGGACCGTTACGGCAGGTCCTTGCTCTCAGACAAAGCTGGGGGAAAAGGGGATGACACAAGGGGGGTTTTTTACTTTAAAAGCTCCTTCCTATCCTCATGTATTTTTGCCCAATGTTTTTGGCAGAAAATGTATTCTGTATAACATACAATAAAAGGTGGTTCCATGTGAATTCATATTTTATGTAAAATTACTGATATAAGCCACTACTTACACTGTACTGTGGGTGCACATTTCATATATTTTATGTGCAATTACTAGAATCAGCTATTATTTATATGGTACCACTCTTTTATTGTCAAGCAGAAGGGAGGCCACATTCTCCTTCCAGTTTACATCATCTGGGGCCAGGACAGACCATTATACTCCTCCAGTCTGACTCCTTGCACTCACACACTAATTTCCTCAGTTGTGCAAGTACAACTCACAAGACCCACTACCAAAAAGCCAACAGTTTTCTAGGTCAAAGCTTGGGCAAGGTGTTGAATTGTCAGCATGAAAACTGAAGTAACTTATGTGGTTTGAAGACAGTTGTGTCAGAGATAACACATCACCGTCTGAAAGGAGGGGACAGGTCACTCAACACCTCACACAGGCACTGCCACATCTCCTGAGGTGGCCTGGCCCACAAGATTTCTTATAATGAATCTAGTGACAACCACCTGTTCACCAGGATTTTTATGGAGCTTTACCAGTTTCATGTAGATTAAGGTACTCTGTCTGCATTGCATTGGAGATCTTAGCCAGCCAATTAAGAGATTAATTTAAGTCACAGATGCTTACAAAACTTCTGTGTTCAAACTGGCATTTGTATGAAAATTCAGTATGGAAAGGAACAATTTTCATGGTCCATAAAAGGAACAGTAAGACTTGTGTGAACCTTACATTCATAACTCCTGCTCATAGCTCTGGTCTGATCCCCACAGACAGAGCTAAGAAATCACCTTTTTCTTTATTAGAGAAGGTATTCAGGAAGGTAGATTTCTTGAAGCTCCACCTGTTTTTTAAGCCAGCTTCAGATAAACTCAGAATTCTGCAATTTTAGAAAAAGAAAAGAAAAAAGCTCACAAATATCTTATTTCTTTTTCCTTTTCCTTTTTTTTTTTTTTCTGCCAACCATGAGTTCTGTTATCTTATACTTATTTTGATAAGCTACCTTCAGCTTTTCTGTCTGCACATGCAAGGCTACAAATCCAGCCCCATTTCCAATGCAAGTTTAGACAACGTGGTTAAATTAACAGCTTGAACATTAGAAAAGAGATTAGGATAATTAATGCCAAGATGATAGAACTAGGAATGTTTTGTACTGTAGGTAGGGCCACTATTTGGGAGGCCAAAAGAGGAGTTTTACCGCCAGCTTGCAACAGGTTCTAACAGTGGAACTTGAAAACTGAAGTCACATTCCCCTGAAATGTTAGTCATATTTTTAAAAACATGTGCTGCAATCTGGTCTTCCACACTCAAGTGGAAGCACCCAAAATATGCCCTAATTTCCCCATTTTAAGAAGATTCATTATATACCCACGTTTTTCTAGAAAAATTAAACATTTCTTCGGATTACTTTGTGCGATTGAGTTCAGAGTCAGCCAAAGAAACACAGGTTTGACACCTCAAAGAACAGAATAGCTGCTATCTAAAGCCCAGAAATTAATTCAGGGGGTTTTATTTGGAATTAAGGAGCACTTTATTTCCTTGCTCCAGGGCCTATTCAATGCCCTCCCTTAAGACACTCAGATCATGAAATAATTAAGAGCATATTTCTTGACCTGGAATCATTATTTACCATCAGACTTCCAGGTTCTTTGTAAAAAATTCACTACATAAAATTACACTAGGAATTAATGACACTGGTTATAAAGACCCAGTCAAGTTTCAGGAAAAGCATTTCAAAGTCAAGGGGAAAGGGAGATGTTGGATTAATGTCTAAACCATTTACAATGTGATAAACTCCAGTGATATAAGATGGGGAAGAATTTGAACATTTTAAGAGATACTTTTGCAAGGAACAAGTACAAGCTTTGCAAAGGCCATTGTCAGAGTTCTCCATCTTTCCTAGAGCATATAGCTGTACAGGCTTCCTCCTAAAATCCAATGAAATCACTATTCACAGTCTCAAAATAGTGCTTGATTTATAGAGAGGTGCACTGACATTTATCCATGAGATCCTCATGGGGTTCTAGATACTTCAGAATCACATGAGAAAAGACAAATTTTTCCAGAGATACACTAATTCTTCCAAAAAGGAAGCAAACCATGAGAAATTTTTCATTAAAATAGTGAGTTTGGTCATCCTCTGTTTTAAGGTACAGTTTGCTGTTTGTATGTCTGCAACCATCTTTGACAGATGCAAGAAAAATGGATTTTAGAAGGAAGGATGTGAAACAGAGAAGCAAGAACATAGAAAGGTAGACACATGGTTAAACCAGTAAGTAGAAATGGCCTGATTTTGGAAATCGTTGAGAACTCAAGGTCCTGTTAGTTCCCATTCACATTACTGGAGATTTGATATGCTAAAAACATTTGATTTACATTTTCTTGACTGTCTTACCTTGGCACCAGAAGACAGGTTATCCAAACCTTCTGTTGTATTGCCCAACCTGAGAGGACATAAAAAGACTCTTGTTCAGAGGACACAGGCTCAGCACTCCCCAAACCATAGCATCTGGACATCTCTTAATGTCCAGAATTAGAGCTGCTCACTCTATACTGGGATACCCAGAAACATTCATTTTATTTGAAACCCAGACCTTCAGTTCCATGTGTGAACATAGAGCAGAAAACAAGTCAGTGACTGAAAAAGTTGCTCCTTGAATCACCAGAGCTGAGGCCACCAGAAATATATTCAGAGTTTTTCTCCCATCTCTTCTCAGGAGAAAGTGCTGGAAAATCAGTTCATCAGGGCCATTACATCCCAAAGCAACATTAAATTTGTTTGATCTGCAAACTGCTCTGTCCTCAGCAATTTGTGGCTTTCTGTGTACCCTTACACCTCCAGCTTGAATCCATCCAAAAAAATATTCCTCCCCCAAAACACACATCCTTTTGTTTACTTTTACCTACCCTCCTGCTTGTTGAGCTGTACACTGCTCTATTATGTGGTCTCTGTGTTTTCCAGGCAGATTTTCCTCATCTGAGGGATCTCTCAAGTGAAGGTTATTTGAATAAATGAGGATGTTATAGCCCACCCATTCTAAGCCTCCTATCTGTCTTCTGAGAGCTGGCCCTTACAAAGAGCCAAGAGCTCATCTTTGGACTGCAGAAGTCTAGAGGGATTCCTTTGCTAAGATGAATAGATGTAGAGGCTTTCAAAGTAATAATTTAGATATACAGTCAAATAAAACCTAGATATCTTAGAAAAACAGACTTTAGAAGACTTCTTTTCTTGCCACAGAACATGAGCTAACCACAGAACTAATTTTTATGATCTCTGTGAATCTGAAACATAGTTCTGGGAATTCCCAGAGTTCTTAAGTCCAACCATACCAAATTATAACGTTTTAGTTTGTGTGCGTACACAGAGAAGTTGTCTTGGGCCTTGTAGATTTGTCTGCCCAAACAGGTACTTCCCTGAGATGTCCTAATGATCACAGCCAATTGACATTTCAATTGGACAGTAATTTTGATTTCTCTACCAAACTCACTCATATCACTGTAGCAAAGCTTATGCTTGCAGATGTCAGGGTTGTTGTTGAAAGAAACACTGAAGGGGGAAGGTTTTACATATGGATATAGTGAACAGCTACAAGCAGGATCATGCCAAGTGATGCTTGGAGGTGGGGGCTGAGAGATAGAGGGGGTCTTTTGTACTGAAGGCATTGCTGAATATCAAGTGGCAGGTATCAGAGTGACAGCTTTTGTTTTCATAGCCTATTGAAAAGTTAACGAAGTAAAGAAGATATAATCATTCAGGTAAAGCAGGATACAAAGCAGGCCAGGGCTTGCACTAAAAATGCATAAAGTTATTTCACTAAAAGACAGAGGCACTTGCCCATGGCAGGTGCAAAACTTAGGCATTGCTCTGATTGCCTCAAGAAAGGAAAAAACCTGCAGAAAATGTTGGGACATGTTCTAAGCCTCCTCAACAGCCGTTTTCTTTTTTTTTTTTTCTGTTCTTTTTTTTTTCTTGTTGAATACTTTAAGTCGTATCTTTATTGTCTGCCAGCAAAGGCTGTGGCTTTCAGAGCTCCAAGCAATTGGGGAGGGAGAGCACACACAAAAATCTTAAGTGGTTTAGAGAAGTCTCTGAATCAGGAGATTTCTTTTCATGACGAGGATGATATGGCAGAGCTTTAAAGTATGTGTCTGCTATAAACCAGAGAAAGGACAATATTTGAGGCTGACTCACATCTGTCTGACTCTGCTCATGGGTTGAAGGAAAAATGTCAACCTCACCTCAGCTGCCACTTGAAAACTCTGAGTGTTTGGTTTCCTTGGTTTCCCCTTGATGTGAGGTGTCCAAGTCCTCCTGCTTTTGGGATATATGTGCTCCCATTGCTCTCAGCGTGTATCCATACTGCCAGCTCACAGCATGCTGAGGTTTGCTCCAGGGTCCTTCTCACCTCTGGTGGTCAGTAAGGCACCCTGCCCAGCCAGGGGAGGCAGAGCAGGCACAGCTGGACCCTGGCTGTGGCACAGCTGGGACCTGGGAGCAGCTGCAGCAGGGCCCTGCCAGCTCCTGTGCTGACCAAAGGGCCCATTGTGTCACTGTCACCTCCCTGGCACTACAGAGAGAGGGCCCAGGGTGTGGGGCTGCGTGTCCCCACATGACATGCTGCCCACCCACCCTGCAGGGGCTGAGCCCTGCTCTCAATGTGTGCCCAGCAGTGACCACAGCCACACCACAAGGGCATTCTGTGCTCAGATCCATGACTATAAAGCAAGGGCAAAAGGACATGCTGGAAGCAGTAGAAGCTTTTGCAAAGCAGAATCCTTAAGATTTGATGAATCATCAAATGAAGAACCTCTCAAAGCTGCCAGAAAACACAGAAACAGACAAAAGAGCTCTTTTGATATCAGAATAGTCAAGAGATGCCAATTTGTTGAGCCAAACCCATCACTCTGCGATAGCACATGGATATCTGTTTTCCTAGCTGCCTGCTTTTGAAATGGTTAGAGACTCCCACTGAAAACACGAGGTGGTGTGGATGGAGTTTAAAGGAAATTACTAATTTGGACTGGAAGTTGAAGGTACTTAAAAACAAGATCAACTCCTCACTATCATTGAGAGGTGGGGGGGAAATGGAAGCAGCCAAATTCATGCTATACCTTATTGCTCAAGCTCGGCAGTACCTGGAAGACTCAGAAGCAGGCACTGACCTGCATGCATTTTTCCAGTCCCAGCCCTTGGTGATATGAGTAAGAGACAGGAAAACAGAGGAAGCTTTGAAAACACAGGCTCAAAGGACAGAGGTGCACAAGTGAATTGTTTTCATCAGCAGCTGCCGCACACAGAGAACTGTACAATCTAGCAAAATTCCTTGCAGAGCCAATGGCAAAGGCACTTAAGCCAGGAAGAAAAATCCCTTCTGGATGAAGTTTTGTTTATTTGTTTGTTTGTGTGGCTGATGCCCACACAAGCAAACACACACCTGTCTCTCTCCCTTCCTCCTTCATGTGCACAGTCAGGAGCTGTTTGTGTAGGACAGCCCTTTGGTAACCCAGCTCCTTCTGTCCAGCATCTCCTTGCACTCCCTGGAAGCCACTGAAGCAAATGGATCACTGAGCACTTCCTCGGGGAGAGGAATTTTGGTGCCTACAGCTAGATGGTGGGCAGGGGAGAGTCAGGGTTGTTGCAGTGGTTTCCTGTTAGCCTGTCACTCACCAGCCTTCCAGGCACACTCCTTTCCTCACAAGGCAGGCCACAGCACACTGGATCTTTTCACATCAAACCCAAATTCTTCTTGCCTTTTACCTCCCTGCCATCCTTTTACCCTCATTTCCCATTCCCAGTTCCTCTCCACTCTAGGTGTGCATTTTAAAATATCTCACTGATCAGTCTCCCTCTGTGGGACAGATAAGCCATAGGGCCATAGGATAAAGACATCAAAAATACTACTTTTCCCTCAGAAAAGTTCTACAGCCTGCAAGCTGGTAGCTACTAGAAAGCTGGAAAGTAATTTTTCAGTAGTGACTGCTTGGACCCAGGCTGTCTGTCATAATCCAAGGGATGTAGGTGACAACTGTGTTTCAGTGTAGTGCAAGGAGCAGCCCTGTAGCTAGGAAGAGCTTGGGCAAGTAAAATGGGAATTCAGGAGTACAGCCCACCATCATGCATATTCAGGGTAATGGAGTCACTGCATTGATGCAGATCTACTCCATGTAGGACTCAGTGCTCTTAAAGGCATTTAAATACAACTTTCAGTCTGTGTGGGGTTTCAAACTCCAGCACTTTCAGATTCAGATTTAAACAGAATCACAAACCCTTCAGAGTCACAACTTAACTTGGCCAATTTTATAGGGATAAGCATTTGAAACAAGAAAATGTCTAATAAATTGTGTTTGTGACTATGTTCACAGAAGTTGATCAGCAGTATGAGAAAAAGCAACAATAAACTACTAAAAAAGATCTATAATGAAAAACAACATGGAAGAATACTAGTCAAAATGACAGAAAAAATTAAAAATTCTGTCTGAGAACAGGACATCATTAAAAACACTGCTGGCAGAGGAGAGACAAATGTGTCCAAAACTCTGAAGGTCTCCTATCACCTCTGTACAGAACTCTCTACAGAGTTTACATTATAAGCATAAATAAGATGAGGTGTCAGTGAGGCCTGCTCCAAGTAAGGAAGACGTGAACCTTTGCTGATAGCAGGGGATTTTTACAGCAAAAAGAAGGATAGTTTGGCAGAGGAGACATGAGAAAACACTGGGCTCAGAATCACAGTGTGATCCAAGACCTTCTCAGTCCAGATCTCTGTCCAGATTCCCAGCCTGCCTGTCCATGCTCAGTCACTTGAGCCAAGGATTATTTTATGTCAATAAGCTCAGTCTTTTTCCAGGGAATAGGAAATTCATCCAGTGTGGATGAATTGGCTGATATATGAAAGCAACAGCTCCAGAGAAAATAATTTTAATTACTCTGCAGAAGAGGCAGCGCAGGCAAACAGTAGAAAGTAAAAACTCAAGGGAAAAGGAAAAGCTGATTCCAAAAGAATAAGCCCAAAAGAGAAGTGTGTATCTGATGTGTCATCAGTGTACTTTGCAATTCTCTGAAATGGAGGGATGTGTCATGTTAACGTGTTGCTGCCTTCCTCTGGGATAAAGGGCATACCACGCGTCAGGAACCTCCTGTTCTCTAGTGAAGGACTGATACCTGCAGAGACCACACATTCCACCTGACTGTAGCTAAAAACAGAGGATCTGACTGCATTTTTAACAGAAATCGTGGGTTTAGAGCTTTTTTTTAAAGGTGGCAGCCACTTGTTGAGTATTATACGCTGAGAAGGAAATCCACCCCTCCCACCCCCTCCCAAAAAAAAATAAATAGGAAAAATACCCACATTTCAAGTTACAGATAGCCATCAGATCACCCAGATCCTGGGTCAGTAGGAAGCAGCAGGTATTCTGAGCTGTATTTAAAAGGAAAAATAGACCTTCTCAGGCTATTGTTCAAAAGCAACTTGATAGGACTGAATTTTCCTATGAAGAGCTGCTCTGACAAGCTTTTTATGACTGAAAGGAGCAGGTTACTCCTGAAATTTCCCCTACTTAGTGCTCAAATCTGAGGGGAGGTTTTTGCAAGAAGCTTCCTCTACTGTGCTGAGTAAGCGACCTGGTTTAGCCTTGAAGCCACACTAACTAAAGGCCCAAACCAGACTGTCATCTAGAGAGAGCTGCCCTGATTTTCTTACCTCTGATTGCTATATTGCAGGATGAAATGCCACCAAATGGACTAAAAAAAAAAAATTAACAATTGTTTTGCAATTATTTTGGCAGCACATTCACTGCAATTACAAGGAAATTGCATTTAACCATGTTTTATGGGCTTAATTTTCTGTTCAATTAATGCAATTGTTTTGCTACTGTTAAGTTAAGCTCAAATATTTAATACCAAGGCAGAACAAATTTTTACAGCACTTTATGGAACTGATTTGTTGCGTGTAGCATAATGAGATCGGGTTGTTATAAAATGAAGGAATTCTTTATTAAATAGTCAGCTTTGCTGATCTTAATTGCAAGCTGCATCTCTGCACGGCACCTGTACATTCTGATGTGTTGTCATAACCCTCAGAGCTATGTAAACAAGCAAGTCCTGTCGTGTTGCTGGCTGACTCCTGCAATCACAGAGACAAAGTGATCTCCAAGGAGTCAGATATACGTATGTACATTTAGGAAAAAAAAATAAAAAATAAGGAGAAGGAAGAAAGTAAAGAAGGAAGAGGCACTAGTCAAGCAATAGGACATTTTTTTAAAATATCTGTTTAGTGGGGAAGGTGAATCATTAAAATACTCAAAAGGAATATATGATCTCAGAAGCTCAGAGGGAATACAAGTGCATCTGGACAGCTGAATTCCTGATTCCAAACTGAGTTTCCACAGCTGCCAGGGGACTCTGGTTTCCACAGAGGTAAAACTAGCACCTCTAGGAAAAAGTCCACTTCAGCATCTACAGTTTTTTAATCCTGGTTTGAAACTGGGGCTCTTCTATTTCTCGAGGCAAATTTTGAAACATGCCACAGCTCAGCAACAGTTCCTCTAGTTCATCCACAGGTTTTTAGAAGAAAGATTTACAAGTCAGTGCTGTGCTGGTAGGAGTATGAGCAGACAGATTCCTAGCTGGCATAAATCAGCATCTTTCCACCACAGTATATTGTGCAACATTGATTTACACCAGCTATGAAATTAGCCCACACTGCTCTGCCATGAAAAAAAAATATAACTCCCGGCAGCAGCAAGGAGGTGAAAACCTTCAAGCTAGCCTGATATTCATCTGCCTGGACCAGACAGATTTTGATCATTGTCACACTCCCCTTTCATTTATGCATCTAGTGGGCCTTGGCTCCAGAGGTGAAATTTTCAGAGGAGACTAATATTAGACTGAGCTGCTTACACAGTGGGACCAGTGTGAAGCTGAAGCTAAGTAGTTTACAAAATCTTGGCAGGGTCTACTCATTCCCAAGTTACAGTATGCACCAGGCAGTTTCTGACAGAATGTGATGCACCCAGAGAAAATGTGGGGTCCCAAGAAAAAGAATTTCAGGAAAGAGACAGAGTCTGATAGTGTAAAGGGATGACTGAATAAAAAACAAGAAATTTTGTGTGGTCGTGTCTGCCAGAGTTTCAGTTGGACAGTTCATGTCTCATGCTTTGACCATTCACATCTGACAAACAGGTGACATCTCTGACATTCTCTCAATCCCTCGTGATATTGGCTTTGCACTTCAGAGGAAGAATACATCATTAAGAAATAAATATCCTGTATTTTACTGTACCTTCATCTGCAGCACTTAATAATCTAAAAGTGCCTCTTGGCAGAATTAAAATATTGAGGCAAATATCAAAGTTATGACTCTTCTGGCTCTAATGTATGCACCGTGGTGTGTGCTTCCATTTGATCAAACCATCTGCAGCAACCAGGAGAAAAAACTTGCTTGTAAATTCAGACTGTGCTTTGAAATAGCCAAAGATTTGCCGAAAGCAGTCTCTGGAATTAGCAGTGCTCTTAAACACTTTGAGAGCCACTGACAGATAAACCCTTTCAAACAGCAGTTAGTCAAGCCTTGCAATATCTGTCCACAGCACATTTTCCTGCGCTGCACCATGTGATTAGACAGGCGTTTCTGCACAGTTTTCTTATTGATGTAAATCAGAAATTATGCCTTCATCACTCCCAGACTTTCTCAATACCTTTTTCCTTGCATGAAAATTCTTTAGCAAGTGCACAAAAACCAGTGTTAGCAGACACTACTTCTTTTTTTTTTTTCTTTTTTTTTATTTTCTTTTCCCGGACTGTCACCTTTCTTCAGGTTTTGCTTTGTTTCCAGCCGAAAGGCAAAGCAGAATACAAGCCCACAGCTTGCTGCCTGGGGACACAGGCGAGGGAAGGTGTCTCTGGCCAGGTTTCCAAAGCGGTGCCTCCCTGGGAGCCGTGTGCGGGCGCTGCCGCACAGCTGTGCACACCTGCAAGGTGCAGTGCGCGGTTCGGGGAGGTGCACAGGTTAATGGGAGTGCCCCCCTGTGGAACCGCGCTGGCAGCTGAGCCTCGGGAAGGAAAAGCCACTTGTTACCCTGCAATAACCTGTTCTTGCAGAAAGCATCAGGTTTCACGGCAGGTTGGCTCCCCTGGGCCCTACGAGCAAAACCATTAGAATGAGCTGTTGGAATCGCCCCTGCTAAAGCCAATCTGGAAATGCTCCTAGGAGCATGGGAACAAAGCGGTGAAGCTCTTCACAGTGTTGAGGCAGTATTGAACAATGTCATTAAGGGCTGGGTTCAGCCGCAGTTGTGAGTTATTATGGTTTGTTTATTGTTAGCATTGCCTGGCCAGGCCTTTGAGGCAGAGGAGCTTAGTGTGTGAATGGCAGCATTTGAGTGAGAGTCACCACCGCCAATCACTTTTGATCCCAACAAAGCTGTGCTCTTCAAAGCTGGATGACAGGGAAAGAGGGCCCAAATGTGCAAACAGCTTCTAGGCAAGGGAGGCATCAAAATTCCTCAATCAGCTTTAATACCCTGAATTAAACTTGGACGGTCTTGTAGCTGCTGCTCGAACTGAATGTGATGGCAGCAGAATCAAGCTGGAGTGAAGCAGCTCCAGGAGAGCTGGGCCATGTGCTTGAACACTGCTTCCCTTTCCCCAGCATGCTGGGGAGCCACCACATGGCCTTCCCACCATGGGAAGGTGGAAGGCTGCATTACCCAAGGGCAAAACTCTACCAGAGTCCTTCCCCTAAGGCTGACTGGAGCAGAAAAAACTTGAACCCTTGCAAGGCCTGTGACTTTTTGCTCGTATTTCTGCCACTTGCTTTAGGAAACAATATACTCTGTCCCCCTTCTTTGAGAAAAGAATAGCTGCTCAGGTTGGGATCAACACCCTCCCTTCCTAATCTTTCCACCCACTTGTGTTGAGGGTGACTCTAAGTTCTGGTTCACACCTTGGAAAGCTGTAAAGGACCAATCAGCCCTCTCCTTTTCCTGGGACCTCTTGATGACAATATTCCTAATGTCACTTGTGCAACTTCTGGCTTTTTCTTTGCTACCAATAGTGCCTTAATCCATGTCTCCAATTAGGAATGCCAACAAATAGGTTGAAGGTTCTCAGTTAACTCTGTACTAACACTATTTTCTCTTGCTTTGACAATAATTGGGGGGGGTGTAGGGAGGGGAGGGGGTGAGGGGTTGGGTTCTACATCTAGTGAAAAGCAGTAAAGAATCAGAGGGATTTTAGCCTACACTAATAGAAAATTTTACTTTAGTTTTTGATCTCAATTGTTCTCTGAGAATCGTGTTTGAAACCTTGAGCTTTCACTGCTCTTAATGACAGTCTGCATGAAAAGCACCCCGCCTTTTTCATATCTTCCTTTGGATATTGTGTCAAACTCAGAACCAGGTTTGAAAATGTTGCCCATACCTATTTACTCATCCTTGTAATTAGATAACAGTGATGGGAGGAGTTCATCTGTCTTTTACAGGATTCAAGTAAGGGCATGTCCACTACCTTACCCTGGAAATTACTCAGCCTAAAAGCCTTGCTTTTCAAATGTTTTTCTTGACAATCAGGTGACTTAAAAAGCTTGCTCTCTTTTCAATTCAAAAGTCATTTCATTCTTTCTTCTTAGCCTTTTTGAGAAGCATCTCAGCATTTGAAGGAAATATTAGACCAATAAGTCTGGATTATGAATTCCACAGAACAAATTTCGAGGCATTGCCTTGCCAAAAAATCTCAAGTATTATTTGTAGAGGTTCCTTTTATTGTCTTTTGTGTTAGGTATCACTCTAACTGCTATTCTCCCTCTGCTTACCCCTTCCTAGAATTTTATCTTTTCTGATCCCATAAAGGCCTGTGAAAAGGAAACTCAGTTACTGCCTATTTTGGTGCATATATTAGGATGTGGGGATCCCCCCAGGAACTGACTGCAACTACTTCATTATTGGCTTCATTGCTAGAAAGCTCCCAGATGGCAAGCAATGTATTTTCAGTCACTGCTAGACTAACATCACTTAGAAAAAGTGACCTAGAATGGTGTCTTTTCATCAATCCACTAAGTCATCCCATCCCCACACATATAGTTTCATTTAACAAAATGGCATTTGTGGAGTAGTTAATCCCAACTATGCTTTAATCCCTTTTGGTATTTAAAACCAAAAAAACAACAAAAAAACAACAAAGCAGCTAAATATTGAGGAGCAATGGAGAGGAGAGGGAGAGGGAGAGGGAGAGGGAGAGGGAGAGGGAGAGGGAGAGGGAGAGGGAGAGGGAGAGGGAGAGGGAGAGGGAGAGGGAGAGGGAGAGGGAGAGGGAGAGGGAGAGGGAGAGGGAGAGGGAGAGGGAGAGGGAGAGGGAGAGGGAGAGGGAGAGGGACTCGCTGTGCTTTAATATCTTTAGCCAAAATCTGTCTTATATGATAAAGAAGATCACAAACAACATATCTTCTTGTAAAAACATATATGGACTGACCTCTTTTAGGGCACCATACCTACATACTTCTGGAGATTCCAGGAAAACATCTGAGCCATCTTTCTGTCTTACCAACAGTGATTTGAAAAAACAGAGAAGAGGGACACACTCTATCACAAAGTCCAGAACTGAGAGGTTTTTGAGGGGTGGGAGGAAGTGCAATTGTTTGAAAAGATGTGCAAGAGAGAAAGAAGAAAACAAATCTTGGAGGACTTTGAGCATGATCCAGATATTAGTAGGGAAATGCAAGACCAGTTAACAACATAAGCAAACACAGAAACATGTGATCTGTTTTCATGAACAGGTGAAAATGCAAATAATATTTTACAGTGCATAAGGTAGAAAGTACAGTAGGCAAGGTTATCTCTGTCAAACATCTACCCACTATATCAAGTCCACTTCATAGACCTTTTTTTTCTTTCATAATGATAAGTCCCCCCAAAATAATTCTCTGCCTCCCAGGAAAAGAAAGGTCATTCTTCAACACCACCTAGCTTTTTTATCAATTCTTCTTCAGAAGTGTCCGTGATGTTTTGTCTGCCACTGTGCTACCTGCATGTCTGTGACAAAACCTGCCTTGCCCTTAATCAGAGAAGGTTTAAAATATTCTTGAGCAACACTGACTGTGTAAGATAGCAAAAGGGAACCATTAAAGGCTAGCCACCATCCCTTCCCTGGTATGCTGGAGGGAAGTGTTGTCATAGCATCCTAGAAATGTTGGTTGGAGGGAAAACCTCTGCAGGTTGTCTACACCAGCCAGACTGTGGCCAACACTGTGTCAGGTCAGTTGGTACTTTGCTAGATGAGCCTTTAAAACTGCTACAGGTGGCAATTTTACCACCATTTCAGATAGGATGCTCCAGAGCCACACTACCTGTTGATGGATAAACTTTCCAAAGTTTTTGGTCTGAGCTTCCCTAGTTACAACTTGTAATTAGCTCCCTTAGAAAGACTATTTGCTCATGTAGCTAGTCTGATTGTTTAGTTACAAGTAAGTAGCTATGTGAAAAGAGTTTGGGTCTTTAGATATCTCTGTAATTTTCTTTTTAGTAATTGTAAGCTGCATTTGATAAGCTCTTTTTCTTCTCTGTGAAATGAAACAAGCCCACGTCTTCCTTATCAGGCCATGTACTCCACAACCCTATGTATGTTTGTGGCCTGCCACTGGACCTTACTCAGTGTCTCAGTATCTCTCTCTTAACTGAAGAAACCAAATCAGGCACAATATTTCAGGTGAAGACTCACCAATGCCAAGCAGAGATAGTTTCACCAATCTGTTGTCCAAGCTCATCCTAGTGGCATGTGGTTTCCCCTGCTGCCAGCACTCTGCTGCCTTGAAGGCAGTTTGGCTGCTTCCCAGCCACTCAGTTCCCATCTGCCCTGATGCAGAGGGTTACCACACTCCAGATGCACAACTTTGCAGCTCATGTTGCCCAGATCTAAAGCTTGTCTTGGCCCTTGCAGCTCTGCTACACGGTGTGTCAATGACTTCTCCTGATGCACCACCCTCCACAGATCTCCAGAGGGTGCATTTAGTCAAATCTTCCAGGTCACTGATGGAGATATTAAACCAGTAGTCCGAGTATCAGCCCTTCAGGTACTGTGATAGCTGCTGGCCGCCAAGTTGTCCTCAGGACATCAATTACCATTCTTGGAGCCTGCCAACCCTGCTAATTTTGAGCTCATCTAATAATCTGTCCATTCCATATTGACCAAAACTGCTATTTAAAATGCTGTGGAGGTGGTCTCAAAAGCCTTTTCACATACATTCTGTTCTCTTCTCTTTCATCCATAATCATTTCATTATAGAATACAATCAGGGTGGTGAGGCATAATATCCTTACTATTTCCATGTCTGCTGCTTCTCTTAATTTTCTTGTTTCTCATGTGTCTGGAAATGGAGTCTGGGAGGTTTTACTCCATGGTTTATCCAGACACTGAAGCAGAACTAACCAGTAGTTCCCCAGATCATCCTCTTGTCCTCCTAAAGTTGAATTTACTGTTAATCTTTGCTCAGCTCTAGAGACCCTTCCTCAGTCACCAGGATTTTTCACTAAGGATAGGCAGCAATCTTGCTATCCTGTCTGCACCCTCAACACCTTTCGGTGCATCCAACCAGCTTCTCCCTAAGATTTTGCTCCCCTGCTGTTGACAGCACCTCCCACTCCAATTTATACCAGTATGCACAGAGGTTTGGGTGAGAGCACTTCCTTTGAAGGATGAGACAACAAATTTATTGAGTATTTCAGCATATCCCATGCCATGAAGTATGGGAACCTCAACAACTTTTTATATGGTGTGCTGTTGCATCACAGCCTGCACATCAATCCTTGTGTGGTTGCTCAGTCCTTTACATCTGGAGATGGAAATTTTGTTAGAGGTGGTCTTTTAGCCTTGCATACAGCTTAGAATGTAACACCCAGTAGCCACTACCGACAAAATCCCCAAAATAAGGCAGCACATGTCAGGTGGAGCTGGAGGGATGACACAACTCTTCTGCACATCAGTGAATGTCCAGGTCTATTCAAAGGGAAATTTCCAAAGGAATAAAGCAAATTAGGCTGCCACTTTCCCCTTTGAAAATCAGTAGGTGTTGTCATTTTCACCTACTAATGTAGGTGTTTAATTTAGAAAATTAGCTTCCTGTGTGCTCAAAGGAGCAAAAGGCTTAAAGGAGGCAAGTCAGAATACCTAAAAGGTAGGTCTCTACTCTGACAATGCTAGGAGTTGGGTGGGAAGGGGTGAATACCTTCTTAAATGTTCTTTATACACTCTTGAAAAGCCCAATCCAGTATTTGTACAAAAAGTGCAGTGCTCCTACTTCACCCTAGTTTCACCCCAGTTTCAAATGTCTCTCACTTATTAAGCTAAACTTCTTTTACAAAGTGTTCAAATACAATCTGTTGCTGCACAACTGTCTTTTTTCCACAAGTGAGAAAATAGAAGCATACATAATGTGCTAGTCCCTAGATAATTTTTTTAAGAAGGTCTAAGTAAAAGAATGATAGATAAAAGTTGGATGTTCCCAGCATATTGAAAAATTTAAAAAAATCCTGTTTGTCATTTTTGGAAAGGAGAACACAACAAACATGTTTGATGTGGAAGAAAAGCTTGTTTGTAGATGCTGGAGAAATTATTCAAGGACAGTTCAATCATATAAAAAATGACCCCTGCATTACTGCCAAGGTCAGTGAGACCTAGAGCAACCTGCCACAAAATTGTAGTTTTGTCTGCTTGTTTGGGCCATTTCATCCCTTTTCTCCATTTCCTTTTGGTGCTTTGGAAACAACTAACACTCCCCCACTTCCAGTGTACTTGGCACTCTACCCAAGATGCCTGAAAATCCCTCAGAAGGATAATATAGACCTTATGAGGTAATTTTTTCCCACTCATTCTTTGGAGGGAGGTATGAAGTGATGATATTGTACTGCATCAAATGACAGATGCTATCTTTTTTTTTTTGCTTGCTCTCTCTCCAACTCATTTGCTAACTTCCACAAAGTCTAAGTACTTCAGCTGTTTATGCTTTGTACAGCCATAATTAGTCGTATCCTGCCTTGGGTTTATCTGCTGCTATCCTCTTAAGAAAATCTGTTCCCTGTCTAAAGGCTCTGAGATCTTACACCTGTATAAAATATCACTCTTGAGAACATGAGGTATTATACAGTCTTTATGGTTCATATTCTCATGAAAGCACTTTTATTGCAGTGCAGTTCTGGTCTTTCCTCTCCCTCTAACTCAAGGGAATTTGAAGCTGCTTCTTGAAAAATTCACAGGCCACATAAAACTACCAGTGACTTCAAGTGGAGCCAGTTAAGTACATCAGAGGGATTAAAAACTGATAAGAGAGGGAAAGAATAGAACTGTGTTTTCTTTTTACTTAATTTATACATTAATCACACATTCCTCATCATTCACCTTTTTTGAATTCTTGATTAACATCAAATGACCTTAGTTTTATGGTATTTTTTGTCATCTAGGAAATGAAATACAAATAAGACTTTGTAACAAAAGACAAAGACAACACCAAAAGTAATAATCACAATGCAAGCGTCCAAACCACCTTCACCAGACTCCAAAGATAGAGGCAATGTAATTTTATTTATGCTGTAGGCTTTAGGAATTAGTAGGTGAAAATCAAGGATAATCTCCACACAAAGACCAAGAAGTCAAGAGCATGTTCTTTCTCTCTTTCTCCATGTCCATAGGCACTATGAACACAAGACTTAAGGTGGTAGTCTACAGCAGATTTTTGTTTTCCTACAGTGCTTTAACCTTACTCAGAGCACAAAAATCTCTTCTGTTAATGCTACATTTGTCCAGCTATTTACTCTTCTTAACACGGAGTTCTTACCAAGGGAAAAATGTCATACAAATGCATGAATCTGAGCATGTCAGCATCTATCAACAGCTCTGGCTTTCCTCTTAGCACTGACCATTTCAGCTAATACTGAGTCACAGCTGCACTGCCCTCCTTTGCCCTTCCAGCACAGAAGATCATATTGCTTCAGCCTGTACCTGCTTGGATGTATACCTGTGAACAATATGGACACTTAGTGCATGCACCAAAGCCACTTTGTGCAAGCAATTTTCCCCTTGAATGACAGGACAGAGATAGGATATGGCTAAAAGTCAACTCAATGGAGTAACAGAACAAACCCAGTGTTTCATATGAAGGGGATGGCATGGAGCAAGTTTTGATGTCATTAGTATAACATTAAGAAATCTTACCTCATTTCCTCAATTAGTCTTTTCCCATTGTGCCTATAGCCCAAAAAGTTTACTTATTTGAGCTCGAAAAGGTGGAGTGTTTTGGCAGCCACCTTAAGTTGCTTTTAATTGAGGGGTTTGGCTGTCTGGTTACATTTCTTTACTACACCTAATGCTGTGAAGGTTATATACCTAAAGTTTTGAATGTTATATAAGTTTGGTACAAATCTTTTTTCTTGGTTTCTATATTGAAAGAAATACAGACCAAAGTGCCACTGAGACATTGAGAGTACTACAAAAAATATAGATTTGTCTACTATCCATATGAGAATTCATAAGCTCTGCAGACTTACAGGTTTTTGTGGGAACTTAAAAGTGTAGAAATTATCAGATTCTGAACTGGCATTAACCAGTTTTGAATTATTGGAAACACTGTCTCCCCTTATCAGAAAAAATGCCAAAAGCTTGTGCAAATAGGGAGGGCAGAAGAAGGCCTAATGTTGGTTGAAATAAAATGTTCAAAATTAAAACCCAATAAAAATTTTCACACAAGTGATTTGGTTTCTTGTTAGATGAATTAACATTGTTTGTATTACATGACAAATTTGCAAACAACATTACTATCAATTCTTCCATTCAAATGAAAGTTAAACATTATTATAACATTTTGCAGGGCCAACCACTTACACATCTTTAAAGGATCATGAAACAAGAACTCATATGCTTTTACAAATGCTCCAGGGCCATCTATTCAACATTTACATCCTCTACTCTGAAGAAAGACAACAATGCTTAGGGCTAACTGTGCCTTTGAAAGACATCAGAAGCCACTCAATGCAAATATATGGAGTTAGGTTAGTGTAAAGCCAGATTCAGTTTATATCTACATCAGGCAGATATGAGAAAAGAGCACTGAGCTCCAGAGCTCACACAGACAGGAAAGCCCAGCCCTGGAGCTATGGCATATGTGCTAGCAACTGTGTGCTATCTTAGCAGTGAAGGCTCCCTTTGTACACAGCTAGGTCTTATTCTTTAAAGAATAAGACCTAGTCTAAATGCAATGCATTTCTTCAAACTCATCCTGCACCATATAAAACCTGCTTTAGACTCAGGAAAACTACAAATGGAAATTGCAGTAATCACCACCAAGTTTCATAAACAGTTTGCACTACATGTGGTCAAGTCCGTAATGAGCAAAAAGCACTTTGGAGCTACCAATTATGATATGAAATACCAAATAAAGTTTCTCTAATTAACTTCTTCCTAGCATATTCTTCTTACTGTTATCATATTTATTGATGGATTTGATTTGATTTGATTTTGGACTTTTATTTTGCTGGAGATAAATGTGAAAATTTCAGAGGGACTTTTCAGTTAGAGAGAAGGGCATAAGGGAAGTGGTCCTGCAAAAGAGGAATGTGGAAGGGACAGATGCTTCTTTGTGGGCTTCCTGTCTTCCTATGACAACACAAATGGGCTACACCAAGCCTTATTTCCAATTCTATTACCTAATACAAGGGCACAAACATGTAGAGTTGTGCAGGCACTGTGGAGGAGAGGATACAGAATGGGGAGTAATGACCTGACCTCACATATCCTGGCTTTCCCATCAAGTCATGCCATACCTGCCCCTAAACAAACTCTTAGCTCTTTTCCTGCCTTGTCTAACTATGTTTATCTGCCTCCAGATGGGACTTCCTCTCCGGTGCTCTTGGGGCTTTCCTTTTTGTTCCCCCTCTTGCTCATGCCTCAATAGTTTTATTGAGAATTTACTCTATCACCTTCTTGTGTCCTCAGTCTGTCTTCTAATGACACAGCCTTAGTATGGTTTCCAACGCCACTTCTACAGCCTTGCTATGCCCAGCTGCTTTTTCTCTTGTCTTTCCCCTACTGCCTACTTCTCTGAGAGTATTCTTCCTGGGATTTTCCCCTCTGCCCTCTGCCCAGCTATGCCACAACCTTTCCTCTGCACAGCAGCTGCATGTATACAATATATGCAATATATACAGCACACCATAGATAATCCCAGGCTGGGTTGCATGGGGGTGCTTGCAGAACATGTGCTGGTGATTTTGAAAATTAAATTAATGGTTTCCTAGAAATAATCACCAGCAATGTTCTTCACAGGCAGTACTTGAACCAATGCTTCCAGACTACCACTGCCCCTTTCTTTCAATCTCCTTAGTTCAAGCAATAAGTTGCATGTTGTTTTTTTTTTCTGAAGTAATCAGCACTGTGTACAAGCAGAGGCTGTTAAGAGATAATATTTCTGTCCCTGAATCTCTTCCCAGCTGCTTCTTGCTGTTGTTCCTATCTTCATAAATTCACTTCTAAATCTCATATCCTTCATTTTAGCCAGACTAAAGTTCTCAAAACAAGTCTTGGCATATCTGGACTATTTCCTTGCTATATATAGACCAAAATAAAATGGCCATCTACAGTGTGACCTAGTGAGAACATACGGAACACCTCACAGACTTCAGAAACAGCTAACTGTGGAAAAGCATAATTAACTCACAGCATGGCTACTGTGAGATGAAGGAAGAATTTCTACAATGTTCTGCTACTGGATCTGACCTGGTCTTATGGAAAATTATACTCTGGTGCAGGGAACTTTTGAAACTTTTGGAAACTTTTACAAATATATCTATATATACACATGCACAAATATATAAAGTGTAAAGGACAAAAGCATTAAAAGTGCTGGATTTTATCTACTTACATAGACAAATCTTGTGGAGAATGGGGGAATATCACGTTTTTTATAATGTTTCTGTTTAAATTAGCAATTCAAGTCTACCAAAATTCAAAGAATACTGAGACTGATGGTCTGAAAGCAGAATTTTCTCTTTTCTGTATAAGATTGAATAAGATTTGACTCAGTTTGTCTCTATACGAAATAATTTTCTATTGCAACCAAAAAGTTTAGTAAAATAGCCACATTATTGTAACTTGAAACATGTTTTACTGGTCACAGTGCAAAATAATGACTGAAGGATGGGATGGGATGGGATGGGATGGGATGGGATGGGATGGGATGGGATGGGATGGGATGGGATGGGATGGGATAGGATAGGATAGGATAGGATAGGATAGGATAGGATAGGATAGGATAGGATAGGATAGGACAATAAATCTCACCTCCCAGATACTCTAGGATGGGTGGCTTCACATACTGGCTTTAATCAAAGGCTTGCCCCAAATGATGGAAGTATGAGAGACAGTACAAAAAATTGAAAGAATTTTGAATAGCCCTTTGAAGAGCAGTTTTTTAATTCTAGTACCACTGCCACATTGGAATCTTCAGAAATGCTGCTAAATTTTGGTATGGGGTAAGACAGTAGATGTGTACTAGAAGAAAATATAACTGAACAACAGAGCAGCCACTGAAAAAGTCATGCAGCCAATTAAAAGCAAACTAAACAACGCCAACAACTGCTCCACATATTCTCAGCTGTGATACATTAATACACAGCAAATAGGTATGAAATGTCTGAGAAGAAACACCATGTAACAAAGATTTGATGAATTAGGGGAGATCAGACACAAAATTTATTTTATTGATTTCACCAGCATCCCTAAATACTCTGAGCAGATCATCAGCCAAGGTTCTGCTGCCAGGTTTTAGATATTGGGCACTTCTTAGTTATATTTAATCTAAGGTTATTTCCTATTTTTTGTTAATAATCAGCCACAGCCCACTGGATACAGGCCACTGATAGGTGAAAAGTCAACAGACATTTCACTCTGTTTGTCCTGTTTCAGACTAAGGTTTGTAGGCCGCACCTTGCAGGAACGTTATTATGGGAGTTATTAAAAATCTATTTTTGCTGAAAACAATGCAAACGGAAGGAAGTGAGCCTGTCAGGAGACTTATTTCCTATTCAAGCCGACAGGTAGTTGGAGAATGGCCATCTGGAGTTTAAAAATTGCCAGTTGAGCCTCTCAGATTTGTCCCTTCCTGCATTAACACATTCACTCTGGATAGCACAGCGATGTTGTCATGGCACGACAAACAAGAAGCAAATTTCAAGGGGGGAAGGAATTGAAGGAAGTTAGTTAGCCATGAGAAAAATTGTTTGCTCTTGCAGTGCTAATAGCCAAGAGGCAAACACTTGGACACGATCCACTCATCTGGAAACACTTTTGTGTCATGGGAGCACCAAGGTACCGAGCAGAAGGAGCCACGGGGCAAGGGTTCGGCTGCCGGCACGGCTCCATCCCCACAATCAGCCCGCTCCCCAGCTCCCACAGCCAGATAGGCAAGTGTCCCAGCTCACACTGCTCTTGGCAAAACAGATCCTGCCTTCTGCCTGCGGTTCCAGGGTGCTAAATCTTCATTTCCTGAAAACAGGAAAACTCTCCACCTAAAGCCAGCTCTCACCCTGAGTTCTGCTGCTCTTTCTGCAAGGAATTGCATGTGACCCCATCCCTCTGGTTAAGCGAGTCTAACAAAATCACAAGCAATTGAAATGAAAAGCAAGTGAAGGCTTTAGGAGAGGAAAAATCAGCAGCCCTCCAGCACCTCCCCCCACAGCTGACCGTCCCTTTTTCACTTCACTGTGTTGACATGATTACCCTACAGTTTTAGACTCTAAGTCACATAGGGCTTCTGAGCTGAAGTTCATTTTCTTCACCAGAGAGTGAATAGGAAATTGCCTGCATGACTGGTTTGCTTGGCTTGTTGCAGTCCTTGTGCTGGCTCCAGCAAAATTTGTTTTCACCTTCAGCATGCTTTAACTCTTGGCTAGGAAAACATCACTCGCCAAGGGTCTATCACCAGAGCGTGGTTTGGCAAATGCATGTGTTGCAAAATACTGCCTGACCTAAAAAAAGCTTTTATATAATAGTA
This sequence comes from Cyanistes caeruleus, assembly GCF_971803275.1. Classification (NCBI taxonomy): domain Eukaryota; kingdom Metazoa; phylum Chordata; class Aves; order Passeriformes; family Paridae; genus Cyanistes; species Cyanistes caeruleus. The sequence goes on from NC_141701.1 coordinate 41,857,359, forward strand.
AGTCTTGCACGTGGAGCCGAGCGATCCCAAGCACAAATAAAGACTGGGGAGAGAACGGATTGAGAGCAGCCCTGAGGAGAAGGATTTGGGGTGTTGGTCATGAGAGGCTCAACATGACCCATCAATGTGCACTTGCAGCCCAGAAAGCCAACCGTCTCCTGGGCTGCATCAAAAAAACAGCATGTCCAGCAGGTTCCTCTACTCCACCCTCTTGGGTGCATGCAGATCTGGGGCCCCCAAAATAAGAAGATTGTGGACCTATTGGAGTGAGTCCAGAAGAAGGGCATGAAGTCAATCACAAAGCTGGATTAATTCTTCTACAAAGACAGGGTGAAAGTCAGTTGGGGTTGTTCAGCTTGGAGAAGAGAAGGCTTTGGCAGACCTTACAGTAACCTTCTAGTACCTGAAGTGGGGCAACAAGAAAGATGGAGAGGGACTTTTTACACGACAGTGTGATGATAGGACAAGGGGAAGTGGCTTCAAACTGAAATAAGGTAGGTTTAGATTCACTATGAAAAAGGAATTCTTGACTATGAAGGTGGTGAGACACTGGAATAGGTTGCCCAGAGAGGTTATGGATGCCCCATCTCTAGCAGTGTTCAAGGCCAGGCTGGATGGGGCTCTGAGCAATCTGATCAAATGGAAGTTGTCCTATCCATGGTAAGGGGGTTGAAATTGGATGATGTCCCTTCCAAACCAAACTATTCAGTGATTCTATGGTAGAGGTCCCCTTTATTATCTCATCTCCTCCCTACATATTCATTTTATGCCTTAGTACTTTATACTTTATACTTCTATACTTTATAGTATGTACATACACAAAGGCAGAGTTTGAGCAGTAGAAGCTAGAAAAGAGTTAAAAAAAGGACTTGGAAATTTTTGAAAGTGTTTCCATTCAGGGGATTGACAATTATGGAAGTGTTATTCCACTTTTTAAAATTGTAATATTTTGAAGGAAGATAACAAATTCATACAGTTAACAGAAACTGTTGTAAGCATTCTGTGTACATGGGGAAAAACAAACCTCTATTTGAAAGTGACAACCAGCATCAAAAGAAAGAGCTTCCTTTCTCTACCAAATTTTCAGGGTCCATTTCAGGACCTTGCTGAATCAGGGCTCTCATGTGCTGAACTAGGGCAGCTGGCATTATTGAATATTAATGTGGTAAGGTAATCCCTCAGCGATCCATGACACTTATGTTTTTGGTTTTACTTAAGTTGTAATTTTCAAAGTTGGACAAGCTTGGAGGAAAAAACCACCTGGCAAACAAACAAACTTTAAAAATTAAAAGGAATTTTCCAAGTTCACTGGATTTGCAAGGCTAGGCGTACTGCAGCTTGATTAGTAGTCAATGAAGGAGAAACGATTAAACACCAGAAAGTAACATTCAAGAGTTCATGAAATGTGGCCCCAATGTGTTCCCTTTTTTTTTTTTTTATTTTAATACATGAAGGAATCAGCTGCTATGGTGATAGGCAAATAAAGTAAATAATTCCAACAAATATTCCATGAATCGGAGTTGTGAAATCTGTGAACAACATTATGTTGTCCTTCCATCCTCTTGGAGTAAAGAGCTGGTCAAATGTGCTGCCTTGAGTCTAAACTTGCCTCTTGATGCCTTATTTTCCTCTAAACTGTTCTAATGCACACCACCAGCTGGAACAGACGAGGTGATGCAAGGTGAGAGGCTGACTTCAAAATTAAATTGGAGCATGCTAGAAGCCAAGATTTCTCATAACATCATAGAAATATGCATGATGTTAACTGAGATACAGTTCCTTGCTCTACGAACTGCACTAGGAACTACCTATGTGCTACCTAAAGGGACAGACTCATATGCAAAGTGGGTACTCCTACTTTTTATTTAACCATGTGAAAATGCAGATATCAGGTGGACATCAGGCTAAGCATCTGATTATAAAATCCATTTTCTTCCTGTATTTGCACTGCAGAAATCCCATGCTGAATGTTCCTTTCAGTTTCCTTGCTGGATTTTGTATGGGCAGTTTATACCTGGTTCATTTCAAACTCTGTTTATAGTTTTTATTTCTTTAAAAAGTTGTTCTTCACCTAGATGAATGCTCATATTCACTCTTTGAATGGCATGTTTTATACTCAGCCTTGAATTCTTGGCAAACCATATACTCAAGATCTACTAAAATATTATATCCTTGTGGAGATAGTAAATTCCCTTGAGCTTTTTCTTAAAGACAGATAAGTACCATAATCATTTGCCTCAATTACACCTGCTATGTCATTTTCACTTTAATTTTGAAAGGTGAATTTATCCTTTTTAATCATTATTAAGAACATGTGTATTTCCTGCCAAGGCAGTCTTATAAAAACAGTAGAGGCATATGAGAAAAATTCCTCTGAGGCCTCAGGCACATTGACCTGTCCTGAGAATGTGAAGCGAGGAGAGATTGATGCATGGACTACCTGTCCAGGAATTTGCTAATACTGGATTGGATTTTCCATGGTTTCTCTCTCTTAATTTCACTTGAATTACATATCAGTCACATGTATGCATCCATGCACACACACAAATGTATACACACACACACACACACAGAAAAAAAAAGTGCTCCTTTAGAGCCATGAGGATAATGTTAGACAAGATCTGGCTGTGGTTTAGTCACAGACAGAAAAGTGAATTTCCACACTTTCATATACATTTTTTGAGAGTTTTTCTGTTTTAGCTATATGGGTATAGCTATTTGTAACTTAAATATTACATACAGTCAATGTCACCTTCAAAGCAAACTAGGTGAAAGGAATGAGTTGCTACCACCAGAATTATAATTGTCAGTAAAGCATAGGCAACTCTAAAAAAATTATTTTATTTAGAATTTAAAAAAAAAAAAAAGAAAAAAGGATATTAAAATATCATTACATTTATTTATCTTTCTCTGTTATCTCCTGGAAGACATGCTGAAGGCCACTGATATTTTTCCAGTGATGTGGATGAAGACATTATGTAAAGGGTGACACAAAGGCATTATAAAGTAAAGTCAGCTACTTTCTCGAAAGTTCATCTTCTGTTTCTGGAATTCAGACAGTGAGACTATAGCCACTTGTGGCTGTTTCTACAGAATTAAGAATATAAATATCTCTTGTCCTTCTAGCAATATGAATTACTAAGGCCAGAAGACAGATAATTACAAGTCATTAGACTAACCTTCTGCAACACACCAGTCTTTGAATTTCACCCAGAAATTCTTGCAAACCCATAACTCTGAGCTGACTTCGAACATACTGTTAAAGAGGTAACCAGTTTTGATTTAAATATTTCAAGGGATGGAGAATCCATTAAATCCCCATGTAATTTGTACCCTCACATCTAAAAACGTATTTCTTATTTCCCATCCGTATTAACATAGGTTCAATTCCAGTCACTAGATCTCTATTTTTCCCTTATCTTCCAGAATTAAAAAGCATTTATCTATGTAGATAATTAGAGAGAAGGATTAAAATATTGCTCTAAAAGGACAGTATATGGAACGTTTTTTTACCTTAGTATTAAAGGCTTCCCCTTTCCAGTTATGCTGTAAAGAAAGAGTAAACACTGAGTGAAATTACTGTGAAGCAGGAAAGATCAGACTTTTCCCTCAAGCCACCTCACTTGAACAGGCAGAAACAAAGCAACTAATCCATAAGGATCTGTATTAAAATGAACAGCTTTATTATGCCCTACTTTGCACTTTATTTCCACATGCCCCAGTGTTTTGCAATACAGATTTGGTTTAGATTGGACAGCCAATGTTGGCTCCACATTTTCAGTATTGTAGTCAGACTCCCAATATCACTTCAGTGGGATATTTAGGCCAACAGCAACTTAGCTTGACTTCCTTACTTTGAAATGAGACAGACTATCACACTGGACACTAGAACTTCTCCAGGTATCATTTCTTTGAAGCTAGATTGAATACTAGGGGGCCATTCCAGCATTGCCTTGTACCCTGTATGCATCACTCAGCTGGGTGGAGCTGCCCAGTACAGATTCTAGCCCAAAGGCAATGACAGTGGGCAAGGAAGCAAAAGGGACAGTGCCTTTAGCAAATCAGATTTTTGCTTGACTAACCATTTATAATAATAGTGAAAGACATTCCATTTTTCAGCTTAAATGCTCTTTGCAGCCATCATGGTAAAAACACATGTTTTGTAGTCTGCAATATTTTTTGGCACAACTGAAACATAGCTTACTGATTTATTACCTTGATGATCTTTTCTTTAGCCTTAGCAGTTTGCGATGTCTCATGTGACATTACTCTTGACAACCTGATACCTGAGTAGAATTCATTCCTCTTTAGCCACTACCAAAAGGTAACAATTTCAGTGATAATTTAATGGTTCGTAATATATACATAAGCCACACAGACCAGATCAAGTGACATTCACATGAAATGTTAGCCCCAAAACTAGGTCCCTAAATCCCTGTGTAATTACAGCTATCAATATGTTTCGTGCACATGTATCCACCATCCCTTTCAGTGTTCAGTTTGATCCTTTGGATGCAGATTTGCAGCTCCTGTGCTGTGAAGACCAAGCTCAGATACCACATGCAGGGATCCTAAGGTGTTTGGCTGAATAGGACAAGGTGGATTTTATCTGATGAGATTTTTGTTGAATTTAAAGAGCACATACACTGCCCAAACGTAAAATACTATTTTTCTCACTGGTTATTTGGATAGCCTAAATTTATTGCTGATGAATTCCTTTTTATTCTTAGTTAAGTTTGCCTTTGTTACCAGTGCCAGATTTGCCAGTTAATACACAAAAACATCACAGCCTTACAGACTGCAGCTTAAGAACAGATCTTTGTGTTTCCTTTTGTCATTAAGTTCAACTATCAACAAAATGCAGCCAGTAAATGATGAAGAGACTCAGGAAATGTTTAGTTCTAAAATCTCAATTGTTTTTTATTCCCTTTGCAGCGCTTTTTTATGAAATCAACTTCCTAAAAATTTGCATTATCATCTCTTTAGGTAATCAAATATCTAGACATGTAGACTGGATCCAAAAATGAAAGGTGTCACTCATTTACACAGCTTGTTTCTATCTACCATTCCTCAACACACTGGCATTTCTTCCTGCAGTACAATCTGATGACCCAGTGCATTTTCAGTATCCCAGCTCTTCTGGCAAGACAGGAATAAAAACCTTTCTCTCTGCTTCTCAGAGAGAAAGGTGAATGCTCTGCCTAATATTTCCCTGTTGACAACCAGGTTCATAACAATTAATTGAGGGGGCAGGAGAGAAAGCTGTGCTGCTGCCTTGAGCCCTCACATGCCAAGCTACAGCCTGGAATTTTTACAGCTCTGTCCTGAAACTCTGACAAGAAGGGTTTACAACAGAAATCTTGCCAGACCCTTAACTGTAGCGACTTATAATATTTATAAGTACATTATACTCTTTCCAAACATATGCACTTATTATGTCTCTGCTTCTGCCTCTCTTCTGGGGGACTTCTCTGTATAAACAAAACAGATTCTCTTGCTTATACTTAGAAAATCTAATTGCTCTGCGTCTCTAGCTGTTACACAAATGCCCAGACAGCCAAGAGATTCTTTCAGTGCATTTGCACAGCAGTAAGTCTCTACAAAAAACATAAACTTCCTTTTCCACTTTGCTCTTCTTTTCTTTCATAAATCTGCTCATTTCACTTGTGTTTGGATAAGAGTCTCCTTTTTTTTTTTTACCAAAAAAAAAAAAAAATGTTAAAAAGATGCAAGTCTGAGGTGGATAGGCCATCAGTTATACAGACCAGCCTTACAAGAGCTGACAATTCTGTCCCTTTAAGTAAACAGAGGAACAGAAAAGATACATAAACAAAAAGACCTCTTGCAGGGCTGACAGCTTGTCTGCTCCAGCAAAAGCAGGTTCCCAGGGAAAGTGATTGCCAAATAGTTATAGGGAATGACAGGGATTTCCTAGATTTTCCATGAACATCTCAAAGCAGTTTGTTCCTGGGCACAGAGATGCCCATTTCTGCTGATGAGTTAGACAGGTGTGGCCTGCAGGTGAGAAACTGCTCAAAAGTAGCTAACCCAAAAGAAGACAGGTTCCTCTCCACAAGGCAGGATTCAAAGTCACTAGAGCTTCTAGTGAACACAGACCAGGATGTCCTTACCTGCTGCTTCGTTTCAGGTTTGCAAATCAAGTCAAATTGAGAAATAATCTGACATCAGCCTCGACTGAGCTTAAAACAAAATGAAATAGCATTCAATTGTGAAACAGCAGAATTCTACTGAAATCATCTTTCTTGTGAGACTTTAGCTGTGTTTTAAACAGCGCTTAAGATGGGTCTAGACCAACTCTAAAACACTAAGAAGTCAAACACGTATAGATATGAATATGTAGCCTGATTCTAGTCAGGAGCACTAGGTAAGTTTTCCAACAATTTTTAAGTAAAAAGAAATAATTCCCAGATCACATTATGCACAGAAACTGTATAAATCAGGTAAATTACTCCTGCATGGAATTTTCTGGAAAACAATTTCTCTGGTCTCTCTGATGTTGATGCAGTCTCTCTTATCAGGAGAAATGTATACTGGGTCAGCATTTTTCTTCTACAGTTCTTCTGTAGTCATAAAGAGGCCATAAAAAAATGAAGCAACTTTTTTTTTTTAAAAGCTACTATCCCATAACAAAAGCTCTCTAAATTATTCTTTCCTGTTGCACTTTATTCTTTCTTAGGTTTTGTTTTCTCAGAAAAAGGATTTAGTTTTTAGTGAGTAAGCTCTTCTGTCTACACATATGACATATGTGATATGGCTGCAGAAAGAATGGGGAAAAAGTAAACTCAAGTTATCCCTAAATTATATGATGAGTTGTCTGAATGACTGATCTGATCATAACATTAAGAAAATTATGTGAGGTTGGATGAATGTCTATATTTCTAATCCTGATAATTTTAAAGATGTGAAGACAAAGTTACCTGTGGGGGGAAAACCATTATGGAAGACCAAGTATAATCCATATGTAGGAGGAATCGTATTAAGATTGTTCTTAAATGCATATGTGATTCCTTTCTCAAAATATTTGCATTAAATTCTGGGGATTAACCTAAGTAGAACCTCCCACAAAACACCTCAGAACTCAGTCACTAATGCTGAAGCCTAACATTGATAGTAGGCCTGAGTTCTATTATCTGAAAATATATCTGATCACTCATGAGTCTTCTGAATTTGAGGAACTTAAGAAAGAATTAACCCCTGCACTGAAATGATAAGGCACAGAGATAAAGTCTAATAAATTCCTTTATTCTCCCTTTGTTTTTGGCATGAATTGTGTCAGAACACTTTAGCCTTGGATGAACTTTATCCTGACAACTGAAATTATAAAGCCAGGAAGTTAAGAGACTACTAAGAAAAATGAGACTGAGGGGGCAAAAAAACATACAAATAGGTTTGATGACAAGGAACAAATTTCATTAAGAAGAAACCCACATGAGGAAAACCAGTTTTTACTTTGCTGTTTTAATGGACAAAGTCAGCAATATAAAACAACCAGGTCATCCATCTATTCCTGCAGGAAAACCACTGGAGCCTTCAATATCATAGTGTCAGCTGCTTTTCTATAGCCTGACCTCATGAGCTAAGAAACATGAACTCTGCTAAAAAAGATTCCTTTGGGTTCAGTAAGGCTGCCTCCTGTTTTTGAGTTTGCTCTATATGTGTGTGTGGGTATTGTGACACCTGCAGTCTGATAGGGCTGTTATTGCTCTAACTAGGCAAACTAATTTAGGCACCCGGGTTTGGTTTTTTTTAAGTCATGCTTAAGTGGCTGATTTTAGCCTTTGAAAACAGGAAACAAGTGCTGTAATTGCAAAGAAGTAATCTGGTAATCAACCCACTAAGGACAAGAAATCAAGGGTGGGTTTTGAGGGTGGTTTGCTTTTTTTCCTGGGTTGTCTTTGGGTTAGTTTTTTTTGTGTTGGTTTGGTTTTTTGGTTTTTTTTATCCAGAAGCTTACAATTGAACAAAACTCAGACACTACTTTCCTTAACTAACCCCTAATTCTGCTTAGAGCAGTAAGGAAGTGGAGGAGGAGGAGGAGGAGGAGGAAGACTTAAATGGACTGAACCAGAAAATAATAAAAGAAAAACAATACTGTACTCTGGAGAAATGAGTGTCATAATGAAAAATCAGTTTATTCTCAGTTAGAATAAATTTTTTAAGAAAGAAAACACAAGAAGATAATTTTCAAAGGAACTGCTTTCATTAAAAATTGATGTGTGTATCATGGGGCTAGCTTTAAAAAGGAAGCAATAATTTAAAGACCATTCTCTTTCCCAGAACACTTGCTTCAAGTTTGTAACGAAATAGCCAAGGGCAGAGCTGTTTAGAAAAGCAGTTAGATTCACCTGAAAGTGATTTGGGCAGGTTTTGTTTTCCTTCCTTTTGTTACTATACTGTGATTTACAGCTATGATACATAAGGAGAGCTAAGTTGTTAAATCAAACTTAGCAAATCAGAGTGGCCATCCAGGATGAGTGCTGAATTGAATCATTTTGCTTTCCCACTGCCCAAGACATAATCAAAAGCTCTGCATCTACAGTTTGTGAGTCAAATCTTGACCTCAGCTACACCCATAAGTGAAAGATGGGTACTGTGCATGCATAGCTGATTAACAGCTTTGTTTCTAGGTGTTAGGAGACCCATCTAAGTTCCAGCAAATTTCACTCCTGAGAAACTAAACCAAACATTTTTGAGAAATGACAGGACAACAGATATATGCAGCCAGCTATGTAAATCCATGACTTGGCTTGTCAATGATGACATTAGGCAGGGTTCCTGGGCAATGTAGAGACACAACCATCTTTTTGCTTCTGGACCTGTAACTGAAAGTTCAGAATTTGGGTCTGCCTTCCACGCTTATTTGCTGAAGATGATGGCCAGAAGCTGCCTCTAAGCTCCTGCCTATGTTCCAGCACTGCTCACCTGAGCTGTGGTACTTTCACACACAGTGTCTCCTCAGTTATTCACAGAAATTTCCTCCCACACCACTGACAGGAGAACAGACCATGAAAATGGAATGAGTCCTAAGACACTGAATATTTCCCCTCCCCATCCTGGATGTTTACAAGCATTCTTTGCTGTCAAAACAATATTCGTACAAACCAGTGATTGTGCTGGGGTATTTCTGTCTAAGCATGTGGCTAGATATATAGAGAAACACTCAGAAAACAACTTTCTTAAACAAATAAACAGCTGAGCTCTTGAACTTTATGCTCACAGTAATCTCTGTCATCATTAATCACACTCAGTGTTTGACACAGCAGCCTAAATGAGGGGGGCATGGAGAGCAGGGCAGTAGGGTAGAAAAAAGTCATAATCTTCTGTTTAAACTGAGAACTATTTTCTTAAACCTGGAATATCAGATGGGCCAGATCCATCTGCTCAGGAGTGTTGATCTTTTGAGACAGACCCCATACCTTCGGCATGAGAGACTCTAGAAGCACATAGATAGCATTCGCAGTTAATTGCTAAAAGCCAGCATAGCTTCTGTATTGTAGCTTTTCAGAGTCTCTCTTAAAATTTTAAAAACACAATCCAACTTCTAAGAACGAGAGCTTCTGCATTAAGAAGATGCTTAGGGAAAAGGATCACTTCAGAAGTCTTGAAGAGGAGTCAGATAAGGAGCCACAAACTACTGTTTCAAGCAGATTTTCCTAAGAAAAGTCTCTCACCTATAGTCATAAATCCAGGTGGAGAAGCTGAAGTAGTCCCTGTTGTCAAACATGTATTATTCTCCTATGACATCAGAACATTATTGATTTATATAAGTTACTGGAGTCATTCACATTATTTTCTTTGGGAAGGGGCAAGAAGAGAAGATGGGCTGCTGGACAGATTGAGTGGGGAAGGAGATGTGGGCAAAGAAAACTGATTATTTTTGCTGCTAGCAAAACTTGTTTTTTTCCCCTCATTGTCAAATAGTGCTGTTCCACTGATGAAAACCAGATGGGCCCTCAGACATTTGATGAAGCAATAAGGTCCACATGCTGAATGCTAACATGAAGCAAAGGTGCTAATTATGGGCTTGTAGGTTAAAAAGAAAATGCTCCACCTGCACACTATAACTTCTGAACCTTCATTTGCTAAGTACAGGAAAACTATAGTGTAAACAACCTGTCCCACTCATTGTTCTTTTATGAGGGAAAATTTGAATTTTAAGGCAGATTATGACCCTGAATGACAGGAAAAAAAAGCTATGCAATAGATTTCTCCATTGAACTGACTGAAGAATCAAACCATTCCTAGGCAGAGAGAGTAGCTGATGCATAGTTTGAGGCCAGCTGTGTTCCTTACTATTGCCTCAGCCTGGTCACAAACAGATCCTGAAAACCTTTAGCCTCATGTAAAAGAAAAAATAAAAATGAGTCCTAGAGCCTTAGCAGACAGGTCTGATTCCCAACTTCAGCAAGTGAGTCATGGATCCCAGCATGAGACTAGGGACTTCTGTCCTTGCTAACTTTCTGCTGCTGATGGAGCTTGCTTTGCTGCTGATGGGCAACAACTGGTTGACTTGTTTGCTTCCACAAACAACACAGGCTTACTGAGGAAGCTACAGAAGCTGGGAAGGTGGCAGCCCTTCCCTCTCCATGTTTAGTGTTATGTCTCTTGATGCACTGTGGAATAATTACACCTTGAATTGAATGATGTGCTGTTGGCTGCTTTCCTCACCCTGGCCTCTTCCCACACTCAAATTTCCTCTTTTCAACTACATTGCCTTGCCTTTCTTAAATTTCATTTCAGGACAGATTTCCACCTTCCTTCTTCATTTATTCTTTTTCTCCTCGGAAGTCCCTGCACTACAGGGAGCTGCCTGTGGCTGCAGCAGGGACATAGGTGAAGGCATAGGACCATCTGGATGTAGATCCATCTCTCCCCTCCAGGGCAGTGTTTGGAAGAAAGGCATGCTTGCCTCTGGCCAGTTAGCAGTCAGAAGCACTGCAGTGTTGCGCTCCTGCTTCTGACACACTTTTGTTCAGCAGCTTCACGTGGCTGAGGGAGGGTGGCGGAGAAAACAAATTCATAGCGTGACTCTGTCTAAAATCAGCAGAGCAAGCCTCTCCTTGTCAACTTGTACCCAGCTTCCTGTTTTGATGCACCATTCCCTGACTACTATTAAATCCCAGTTTGGCTCTAAAAATATTACAAAATACATTTTTGGCAATGGCTTTCTGAGATTCCAAGCGAAAAAATTCATTTTTGGGAAGATGCCGAAATCTAATAAAAGTCTTCAGGAGAAATGTTTTCTAACTATAGCTACTGTGACCACTTGTTGCGTTTAAGCACTGATGTTTGGAAATAATCTGTTATGGGGGAAATTGATACACACTTTTCTGGAAATTATTTATAAGCAGTGTTGTCACCAAAACTACTACCACCCTGTGGAATAGTGTGACCCTGGGACAAGGGACAGCATCAGACTTAAGAGACAAGCTGAAAAGGCTCTTGAATATAATTCAGAGAATGGTGACCATTCACAAATGAAATGACAACAATAGGAGGTAACAAGTGTTACCAAATAATTTCCCAGATACCACTAACTTGGAATAAGCCTGAGGAATAGTATGGAGTAGATCTCTCTGGAGTCTGAGATACACAGGTCTGCATTCTCTGAAACCAGATTAAGATCTAAGATCTTAAGGAAGGTAAAATTAAACAATTGCAGCAGTATTTGTGATACAACCCCAATACTTTGGGGAACAGGAAAATATATGGTATTAGAAAAAAATTCCATGGTTTCTGGTTGCACTAGAAGTTTCATCTGCTTGGTACTATTTTCAACTTGAAGGTGATACCGGAGAGTATCTTCCTTTTACTTGATAAATATTTTGGTTTTAAAGAGATGTCACTTTAAGCAGAATTTCCTCTGATATTCCTGAAAGTATGTATGGAAAATATCATTCTGCTGAATGAAAGTAAGTAGCAATGGACATGCCCTGGATGCAGCATACAGCCCCCTTGGTGTATATACACTGAAAAATCCCACAAGGCATACAAGTCCACAAGTGGTCTCAAGATGAGCAGTTTCTTCATTTCATAGGTTTGCAAAGTCCACTGCATATTCTGATGTTTGCTGAAACCCAAGGAGTATTTTTTAATCAGTTAGAAAGGTCTCAGAGGATTTCTCAGAAGCATAGAAGTGATAAATGGACCCCAGATTAGGAGATGTTCTGTTAGAAACTTTGGAAAGCAAATGTTTCCTGTCCTAGTTTCCTCACATTCCAAACCATATAAAGGTCATACAGTAAGTAAAATCTAAATAGAGACAATACATATGATTCTTACTTTAGTTCTATTAGAAAATGCTAGAAGACCAGTTTTCATTAATTTTCACTTCACACCCAGACTGTTTCCTTGCAACACACTCTCTCTGCTAGGTCATATCTAATAAAAATATGCTTACATGGCAGTAGCTTTTTTCTTATGGATCTACAAATATTCTACTGAAATAGCCATAGTTTAATTTTCATTTTTCCTCTGCACAAAAATCATACTACAGATTCCTACAATGAAATGAGACATGAACTTCAAATAAAACAAGAGGTTAACAAGAATTTGGATAATTTCCATGTTAAAACGGCTGGAGCTAATACACTCGGATTATAGACCACATAAGATTGTAAAATGCATATTTTTTTTTTTTAAAATACATCACAAATTGACTAATTAAATCTTGGAACTGCTGACAGATATTATAGGGAAAATGTCTCTGAGGGGAGATGAAAACCTGGGAAGGACAATGGTGTCTATCTCTAAAAAAGAGGCAGAAGAGGAAAGGGGAAATTTTTACACTACAACCCCAGGATGCCAGAGAAATGCTTGAACAAATAATCAACAAACCATCTGTAAATACCTAGAAAATAAACAATGTGATAAGCATAAGCCAGTTTACATTTGCCAGAACAAACTGTGCAAAACCAAAGTAATTCCTACAACCACATAACAGGACTTGTGGATAAAGAAGTCATAGTTGTAATATAGCTCATCTTTAGAAATGTGCCAGACTGTGTGACACGATGTGCTCTGGAGAAAATTATGGAAGCACAGACTAGATGAAAGAGAAATAAAATTCTCTTCTTGGGAGGGAACAACCAATGGCTAAAGGACTGTTCCTATATCTAGTATTTCTCAGTATTTTCACTAATAGTCCATAAAAGAAAAAGTATTTATAAAATATGAAAACCAACTTATTCATCAAATTTGAAGAGGACACCAAAAAAGACAAACTCTAAATGCACTAGAGGATATAAAAGAGACTGTAATCCTCCTACATTCATTTTATCAGTCAGACAGGCATACTTTCCACAGGGCAGAGGACTATTTATTGCCTCTTTACAGGAATAAACTGCTGCATCAACAGCTAGGGAAGTATTTAGATAGAAAAGAACCAGGGGTTATGTAGTGGATCACAGGGTGAATGATGCAGTGTTTCAAATGACACACTGGAACAGCCTGCAAAAGAAGATAAACAGTCCACAGGAGACTGAAGTCTCTTTCTTCATTTTTCAGAGTTTGAGAGACCTCAGCTACTGTAGCTGAGTAAAAGTATTGAGAACTATTGACAGGAGAACTGCATATTAAAAGCTTACAAAATGTGCCTTAGAGGAAAAACTGGATGATTTGATTACTTAAAAGAGGACAAAGGGGACATGCTAATGGTCTTAAAAGAAGACCTATACAAAAGTTGCAAATATGAAGTACATGTTTTCTATGCCCTTGGTGTTCAGGACTACGTTAAAAGAAAGATTAGGGAGACTTAGATTTTGTATTAACAAAGGCTTCCTAAGAGTATGAATGGTGAAGATCCGGAGTAAACACATGAGGAGACTGTGGACTCTTCAAAATTAAACACTTTTAAGAAGTGATCAAATGTGTAAAACATAATACAGTTATGGTTGGTGCTGTCCTTCCATGTTCATCACTTTGAAGTCTTTTTTCTTGTGCTCCTGTGAAATCATAGTCCACAGAGAGCTGATGGCCTCTGAGGTCACAGTCTTCAGATTTCTATCAAAGAACATCTCTACAGTATAGATCTCAAAGTTTAATGGCAAGGGCAGACAGTGGTCCACAGAAGAATTTGAGGTTTGACAGTGGCCAGTTAGCTGAAAAAGCTTGGACATACTGGCACAGGCCCTGCCTTGAAATCTGAACTTATTTTACATCCCATCCTTATTTCACCATGATCTCACTGAAATATGAAAAAAAAAAAAAAAAAAGGGCAGGAGGTGGGGATAGAGGGCAACTTACCCACTTCCCTTCCCTTTTTTTTTTTTATTTAAGCTCAAGGAAACCAGGAAATTCTCCCAGTTTTGCCAGCGGTACAGCAGTACAATTTTTTCTTTTTTCACACAACTAAGGTGGAGTAAATATAACCACACAAGATGTATAATTACAACCTGAAATGCATCGCCTAGAACATATTATTGCTGTCATGAAATGGAATTGATACACAGTAAGGACACAGCCCTCAGATTTGCCAGACATTATCAGCAGGGCTGTGAATCAAGGGCAGCCAGCCCCACATGTCCAAGTGAGCTCAGCATTCACAAACCACGTTATGCTTCTGTGTACTTGCTACCAATAAAAAAAATGTTGTGACTCTATATTTTTAGGCAGCCCAGATGATTTTTCAGCCAGTCTTCTGTATGCTGAAGATGTCTGTGTGACACAGTGAGGCTCACTTGAACTCAGAGAGCTTGAAGACAACATATTTTACTGCACAGTTTTGGTTCTGCACTTCAGGAGCTGCTCTACAGCAGTGCTGCTGGAGCAAAAGGTCACACACAGAATAAACCCACTGCAAACAACCATCTCTGCTGATGGAGAATGAATCCTAGCACCGCTTTGGCACCTGTGGGTATCAAACAGCAGCTGTACTCCAAGGAGAGGAAAGAACACCTGAGTGTTTCTGCTGCAGCCCCAAGCAGGCAGGCAGTGGTTGTGGGTGTCTCTAACACCTGCCCTGGTCCAACAGAGACACCCTGAGCAGCAGCTCAGCAAGGCTCCAGCTCACCCACAACAAGCAAGACCTCACCATGCATTAGGATCTGGCCAACTGTTAGACCCAGGACACATTTTGGCAGGTTGGCATCTGGTGGTTCAAATGCACCTGCTTACAATTAGCTAAAGTAAATTCCACATAAAATATCTCATTGCTTGGATCAGGGTCCCTTGCTCAGGGTCCCTCGCTCACATACTCATTTTTTAACACTTTCAGTACCCTAGTTGTATTATATCCTAGTTGTATTAAAGGTTAGCCACAGAGGTTTGCTTTAACTTTCATTGACCTTTTCTTCACCAGAGCTCCCCTCTTAAGAATTCAGTTAAAGGACCCTATATTGAGGACAAAAGAAAGCCCATTAACAGCAGTGCAAGAGGCTGAGTTGTGCTGTATGAAGACAACTAAAGAAAACAAAACCTGCTGAGTATTCTCTGTGATGCTGAGCAGAAATAGATTAACTCCTAATATGGAGTTAATACTCTTCCAAAACACACAATAGCATTTCCTTGTACTCCTAATTATGACAATAAAACAACTGTGTTTGGAGAGGAAATGAAGAAACACCAGAAATCACCTGGTCACCCAATACATGTGCATTATTGAGCTATAAACTTCCACTTTTGGATACCACCACCACATTCTGCTGCTATGGTGATATTTTTTATGTCTCACAATATGAACTTTAAAGAGGGACAGCCTGCCTGGTTTATGTACTATTGTGGGACATTGAGATTTTTACTGGAAAGAAATAATGAACTATCAAACAAGCATGCTCTAATTGTGCTAATAAATAGACACAAAATCCTGTTAACTCCAAAAGCCTGGGGCATAGTGTATTTACTCCAGGAAAATAAGAAGTAAATTAATTTAGGATAGGATGCACCTGGAGGAAGTTTAGACCTAACTGTTGGCCCAAACCAAATGTGAAGGATGTCTGGATCCAGTTCCATATTCATATTCCATCTTGCTTCTACCTCTATAACATGATGGAATGGGAAAAGCCAGACTCCAGATCCAAAAATATAAAATATTTCAAGGATTAATATAAACCCTTTTTCTCTTTCAGTGAGACATAGAACATCTTTGTGGTCAACATAGTGCAAACTGGATGCAAACATGCACATGAAATTTAACTCTCTCCATCCATGTTCCATTTCTTTTGGCAACACTGACTTCACATCCTTAACTGCATTATTCTTCCAAATGCTCACCAGTAACAGAGCCTGATAGGTAAAAAGAGGTACAGAATAAAGATTGATTACCAGTTTTCAAAAAACTCTTCCACCCTGATTAAAAGTTGAAAAGAAGGTTTTTATCACAAAAACAATTATGCTGCTGATGTCCCATTCCTTTTATTTTTTATTCAGCACTTCAGTTAAACTGAAAATATAGCTGACATGTAGGCTGAAGGGGCATTTGGAAGTCAGGATGTTGACAATGAAATCAACTCCATCTTGTAAAACCATGAGATTAAACACAAAAGTTATAACAACAAATTTTTTTTCCTTTTTCTTTTTTTTTTTTTTGGTTGGTTGGTTGGTTGGGTTTTGTTTGGGGTTTTTTATTTGTTTGGGGTTTCTTGGGTTTTTGATCATTGAGGTCAAAGTATTGTGGCATGTTTATCCGCCCCTACTCTAGCTGGCAACCTTTCTGCTTCCTTTCTCCAACTGGAGGGGAAGGTGAGAGGCTGCTTCTCATTGTCTGGCAGGGGACGTTCGTCTCATGGGAGAGAAGATGCCTTCCTACTGACTACAAAAAAAAAGTCTCTGTAGACAGGATATACAGCACACTCCATGTAAACTTCATTTTGATGTAACTGATATTCAGGAGGCAACATCACTTTATGTGTTACTAAGTTTTCTCTGGCGTACTCCAGGGGCTGAGCCCATCTGGGGCCAGAGAGCAAGGAAAAGGCTCAAGATTGCAGACTTCCGAGTGCAAAACCACCTGGCCAGGTTTTAGATGTCTAATCCAAATTGTCGCATATTAATGCACAGGATGTTTCAGGCCATGTGGAGCTCACAAGCATCAGTGTTAGAGAAGCTATCTGATACACTTAAAGAGGCACTGATTCCTCCATAAAGGAATAGAGGCACCCCAGAGGAGGGCCACGAAATTGATAATAGGACTGGAGCACCTCCTCTATGAAGACAAGCTGAGAAATTTGGGCCTGCTCAGCCTGGAGAAGAGAAGGTTACATGGAGACCTCACAGCAGCCTTCCAGTACCTGAAGGGGGCCTAACTGGGAAGCTGGAGAGGGACCCTTCATCAGCAACTGTAGTGACAGGACAAGGAGCAATAGGCGAAAACTGAAAGAGGGGAAATTCACATTAGATATTAGGAGAAAAGTTTTGACTGTGAGGGTGGCAAACCACTGGAACAGGGTGTTCAGAGAGGCTGTGGATGCCTCAGCCCTGGCAGTGTTCAAGGCCAGGCTGGAAAAGGCTTTGAGCAATCTGGTCTAAAGGAATGTGTCCCTGCCCATGGCAGGGTGAGCTGGGAGTAGATGATCTTTAGGTCCCTTCCAACCCTTAACATTCTGTGGTTATATAAATGAAAATGGCATAGAGTTCTCATACAGTCTTATACAGTTACTGTATCCTAGTATACTGGCTATTCCAGTATTCTGGTTTATCCAGAAAATGTCTCTGATACTTCAGAAAAGTCTCAATCAAGCAAAAAACCCCAAAGAGTCATAATTGTGATGTACCAGAGCAAGGGAATGGGAAAAACTGCTGTCCACAGCTTTAATAAATTCAAACATCTATATCATAGCAATACAACAGAAGTAGTTTTTCATATCTAATCCACAGAAGCCAGATGCAGTTAGAGTATGTGTACATATATACATTAAATTCCCATCAAAATTGCTGGGAGTTGTGCAGCCTCACAAAAGGGACACAGTCTTCTTACTTGAAGCACTTTAGCCATGAAAATTCCAGAGAACTTATCTTGTCACTAGTCTCTTGGGATGCATCTGTCTCACATTCAGTAGTTCAGGTAAAGCAATAAAAAAAAAAAAAAAGGCAACAGAAAAGCTTTGTGAGGTTTTATTAAAGACTTTTATGTAGAGCAGGGTTCAACAAGATATTTGCTACTCCACCAAAGATTTATGCCACCAAAAGGCAACTTGGGCCTTTAATATAAACCAAATCCCCCTATATTTAGTTGAGCACTGGAGAATGCAGTATCACATTAAAGTGAATCTAATAGCTGAAAGGATGGAATCTATAACTTATATTTCTCTCTCTATAATTCTTGTTGACTTGACATAGCACCACTCTCTCCAAACATATTATTATTTCCCCAAAGCATGAAATTCTAGGGAGAGCTGTAACAACATCTCGGTCTAACAACTTTGTGATTGCTCCCTCTTCATAAAACAATTTCCCTGGGTTCTGTGCTTCCTTGACAGCTCTTTCTCATTACAGAGCTTTCCCTACCTCATTACTCAATATCCTATCCTATATTGTCCTTGAACACAGAGAGCTCCCTCTCCCCCATTTCTCAGTAGGAGACCATGACTCACTTTTATACTCCCTCCCCAGGAACCAGGAGTTCCCCAGGTGCATTTCATAAGGGAGAAAGCAAATGGTTGCTTAGGCAAAAATATGTTTCAGGTGAATTCACATTGAGGCAACAAACAAGCAGCATGGAGGAACCAGATTTACCTTTCCCATTGTTAACTTATTCCCAAGTCTAATTCCTTTCATAGGCCATATCACCAATTCCTACAATTGCTCTTGTTTTACACTGTTGGCCTCTGCCTTCCTATATCCTCTTCCCTCTTAATTTTAACATGCTTAGGAAAAGCAAATCACCCCAAAGAAATTCCTAGGGGAAAGTCCTTATGCAGCTATATGCAGTACATAAAGAGGAGCTTGTTTGCTCAGTTTATTGATGAGCAGAAACTTTGCCAAGCTGTAAAGAACAGGACTGTTACTACTTGATTATGGACAGCTGCTTCGCACAGTTACAAAAGGCAGTTTTGCTGCATGTTTGAATTTTGGCTGGTTTTTCTCATAACAATTCTGTAAGTGCTTGTGAAAACCTCCAAAGCAACAGCTTAACAAATATTATTTACCATCCTTCTTTTCCTGTGGGAGTCATTGTTACGTCATCCTTACAGGTGTTTTTCTTATAGCAGCCTTAGTATGCAAAGTGGGGATTGGTGGCTCCACTGCATCACTTTAATTCTTTTACTTGTACTGTGATGCCAAGATTGTTCTGCTTCTCCTGCCTGCTGCCTTCTCTGATCTTTCACCGTTAATAAGTCTCTCCACTCAATTCCTAGTGTATCATAGAGGGATTTATTTTCAAAGGTGCCCAATTTCCTGTTGCCTATTAAAGTGGATCTTCCTAGAAATCGCTGTGATCAGATAGCACACTGTGACTTTGTTCCCCTATCAAATTTCCTTGGCATTGGAAAAGAGTGATGGAGTGCCAACATAAGCAAGAGTACATGGGCAATTTCTTAGCTGTTGCCATCAAACAGGTTCATTTCCCCACACTAAATTCTTAAAGTTGAATTTCTAACATGCAGGATTTCTGTTACACACTGAGCAAACTTTGATCTCCATTATTTCATCTGAAAGTGGCAGAAATATGAATTTTTCTAGGCCTCACATGTGAGAGACACAAGACTCAGTGGAAGTGTAAAAGAGGAGACGATGAAATCAAAAGGAAAAGGAAAGGAGGAGAGGAGGCCCTTTGCAAGAACAGCTGGAGAAAGGAAAAACCCTTCAACTGCTGTGCTGTCTGCCTCCATCGCTGTCCTCAGAGCCCATGCAGGTGCTGGGTCTGCTGGTGGGTTGTGAGCTGCTGGCTGATGGCACGAGTGATGAATTACAGGCTGCAGCTGGCTCTGGCCAGTGACCTCCAGGTGGGAACCCTGCCCGAGCCAGGGGTCCTTCAGTGGCCTCAGAATGCAGTGCAGATGCACGTGGCATGAGGAGATGGATGAAATATATCTCACCAGAGGTGTGAGGTATGCTGTGTTCCCACGCACAGACAGTGCCGCTCTGTTCAGCTCTAGGTGGGATACGGCACTTTCCTTCAGCAGGTTTATAAAGTGCATCAGGAAGGAGGTCAGTAATATTCCTTACATTTTGCAGACAGAGAAAATGGGGCACAGGTGAACTAAATTACTAAGAACACCCAGGAAATGTCTGTCAAGGCCAGGAATGGAAGCCAGTTCTACTCTGGTGCCTACACATGGCTTTGCTACAAGATTATCCATTCTAGCCTGTCATGTGTAAGAACAGACATTTTACAAGCAACTTTTCCTAACATTATTTTTTTTTTCTATTATTATTCCTCTTAAAATAATCCTGCCATTAAAACACAAGTGAATTCACAGGCATAAAACTCCACTTAAATAACATTATATTGACAGAACCTGACACAAAGCCTGGAAATTCAGAGTTATGGTTGGCATTCCCTGCTGAATTTGAGTCACTGTGTCTTTTATTTTCCACATGAGCATTAGTGTCAGCCTTAAGTGTGGATTTCCTGACTTTTTCAGCCTGTGTCATAACCTTCACTTTATTTAAACACAGATTTTTTTCCTGCAAGTATCTACTGAATAGGTCACCAGAATTACAGTGTCATTTTACTGCTTCTAAAGTAGAACCTGGCAAATAAACTAAGAAACAACATAAATCTTGATCCAAAGGCCCAGTCCTAATTTTTCTGACTATACAAAGAAGAAAAGAGATAGCTGGGGGTTTCTTCAAAAATAAAAAAAAAAAATAGTATATTTTGTCTTTTTCTGTCCAGGACTAGAAGGAGAAACTAAAACACTAAGTCTTCTCGCAGTGCCTTGCTCTGCTATTGCAAAGGCAGGGAAGGCAGACAGTTCAGCCACGGTCACATATCTGAGCAAATGCTGGTTGCCAGGAGAACCGCCAGGACTTCCATCAGTGCACTGAATTTTTGGCTGTGATGAACCAGTTGGGTCACTGCAGCTCCTAGTGCATGCAGAAGGGAGATGTAGAGTCAGTATGAGCAGTGGAGTATGGGGGAGGAACAAGTGCGTTTTACTGTCAGCATGCCATGCTCTCCCTGCTACTCAACAGGCACATGTCCAGACATGGCATCATTTGGCACCTGCCTGGGTGATGTGCTGGCTACATCTATGCAAGCACACCTGCCTCATGAGAACAGGGCTAAAGGTTCATGGTCATGCTCCCTGTCATGTGTGTCTGATGGAGAAGGGATGAACAACAGTGAGGACAACATCAGCAAAGAGTATCAGCCTCAGGAGTGCTCCAGCTCCACCTCTGCTGGACCAGAGAAAGAAGGCCAGGCTGCAGGTTGGATATTTGGTCCTGCAAAGCCAAATCTGAATTCATGAACAGAAATTATGGGCTCACCAGCCCTTTGACAGACCACCAGTATTACCTGTATTGCTTTCTCTTTAAATCTCCCTCATGCCAAATCCCCTAATTTGGACACTTGGCATATCCTACCAATTAAAAATGCACATATGCTGAGGCTGTTCAGATGCACCTCTACAAGACTGAAGGCATCAACAAAGCTTTGCTACTTAGAACTCCACTGGGCCTTGGCCCAAATCTGCCCTGACCCAGCACACAAGCTTCCCTCTCTGTGCTAGCCAATAATCGGGTGCTATTTCAGTTTATCAGAATTTTTCTTATTGCTTAATTCCCAGCTTCCTAAAAACATGGCTCTACTAAGTGAGTGGAAGAAAACTGGGAAGATGTAACTTTGTCTCAGACGTAGCCTGGTATTTTAAAATAAAATACTAGATAAACACTATTTCTATCACTTACGCAATTTCTAAAGCCTGTCTGAGAAACTACAGGAGAGGGTCCAGTTCATTCTCTTTAAGATAGAAAATAAGACAAGTCCTTATCACATATTTTACATAGAAGCTCACTATATACTGTGGCTCACTTAAGGCTTGATAGCGAAGTTGCAAAATTGAGATCAAAGTAGTTTTCAAAAACATAATCTCCTTCTTTTAAGTAGAATCTGTAGATTATGCAGTGTTTCCTGGGTACGCATAAACAACCGGCTTCATGAAACCTCATCATTTAGTAGTCTTGAGACAATGGTACATTCTTACAAAACTTGTCTGTGACAACTCATTATTATAGCAGAAAACTAAACTAACACGTCCTTAGGCCTCATCACTGGAAGGTCTATTCTCAGTTTAGGATCACATTCTACATTACACATAGAGAAAAAAAACTCTGTAAGGCCAAAGAGAAAAACACATCCCAGACTAAGAACAGTATAGACTTGGACTTCTGCATATCTTCAACACATCCCATTAGGCCCATTTGTGGGTCTGTCAACATGATCCAAAACTCGAAGAGGCCAAACACTTTGTGTCTCAGTTGTTCTGGCGCTAGAGCTGTCCCTGTGGTTTGCAGCCACACTTGTCTCCCCAGTGCCAGAAATGTGCAGCGCAGAGCTGGCCCGGCACCGCTGACAACAGTGAGAAGTTTGAGGGAATGAGCAGCCAAAGCCAGAACCATGCATGAAGCTCACTTTTGCAAGGTCTCAAGACTTTCTTCTGCACCAAGGCAAGGATCTCAGTGCCTAGCTCCCATTATTTAGGGAGAAGGCAGGCATCTGATTTCCCTGTGGCTATAACCACTTCTCCAGGACAGATAACATAAGATTTATCAACTTCACATCTATGTCAATACTTAAGCAGGACTGTGAAAAGTCTTTTCTTTTGCTGTGTCCTTTTTTTTTTAATAAGAATAAACAATTATAAAGGGATAAGATTGTAATTTCCAAGATCGCTTTTGCAGTAACAATATATAACTATATACAGAATCAAGCAGAATACTGAAGTCCTTACACCAAGGTTTCAAAGATGGAGCAAGGAGAGGAAAAAAAAAAAAAAAAAAGCTCTCATTTCATTTTCCCACTGGAACAATGCAGAGAGCTGTGTGAGCACCTTCCCACATTGCACAGCTGTGGCTTCCACTCGAACACCAGCAGGAACAAGCAGGGGGATTGTGGCAGGAGATGGCCCAGCCTCCTCTCCTTGAAACACTGCCTTGAAACATCATATTTGAGGTCAGTCTGGTGCACAGGATGGGGAGCCACCATCTGAGAAGCAGATAACACCTGCCAGTTGTCAAACCACCTGTGGGAGTGGATGGGAGCAAAGTCCAGCAGTGCAGCCCCAAACCCAGTGCCAGGTGCCCCCAGCACCCCCACAGCTGGAGAGCTCTCCTCCCACATCAAGAGACCCACTGGTACCCAGTCATGGAGATTCCAAGACATAGGTTCTCATCTGGGAAAAGAAAAAGTGTCAGCAGGTTTTTAATCTGAAGGACAGTCTTTTCCTAAATACGTAACATTGTGAAATCCAGCTTCATGCTTTTGCGATTAGTAACTCAATTGCAGTGCTTGTTCCTAAAATTACATCGGAAAGACTTCAAGACACTATGCATAAACATGTGTATTAAAACATAGAGGCTGCTCCCAAAAAGGTAAAAAAAAAAAATATCCAGTTTTTCTCAAATCCAGAAACTTTGACATCACATGTATGCATAAGAGATTAGGTGAAATGCCAAAAGTAACAGTTTCAATTGGATTTCATTACTCTGTGATGAGGTTGTCCTCTGTTATTTTTGGTATAGCTCTTAATGAGCTGAGCAACTATGCCAGTCTAATAAAGATTTGCTTAAGGTCTTTCTTCAATTTATAAAATATAGTTTTAAATAAATCACAATTTATTCTGACTAAGGAGTAACATAAAAAACTCAGTTACGGAGCAGAAGTTTCCTTTTGTGTTCATGTTCATAAGGGGGTTATGTTTGTGATCTCCTTAGTATTCCATTTTTCCCCTTTTTTTTCCCTCTGGATTCCCATCAAGCATGAACTCTTCTTTTAATGGTCTGGAACTAGAAGTTTCATGGGGTGGAGTAGAAAAAAATGGGAGAGAGGAAAAATAATTTCACACTTAATACCTGATAGGGTGGGTCATTTCTGCAGAATGGAATATAATTTTTTTTAATTTCTTCACTGAATAAAATACATTTGTCCCGTGTTCCTTACACCTCATTCAGACATGAATGTCTCCTTTATTCACATACACTGAAGAAAGATGTCTTTGCTTTGGAAAATACTATGGTTAGTCAAATAAGAAGGAGATTCTCTAAGTATGAAATTGCTTAACAAAAATGGCATATTTCATAACAGAAATGAAAAATCAAAAAGACCTCTCCACGTCTCTGCATGAATTCTTTGTCTAAATGAGTGCCACATGTCATGGCTTCTCATGGAGAGAGGGGAATTTTTCTTTCTGAATCTCACATATGGTACACAGTCTAAATCAGATGGAGATAAAAACGCCAGCAAACTATGCACAGTTTAGTCATGTGGGCTCTTTGGACACTAATGCTGCCTGTTTATCAGAAAACATAATTAAAAGGAAAAAAGCAGAAAATACCCAGTTTAAGGAAACTAGGCCCATTCTTTCCAGTGGGATTATCAGTGGTAAAAACTAATCTCGTTAAAGCACCAGTTAATTTCCCCTTCAAATGCTTTTCCACATGCTGCAGTGGATAGGCACTGTGAGACTTGAAAATCTATCAAGAGTTTGTTTTCAGTACTTCAGAAATCTCATTCTCAGGGTTCTGGTAGGCCTTTTGATGCAATGACACTACTTTGCAACTGAAGCCTTGGGTGCAAAACTTCAAGCATACAAGACAGCAAGATTAGGTCCCAATTATTAACCAAGATTATTAATCATGATTAGGTCCCGCTTACCTGAACAGATTCTTTGTAGAGTCCTGTGTTCTCAATGGGCCTAAATTCCTTGTTTAAAATAAAAAAAAATGTTAATAAAGGGGAAAAATGTTGGTGGGTTTTTCTTTTATCAGTGTCAGCAAGACCCTATAACTAAGAGCATATTACCTTAATGTACTTGTAAGCAATGACATTAACATATATCTTCTTAAAATAAAATTCATTATGATATCCTTTAGAGCCAACCATACAAAAAAAAAAAATCCCAAACAATAACAAAACCCCTAGAATAATTACTTGTCTCATAAATTACTGTTTCTATTTACCCTGCCCTTCAGTCTTCCAGGAATAGCCTGGCATATACTCGGGTGTCTGCTATAAATGGAGATTAATAAATTAATAAATTATAAAGCTAATATTTTAAAGGAGTTTAATAAAGTACAGAACAAATTAGACCAGAAGTAGCACAACAAAAAGCCTATTAATAGTGTTACACCAGGGCCCCCTTAAAGGCACATAGCTTTGGTGTATTCCAAGTATCATCTTCCACAATACCTTGAAGAGGATGTGGGTTAAAAAGGTTTCACAATGTGTCTGGTTGTCAGTAAATCAATTGTCAACTTTTGGGTTAGTTTTCGCTGAAATTGTCAAATGATCATTGCTCCAAATTTTATTTCTAGAGCACTTTATTCCTTTATTAGATGTATATTTTGGGGTACATGATACACACTGGGTTTTGTTTGATCTACCTTTACAGAGTTAGTTAGTAGGTTTAATTATTCTAATAATAACCCTCACAGTTAGGAGATGTTTCTGCCCCAGTGCTACTTATACCCCCTTGGAGCACCCAATATAATCCCTTTTGTAATACAATATTATTTTCAAGTTAATACTTTTTATTTTGGGAGTCAAAAAGTAGGATGTGGGATCATTTCATGCTCATTTTAATTATCTATTAATATTTGGAGCACTTCACAGAATTTGAGATGAGGAAAAATTACACGTACCAAAATGCTGAGCTCCTTGGTTTGCATTTTTAAGATGAATACATTTGTTACAATTTAATTAATGCTCAAAACAACAAAAGATAGAAAATAACTTTTTAATATGAGTAATTATTCACAAATAGGAAGAATCATGCCAAGGAAGCAAGGGGAAATATGTCCATATCATATAGATAATTTACCAACTCAGCAAAAGAGTACCTCATGTGTAGCCATAGCACTGTTAAGTTAGTTGGCTATTTACAGTTAGGTATCTGGGGCTAAACCCACAAAGGGGTGTAGTACAGTGATTCTTCCTTTTGCCTTAGCAAACTAAGGCAAGCATTAAATCCTCTGTATTGACAAGTTAGGTGCCTTACATCCCTCCCTCCACCCTCAGGAAAATAGACAGTGTGGAATGGGGTTGACAGGTCAGCAACAGGGACACACATGGACACAACACGGGTAGAGAAAGAAGAGAGCATGTCTGTCATCCTGCCACTCTCCTCAGCCTAAAAGCACTGAATTAGACTAGTTTGATATCTTGCACTAGGCACATACGATTTCTGTCTGTGTGTTCATCTCCTGGTTTCAGCTGGGATTGAGTCAATTTTATTCTTAGTAGCTGGTACAGTTCTGCGCTTTTTGGATTCAGGTTGAGAATAATGTTAATAACACACTGATGTTTTGGTTGTTGCTAAGCAGTGCTTACTCTAAGTCAAAGACTTTCCAGTTTCCCGTGCTCTGCCAGTGAGCAGGTGCACAAGAAGCCAGGAGGGAGAACAGCCAGGACAGCTGGCCTGAACTGGCCAAAGGGATATTCCATACCGCAGAGCATCATGCTCAGTGTATGAACTTGGGGGTGTTGGCTGGGGCAGGAGGGTGATCTGTGGCTGGGGACGGGCTGAACATCAGTCAGTAGATGGTGAGAAACCGTTTTTTATCTCAACACATGAGTCTTAGTGATATTTTTATTTTTTTTGTCCCCAATTCTCCACCCTATCCACAGAGAAGGGGCAGGGAGTGAACAAGTGGCTATGTGGTACTTAGTTGCTAGCTTGATTTAAACCACATCAGTGCACAACAGGCTTATGATTTCTCTTGAATCACAGCTGGAAGAAACATCAGCACAACCCATTTTATATAAAAGAACCTAAGAGGCAAGCTCTCTTCTTGTGTGCTAAAATACATCCTAACTTGAAGCATGATGTTTTTCACACCTCCTGAAGCTCGAGCATTGAACAGGCCAGCATATGAAATACATAAAGGTTAGTGAGAAAGCGTGGCTCGAGGGGAAGGGCAGTCTTGCTGGGAGAGATGTGGATGATGCCCAGAGAAACTTACATAATGCAAATTTCTATCCTGTTAGGTTTGCACACACAGAAAAAATACATACCTACTTTTTCTTAAACCACCTCTCCCCTCGGAGTCTCTTCTCCACTCTCTTTTGAACTCTGAGGACTTTTCCGCTCTCTGATATCTTATGCTTTTAGTACCCTTCCTTCAGCCTCTCTGGACACCCTCTCCCTCTCATCATTGTTGCTGTTTAAATGAGACTGACAAGTCGCTTCTCCTGGTTGTCCCCTTCTTTTTTCCTCTCCCACAGTTCCCTTGCCCGAAGAGGGATATCCAGCTCAGTCACACTCCAACTCAGCTCCTTACAGCACCACAGCACACAACTGTGGACCAATTGTGAGCTATTACATAGTGTATATTAAATTCTTTGGCTTTTAGGGTCCAACTTTTATCGAAATAACACATTCAGCAAAAACAAAGTAATACTTGAACATTTGTGCCGGGGAATGAAAGACCATGTTCTGCCATGATTTCTTCTTTCAACAAATAAAATTACAGCATGATAGGAAATAGGCTGGAAGAGGTGTCAAAAGGCTATTTGAAGTACTATCAAAAAAACTCTTCTCAACACAAGCTAGAATCAATTTCAGTTCAGCTAATCCCGATGTTTAAACATCTCAGTATAGCAATACTGCAGCCTTCCTCAATGATATCTTTAAGACTTTAGTTACCTTTACAACTGGGAAGTTACTCTGAATATATCTTTTAAATCACTCTTAATTAATCAGCGTTTTAATCACTTTAAATCACTTAAATGTACAGTTTATCCTTCTCCTTTCTTTCTACCTTTTATGTGTTTGAATACTGTCATTGTACTCCCAAGTCTCATTTTCGAGATAAACTCAGTTTTTCCAGTCTTTCCCATATCTCAGACTTCCTAGCCTAGTCTGGATCCTTCTCAACTTTTTTAGAACTTTTTTGGCATCCAGTACCCAAAATAGTCACAACTCTCCAGCTGAGGCTTTGAGAGAAGAAAGGTGAGTGGAAGAATTCCTTCAAATAAGCCCACCAAAAGAAACGTGACTCATTCCACATTAAGTGTGGGTCTTGGTGAGTGAGGTGGCACAATCAAAGTAACTTTTCCAAAAGTTCAACTCCATATTTTCCAACAATGGTAGAAGATTCAGCACTTTTTGAAAAGCAGAGCCTTCAAATGCATGTGAGCAGCATAATGTAGAATCAAACTGTCATTTGCTATGAATATCCCTGAGTAAGGAATGGCCAAAGGCTGATGTCAGCTCTCATATCTGATACTACTAATCACTGAATGCACCCCTATAATTTTTAGTTGGAGGATGAACTGAAGACTTGATTCTGCAAAGGACTGTGTATACCACCTAAGCCATATTTCTGTGTAGTATTATGGGGTCCTCTGCAACTGGGTTATTTGCTGTTTGTACAAATAACCAGATGACTTTATAAAGGTAGGAAGGAAGACAGCAAAAATTTGGGGGTTCCCAGAAGCTATTAAACTTTTTTACTTTGGATATTGTTTTAGCCAAAATAGTTCTGAGAGGAAAAAAACATTTTTTCTTTGTCTAACACTTTCCAAAATGGAATAAAACCTTTAAATGAGCTAAAAGTTTTCATACCATGGTATTCTACAAGGTTTTAAATTATAGGTTTCTGATTCTTCCATCCCTAAACAGTAGCCAAATATAATAATGTAGGGAATATAATGCCAGTTTAGCAGGTTTGGAAATAATGTTGTTGTGTTTCTTAACACAGAACACTTTCACATGCTGTGTGACTTTCAAGAATGGTGATGTGGCAATGTATAGTTGGCAAGGTATACTCCATGACAACGGTTAATTAGTAAATAAATGATCCCAGGTCCATTTCCACTGAGTTCCAGTTGTAATAGCACATTATGCAGGTTTAAGCTCCAAGCTGACTAATTCTAATAGTTGTAAATGAAATGTTGCTTTGCTTTGATATATGCTTTAATATTCTCCATTCAAAAGCAACGGATCCAGGAGCCAGATGCAGTTCTGGTGTCCAGCACAGTGACTCTAAACTGTAGGAACAGCTAATGAACGTGTCGGGATGGTAAAACAATGTGCCAGTTTACAAACTATTTTAGAGAACAAAATAAGATATTTAATCACAGATCTTCATAAGGAGCCCAGACTCTTCCCATGCACCATCCTGTATTAAACCTATGCAGGAGGGCTCCTGTATACCCTGGTTCTAACATTGGACACAGGAAGAGAGACAACAGCAGCTCACACAGAGACCACATCATATGGTCTTTTCTAGCAATTTCTCTGAATTAAAGGTTTCCTCTTCAACTTTGCCTTAAGGCAGAGTAGGAGCACTCAAATGGCAAGTTACAAGTGGGAGGCAACTCAGGAAGTTGCTGCTTTTCAGGAACAGACAAGGAAGACCCCTGAACACAACAGGATGGGAGAATTCCTCAGACACATTCACTGGACACTGACAGCCTATTTTCATGCCTGCAGTGATGCTGAATGTATGCTCTCATCTCAGCAAGTGGGCATAAGCTCAGGAAGAAAAGCTTACCTGACCTTCTGGGATCAGAATTTTCTTTTAGGGTTGCTGTTCCATTAAGAGCTCTCTGCTTCACCTGGGCAAACCATCAACATTCACCTCTCCCAGCACAACCTCTCTGTCCCTCTCCCTCCAACTCCCTCCATTCTTGATGGGAGAACCACCTTTGGTACCGTGATGATACAAAACCATCTTGGGTACAATGCTGACAAGCCTTCTCTTTTATTAAATTCAATAGCAAAATCTCTTGCAATTTATAAATGAAGGAAGAAGCTATTGGCCTTTTTAAAGATTGTTAAGCACATTATCTGGGTCAATTGAATTTCTTCATAGAATCTAGGTCAAGATTTTCACATGCAGAGGGAATTCATATGTCTCCCATCTTGTTTCTCTGGTCTCTAATTAGGGGGAAATTTATGCTTCAGCTTTAGGATACTTCTGTTGAATTTAAGAGCAGAAAGGTAACAAATGCCTTAAGCAAGGCGACTTTTGAACCCCTTGTTTAGTCAGATCCATATGATGAACTTTGTTACCACTTTCTAAATAAATAGAACTTAATAAGAGGGAGACAAAATTTTCTGCTGCTCTACGTCAGCAAACACCAAGAAACTCAATGAGGATTCACAGCCGCTGTGAATCTGACTGCAAACACTGAATTTTCTACATGTACAAGTCTGGAGGTTGTCTGAAGAATAAGATCCCCCTACATTCATACACAGAACTTCTATTGGTGTCAGTGGGAAGCCTGGGATAGTACAAATATATTACACACATGCTGGTGTATCCTGTGTCTGCAGAAGAAAATGTTTGTTTAATTTAAAGTAAATGCATGTAGTGGGTCACATCCTCAACCTAACTACACTTCTCTGCCAGAACCATGTCACCTTCTGATGCTGAAAGACTGCACAAGTCTTTGGATGCACAGAGAAGGTCAAGGATATTTTAAGTTTCATAGTATAAAAATCACTGCCATGGAATATTAGAAAATATGTATGCAAGACAATAACTTAGACATTCCATGGTCTGCTTAACATGAAATAGAACCTCATGATCATACAGTCACATTCCTATACTTTTCCAAAAAGGCTATTTTTAGGATGGGGGGAAATTTAATACTCAATAAATGTTTTCCATAAAAGAAGACGTAAATGTAGAGTAAATCTTATTGTTAGCAAGTCACTTATATAATCCTCTGGCTCTCACCAGCTACTACTATTCTGAAAAACGTGAAATATCTACTTTTTCCCTATATTTCCACTATTTATTGCTGTTGAACTTTCTAATAAAATATACTGACAGCATGTTTCCCCCTTTTATACAAAGGTCAGCTGAGCAAATGTGGGGTTTTTTAAAGTACATTTTGTGATTTTTAGCAGGCAATTTCATTGAAAAAGCTTGTCTCATAAGCCACAGTTTGTTAAAAAAACACTTGAAAAAATAAAGTCTTGGCCAAACTACTCTGAAATTCATTGTACCAAAAATCAGACCAGCCACTTCACAAGAGCTGTTTGAAATCTCCAATGGTCAAAATCTCTTTCCCTTGAGATTTCAAATTTTCACTATGCTTTCAAATATATAGTAAAATATATTATGGGAAATATATAGTGGTGCTTTGCTGCATCCCTTCTTCATCTGTGAGAAAAGCAGGTACAAAAATGTAAAATAGTAGAACTGGACACAACATTGCGACAGCACCACTGCATCACCACACACAGAGGTAACACAGACTCTAATTTCCCAGTCATACAACACCATTCACATACTGTGGTTTATCTCTTGTAGAGGTAACACAGACTCTAATTTCCCAGTCATACAACACCATTCACATACTGTGGTTTATCTCTTGTAGGCAAACATCAACATGAGAACTCATGAACACTAGAAAAACTACTTCTTTTACAATTTTATTTCTTCTCAAGGCAGACCACTCAGCCTCTGCTGTTCTCCAAGAACGAAACAGCTTTCTTAATGTATGGCCTTAAATACAGCTGAAATAAAAGAATATGACCTATGTTTATAATTAATCATTCCCATCTTTTTTTTTTTTTTTTTTTGGTCATCCAGAATTAATCTTAACACCAAATTCATAGGGTTCCTTGAAAACCATTGATGAAATAGTTAATGTTAATGAACTTCCATGGGAACTTCTCATGCACTGATAATTGCCCATTTCAAGTTATGTCTTATGTAGGTTGTGTATTTCTCATTTGGGTAATACAGAATCACACAAACCCAGTCTGGAGAACCATACCAGTGAATGTATCCACAATTCTGTGTATCACAACATCATTGATCCAAATTGGGTAAGGAGCTCTGCTGAAGTCAGGGAGGAAACCCATTCCCTGGCAGCTGCTGCATTGCATCTTTTCAGCATAGCTTTTTCCTCACCACATGTTGCTGCACAGTTTCAGAACAATCCAGAACTGATCCCACCATGGCCTAATTCTGAAATTACCACAAGCAGAATAAAAGTCTAACTTCCAAGGTCCTGATGTAATGGCTGAATTATAGCTAAAACACCAAATTCCTCCTCTGCAGGTACAAATAACTGGCCTCAGAGTGCCCTTCTAAAAGCTTAGAATCCATGAATTTCACACACATGGTTAAGAGCACTGAAACATATTGGCCTCCTTCCATCCCTTGAAAAATGGTTGCTGAGCACCTGAACCTTATTTTGAGTTTTAAGGCATGAAAGAAGGAAGAGAAACGTGGATAAAACGAGGTGAGGCTTTAGTTTCACAGTAAGAAATTAATTCTCCTTTTCAGTATTCAGGGAGTCTTGACAGTATCCTGTGAGTATATACCTATTTAAGAGCAAAACATCATTCAGACTGGAATAAATAGATCCATTAACAAGTCCTCATCACATCTGCCTTTGAGATCTGCCCAGGCTCCCTGAAAATTGCCTGTGCCAGTGACCTCATGGTTGGTCCTGGCAGTAGCAGGTAAGGAGGGAGGATCCAGGAAGAGCCATTACTCCCAGTTTGTGGGGTTTTGGGTGGGATTTTTTAGCTCCCTATTGCAGTCACAGTTTCAGCACATTGAGACTGCAGAGACACACGAGAGGGACAAGGCACCCCTGGAGATGTGCCTGGCACCAGCTAGGCAAGCCCAGCACACGCACCAGGCAGCCCAGAAAGTCCCTGTGGCACAGTGGCACCATGGTAAAGTTTCCCTGGGCAGCACAGAGGGTGATGCCACTGAGAAGGAAGCTGCCACGGCTGAAAGAAGGAGGTTTGGCTCCTTTTATTGCCAGTCCCATGGGAATTGCCCTGGGCTCCTGCCTCCTTCCTCCCCCACCACCATCTTGGCAGCCCCCCCCCGTGCTGTCAGGCACAAGCAAACTTTCCATTAGTCAGAGGAAAAGCATCCAGAAGTACTTGCTATGGATTTATTCCGTATAGCTTTAACCATATTTTGAAATGTGAGATCAATGGCACTGTATATATACCATTATTTTTTATACGGAACAAATTCATTTTCACACTTGGCATACAATTAAACATGAGCGTCATGAAGAAGCAGAGTTTCTAAAGGCCAACACATTTTATGCTGGGAGAGCACTGCACAGCTACCCTCTAATAAGATGTAATATAGACCACAGCAAGGCATGTGATAGTTTGATTAAAGTGAACACTGTGGCAAATAAACAAAACGCTTAAAACTGTAAATATTACCTAAGCTAAGAAATGAAATGGGGAGGAAAAAAGAAATGCAGAAAACAGATCTGACAAGCCCTTGAACAATGTTTCAGCTTCTCATGGCTTGAAATAATTTTCTCATGTTGGGACTGTTGTTTGCTCTGAAGTGATTCTTATGTGAGGGCAAATTCACTGTAACCTTTCCCACACGCCTGCTCTGCAGCATGTACGTGGCTTAAAGAGAAACTTCCACCCTCTGGAAAGCTCACCAGCACACAACCATTAACTGCAAATTTCCTTCACCTTCCTCCTGGATCTTTTCATTTGTCTCCTCAGAGGTGCTAATTAACTGGATTAGTAGTGTCCAAAAGCAAGCTGCCCTCTCTTGCAAGCTGATTTTCTCTCAGTTCAGTTGCAGCTGAACTTCCACAGAGAACCACAGGAACAGGGTGATTTCACAGAACACAGAACATTTCACCCGTAGGGATGCTTTGGCATAGTGAGACAGATCCTTGCTCCTCTGCTCTTATTCCACCAAGCTGGGCATGAGCCAGCTGAATCCCAAAAGTCAAATGGCTCTGTAAGCCCAGGATTGAGCCAGGAGAAGTCTGGAGAAGTCTGCCACATGGCCACTGCTGTTCGTGACCAGCAGGTACCTCCACTGCTGTGCCTGGAGTACAGCAAAGCAAATTCACATCTTTTATGCCTAACATGGCCTAAGCAAAAGTAGAAAGGATTTCTCAAGATCCTGACCTACAAGGGACAGTGGAGCTGCACGGTCTGTTGATGTGTTGTTGTCCATTCCCCAGGAAATGTTCAGCCTGTCCCCTGCACTGAGGTTCATGAGGGATCAGTTGTGCCATTTTCATTCACCCACCCCTATACAGTCTGGGACAACTTCCCACCACAGAGGTAGACAGAAGTTATAACACCCCACAACGTGGTTTAATTTCACTTTTGCACAACGTGTGCAAGGTTCTGTTCATCCTCACCCTAAGGACCCCCACTTCAGGCTGAGACAATCTGGCAATGTGGTCTGGATGCTCCAGGGCTAAAGGAAATCTTCTGAAATAGCTTTCTTCTATTCTGAATTTGATCTCCCCAATATAATCAGATTTTTTCATCCCCTTCCTCATTCTCCCTCCCCCTGTACCTAAAGCGACTCCTTCCCTCTGGCTTCCAAGAGCTCCCCTTTCCAAGCTATATTTTATCAGGGCAGTCTCAGTTTTGGCACATTTTCTTCTGGGCTCAGCTGGCTGATGTCTTCCCATCCCATGCATTCCTCAGGTCAAAGGTATACCCCAAAATGTACTCACTCCCTCTGACCCAAGGGAAGCAATGGAAATTGTCAGATTTGAGGACAGCAGCTGGATCAGTGAAGACAGCCAAGACTGCAGAGTCCACATGATTAATTTCAGGGAGGTTCTTACTGAAATCATGTTAGGTTTTTTTTAAAAAAAATAAAAAACAAGGCAGGAGAGGAGTTCAAAATTTGGGCCTAGATTCATTGCAGTTGCTATTTTTACTGAAGTAGTTTGCCCACCCCTGGTGGATTTGTGTTATCATTTCTATGCTGGCAACAGCCCGCAGTGTCAGAAGCAAAGAAGTATGATTTCACTGCAGCACTAAGCCAGGGGAGAATCTGAATCATGAAGGAACAAGCTGTGATGGGAACATGAATAGTTTAAGAACCCAAAAATACAGTTTTGGTGAACTAATTTCTTTTTCCTGAAATGCTTCTTTTTCCCACTTCCAGTCCACTTCTAGTATCACATCCCAAAAAGAACCTCTTTTGTGCTTTAGTCTTGGAAGAGGGGGTTGAGGGTGAATTGCTCTGGAGACAGCAAAACAAGTAGCAGAAAGGGATTAAATTTTACTCTCAGTCTTCAGACAACTGCACAGTAATCTTTTCATTTTATTGAGTGAAATAATGTAATTAAATCCAACCCTCTATGTATCCGAGATTCCTGCTGCAGAATCTCACCTATGGCATAGTCTTTTACCCCTGAGGAATAAATAGCAAACCTTCCATAAATTAATTTATGCTTAAGGATCATGGATGAAAGCAGTACAAGGCAGCAGAAAACTTATGGAAAATGTATGTCTCTTGCAATCAGTTTTCCTAGAAGAAGGATCTCCTGAGGCAGCAGAAGCAAAATTGAAAGTCTTGGGTATTGCTGGAAATAGGGATTTTATTCCAGCATTCAAGAAATTGGTTTTCACTAAAGGAAACATAACTCCTATGTAACCTGATGATGATGATGTATAAATTATCTGTGCCCCATAGGCCATTTAAAAAACAAAACCTGACTTATTTTGGTTGATTTCACTTTTTCTGGTGCTGCAAAAGCAAGTGTCAACTTACATGAAGCGGAAAAGGTGTTTAGTGGTCAGGAAACATGTCCATTTTAGTGCACAGGGAATGAAACTCTCAGACAGTAATAGCCCACCAAAAAGAGAAAAGAACCTTCATGATTTATTATTCTGATTTACAAGCATGACAACTGTTACCTTTTGTAAAAAATATCACTATTACATCTTTGCAGAAACCCATAAACACTCAAGAAAATAAATAGAGTTTTTTTTGTCTCACAACAGCAAAGTAAATTAACAAGTCAACTGAAATGAAAAGCCCTATAAAGCCATTTTTGTTTCCAAAAATCTGTAGGTAGGTGCTGTGCTCACATCTGAGTGACCTTCTTACCAGGGCCAACCTCAGCACACCTCCTCTCAGAGTGACCCTGTTACGTGTCATCACACAAACTATCAGCTCCTGCCACTAGACCACAGAAGGTTTTAACCAGTGTGGTGCTTAAAGCAGCAGTGGCAGACAGCAACTCACAGCAGAGGAAGCCTTTGCACCAGAGCTTCCACAAGCAGAGCACAGCTTAACCAAAGAGGTAACAGGGAGGTCTCTAAACTAAAACTGCAAAATATCAGGAAGTCCTGCAGTACACCACCAAACAGCTCAAGGACTTCCACAGGCAGCTGACAGGAATACTCTACATGAAAAGCCTTCAGTCAGAGGGCTGAGGCAGGTGAATTTCCTCCTATTCCCTCCCTTCTATTTTTCTACTGTTTTTCTTCAACAGGATACAGGGAAAATTTTACCACCACTAAATGTATGTCATAGATTCAATGTATGTACTGCAGAGTGGGTTTGTTGGGTTTTTTTTTTGTGTTAGTATCTATAGAATTATGAAATAGTGCTATAAAAGACAAATATATACTGTAAATGTTATATGTGCCATCAATACCCTGGGGTACCAAAGAAATTTATCTTGAAATAATTAAAAGGGAATATAAATAACAAAAAAAAATCCAGTTTTGACTTCTTGACAGTTGCCATTCACTGTGTATGTAACACAATCATGAACAAAGCAGTAAAACAGACACCGTGCACCACAAGTTTTCATTCACAACATTCACAGATCTCTTCTAAAATAACAGCAAATGTAACTTGACAGAGTCATATGTCTCCAATATGGTGCAAAAAAGCAAAGCATTTTTGTAGATTAAACAGGAATACAGTGGTCCTGCCAAAAACATGGGGTACACAATTTAAAACTTTATGCCCAGAATGGACATTCACTTCACTTTATTGAGATGTACTCCATTTCATGACCTAGCATCAAGTGCTATTAAAGCACCTGCTGAGTTCAAAAGTAAGCTGATGAACCAGAAAAACTTTAGTCCAAGAGAGATGGAAGAAACTTTTTTTATTAATATAGGTCACATTTGCATTACATCAACAGTAGTCACTCATCAAATCCCAGATAATATTATTTGGGAACATGTCAGAGCTATT
Organism: Cyanistes caeruleus; assembly: GCF_971803275.1. Classification (NCBI taxonomy): domain Eukaryota; kingdom Metazoa; phylum Chordata; class Aves; order Passeriformes; family Paridae; genus Cyanistes; species Cyanistes caeruleus. Next base: position 41,894,415 of record NC_141701.1, read on the forward strand.
ATAATAATGCAAATATTTAGGCCACATTGGGAATACACTAAACACACAGTAAACCATTCAAGTACAAAAACAATGTGGGCAGTTTTTTGGCTTTATCAAAACTAACATGAAAATATGGAATTGAACAACAACGATGAAAAAAAAAATAGCAACAAAGCAACAAATCTGGTTTAACCACTGCACAGCAAATATGTTAATAATCTAAAATCATTGAGTACATTAGCACATCCACTCTTCTCTTAATGTTTCCTGTTACATAATGGTGAATTCTCCCAAAACTTCAAGAGTCATCTACAGAACATGGTTACAAAGTCATTTCCGATGAAGTGCACAAGTACAGCCTGACTTGCAAACAGCAAGGCAAGTTAATAACAGGGTAATGCAGAAAGTGCAAAAAGTTCTCATCTCTTATGATCTCCTGTCTTTTTATTTAAATTATATTTCATTCATATATATTCATATATATTAATACATATGTAGCAGGAAGAATGTAGGTGGCTTTGTTGACCCTGGCTGATCTGAGGACCCAGGTGTTTCTGATAACAGCAGAATCCTTTTGTCCTCATAACATTTCTCTTGCTTCAATATCTGGTTTCTCACTAAACATTTGCCTTGCAATCTATCCCAAGGGTGCAGAGCAGTGGAATCCCTCACAAGAGCAGCTGTAAATGTGCAGAGGGTTAGCTCTATTACCCCTGGGTGCAACTTCCCCAAACTCTGCTACCCTTCATCCTCTTAAAGAAAAATCAAAGCCTGATGGCTTCTTGAGAGGCATCAGCCTTCCTTGATATATTCAGCCATAGGGAGATAAAAACAAGTTTCTCACTGCAATGACAACAGGAATCAGAACAGCGGGGTTCTCTTTGAGGAGACAACTTGTTTTTAACACAAAATTAGCTCAAGGACTTTAAAAAAGGCCGAGAGCAAATATTGAACTGCATTACTACACTGTTTCTCAGGATAACGTTACTAATAGTGATACTATTAGAAGTGCAAGGGGAGAAGAAAAAGGCTGTTTATAGTTTTAAAAAAGGAAATGTGATAAAAAGCACACTCACAAGAGGCAGAAAAACAAAAAGCCTGCAAATCCTTGTTTCTATCAGTGAACATATAGCCAAAGATAATCATGATTCTTTGACTGACTCTTCACTGCACATTGCCTTTGTTATCTCCTCCTGCTCTTGACATGGTTTTTCTCTTCCTTTTCTCAGCAGCTGTTGCCACAGGCAAAATCAGCATCTTCTTCATCATTTGCAGGAAATTACAGTGCTAGACATCACTCCATTCACAAATTGTGGCTCCACAATGACTACAACAATGCTAAGCCTGAGCAGCCCAACAGGTTTTAATTTACATCAGGTAACTGGATTTGTACTTGTGCCAATGGGAACAGTACCTGGCCTAGAGAGCCAAGCCATAAACAGGTGGGAAGAAGTTTGGAGAGAGTTCATCACCAGGGATATGAGAAAAGTGCGCGTGAAAAGAGTTTAGTCAGCAGTCAGCTCTAATTTTTTTTTAATTTTTTTTTTTTACCACAATGGGTTTATCCAAGAGCCCTGTAGACTGTAATCTGGGTACATGACGCAACCCTGTCTACCGTGGCAGTAAAAGGCAGGTGTATTCAGAGACGCGCACAGAGAGATCGTTCGCAATCTCTGAATCACAAAGATATTCCTGCTGGCTCTTTGCTCTGCCACCTGTACACTCATCGTTAAGTCAGAGACCAGACCTGCCAGGCGATTGTACAAGTTCAGAAAATCAAAGCCAGGCAGACGATGGCGTGGGAGGCTGAGCACGGATTGTTGCAGGGCTCTGACTAACGCTTCGGCGGGGAAGCGCGCAGGAAGCTCTGCAGAGCCAGGAAGGACACTGCCCCGGTGCTTCCTTTCTGCCACTTCAAAAATATCCACTAACAGACCTCTCCTAAAAAAAAAAAAAAGTGCTTTGGACACAACCTGACGTTAGCTCTTGGCCTTTGCCTCATATTATCTTACTGAAAAATAGAAGGAAAGTACTGCAAGTAGTTAATAGCTTCTCTTAAACAGGATGCTGAGGATAATGATTACAAGGCACTCCGTAGAAAAGACTTTGAAACATTCAAGCTCTGGACATGGATGTAGTTTGTACAAGTCCTTGTTCCTGCTTTGTGAACACAGAACAAAGTGTTTTCTTTCACTTACTCCCTTCCTGGGCACTCTTCATGTACCCTCTCACCACAGAGTGCTTTAAAAGAGAATGTCAAACAACAATGACAACAACAACAAAGTCATACTGGTTACACCATACACAGTTATTTATATTGCTTTTAGTTTTGGAGTTTGCAGGGGTTGTGTTATCGGAAACTCCGAGTCGTGCTGAAATCTAGGCTTGAGACAGAGCTACCAAAATGATCTCTGACCCTGAGTGAGGCACTCGATCTCCCAGTGCTTCGATTAGTTTTGTCATAAAACTGGGTAAAAAACATCACCCCAATGAAATACAGATGGTTCCTCAGAGATGAAGCTATCTTCCATAAATTACAAATGTAAGGGCACACAAAAAAAAAGGGATCTCAGATTTTCTTCCCTCATTTTGGTAGTTTCTTTGATAAAATCCTGCACAGCTTCACATTTATCCTAGCAGTATCAGAATATTGAGCTTTCACACAAAGATGTAGCTGATTCAGAGCTGAAAAGCCTCCCTGATAAAATTCAGCCTTATGCAAAGTGCCTTCATAAGCCTTATTGACCACTCAGCATAAGCCACCACAAGCAGGACTTATAGCAGCAGGAAGCATGAACTCAAGAAATGGCAGCTCTGTAATTGCTCTGTGTTTTAAAATTGATAGGTTTGACCTTCTACATTTATCTTCTGTGGTCATTAATCCGTTCTGAGGTGAAAGCCAAAGTTGCAGCGTTATGTCCTTTCACTATTCATTTTTAGCTAAAATTCTAATCTTGTACATTGTTTAATATTCCACACTGAGAGCAGGCTGGAATGGTCCCCAGGAGCTCACCAATCCACGCAGAGCAAACCAAGTGCCAGGCATTCATTGTTAAATTAACAAAAGTGCACACCAAATTATATTGTCTTTTAAGGCTGTAAAGGGATTTCACTCCTACCTATCAGCTAACTCCAGTAAAAGCCTTAGGATTTTTAAACACTATTCCAGCCACTGTATTCCCTGCAAAATTTCAGACTGAAAACCTCAAAATCCTTCTTCATAAATTCTTGAATCACAGACTCTTTGATCAGCACCAACTATACCATTCAAGGATTTTTGTAAATCCTGAGTGCCTTGGGAAATGCAATATACATGTAGCAAAAGGGTTACCTAATGGCCATATGGAATGCAGTTTATTCTTGCCCACTTGGAAGTAACATAGAAATGCCTGTATGAAATGTCTCTGGGGGCCTTGGTGCAAGACAGATGAAAATTCAGGGAATGGGTAGAGCAGAGAACAGAGGAGCCGCTTTGAATGTTGAACTGCCATTCACATCAGTGAGTATTTGATTCAAAAATGAGGACAGAAATGGATTACCACTTTTTATAAAGAGCAAAGCCTCTGACATGATTTAAAGGTTGCATCATAGGTACAATAAGACCTCAGCTGATCCATATTGCACTATCTGCAGGGCTGCATGCAGGAGAAATCTAAGTAGAGTTTTTGAACCTAAATAATACACAAAGTCTCAGTGCATGACCTTCATATGTATTTTCCAATCAAAAGCTTTATAAAAGAATGAGCATTAAAAAAAAAATTGATGCTGATTAACTAGGTCTGACTGTAATTAAGTATATGAATAGAGAGAAAAATGCAAAATTTTATTAACTGTGGAAGGAATGCTAGATCCTTAACTGCCCAGCAAGTTCATGAAGACAAAGGAGATCAGTTTACAAGGGTTAAGTAAACATAATATTTTATATTACAGTTCAGATGAATCCAATTTCAACAAGATTGTGTAAGGGTCTAAAAATTGGTTTACCAGATTGAAGATTTTTATGAACATTAAAACCCATTACATTGTTCTGAAGTACAGCTACTGAGAAGCCAGAGCCATGTAAAGAAACCATTTGTTTCTTAGCCCTATGGCTGAATTTCTTCTAGCCTCCTTGCTATTCATGTCTGATGGGTTCCCTGTATTTATTTCTACATGCCTACATGTTGTTCATTTTGTACTCCTTTAAGTTTCCAAGGCCATGTCAAAACAAAATGCATTCCTCAGTGGGTCAGCATAGGAATAGCCACACCAGACATTAACGTAATAACTCCATGCTTACTGCAAATCTGAGAAAAGTAACCAGTGGTTGTGAAACATGAATTTCTGGTAAGGGAAGGAGGCAGTACATGAACACAGTGCTCTGAAAAGTGCTGCTTTAGCAGGAATTGACCTTGAGGTCTTTTATTTATCTGTAGTATAGACACGCACTTACAACCTCCTCATTCTGTTTAGCTAATCACTGACTCTGATGAGGCTGCAAACAAAGCTGCCAATTAGCACTAATTATGATAGCAACATTTCATTCAGAAAAAATGAGTCTGAACCACTGAGCTCCCTTGGAGAGGAAAAGTCCTTTTAAGCACTTTTCAAAAGACTTCCAGTACCCCATAGAATTTGACCACAGATACTATGTATGTATTCAAATGTGACAGCTCACAATTTGAAGGAAAAACAGCATTAGATAATGGAGAAACTGTTATACAGCATGACACAAGCAGCGTGGGCCTTTGGGCTTCCTGTAGCATTCAGAACGGTTCCCCCATCAAACCACAACCACCGTTCCTGAGGAGCTGTGAAATCCAAACAACTCTCACCTTGCAGCTGATCATTTCTGACCTGCTGGTATTCCAAATATTAAGGCATTATCAGTTGTCTCGGTCTTCCTTGGGGCCTGCTTGTATTGGGCCAGTACAAAGCCACTGGCTCTGGAGGGGCTGAGTGGCCGATCGCTGTCTTGAGGGGATGCACCAGAGACAAGTCTGTTGAAGGCTGCATCATGGAAAAAATTACCCAAGGCATTTTAAGGTTTTTTTATTGCAGGGCAGATAAAGCTTTAATGCACCTCACAAGCCAGGCACAAAAAGGCTGGTGCCTGAAGAAAATCAAGGAAATGGAAAGATGTGGGTTGCACTGCATGCTCAGCCACACTGGCTCAGGTCCTGCTGACCCAGCAGCAGCTCTGGTCATGGACCACACCCAGTCCAGTTCACGGATCTGTTGGGATGCACTCAGAGGAATTCAACATCAGTTCCTCACACCAGGAAGGAGCCACGTTCTATTGCACCTGAAACACAATGCTTGACTTCTTGGGATGTAGATGTAGCAGATGTGTCAGGTGAGCCTAAAGGGATCCCCCCTTAGGCAGGCTGGCAGGAATGAATGTCAGGTTTGTCTGAACCAGGCAGGACCCGCTCTTGCAGCTGTTACACTGAAAGGACACATTATGAGAGGTGAATTAACACACTGGCATCTGTATTAGCTACATTAAAACCACCAAGAGCATGGACAGGATTGTCCCCACCATGTGTGCAGAAAGTGAAATGCATGGGTTTGTTCTGTAGCTCTTCCTTGGTCTCCTCAAGACTCCACTGGAACAGGTTGCAGATGGGCAGGCTGTATACCTGCATGACAGGAGCAGAGCTGGGAAAGTGTCCAAATCCAAAACGGAGCTAGGGAGTAACCCAGTGACTGAAGGTCTGGTTTGACCAGGAAAAGCACAGCCTTCCCAGTAAAGACAATGATGAGTTGCAATAGGAGTGGGTGGGTAGGGTGGGGCGAGGGAAGGCTTGAGAGAATTGAGCCCGAATGACTCCCACACTCCAGAGAGCTGGAGACTGGCAGCCATCCTTTCTGGAGAGGGACGTGCTGGGGTGTGTGAGCAGCAGAGAAAGACATTATGGCTAATAAATATGGGTAGGAGCTGCAATATTTGGACTCCAGTTTTTAATACCACCAAGTACTGAGTATGTATGGGTCTGAGCGTGTGGACCTAACAGACCCATCTCAATTTCCTAAGATTCATAAAAGCAAACTTTTAGTAGTGTAAAACATACAATATAATTTGGAAAACCTGTGTTGCTGGGGGAGGTAAAAAGGCATGCCTTAGCCTTCATGGAAAAAAAAAAAAATGTTTTGGCAAGGGCAATAATTAATGAGCTAGCGGTCACTTAAGGTGGGCATAAATATTTGCATCTCAGAAACATTTGCCACCTTCTCCATGCTCCCCTTCACTCCGTCTGTTTTTCCCTTCTCTGCAGCCTCCTCTCTCACGCGCTCTTTCCCTCCCTGCCTGCCTGCCTATCATCTTGCTCTAATTGTTTCCAGATTTGTGTGGGAGGTCAGGGCCCGGGAGTGCTGCTTCATGCCAAGTTTATAAACAGAGCAGTGTTTCCAGATGGCCACTGGCTCCAGCCTGGCTAGCAGGTTGATTGGGACCAGAATAACAACAGGTGGAGAACAGACAATGAATTCCTTGACACTTATTTTACTCCCTCTGCTTTTTTCCCCCTTCCCTCCTCCCTGCAGCCACCACGGCTACCACCAGCAGACCTTCAAGCTCTTGAATCCGGGCAGGGAGTCAGGACACGGGGGAGGGAGGGAGAGAGGAGGAGGAGGAGGAGGAGGAGGAGGAGGAATGATGAAAGAAAGTGCAAGTGACTTCCTTGACCAAATAAAATGCAGGGCAGGAAAGGGGACACATGCTGCTACTTCCCTGCCAGCCATTACTGCTGCTGCTAATTAAGGTGTCCTTCAAGCCATTATGGAAAAGACCCTCTGAGGTGAAATAACAGAGAATAAACAAGATATCTCATACAAATAGGGAAAATTATGATTGATTTAACATTGTTCCTTAGGCAACTGCATGCATTCAGCTTTTGTCAAGACAGCCTGGGCCACTAAGGCCGCTGGCAGTGACAACACATCTGCAGTCACTGTCAGCTCTGGACTCTGTTTTTCCAGACAGAGCTAGTTTCCCCAAGGCTCCGGTTTGCTAAACCCACTCCCAAGCTCTTGCCCTTCCCAGTTTCCCTCACCTCTCCAAACTGATGTCTTCTTCCCACTCTCCACACCAAATTCCCACTTTCCTCATCAGAAGTTGTTTATAGAAATGATGGGGGCAGGGAAAAGAAGTTCTGCAAAAGAAGTTGCAGAGGTGCTTTTCTTTCTATTACCTTGCTCTTCCCAGCACATTTGGGAGAGTTATTTGGCACAAATACACCTCTCCAATGATTCGGGCTTAGAGCACATCAAAATGAGGCCACTGATGACACAAAACTGCAGCAGGTCCCGCTTCAGAAGAGGCATAAATTAAAGCAGACAATCTTGATTTTGGGCCTGAGATAATGTGCCCGAACAGTTCATTTGTTTGAATGGCATATGGTGGTAATGTTGTCTGTACAGGGTACAGACACCCCTACCACCACATTCCTCCTGGAAATTCCCAAAACAAAGGCAGAACAAATGGATCAGGGTCATGGGAGTAATGCTTAACTTTAAATGCCCAGGCTGCTTCAAGCTGAAGTAAAACATTTTGGAAACATGAACAAAAACACATCAGGAGGAATTTGCACCACATTCTGGTCCCAATGCCTGTGGTTGCTACCTCCTCTGTCCCCAGTGAGACCAGCAGGATTCAAGAGCTGAATGCAGGGCTGCTCATCCTCCTCCCAGGAATCCAGACAACAGGGAGCTCCACTACAGAAGGAGAAGATGAGGAAAAGGAAATGAAAGGGATAGTAATGAGGAGACATAAGGAGGAACAGATTAATTCATTTTGTATCACTGAACTGCAAATGTTCTTATTTCCCTGCCTGGCCCAGTTCTACACTCCTTAGGGTAAGATAGCAGAACCATTAAGAAGCAAAACTGTAAGTGATAAAAAAGTACTATCATCTCCAGTGAATTAATGAATAATTAGCTTAAATTATTAAAATTGCTGTACATCACCCACTGATAGGATCAACAAACTTGGTATACACAAGAGAAAGCAAAAAAAGGTAAAATTTTCTCTCCATTTCCCACTTGTGCTTACACTCCAGATGATTAAATTCAAACTAGGTTTAATATCATCGAAATAAGCCCATAGACAAGTATTAGGATAATAAAATTAAAAGCTCCGTCTTTAACAAAATTATTCTTTAAAAATTAAATGGCTGCCATAAACAGCATGCTATCCAAATCTAGTAATTAACTCAAGACTCCAGAGTGGGTTTTTTTTATTTTATTTTCTATTTGCTGCACTCTTCACACATAATTAGAGAAATTCAAAAAGCAGTGAAAAGGCATACACAATCTCCTCTGTTCAAATTCAGTGTTTAGTAAACTGACTGAACTGCTCACATGTGTAAAACAGACAGAATTTTTCCCATTCATTATGAATAGCATATTTTCTTATTTGCAACCTTATAGTCAAATCCTTAATGGTTGACATGCACTCTTGGATTGTCTGTAGAATATCCAAAAAACCATTTTTTACTCAAGTACCAGTGTGAAGGTGAACTGAAATTTAATAGGACTACAATTTGCTGCTACTCAGAAAGCTCTTATATAAATGGTGTGTGAAAAGCAAGCATGATTTAAAAAGCATTTGCTAATATTTGCAATGCAAAAGATCTCAGATTCTTGCATATGAATACCTGGAAGCAGATTTGGAAGCATTTAGGGGTTTTCATGAATGTCAGCAAATTGTTAACAGGTTTTTATTTTCCTGGAGACATTTCATGACTAGTCTTAGCTGTCAAATTTTATACTGCGTAAGTTCTACAGCTACAAATAAACACAAAAACATATTAAGTTAAAAAATCTTTGCACTTCCAAAGCTTCTTATATCTCAGGATCTCAAAAAAGTTTAAACAAACAGTGTGCCCAATCCTAAGGTTTGGTTTAAATGAGGTCACTCAGCACCTTTTAAGTAGATGTTTAGGATATTTTGCAGAGTGAAAGATAGATCATTTTATGTCAATAGGGTAAGCTCCAACCATTTGGAGGTTCTCCCAGTTTCAGACTGTAAATTCATTGGGGCAGAGAATGACTTTGACCATATCCTTAGGTAGTAATATCTTGATTTTACTGACATAACTGAGATGCAGATAGGCTAAAAAAGGAAGAGAATAGGAGGATGCTCACCAAGGCAGGACTTGGTCTGATAAAAAATGGTAATTCTTATGTTCATGTGACTTTCAAAATTCTGCTCGTGCACAGACTTTCCATTTGTTTGTAGAACTTATTGAGACTGTAGATTCAATCCTTTTTCATGTACCATTAACTCTACTCCTTTTGGCACAGGACTATGTTTTGCACAACTCAGAAACACTTGGCTATGCCTCTCCCATTGCTGATCCTGTGTTCTACAGAAATATGTGTACCATGTTTTTCACAAAGGAACTCAGTTCATTCCTTGGTTCACAGATGTTTTGTAATATCTACATTTCTGCTGAACAGAATTTACCAACTCTGAAATATCAAATCCAGGATAAGTAAGCCTGAGAGTCAACTGTGTACCAAATTCTAAGTTTCTGTAGTGAAGGAATTGATCTGACGTAGAACTATGGATTTTTATGTGAATCCCGATTCCCCTTCCAGCAGCTTAGCCCTGACTGTGATGACTACAGTCATCCCCTGTGGACCTCCCATTGGAGAGAAGGCAAAATGACATTCATATTTTAAACCGACAAAGAACAGCTTTCAGGAGGTGGAACAGTAAAGGCCTAAGAGTTACTAGCCTAAGTGATTACTTTGAGTTTGTTTGCATAATGCTGATTTGCAGTGTTGATGTCCACATGAACACAGCATGGTAAATAGATGTTCTTGTTTTGGATATGACTCCTTAAGCCTTTTCACACCAACCAGCACAGTGGGAAATGCCAGGGAGTCTGGCTTCAGCCACTGGCTCAGATATCAGGTTAAGCTTGAAAGGTCAAGTTCTGGAAATCCACACTGCAGAAGCTTGATATGTAAATGTAAGCAAAAGGATTCATCTCACCTAACTTTCTAAGTCTCAAACATCTGCTGCAAGGTGCTTAGATTAAAGGTGCTTCTTCTATAATCATCAGAGACAGACATCTCTACAGGCATCTTCACTGGGAGGATTTCTCACTTGAACACTATTCACTGTAGAAGGACTTTGGAAAACTAAGATAGCAAGACATTCTTTTTCAGATGCTAAAACAGATTCTGCTCCAAGCATGGTAACAGCTTTCTGGACTTTGCCATAGATTAAGCTCTTCAAAAAGGCTATTGAGATGTACTGGTGCTACAGCATTTTCAAATGTGAATATATATTTCTGAACATTACTGCTGTAGAGAGATTACATAAATGATTCCTGAATTATAGCTTATTTAGAAGTGAAGTGCATACCTTAGCTAATATTCCTGAAAAAAACAAAGCAAAACAAAAAAACCCAGCGGCATTTCTCCTCATATAACTTTTGAAACACCTCAAACCAATATGAAGTCATTCTTCTCTTCTAGAAGTTGGCAGGGTAGTGAAAAGACTTCTGTGGAATAGGTGACAAGTATCATTTTTAAATGCTGAGAAAACCAAGTAAACTATCCACAGTGATAACCACATTCAGTGACTCTGAAATATTTGTTATGCCAGTCTAAAGTCTGAAGTGCTATTCTGAGCCCATGATACAGGCAGAGCTGTGACTGAAGATGGGACAACATGCAAATATTTTTCACACAAGCTCCACTAAATTCTTAATTAAACTGAAACTCATATTTATGCAGTTATAGTCCATTCACAAATATTCAAATGGCTGGGTGTACTCTCCTGACAGTTCAGAGACAAAAGGTATGATCTTGCCAAATCACCCCTGCAAAGACTCTGAACATATACAGACCCCTCATAAAAGCTTTTTTTTCCAGGAAACACCTTACAAATTCAAATAAATACACTAAGAATGAGGTAGCTAGTCTGAGTGAGCTTCACTTGATGGTACTCAGTGGCTGCTGAACAGACCACAGCTTTGGGCATTAGACTATCAGATTTCTGGTCTTCTGCTAGCCAGAGTCCAAGTTCCCTGGGCAAGGAGGTACAACACTTCCTCAGTGGGACACCATAGTCTATCCCAGGTGGTCTGAGAGCTACTCAGTAGGGCAGCAGGTCCCAGAGATTAGTCAGCCACCTACCTTAATTCATTTGTTTTGAAAAGTGCAGAAATGCTGTAAGCAATTGCATTCAGAGTAACAAATACAGGAGCAATTAATAACATTCTTCTGACATATTTGCTATGTAGGAGCCCAAACAAGTCACCTCAGGCTGCTTTTCTTTTTCTGTTCTTTGCTTCCTTAAAGACTGGAGAGCAAACACAGCAAATACAGTTGACTGAAACATGGAATATCTTAAATGAAACACATGTAATGTCAAGAGCTGCTCCATCGCAGGAAAAGGCAAATTAAAGTGACACAGGGAGAGACATTATAGTTATGACCACGGAACATCAGATGTAGCATCTACACTAAGTAGAAAAGGTGATAGAGAACTGTGGATTTCAGGGAACCTAACCAATGAACTTTAAATAAAGCATTTTCTCCACAGGAATTTATTGATTATGAAGTCAGAGCAAAAGGAATTCTCTGGGAGATTTTCCCTTCATGTTTAATGAGATATTAACTGCAAGATTTTTATTTTTTTTTAAAAAAAAAGATTGCTCTTTTTCTGAAGAATACTATAGTATGTCTAGAACTGCTTACATGTCTCCTACCACCAGAGCTTATGATGATACAAGATTCAGTTCAAGAAGTAAATTTGTAGCAACAACCTGCAGTATATAAGGTTATAAAGTCATATTTGGTATGAATGCAATTTAAAAAAAAATTAACCTCAGTTACTTGTAATCCTCTACTTATTTTCTGATTTAACTGCAAGTATAGTGGTCTGGGTATAGGGGTATTACACTGACTGTATAATAATTAGCATTATGCTGTACTTGTACCTTTTGTACAGAACAAATTGCAGCAATGGAGTTCTGCTCTAGAGCTGCTGTGATATCATGGACTGAACAGTGAAGCCCTAAAATGAGGCACTGAAGTCTGTAAACCATTATAATAGTACTACTTTGTCTAAATCATAGAGCCTAAAAGATCTAATAGATCAACACGTTCATCTGTCTGCCAGAGGACTGCCCATGTTCTGAAACTTCACAACAATTCAAAGAAGAGCAAATAATAGAGATTAATGAGCAAAGAACAATGTAGTTATTGCAGTGGAGTTGGTTTCTGAAACAAAACAGAATTTAGCAGCTAAATAAAGTGGAAGCTATTAACTGCATCTTTATTACTATGCAAAGGCAAGTAGCAACTGTGTAATTTAAATAGGTCCATTATGCAATCTTTTTTCTAATTCTTTCCTGATCCGCTAAACTAATCTCTGTTTTTTAGGGGGTTTGAAAATGAATTAAATGGATTAAAAACGCAGCTGAAAGCCAGGATTATTTAAGGAATGGAGAACAATAGGAAAACATGACAAGGAAAGATCAGCCATTTGACAATGAAGCAACATCCTGAGCCTGAAGCATAATACTATTGAGTAAGCATCTGAGAAAATGTTTTATTTCTTCACCCAGGATGCATTCTCTTTCCTCACTCTCCTCCACTCCTAGCAGTGGACTTTGGCTTGATGTTAACTTAGAGAAGTTTAGCTTGGGTTTTCCTAGATGTGACCAAGAACTCCACTTGTTATGTAGCTCTGCAGTAAGTCCTATATTTATGGTGTATACTGGATGTTCCGGTTTCATCCTTTTTAAAAATAGGCAGCTACCCATGGGTTGTAAGGCCCCTAAATGTCCTTTACAATCAATGGAAAGAGAACTCCTCTGAGAGCAGCTGACAATTCAAAGAGCTAAAATACAGATTATCTTCTGGAGATCTCTCATCCTCCACTGATTCCAATGGAAACCTAAAATGGGTATAGTTAACACATGTGGCTAAATTAGGTGGGAGGATTCTCGTCCAACTTAACTTGTTCTACATTTACAATTCCTCTTCCCTGCCAAAAGTGAAGGTTAAAAAGGTTTTTCTTTCTACAATGTTTGTTATACGTATTTCAAAAACTGTTCCTACCACACTTTTCCAGGCAGCATAAACAAGGATATTTATCTGGTTACAATGCTGGCTTCCTCCAAATAATGTTTTGTTATGTAATTATCAGAAAATAAATCTTTGTCTATCCAATAATCATGCTGCAATCATGCAAACCCTAAGATTTTTAATTTCCAGAGAGATCATGGTGCCTATCAGGATGTAAGGAATTTTCACCTTATTTTTTGGTTACATGGACTAAATCATTGCAAGTCACAGAAACAGTGCTGCTCTATCAGTTAATTTAGTGCAGCATTTTAATAACAGAAGTCAGGCACTTTTGAAGATTTGGAAAATATATTGAAAGGCTCTATATTTGAAACTAACACCTTTTAATTTAGGCATGTTAAACCAGTGTTACCCTTTTATCTAATTTCCTGTTCCTTTTACTAGTGATTCAGTTACAGCTCCTTTCTGCTAGGAACTGGCAGTTCAGTAGTTCAGTGGACCAAAAAGTAATGAAATATTTTGCAAGGTTTGTTGGAAAACCAATATAGTAGTGCTATTACTAATGAGGAACATACTCGTACTACAACTTGACTTTAGGAAATTAATGAAAAATAACAGGCCCTGCTCTGCCCATTGTCGCACTTGTACAATCCTTACTGATTATCCAGAGCTGCACATGTTCACCTAAAGATAAAACTGTGCACTGTGGTGGGGCTGAATCTACTAAAAAGCACCAAATTTGTTCAAATTCACTTACAGGAATAATTTAGAATCAGAGATTTTAGTCATGGTCTGCATAGAAGGTTGATTATACCTGATAGTGAACACTGTCGTTAAATCATCTGGCCTGATACAGTAATTAAATCATCATTTGATGATCACTGAAATTCTTTGGAATCTGGTTTTATTTGCTGTGTTCCAGGACACCTGACTTGACTGCAATGACTGTGATGCCAATTTCACTTGACAGGTAATAATAAATTGTGCTTTTGCAACAATTTTGTGGATAGTTTCCTTTGTCTGTCTCTTAACTTCATCTTTACGTGCTTTTTCTTCATAGCCACTATGTTAAAAAAAATTGCCTGCAATTTTTATTGTTGTGGTTTTCTTTCTACTTTTTTTTCCCTCTTTTTTCCTCTACTTCATTCCTTTGCTATTCTTCATTTTTGCTTAGTCTAACATTTATTGTGGTTTATTTTTAGGCTACACATATATTTGCGGTGAAATTATAATCTGAACATTTATATACTGAGTTTATGTTTTTGTTGGAAAAATATATAATTGACGACTGTTCTTACTCTTCTGAGAAATGCCAATAACAAATGGCAGGGTCCAGTTCAATGACTCCTCTACTCCTTTAAAAAGGAAAAACACTGAAAGCAGGCAAAGTACAACAGGATAATTTTTTACAGTTTATACTGGGGTCAAAAATATTGCAAATATTTGTGTTTGACTTTCAGATCTGTCATAATATGCTGAAATACCATTTGGATGTCAATAACATTTTGCAAAAAACATGGAAAAGGTATACTGTAAATAATCACATTGAAAGGAAATAGCACACTTGAAACTGGAAATTCCTTTTTTTACTTCTAGGAAGGTTTCTCAGTTTATTTAGATTTTAAAGAGATCTATTGCCTTTTAAAGTACAGTACTCATAGGTGTAGTTTAACTGCCCTTTTCCCACACACATGTTTTTGCAGACTAACACCTACTGATACACTTCTCAAACCCTTAAATCCCCTCTGATTCTCCAAGTGCTCTCCTGTCTTCATTTCTGAATGATGGTCACAAAGCATGAAGCCTACTGGAATACACATAGTTTCTGAATGCTAGTCCACAGGTTTCACTGCTGTTTGAGCACATGTGTAGATAAAGTCTTGCTTACCTAAAAAAAAAAAAACCCACACTGTTAACGTTTATCTAAAAATTGATTACTATTTGCAAAATAAATATAATATATAATATTATTTTATTTTATATATAGTATGTATAATATAAATATATATTATTTATATTATATATAATATATATAATTTATATATATATATATATATAATAGTTATATATAGATAGATAGAATAAATATATTTAAACCTAATACATATGGTAAGATTTGAAGGAAATGTTACAGAGCGAATGACTGAAGACAGGCATGGGCACATATTTAAAGTGAGGTACCTACATGAGCCAAAAGGGCATACCAATACACAGGCTCACTGAGGTGGCATTACTGGCACAACTAGGAGAGTTTTTACTTTTGCCTTTGTTACATTAATCCCCACTGTTTATTTTGTCACAATTGGTAATATTTATTAGATGCAGAACATCTATCATGAATTAGTAATTTCAAAAAGAGATGACTGGGGAAGGTTGAGTTTTGGAAAGGGGTTGTTTGTGTATTTGTTTTCTTACAACTGGCAAAACTCCAGCAGCTATTCTCCAGAAATTTCACAAGAAACATATCGGCAGGAAATCCACTGGCAAGAAACGGCAGATGAAAGAGTTATGTACTGCTGAATGAGAGTTTTGCACCTGCACATTGCTTGTGCAGTTGAAGCACATGCTATTAATATAATAACAATAGCATAATCAGTAGGATGCATAGTCATCTACCAAGATTATTTCATTTTGAGTCTTCATGGACACTTTTGGCATTACAAGGAGCTGAATCAACTTCAAATGTGCACTGAATGGAATGGGGGAAAAAAAAAAACACACTTAAGCAATTCCTACCAAGATATAATGTTTAAAATTAAGATTAGAACTGTGTAACTGAACCCAAACCAATCTACTGGATGTCCAAGGACACCAGTGGGATTACAGGCAGGTTTGACCAGTAAGTAAGGGGCACAGAAGTACGGCTTCAGACAATTCAAATTCACTGGATTTAGTTTGATTTCTCCTTTATGGAGGAACTTATTTTTTCTCCCTCAGGGTCATTAAACTTAGACTAGAATAGAGATGCTCAAAAAGCTCCTGTGGAACACTTTTTGGGGTCAGGATTTGGTAATTCATAAAAATATTTCCAATGAATACCAAAACACATCAAGAAAGTTTCAAAACAAGTGTTGTCCCAGTTTTGAAACCTGGAAGGCCTGAGGTCTTTAGTTCAAAGGTAGGCTACTTGGTGGGCCATCCTGCAATGATAGGCCATCAATCCTCTACCCTGGCAGTCAAAAGGTTGAGCAATGGTCTGCCAGCCAGAGCCCTCCAGGCTTCCAGAAGAACTCAGCTAAAATCCAACTGTCCCTGAAAAACTTTAGATTTCAGTCAACTGCCAAGATCTCTCTTGAAGTTTGCCAAACAGCTTTGCTTTTGAGACTGGTTCCATCAGCCTTTCCATGTGGATATGTGGAGTTTTTTCCAAATAAATCATTTCACTGCAAAGAAACCATTTTATCCATCTCCAGTAATCACACAGGTTACGCAAAATGGTGTGCCATCCCTGCATTTCTCCCTGGACCCATGATGCTGCTCCTGACTTCAGGCACAGGAAGGTCATTACAGACCTTGGAGATGTGCAATTCAGTCTTTCCATGCTGACTGACACCTTTCCCATGCAGAGTCCCCTCCTCTCGGGGCTTCACCTCGAGTGGTTCCTAAGTAGCCATAAGGAGGTAATGTTCACTGCTTCCTCTGTGAGAAGGCTGAGACCTGGGCAAGATGTTTCATGAGGAATTTTGGCCCTTTCCTACTGGGATCTGAAACACCGTGAAAGTAAGAGAAAACACAGTTGTGACAGAATTACTAAAATCAACTGAAACAGTAATAAAGAAATGTGAAAACTATATTGCTATTTTCTGGGTAAGTATTATGGCATATCTACCCAGAACACACAACAGCATTTGGAAGAGCCCAGTGGGGGAGTGGGAAATGCACTGCTGAAACTTTGCATTACAATGGTACAAAAACTGTTGTCCAGCCTCACTTGCTGCCAGGCTCAAGTTTTCCTATGTGATAGACAGCTTTGCCTTCACTAAGAGCCAAGGAAGCAACCTACTTACCTGGAATTTTATCCACCAGAAGGCCGAAATGTTGAGCATGGCCTGTGAACTGAGAGGAGACAATGAAGCAACACCCCTGGAAAACCATGTGGATGTCAAAGATTTTCTACTCCTATTGACAAAAATGGTTTAAGGTCTGACCCGCAGTGGTTTATTCATACGTTTACTGAGCGAGATTTTTCACTAGTCTCCATACCAGATAAACCACTGATCTCATCACTTTTACTATAAAGACAGCTAAATCAACATCAATGTCAGTATGTTATCAGCAATGTTCTCTGAGGTTGGTTTTCTCCCCTTTATTGGCTGCAAAATCCATTGAGTTGCAAGGAATACTGAGAGGGCAAAGCCATTTTAAATTGCATTTTTGCATTGTCACGGGTTGGACTCGATCTCAAAGGTCTTTCCCAGCCTACTTGATTCTGTGATTCTGTTTATGATTTAATGTTGTTTGAACAACTAACCTATAAACTTTATCATTTTGCTATTAGAAAGAAGGAATAAAAATTACATTAAACTTGTTAAGAATCACAGAGTTCTCTTCCAGCTTGCTGACAGTCAGTAAATCCTTTAAAAAAATCTCTCCCACTTCTTTACATGTAGATATTAAAATTCAGCAGTCCAGTGAACTGGACTATAAAATCAGCATATCTGCCCCAGAACAAGCACACTTTTTGCTTTGCAGTAACGTCCTTTGCAGAATGCATTTGTGGGACAGCAGGTTGGCACTGAGCGGTGAAATGTATTCACCATTTTGTAAAACAAAGCAGCCATGGCTAATCTTTTTTGTTTCAAGATAATAAAAGGAAAGTCTCATTTTGCAACTATAAAAAAAAAGAAGTTAAAGTAGTACAGCTGTAAGCAGAAATGCAGTCCACTTGTAGTTTAAAGAGCTCCACGCCTACTGTACATAAAATAATACACTGGTATCATTAGCGTAGACAACAGCTTGTTTTCAATTTGGCTGCAGATAATGAAATTATCCCCCAAATTACCATAAATTGGAACAAATAAACACGAAAGCAAACTCTTTTTCTCTCTCTCTCTCTCTCTTTTTTTTTTTTAACTCCCTTCAGCAGCGCTGGCTTTCAGCTATTTAGAATGAAAGCAAAGCTTCTGTTTTTCCAGAGCTCCAGTTTGACCTCAAGCAGATAAAGAACATGAAATGACAAACACGCAGCAAAGAGTTACTGTGTCCTTCCCCCCTGGCCTGTGTTTACATTAGGAAATGTAGCCGGGGAGGAGGGAAGGGGAGGCAGGAGGGCTGCCTTTCAGCGCCGCGCTCGGCTCCGCTGGCTCCGGCTGGAGCTGGCCCCTGTTTCTCAGTAAGCTTACTCCACTCCAGATGTGCCGCGGCTCCAGCGTGGCTGCCATGTACAGTAAATCGGCATCTGAGGGCTCGTCAATCTGTGGGGTAGAGCAATTGCGGTCTCGCCAGGCCGCCCCACTGGCACAAACAGAAATTTGCGCCGCTGAACTGGAAAAGGAGGAGGAGGAGGAGGAGGAGGAGGAGGGAGAGGAGGGAAAGGGGCGACAGGGAGGGAAGGAGGCAAATAACGGGAGAGCAGTGTGTGAAAGTTGAGGGGCTGGAAGGTGTCTGCTCCCGGGAGGAGAAGGGGAAGAAATAAACACTAACAGTCAACTGAGGAAATGTTCTTAATGCATTTGTAAATTTACTTGTAAATGTTTTACACTTAGAGAGAAAGGGGAATGCTGCGTATCATTTGGCAATGCTGGCTGTCTATAGGTCCCTGTGGATACGCTGCTTTAGTACGACTTGTAACCAGGGAAAGAGAAACATAAAATAGCTGGGAAAACACAGCCAATTAGTCATTACACATAGATTGTAAAAACAAGAGAGAGAGAGGAATAAATGTCCCTAGAAAACTGAGTCCCTCTTGTTTATGTCCCTGCAACATGAGCACAAAAACCAGAGGCAGCGATGCCTTCTAATCAAACTGCAACTCGCAAGCCAGTCAGTGCTCCCATTCAAAATCCTCCAGGATTTCCTGACGCTCACAAGATTTACCTATTTGCTGTCATTGTAAAAAACAAATTGTTTCACTAATCAGGCAGTTTGCTTTGGACCCAACCCCAGCTGTACGAACTCCAAGTTGGACGTTCATTTCTGATCTCCTGCCGCCTACGCAGCCGTTGCTAACTCAGTTTTAATAGGATGAGAAAATGATCTTTTCTTTTATAGTGGGTTCAAATGAGCTACCCAGCTTCAGGCTGACTATAGCTGTGTTTTCCTAATCACCATTTTTTTATAGCAATTCTGAGGATGAAAATGCCTGCTCCCCCTCCTTTCTCTTCCAACAGAGCCAAGTCTAAGAATGTAAATAAGTGTTAAATTGAAACACAGAACAAAAATGGGTCAGATTTAGTGTAATTGAGTCATAGTTAAATTTAGGCTGCTTTTATTTGCAAATGTGTACTTTAACAGGAGTTCCATACAGCACCTCTGGATAGAGGGAGATACCTCATTTATTTATTATTTTTCCTGTGGTTGTGCCTGAAATTCTCAGCAAAGGTTCACAGCCCCATTGTGCCAAGGACTCTAAAAGATGAGCTATGCATTTTAAAAACATTCCTTTGCCAGAGAAGCTATCCTCAGAGTACCATCTTCATTAAATAGCAACACCTTAAAAGGACAGAAATATTGTCAGCTGTTCCAGATTTTCAAAAATTGTGAATCAAAGCTAAAAAATCCCAAGGCTGCAGGAGAAAAAGTCATAAGATTTTCAAAGAGTATATGCAACATCCTTTCTTGTCTCCTAATTTGTTAGTTTTTAAACCCTCCCAACACACTGTAAGATTATGAGTTTCTTTTTTAAAAGGAATGTTAAGTATCCTTTATCGCAGTATCCTTTGATTTAAGGAATGAAGGCTTAAAAATATCAAATATCACTAGATTTGAAACAAAACTTTAAGACTTGGCAATACAGCATACAGCTGTCTATGGGACTTGATTTTCCTTAGCACTCCATTGACTGGATGGGATACTGAGCTCTCTTCTCTCTCTTCCTTTACCTCCTGTAAGGTATAAGGTGCTTCGATTCTGACGAAGAACATATGTAATAATGGATGAATAAATAATTAAATATTATATATATATATGATATATATATTAAATATTATATTATATATATGATATAATATAAATTAAATAATAGTTATTCCTATACATAACTTTCACTCTGGGTTTTCATCACTGGAGGCACTGCAATCATTCTCTCGGATACAGGGAAATAGAGAAGCTCAACAAGACCCCAGCAAGCAAGCAGAATACATCTGCTACTGAGGACAAGTCCTTGTACCAAGTAAATGTGTCACATTATGAGCTCTTCTGTGAGAAACAGAAGGAGGACACCGCTTCCAACTTCTTCTTCTCATCCCAGTGTCCACCATGTGCTCCAGCCAGCCCCCAAAAACAGACCATCATTACCTTATGCCTTGTACAGTCATTTATGTCAGGACAAAATGGGCACTAAAAAGGTGTATCAAATCAGGAAGGCAAGATTGGGATCAAAATTACCTCAAAAAATGGTCCCTTTTTAGGCTTGCCAAAGCACTGGTAAATGTACAACTGGGGCTTCCCTCATGCAGGCAGAAACACGAACTGGGTGATCGAAAAGGTGTTTCCAACAGCCAGAATCTCCACGCAGAAAGGCAACACAGACAGGTCTCATAAGACAGTAGCTGAATTTAGCAAGGAATGTGACTTTTCCCACCCCATGTTGAATGAGTGGCCCAGGGGAAAAGTGATACTTAGAGGACACCAAGAGCAGCACAGTTCTTAGCTCATCCACCACAATAATGGCACTAATTTGTGAATAAGTGAGCGTAAAGCTGATAATAGTTGTCTGTAAAGGATCGTGTATGATGGTAATATGATATCAGACAATGCTAAGTGACCATGGAGGAATGTATCTAGAAGCCAGGACACAAAATGAGTGCAGCATGAAGAGGGTGTTGAAATTGAATGGGTGAGAGATATAGGACCAGCAGAACAAATAATGCATTCCCTCCTCAGAGAAGTCCCTTTCAGTATTGTGCTCCTAACTCACTACAACACTGTTCTACCACATTAGTTTGAGCCATGTTTTTACCATGTTTTACCAAGCCCTTGTTAACACACGTATTATAAGTGGAGACTCTTAAACTCAGGTTTGATGGTCAGAAAGGGAAATTTCCCTGACAAAAGTTTAAAAAGTACAAAATTAACTGATTATTTTACTAAAATATGATGATATCTTCTTTCTTTAGTGGCTCAATTACTGCAAAGTTCACTTTTGCAAGACAGAAAGTACTAATGAGTCAAGAAAAATTGCTTGAAAAATGAATCATGGTTTGTATTTCCAACAATAACTGCATTTTATTCATGCACTAGAATCTTGGATCTCCTATTTTCTTTGGGTTTTCTTCTATACACATTCCAATGCACCTGACAACTGAAGGAAGAACAGCACTGTCCAGCCATTGTGTGGGAAGATGTCGTGTAAATTTCCACAAGAGATTCTGCCAAGCCTTCCTCTTACACAGACCTCTGACACCTGCATTATTTGGAAGGGTTAGTTTCTGTATCATTGAATTTCCCCGAGGGACTGAGGCAAGAAGAGCAACTGAGAAACTGGCTACAGAGTAATCGTGCAGAGTAGATACAAATAGAATTATCCTTCCCTACTTCAGGGAAATATAGCAGCCCTACCTGCCCAGGAAGACAGAAGTGGTTCACCTCATGCATCTCCTAAAAAAAGTGGAGATTAACAAAAATCTGTTAAGTATCCCGTTTACAGTTATTTCAAAATACCATAAAATCTAAGTAGACTACAAGAATAGGTTTTGTTGGAATTGCTATTGAATACAGCATGAACTGCAAACTTGGCATTTCTGCTGATAAAAAAAAAATATCAGTAATTCCACTGGGCTTATATATACTTAATGCTTAACATCTCAGTAGCATGCTCTTTATGATGCCTTTGACACCTGCAGAGAAATTACATCAAATCTGTAGCAGCAGTATTACGTAATGCACCAGAGTTCAATGTTCAAAACATCCTGTTCTTTACATAGCCTCCTGTCTTACACAAAAGCACTTAAAAATAATAGAGCTTGTTCAAGAGCCAGATTTACAAGCTCATGTTCATCGACTTTTAAGGCTCATCTTGCAAAGCAGTTCTGTTATACCTGTGGGCTGGGAAAGGGGAGGCAAGAGAAGGAGCAAGAGGGAGGAAAAATTTGTGAATGGACTGTTTCAAGCTTTCAGGGAAAAAAAATAAATAACTTTAATCAGTCTGCATTTATGGAAATTAACTTATTTTTCTGAAAATAATATGAAGAAGAATATGAAAATGAAGTGAAATTTGTAAGAAATAAGTAACAGAATAAGTATCCTCTAGCTGGACCAGAGATTCATTAAAGTCATGGGATATTTACATTTGTAGTTTGAAATCTGGAGGTTTGGATCAGCTAATTAGTAAGATAGATACCATTTGCAAAACTTGGATGTTGGTCCTGAAGCAGATTTTGAGTTCATCAATCATTTGGAATGTTTAAAGGAGAGGAAGCTTGGCTCTTCTCTTGAATTTCACACTAGAAGACTCTAGCTGCCTTCAGTGATGAAAGGAAAAATGAATAGGAGAAAAAAGAAAAAAGAAAAAAAAAAAAGGAAAGAATGGCTCTATGTAGGCTTCTACAGCCTTGCTATGTAACATGTAAATTGTAATAACCTCAGTGCTGCTGTTACAAAACTGTGCAAGTAATCAGCCACTCCTCACTGGTAGTATTGTGTGTTCCTGTTGTTGAGGGAAATCTGAGCAGAACAGTGCAATTCACCAGAGCCTTTATGTTCTTGCCATACTCATGAGTCCTAAGACCAATCTTTTTGCAATCAAGACACAAAGCTATAACTGATTGTTTTATTCTTGTTTTCACAAGCTGTTGAGAGCTGTGCTATTCTTCAGTCTGTTTATGAAACACTCATTTACACTGGAAAGCAGTGCATTGATAGTATGTTGAGCTGGGAATAAAGGGGCCTGGCTCAGCAAATCAGTGAAGTCTGCTACCAACTCCTGGCCTTTGAAGCACTTCTTAGGCACAGACTGTATTTACAGTTACTAAGTCTAAAAACTGTAAAGACTCATTCTTGCTTAATAAGGTGCTTTGAGATCACAGACGAAAAGCACCAGGAAAAAAAATAACAGCAATTTGTACAAAAAATAAACAGTGCTGCAAAATGAAGCACCAGGTCAAAAACAAGGTGAATTTCATACTTCCATTGAAGGGTCCTCAGTTTATACCAGACCAGATTTGAGCCCAGCTATTTTGTCCAAATACCTACATACAGTCTATTTGTAATGTATCCCTCATAAAGCTCTTCCTCTTACTTCCTGTGAATAGGAATATTGCAAAACTGCACAGAGGAAGTGAAATTTCAAAGCTTTGCAGATACCAGATGGAAAATGTGATAGGAAACTGAAAAACAAACATTTTGTGTTTTCATATATATAAATTACACTTCCGAAAAGTTAACTTCCACTCATATCTTTCCCTTAATTTTTTTACCCAGAACTTTTCATTCTTGTACTAACAGTTACACACTGCAAGGTCTTCTACCAATAAAAATAATAAGAGTCTGGTATATGTTTTATTATCAAAGGCAGCAAAAAGTCTTCTTTTATGTAGAGGAAATAAGCCAGAATCAATAGAGATATAACCTGTTGCCTTTATTAAATCACTGCAACAAGGCTTCTCATTTGACTTTTACCAAAGTGCAGTCCCCTTATATTGAGATTCTCTGGGCATTTTTTACCAAGGTTTTCTCTGCAGGAAATAGCAGACAAACTCCAGATCTCTGAAAGAATGACAAATAGTATGAAATACAGGGTCTCCCACAAGAATGCCAGCGACTTCATCTCTTATGGACCTGGGAAAGACCAAACAAAATTTACACATGGCCCAAACCCAGACTGGGGTCTGGCATTTGAATCATCCTGGAGTATTTTCAATCCATCTCTTTCTATCCTAGGATCTGCTTCCTTTTTTTAAAGCCATTTAAGCTCAAAACATCTTATTTATACTGTTACATCAGCTGGTTTTGAAATTCTTAGCATCCACCAGCACATCTGAAAACCAGAACATATATTTTGTACTGTAGATGTGAAATAAAAATTTGAACTTTGTAACATCAAATTGTCCTGTATCATTTGTCTTTTGTATTTACTGGCCATTAAAGATCAGCGTTGCCCTGTAACTCCTTGCTGATGAACACATTCCTCGGAATGCCTAATTTGTGAGAGATTTACACTGTGCAAACATTATCTACAGAGAGCAGTTGATTCTCTGTAAATCAATTAGATATGCCTTTTCAGGCACATGTCTGTTGGAGGCTGACAGAACAGGGCTTTCTTTTTTACCTGAAATGGGGATTCCAAAACCACATCACCTCTGAGAAGCCACAGGGTGGCTTGGAAATAAAATGGTCCTGCAAGGGCAGCCTCATGTATAATTGAAATGCAATTTAAGAGGTCTTCAGAGGAATTTCTCCCGCTCTGGAGGAGGCCAATCAGCAATCTGACCTCCAATAAAGACAACAGAAGGAAGCTCCCTTTGAAAGATAGAGGAAACTTTTATTCTTTGAAAAGCATTCTTAGGGGCTGTCTGCTGATACAGTACAGACTTATCTCCTGAGGTCCAGACAAGTCTGTGTTACTGATTATACCAATATACCTCATGTGGTCCTCACTGCCTTTATCTAAGAATGGGAAAAGTCAAGGAGAAAGAGCAAGTGGCAAACAAAACAGTGCCCTACCTAACAGAGAAGTTTATCATTACAAGTGTTCTAAGAAATCTCCCTGCATATATATGAAGTTTAGGAATTGTACTGGTTTATGGCTCTCTGGAAACCACAAAGCTGTCAACAACAAAAAAAAAATTGGCAAAATATGTCTATAAACCTATAAACCTGATGGATACATGCACAAACAGATAATTATATTTGCAATAATGCATTGTGTGTGCAAAATGAGCATCTGTACCTAAAGGTATATACATGACTTCATGATGTTCAAATACTAAGTCCTGCATCTGGGATAGTCTAGAGACCAACTGACTGGAAAGCAGCTTTGCAAAAAAAGGACCCAGGACTCCTGGAGGAAAAACTGAACATGAATCAGCAGTGTGTCTTTGCAGCCTTAAAAGCCAACCTCATACTGAGCTGTTTTATTAAGAAAATAACCAGCAAGTCAAGGAAGTGATTATTCCCCTCTATTCAGCACTTGTGAGACCACATCTGGAGTACTGCATCCAATTTTGAGACACTGACAAACTGGAGTAAGTAAAGCTGAGGGCCACCAAGGTGGACCAAGGGCTGGAGTACGTGACTTGAGAGGACAGTTGAGCAAGCTGGGTTCATTTGGCCTGGAAAAGGAAGAGCTGAAGGAGAAGGTCTCAACACCATTGTCACAACCTAAGTTATTCAACAAGCTTATATTAGTACACAAAATTTCCTGTTACTGTGGCTTGCCTGTCTTCCATCTCACATCAGAAACAGAGTAAGTGCAGGCTCTGTGAGTATACAATTTGTGGGACAAAGTGACCCACTGGTGGGGCAGAGTCAGACTAAAGAAGACCTGGCGTCAGGCCAACCAGTATGCCTCAAGCAAGCTAGAGCAATGCAATAAAATAACCAAATCCATCCAAACTACAGTAAAAATTCCCATGACCCAACCGCCTCTGTAGCCTGTCAGCTCTACCTCCCACCTCCACAGCCCTAACACCAGAGCTCAAGCTGACAGATACTTCAATTCAAACACTGTGGTTATACTGGCCCCCTCCAAGCCCAAGGCCCAAATCCATGAATCCTGCTTTAATATGCTCCTGAGAATGTGTGTATTTTTTGGTCAGAATTTTGGTTGTCTATATTTGGAAAGTCTCACCCACAGCCTTGAGCTGACTGAAGGAAGCCAAAGAAAATTCAAAATGTAGTGGTTACCAAAGCTGAAATCCTGCCTCAATGTGACTGTTCCATATGTATTTGTACACTGTTTATGTGCCTACCAAACCTCCAGGAACTCAGTCTTCTCCTTAGTTCCTTTATAGGAAGGAGATGAGAAAGAGTGTGTTTCTACAGAATTCCCCAGAAAGAATCTACTGCAGAATACATCATTAATAAAGGATTTTTCTATTTATTTGTTTCACCCAGAGCAGCTGGTCAGTCACGTCTCTCTGGGGCATGTCAACTAATACTTGTTATTTCATAAGTTGAACATTTTTTAATAATACTGTCTTGTCCCTTCCATTTGTATTCCATTACATGGGAGTAAGGAATTATGTTTGCATTATACTGTAGAAATTTAAGGGAAAAATATTTATGAAACATTAGAAAAGGATTGAGCAGAACTGGTGGTTATAAAATCCTGATAAGCCTGTGTATGAGAGGTTATGTTTCATACTGGTAAAGGAGCAGGCTAAGAATAAATCTGAATCATGCTCATGTGAAGTAAAACTAATGAAAGACAACCAAGGAAAAAATATTAAAAGCAACAATTAGAGTTTTTTCCCCCCTCACAAATCTCAAAGTGCTAGAGTGCCACTGAACTCAGTAAGAATCCATTACTGATTTCAGTGAGAAATGCTGGCCCACTAGCCACGTTGCCACAGTTAAGCAGGATATTAGCCAGCAAATGGCAGAGCTGGGAATACTACCCAACTCCCCTGGAGGCAAATCCATGCCTCATCCACTGCACCATTTCCTCATATTAGAAGGCAGCAACACAGCACAAATTTCAGGGGTGTTGTTTAATGAGAATGGGAGATGGAGAGATCTGGAGGCTACTTATAAAGTAGAAAAATGCTGGACTTGTTTGACTTTATATCCATATGCCACTACTGACTCTAAAGTATGAACATATCCTTGCTCAAATGCAGACTTGCAGACTCTAAAGGGAAGAGTGAGAGAATGTGGAAGGAACCCATAAAGAAAATATATTATCCAACTTAATTTTAAAATAACATATAGCAATGCAGATTCTGTGCATTGAGTAAGGAGTCAAGTTTGCAGGTCACAATCACACGTGATTCAAACACTGCTTCTGCTGAAGTGGTTGAATCAACTAGATGGTTCATGTAAAAGGAGTGCAAAGCAGGGGTTTTACTTTAAAATCAGACGTCTACTGATCTTGTTTTTCACAGATTACTTCTCCTCAGTTTGAAACAGGTGATATCAGGCTCTTTGACAGAAGACACGATTTGTAGCATGATGTCTCACCACTGTATGGGTGGCGTATCACTTTACTCCTGAGACAGATGCACCAACTTTGCAGCTCTTTCCAACAAGGATATTGTAACCATTTAAAATGATGAATATCAATCTGTTTTCAGGGAAAATACTATTTGATAATTTCCTCTCACTGGGGTCACTGCTGCACATGATTTCCCATTCACCTCACGTTCTAGGAGGTTCTGCATCCTCGGAAGAACACATGGGATGGGACAGGAATAAAAGACACCAACTTTTCACTGTCTTGCTGAATGGTTTTGTCCCCAGTACCCAGAATGTCAGTACACAGGCTGAAAAAACACTCATAGTTGAGAAACCTCCCAGTCCCAGGTAGTGGCCCCCTCCCTTTGGCCAGGTGGCCATGC
Organism: Cyanistes caeruleus; assembly: GCF_971803275.1. NCBI lineage: Eukaryota > Metazoa > Chordata > Aves > Passeriformes > Paridae > Cyanistes > Cyanistes caeruleus. The sequence continues at coordinate 41,922,083 of NC_141701.1, forward strand.
CTCTGGTAGGGGTTCCCATGTACTGGGAGAAATGTGGTGGCTGCTGGCACTGCTGGCACTGGCTCAGAACAGACACTGGCCCCAGAGCCCAGCATGGCTGATGGATCTGCTAAACTGCTTCTGACTATCTGTGCAGCACATTTTTTTTTCCAGAAGGTTTCAAATAATTTCAAAGCAATAACTGCTACATATTAATATTGTGATGGTTTTCTGAGAAGATTGAGAGCAGTTATGACAAAGACTATCTGAGATGGTCGGTAATTTAAAGTAATTTAAATTGAAGGACATGGTAAACCTTTAATAAGTTACCTCACATGAATGGCAGATCATTATAGGATTCATATCTTACAGTTCAACAACCTTTCAGATGGGCCAAACCAAGATCCAGGGGCAGAAAATTCCTGCTCTTCAATTAGCTTTAAGCCTTCTGACTTTGTTGATTTAATAGAAACATAATCAGCTTCATGACTGTTAATGGGAAATAAGTGTTACTGACACTTCAGACTATGAACATTTCAAATGTTTCCTCTGATATTAATATTTGAAATCTTGTAAATAAACTTGTAACTTTGACATTCCAATCCTTCAGCAAACACTTTCTTTTTAATGACATTTTACTCACTACACTGTTCACACCTACCAGGAGCTTCACTTCTGGACTGGATTTCATTTTATTGTTTTGTTTTTTTCTAAAAAAAGCCAAAAAAACTTGCCATTCTGCAGCTGTGTAATATATGACAATAGAGGGTGATAAACACTGCACAGCTGAAGCTGAAAACAAGTTGAGTTAATGGAATGAGGTGAAGGTGATGACACTTTTTTTAACACAGAAAGTCATGAGATATATTAAACAATATGTTTTAGGCACACACAAAAAAGAAATCCTTCGTTTTTCCCTAAAGAATCTCTGATGGAAAATTAATTCCCACTGGAGAACACACGTTAAAAAAATAAAATTCCTAAACTCTATTTAATGACTTCATGAATTCACACAAAATGGGATAACATTTATGTTTATAAGATCCCTTTGAAGTAGCAGTCTTCCATTCTGATGATAAAATCTTCTCTATTTCTGGTGACTGCTGGATATTAAAGAGTTAAAATGGAGACCAGTGGAAAAGAGTAAAGCATATGTTATATGCAGCACATTACTTTCTCACTGGGCTTCCCATGGGCCAGTGAAGTTTGGGAACCACTTCTGTAAAGGAAATGTATATGGTGTCAAATTATTGACAGTCCTGTGTGTCAGCTCCATCTCTGCAACTGATTAGCCCCAGAATGACTTTGGCCTCACATAGTTTCTTACAAACATTATTTAGTCAGGCTTCAAAACCTAAGTAGGCAACACTGTTATTCCCAGTTTACAGATGATCCCTAAATACAACAGGGTTAAAAGCTACTGCAAGGGGGCACATTAAAGGAGCATCAGAAGCTGGAATAAAATTTAGTTTCCCAACCCTTGCCCACTTAAACATAATGTCCACAGTTTAAACCACTTAGATTAAAAAATCAAAATAAAAATTAAGCTCCTTCCCTGAAACCGTGTCCCCTGAAGCCATTTCTGATGCCTAAGTAAGCATTGTAATTTTTAGAGCTACTGTGCACCTGCAGCTTCCAAATAGTTTCCAAAGGTCACCTACTTATCCTAATTTTTCCAAGCCTCAGCTTCTTAAATCTTTCAAAACATGGAAAGAATAGCAATCTGTCTCCGAGTCTTCCTGCCCACTTAGGTCAATAAGAGATTTTTTTCTTTGACTCCAGTAGCTGTAAGGTTTCCCTCCCCTATTTTTTTTCCTTCAGTTTTGGAGAGCAATTGTCTCAGGGTGGACAAATGTCTGCTTCAAGAGAAACTGTTGTGCTGAGAATCACTATCTAATCATTACCACCCATGCACCACACAATGCAAACCGTAAAAAAATGACAAGCAAATGAAACAGAAATAAAAATAAAGGAAAATAAAACAGTACAATCATCCTAACAGCAATGGCTGGAAACTCATCTTGGAAGCTTTAACTGCTCCTGTGGCATAGAAACTAGGAGAGATTGTTCTGTGCCACGATGGCATTGCCCAATAACCCATTCTGTTAAAATTAACAGAGCTGGCTAAACTATCCTGCCTTGTGTTCTCTTTTAATTGATTGTTTAGTTTAAAGAGAGGATAAAAAAGGCTGGCGGGGATCCAGCTCAATTCCCTGCTGCTATGGCAGAAAAAAAGTACTGATCAGAATATTTCTCTGCAGAATGAAATGTGCATCTCCTGGGCTTTTTGCAACAGCAAAACAAATTTACATTTCTGTCTCTAATATGATTCTGTCCTCTCAGTCATTAACAGTTCCTTGATCCCTTCTCTTATTCCTGCCCCCTTTATCTTAATTATTGAAACTTGTAATATAAACAGCATTTCTTCACCTACTGTCTTTTTGAATTGTTGATTGTCTGGAAAATGGCACCATCACACGGTTTCAGGGCATTTCCTCTGCACAGCAGTGGCATTTCATTCACATGTGTTACCCTCAGACACCAGCTATCATTTAGGGCTACCAGGGGCAACTTTGGGAGCCAGACACTGGGTCAGTGTAAGTGAACACAGAACAGTATGACCTCAGGAGCATCGGGCAGATTCGCACAAGGCTGAGGATCTGGCCATGTGACTGTTTCCAGCTAAAATTACATTCTTCCCCCACCACACACTGGAAAATTAGAGACTGCAGATCTTTCTAAACATGCTTATGGATGTAGAAAACCTTTTCATAAGGTAGGGAGGGCAAAGGAGGAGAGGCTTCTTCTGAAAGGCAGCATGGGATGGGATTGGAAGTGCCAGCACTTTTGCCCCCTCGTTGTCACATTCCTTTCCCAGGCCGGGACGATGAGGCAGGCTGTGAGCCACAGTGGCTGGGAAGGATTGCATTGCTGAACAGGGACGGGAAAGGGAATGTGGTTTCCTGAAAGGCTTCCAGCAAGTACATGGGAACGGAACGCCAGAGAGAGACATGGAGCTGGAAGCACTTCCCTTCTGAGAAACACTTCCAATCTGTTCCTGGGGCCAAACGTAATAACAGCTCTGACATTATTATTACAAAGGGGAAAAAAAGCCATCCTTTTAGCTTGCCACTGTGATTTCTCCATTTTGAAACCACACCTTCTCTGAGACCTGGAAGTCATGTGGTTTAACACGCAAGCCTGCTCACAAGGGATGCTTCTTGGGCCCATCTCTACCAGCACTTATCACCAAGTCTTACTGAAGGTGCCAGGAATGCTTCTGGCACCAGAGAAAATTAACTTATAGTTATGCTTTTCTGCTTAGGCCTCTCTCTTGATTTATGTGGAACACATTGACACAAATTCTCTGCAATACTTGTTTTTTCCAGCTGTCAGTCATGAGCCAATATGGGACATGAGGGAAAATTTTGCATGAAAAACCTCTATTTTGCCATGTGATGTAGCAAATTTTTATAGATTCCTTCTACATTGTCAAACTCTCTCCCTTTCTCCACTTCATATACTATATTGCACAAAAAATTAAAGGAAAAAGAGTATATACTAACAGACTTGTGTGAAATATTCAGACTATCACTAAAAGGGTTAGGAAATAACCTTTGAAGGAAAAAATGAAGAAGTAAAAGCTGCAGGGACCTAATTTCTGGTTTACCATCCAGGAATATGCTGGAATATGCACAGAACAGTCACAAAACAAGTGCCATTGACAGTACAAAAAGGAAAGTGTAGCCATTAGAAGCAGTATAAATTGTACTGGCATGAATAATGCTTCTCCCCAGACTTCATTCTAGAAAAAAAAAAATAAAACGGGGGTGGCATTAATTCAGCAGCCTCTGTGTCTAAATAGGTTCAGTTAAATTGGTACCATTTTTGTTTAGATAAGGCCTCAGACTCACTGACTCTCTGGAACCCCCTCTTAGTCTTACCTCTAACCACTTTTTCCAGCCCATGGCAGGGAAAAATGTACCACAGAAGGCAGAGCCAGACACCAGCAGTATCATAAGAGCCTCAACCAACAGTGTCTCAGCAAACACTCGGCCAGAATCCACCCCCACACACAGTGAGCAATTCATTTGTTTGGGACTACTTAAAGAGGCAACTTTTAAGCTGCCAGCTTACTGACACCTGACAGCCATCAGCCTGCAGTGCCTAAGTTGCTATAAAACATGAGTCAGTCAATGAATTACATGATTTTTGGAAAATAATAGTAATTTAGAACATTCTTTTCACATTTCTGTGCATGCATCATTTAATCTTGTGGGTGTTTTGGTTTTGGGTTTTTTTATCATTATTATTTTAACTAAGCATATGAAAGGAATAAGAACACGAAAGTTCTTATCAGTCTCAGGAAAAATTGAAAGATCTTTTTTTGACAGGGTTATATCCATATTTTAAGTAAGGACAGGAATCTCTTGACATTTTTAAGATAAAGATATCTTTTTTTTTTTTAAATATAGGTCTAACTATAGAGCTCAAAACTGACAGCAGACCTCCCTTAAAATTTAAAATATGAGATTACAAACAGTTGATGATGAATTTTACGTGATGTTATAAGTTCAGGTAACAACTGAGGAAGCCATTTCTGTAGTATTTCTGGGGCTCTAGCTAACTCAAACATTAACACACTTCACAGCCTCATTTCCATTTAATTAATTTTTTTTGGAGATAAATACACTGTACTTTGGATGAGGTTTTCTTCTTTCAGTTTGATTCTTTCCATCAAACAGAAACAGCAAAGAAATCAAAAATTCATAATAAAATATAGAAAATACTCTCCTATGCCATAGAACTCCTAAACTGTAGTCAATTTATGCAAAAGACTATATAAATATACCTTAGAACACACAGAGTCTTGCAGTCAGAGGTAGATGTATATAAAAAACCTAAATGCAAAAGTTTGCAAAAAAAAAAAACAAACAACTGAACTTAAGGATGGCTAAAGTCATTGGAACACTTCTTCCTGATGTGAAGTACAAGGGGCTGCAGGAGATTCCTTCTACAAAAGTGCAAGATTGCCAGAATCTGTGTTGATAAATAATTTATTCCTGAACACAAACATGTTTTAGAAACATGTTTTCTAGTTTGCATCCTTCAAGGAAAGAAATTCAACAAGTGCTTTCAGAACAAGCTCAGCACACTCTGATAAACTGATGACTCCACAAAAAGTCAATTGCGGACACTGCATATAAATGAAGCAGGAAGAGGAATTTGTGTCATTGATATCTTTGTGCTTCTCATTCAACACCAGGTTAATAATACACAGACTTAGGCCTGGAAGCAGGATTCTTCCCTCCCAATAGAGCACCCTAAGCACTAAGCAACAGACTCACACTGCTTTTTTCCTCACTTTGCTTTGATGAATCTCATAGTCCTTGCAAGCAGCAAACGGTGGCACAAACAGGAAACTACTCCAGGTCATCCCATCTTGCTGGTGGGACACTTGGGGGAGAGTGTAAGAGGAGGATTTGATTCCTCCCTCCTCCTCCATAGAGACTAAGGAGAAGACAGAGCCAATGTCTACCCCATTCAGATAAGCACTCTAATCTGCAAGCCTTCCCTCTGGTTACACTGTGGAAGAGAAGTTACCCACTTGCTTTTGCACACTTCAAAGAGGATGAAGCTCTGGATCATGGCTAGATAGAGGAATCTTCCCACAAATCCTGCTGAGGCTTGGTGATGGCTATGACTCCAGGCACATCCTAGCTAAAGTTCAGTGCTTCCTCCTGGCTCACTCTAGACATCTGGCTATTCACTGTGAGGGTTTTCCGACTCATCTCTGTGAATCACCACTTCTTGGTGTACAGTCTAGTGCACTCAGACTGATGGTTTCCCATCTGGTGAAAAGACTGCTGAGCTCATCAGACACAGCATTACTTAACAATGCCACAGCTACAAACAAACTGTTCTGGATCAGTAAGCACCTCTTCACATTTGCTTTGCTTTCTGACTGACTCCTTTTCTGATGAAAAGGCAGTGGAATGGCATGCTATTGGCATCCTCTGTTTTATTAGTATGACGGTCCCCATGTACGTCAACAAGAGATTTTCATGTCAGGCCAGCACGACACTGACATTCTGAATCACCAGCAACCCCATCTGGTTCTTGCAGGGTCTCATAAAAGCAGCATGTATGCCCATAAAGTCAGAAATGCCATCAGCGCCATGGAGGACGTTCCCACTTAGGCAGTTACCTTCATGTGATCTTCAGGGCTGCATTTGCATCAAACCAGGCTCAACAATTCTGACCGTGCAGCCTGTGCACAAACCAGAGCAAGAGAACTAGAGGACAAGCCGCCAATAATCATAAAATGTAAGATTAGGTGACCAAGCAGCAACTAATTCAACCAAGTTTAGGAAATTAATGTCATTCACTTTGATTCTGTACTTGAATATTTCCTAAAGTTCTCTATTATTCTACTTCAGCTCCCATCACACTTTCCAGAGAATACTCCACAGAGACCTGACTGTTCTCCATCCCTGATGTCACATGGTGAATTAAAGTGGAGTCCCTGCTGGGCATGCTGGGCTTGCCACTCCAAATAAGAAAAAAGGAGATGAGAGAATGCAGCTGCCAAACCTAGCAGAAACATGTCTGAAATTATTCTGAAATGTTCCTATTGCCTCCACTGCTCCCAAGCCTCCCCATTCTCTCCTGTCATTTAATTCTGTCTTTTATAAGAGGAAATGGATGCTAAATCAGCAAGCTAGGTTTGCTCTTTAGCATAACAATTACTAACAATATACCTTTTCCCCTTTGTTATAAATTACTTTAGTGTGTAATTCAGCCAAATGAGAAGACAGACACCACTCACACACACTGTCTCCATCCTTTTGTGTAAGGCTAGGACTAGCTGTATTCACCAGCCAAGAGATCTGCAAAACAGCAGCTATTTCCTTCCACTCTAGTGGCATTCATAGCTCTCCTTCAACTACTACCTCTCTTCATCCCCAAGAACTGAACTGTTGCATACAGAAAAAGAATGTCATTCAAGATGCTGAAGACTAGAGCTAAACCTCCAATTATTCCAGATATTTTTTTCTCACGTGAGGTTGGCCCAAAAACCATACTTACACACCAAATGCTACTTGAGTTAAAAGTACAGATATCTTTGGAGATTGTCCTTAGCTTCTTCAGCTATACAAAACATGCCAGCAGTGGTGGAGCACACAGTGCTGCACGCTCACCTACAGCACACTTAGGCATGCCATCAGTCCTCACCACAAAATCTGGTGGCATCCCCAAAAACTGGTTTCTAGTGCTTTCCACTATTCCTTTCCCATGTGCACTATGCCTACCTCACACCCATAACATACAACCCTCCCTACATGACTCACACTACTATTTGCCAACCCTTTAGCACAGGGGAACCCCGGCAGCATGAAGGGAAAATGTGAGCCAGAGGAAACTGTGGGTCAACAACTTCCAGACTCCTGCTTAATGATGTCAGGCAGCTCCCATAAGAGAAAAGAGTAAACACCTGCCTGCATAGGCCTCATGTGCCTTAATATCTTCATGGAGAAGGGTTGTCCTTTCCCAAAGACTCTGCAGTGTGTTACACAAGCAGGGCCTATAGGTATTCATATAGTATCTGAATACCTGTAGGTATTCATTCTTTCGTGTATTCCCAAAAACTCAGATGTTCTCTCCCTGTAAGAAACCTACAGAGATAGACAGGATCAGGGGGACTCACCAAGACCCATGCATGGCAAAGCCCAGGTAAAGAGGAAGAGCAGTGGAGAGCTCCTTCAGACCATTACATGTGCATATGCAGGGGAGATAGTGACTGAAGACATCACTGATGGAATTCACACAAAGTACTGGACAAGGGAAACAGCCTTCCAGTCCACCCTGACCTGCTTTGCAGCCAGGCAACTCACAACTGCTTACACTACTAAAACCCTGATATGTCAGCTTTGCAAAAGATAGGAAACATCAAGAGAAATCCCTCTGGTCATGTCTCTGCATAGATGTCTTGTCAAATCTCTGTGTCAACAGCGTCTAAGTCTTGCACAATTCTCTCTTAGTCCTGGAACACCTCTAAACTAAAAGCAAGGAGTGACCATCCAGGCTCTGGGGTAGGTGACCTAGAGGAAATAGCACGGACATCCTCTTGTGTAGAAGAGAAAGGAAAAAAAGGAATGTCTTACTCTTTCCTGCCTTGTCTTGTCCTTGGCTGAGGTTTTGCCTGCAGGACACAGAAGAAACCTCAGAAGCACTGAGGGGAATTTGCCACGAGGTGCAACACGGATCTCCAGCTCCTGCAAGCCCTCCCAGCTCTATCACTCCAAATCTGATTGCTTGAAATTTGCCAGCAGGCTGAAGATGTGAATTTCACTCAGCCTAGGGACACCAAGTCTTGGCCCTAACTGACACCATGATAATGATCTATAAGAGCTAAAGATCTATACAAATCAGGAATATTTAAGACATAATTACCCATATTTATCACAAGAGTATGTTTTTCTGAGGACTCAGGTCTAGGGTGAATCAAACATGCTGCAGACACTGGTGTGTCCCTGGCTTGTTCGGATTTCAAGTCAGAATTTACTCAAATTTAAAGACCATTGTTATTCACAGTTCATTTGAGAGAGCAAGTCTGAGGTTCACAGCTGACCACATTTTCTTCACAAGCATACTTGTGAAGAATTTCAACTCCCTTTTGACTTGCTCTGTTGCAGATCTATTATTAAAAAATGAATGTTCATTATTAAGAGATTTCTTATAGTATTAAACATTGAAGGATAGTTCCACAATTGATTTGCTCAGTGTAGCTGTACTGAAGTCCTTGAATGATCACTTAGTTGCACCAGTGGATAGGTAGTCTTGTACTTTCAATATCATGATATTTTTTAGTTTTATTTCTCTCCAGCCGAACTGGTGTGAGGAGGGAGCAATGTCATTGCTCTTGGCAAGACTCTCAGCTTTGTATTTGCTTTTATGAAGCTTCCAGTCAAGTTTTTGCAAACTCAGACATTTAGTTACTGTGGTTTCAATGCACACCTCAGCCTACAGATAATTAGCTGAAGAAACCACCAATTCCAATTCTCTGGTAGCTCACCTATCATCACTAGTGTAAACCAACCAGCTTTTCCTCCACCAGCAGACCTAAATTCCCCAAAGCGCTGTTTCCAGATGGGGAAATTGCCTTCACAGGCACCTGTTACATCTCATAATATCAGATAGCACAACGTCTGTTCTACCTCAGACTCATCCTACAACTCTGTGAGTCACACTACATGTTTCATGTACCCAGTGAACTAAAGCAAACAAACAGGAACTATTTGTATTCTTCTTACTTATGCCAGGGCTTATAATAAATCCCTTTGAAAACACTTCCGAACAGGTAGCAGCCGGCATGCAAGTTTTGCCAAGGATTTAAACTAGTCTTTACCTGTTGCAGCTGTTGGGAAATTTCTAGCTGTTGCTAGAAGTGTACTTGTACCTGCATGCTGGGATTGGGAGTGTGAGCAGGTGTTTGCAAACCACAGCTACATTGCTAACCATGTCTCAGACTCAAAACCAATCATACCAGCAATGTCTGGCACATTATCTTGCTGCAAAGATTCTCATTCAGTTCGTCTTACAACAGTGATCAGAACTGCTTTAAGCTATAAAAGCCTCTCCAGCTAATTTCTGAGTACAGCGTGATCCTCCTTACCCTGAAGGCCCTTTAAGATCTGACCTCTTTCACTGTTTTTCCTGCTGTCAGCCAGGACAGCAAAAGAAGAGGTGGTATGCAGGCTGAAAAGCCTAGCAGTCCTCAATCAGCCCTTTGTCTTCCATGCTCAGCTTTTTATCCAGGGGCAACAGTCTTTTTCCATTACCAGTAAAAATGAACTCCCCAATAGGGGTGATGAAGAAACAATAAAACTAATCATTAAGCAGGCCTGCTGAGAAGCGAATTCCAGTCCCAGGTCAGATCTAATTGCATTCTGACACTGAAGTAATGGCCTGGTCATTTATATTAGCAATGTCATGTTTCTTTTTATTTATTTGTCTCCATTCTGCTCTCCATCACCATAAAGAAAGAAATATAAACGTGCAGATTGATGAAAAGATGTACATAGAGATCAAAATACACATATTGTCCTGTGGTGTAATTTTCACATTTTTACAATACTCTTTCTTTAGCCAAGACCAACTTTGGAAAAACTAAAAAAAAATGTAGCATTTTGGAAAATGATGAGAAACTTTAAAAGGAAGATTTAGGAAAAATTATGTTGGTGTCATGGTCTATGACCAAGGAAAACCACATACACAGGGAAGAAAAGACAAATTTAATCATGCATATAAGGACAAAAGATACATAGGTATTACTGTGATTTTTGAAACTAAGGAGATTTAGATACCTACCTTTGAGTAATTACAGGAAAAATAGGCTACTTTTGAGTTCAAGTGCCTGCACATGGTGTGCACACACACCCCCACAAATATATTCCTGAAAATATAACTATTTTTGGGTGTCTCTCCTCCCTTGCCACCTTCCTTCTATTGCTTTTACCACTAATGATGTTTTGCCCCTGTCTGCATCCTAAGCCTCCTCCCCCACTGTTTTTCACAGACCCTCAGTCAGCCTCACAGCCTATGACTTCTTCCTTCGAGAATCTAAACAAGATGGCTTTGCATCTGATTGAACACAATGGGCCTCTCTTCAAAGCCAAGCAACATTTTTCCTATCATTGTTTGCAGGGGAAGAGTCACTGTGCACTCTGCTCAGATATTACAGTCACACAAGCCTTATTAGCTTATGAGTAGATTTGCTGTCCTAAGAGGGTTCATACAACTAACAAGATCACTTAATCCCTTTCTAGGTCCCTCAGCATTTGTAACAAGTTTTGTAATCGCTTTTTAAATAAAATGTTCTGACCTTGCAAACTCACTTGCAAGCCAGCTCAATCCTCTGGCTTTTTTCCCTCCATATAGCTTTTATGACCTCTCCTATCTGGATAGCAAGCCCTTTCCCAAAGTATCTTAGTCCAATCCTCTTGATGCTATCCAGAGCTAAAGGCCCTCAGCATGTGCTTTGGATCCGATCCCTACCTGGCTGTTGTGCTCAGAGAGGCGTTGATCAAATCTGGTAACAACAAATCAGGGCCCAGAAAAAGTAGTTGTAGAACCTGGAGTTGTTCCATCTAATTGCAAGCAGGCTTTCACAACTCATTTACTGAAGAAAACTTCCTTATCAGGTGAGGATGTGACTAACTTCCACCCAGATTTCATGCTGTGGTTTTTATCAAAAACACGTGAATTTTATTTTTTTTTTATCCACAGAATAAGCTTTCCAAACGTGCTGTATCAAAAGCCTCAGGATGGCACAGTGGCAATCTTGCCCAGTATCTGCCATGCACTTCATGTTCTGGGGTTAGCCCTGCTAGTGAAGCAGGCCTGCATAGGGATGCTACATCTATATTTTTGTATTAAGCTCCATGCCGTGATGAATACACTGCCACCAGTATCCTAGGTAGCTCCTTTAACAACTCATTTATTCCCAATAATTCCAGCCTTGTGAACATTAACTGTTGTTAGGACACGCAGGCATTCCCTGTTGCATTTATCTGCCCACACTGGCTCTTTTTAGTCCCCTGTGGTGAATCTCTTAAATGTCACCCATGGATGTCAGGATGAAAACGTCTGTGAAGGTCTGGTACAGTCCAGCCCTCACTGTGCACATGTGCCAGAAGAGCCAGGCTGTAATGCCTGGGCTCTGCTTCCACCTCTGACACTGAATTGCTGGACAAATTCCAACAAATCAGATTACTTGTGCCTGCATTTCAGCCTTTCATCGGATACAGGGGAGTTCTCTGATTCTCTAGGGTATTCCGTGGCTTAATAAACACTTACAGGGTGGGATGGATCAGTGTACACCAAGGTGGAAAACACTGTGATTTTCATTTAGGACTAGTAACCTACCAAGGATCTAAAACCACATTGAAAGCTAGAGGGATTTTATTCCCAAGAAGGTGAGCAACCAAAACATTATAGACAGTATTGAAGCTTAATTAAATAGCAAATATTATTATAGTAATAATTTAGAACTTTGCTTTCCAAGACCAAAAAAAACATTTTGGTAAACTCTAATTAAGACTCAATTCATGAAACACAACCTCTTTGCAGTGGATAACTATATATGTGTCATGGTGCGTAGCAACATGACTGAACAGATTAGAACAGGAAAGCAAAGGAAATGCCACATCCAACCTGCAAGTTCAGAGGGGATGAGGTAAACAAGAAAGATCCCAGGTGGAACCAGGATTAGGGCACCTTGAAGTTGCTACTGCCAGACAAATGATTAAGAACACTTAAGACCGGCAATTGTGAAGCAGGTATTTAATACCTTTTCTGAAAAAATACTACCTGCATCAGCAGTGTTCCCTACATCCTACTGAGACATGAGTACATCAGGTGAGTACATGAGGACATCAGGTGAGGATGTGCCACCTCCAGAGGAACTACTGCTGACTGCAGCACTTGGGAGCTGCAGGAGCTTCCCCAGCCATGCCAGGATGTCAGAAAGGCACTAGGCAGCCAGAGCCCCTTGCACAATCACTTCACAGCATCCTCTCTCTTCTCAATATCAAACTGCCTGGAGCCACCTTCTTCCACAGTCCCACATATCCCAAAACATGAGCAGAGGAATTTAATTGCAAAGAGGCTCCATTACTCTTATACCCATAAGCTGCTATTTCATTTTATACTTTGCATAAGTAAACTAAACTCTTTTTCAGCAATTATTTTCCCTTAATCTCCATGCCCTTCCCTAATCTTGATTAAAATATTTAAAGTTTTTAATACATTTAGTTTTTCAGTCTTTGACTGTTTTTTTCCTAAAAAAAGTAAATTATATCTTAAACTCCTATTATGCTTTATGCTTTTTATTTTTCTAAATTACAATTTTGCACCAGAAATTCCTTGGTTTTATATAAAACACACCACTTAAAACTACTATTTATTATGTATCATAAATAAATGAAAAATTGCCATTTTGTTAGATTTTTTTAAAGCATATAACACATCACAACACAAATATGCCCTGGTACAAAAATTTCTGGAGATAGAGCTGAGTTTTTACACAGAGCTAACTCCAAAAGTCTGGGGAAGCCTAAGCTTAGGAATGACAACCCAAATACTATCCAGAGAAGTGATCCCATGTAGCCAGAAAATATTGGCAATTCCTGATACTGTCTTTCTCTTACTCCAAAAAAAAGACCATGGGGAAGAGTTCCAATATACTGTGGGAGCATCCACCCAATATTAATGTATCAACATTAATGAGGAAAAAAAATAAACACATGTGACAGAGTTGTTCAACACCTATCAGTCCTCAGTTTAAGGCAACTGCAATTAAAGGTAGCAGCAATCAGGAGCTTTGTAAGAGTTCTAAGAACAAACCTTCACTTATAAAAGTTTGCTTACAGTCTTCACAGTACTTAAAAAATCTGGTTTGTAGGACAGTTATTCCAAGGTTTTCTTGTCATTTATAGTTTTTATGAACATCCATATCAGCTTCAGCTGATATGTCATGGACTGAATTTCCAGAAGCTCCACTTCATAAGGCTTGTTGGAGCCTATTGTACACAAGAAATTACTTGGATAAATATTGCTGGAGTCAAGACAGAAAAAAAACCCTCCTCTCTTCTTCCATCCTCCAAATGATTTATAGAGACTTAGTGTAAGAGCATATTTTACCAGTAGTTTTTTTACTCAGGAGGATAACTAATTTAATAATCCCACTGAACAAATGACAAGTCTGATTGTCTCTGGGAGAGAAGTGAAGGAACAAAGAAACCTTGTCACACCATGTTTTTTAGAATGATGTTATACAACCCCCATACCCTTGCCAGCAACTTCTTGTGACTCATTCTCTTCTGAAAATGCTGTTATCGATCTCATATTGAGACAATGAAATTTAACTTATTTGGTGTCTGTTTCTGTTCAGTTGGCCTTTCACAGAAGCCAGAAAACATTTATAAAAACTGGAATGTAATAAGATTTGGGGAGAATTTATTATGGATAAGTATGATAAATAAACAGAGGGCAAAAGTTACTGAGAAACTGAGGTTTCTTCCAATTCTTTCTCTTCTGAGGAAGTAGCACTTTTCATCCTCAGTCAGAGGAGACTCCGGTTTCAGCCTCAGTTATGTGTTAGGAACCAGCAGCCCAAGGCCATTATAGTAGCAGATGCTCCATCACCAGCAGCTATGTGTTACTCCACTGGGGATACCAACACAGAAAACACAAAGCCTTATTTGCTGTCCTTGCACCAGCTAAAGTATTCACGACCACTTCAACCAGCTAATGCAGGTCTACAGTAATACCTGAAAAGGCTGTCTTAAAACATGATCTTACTTGTACTGAAGGCAACAGTAACCTGATTTTGCTGTGAAGGCACTTTGGGGATCCCCCTTGCTCAAAGAAAAGTCACCAGAAGCCAATATATACATACTCCAAAACTTACTTTGATAGGAATGAGGAATAATGAAAAAACAGGTCTTTAAGCCTAAGTGCTCTACCAAGATTAACCAGGAAGCAGGCAATTTGCCAAACACCCCTGTACTCCTTGCCCAGCTCCAAGCCTTCAGTCTTGCTCCAAAAGACCCAGGTTCCATTCAGGGTCTTTCCACTGCCAGAGAGAGCTCTACAAACCTTGCTGGAGCTTGCTCCCTCTCCTGCAGCAGCAGGTTATTAAAGAGCCTGTATTCCTCTGCCTGCCCCCACAAACATAAATCCTTATTTTACATTGCCTCTCCTCTAACACTGAACATAAAAGAACATACTTTTTATTGAAGTTTTATCTTTGCCTGGGCTTCTAACAACCCACACTGAACACTTTGTTATTATGGCCCCTTCTGGATTTAGAGGTATATAAGCTGTTTGTGCTTGGCTGCATGCATTGGTATTTTTATGTTCTTATGTATCTTTATCTGTACAGTATCTCTGAATACGCTTAAAACTGTTTAAAAAAAAAACTCCCTAAGACTTTGTTCAAATACACGTGTAGAAAAGTGATCTGCTACACACATATTTCCTCATCGCTTGAACTTTCACATTCAGCAAGGGTTGGAGTGTTTAATTTTGGCCATTTGTTTTAATTTGGCCATTACAGTTTAAAGGTCGTGCCCCAGATTTGGCCCTGTGAAGATGTATTTTGCTCCAGTTTAAAAAGGTACGAGGCATAGCATTTTCACATCATAGAAATGCTTCTCTCTCTTTTTTTCCTAATGTAAATTTTGCAACGCTAATTCCTTTCATAAGAGACGTAGGGATAAGTGGTGGTTTACAGTTCAACCTTCCCCTGGTGCCCATAAATATTTATTGTTCCTTGCCCTGTTTCAAGGCCCAGATGAAATTCATCTTCGTGGGGGGAGGAAGGGGCGGCGGTGGTGGTGAGGGAAGGGATGTGGAAGGGCGAACATCATCTTTAAAGTATAAATGTGAAGAAAACGAAAACAGATGCGTGGAGAGGAAAAGAGAAGCTGGTGGGAACACGGCAGGGCTGGAGCGCATTTTCCCTGGGAGACGGCGGTGCCGCGCACTTCCTCGGGACTCCCCGCGGGCGGAGGGCTCCCCCGCGGACACATTCCCGGCAGGAGCGGGGAGCCGCTCCCCGGCCAGGTCCCGGGCCACGCAAGTGCACCGTCCTGCCGCTAGCCAAACCTCCGTCCCTTCCAGCCAGAGAGGAAAATGCCTCCCAGCGGGCAGGCAGAGGCGCGGCCCGCGGCGCTGCGCTCGCCCAGGCGCTGGGCAGGGCCTTGCGGCGGGGCACCAGACAGGGCACGCCGTGCGAGGACAGCCCTTCGCAGGCGGGCGGCAGCGGGCAGGAAAAGGGGGAGGAGGTGCCGGGAGGGGGACCGGGAAACTGTAACTCATTGTGGCTGGGCTGGACTGGCCGGGGTGGCGAGCGCTCGCAGGGCCAGCACATCCATCAACCTGCCGAGCGGCCGACAGGCTGGAGCCGCGCTGCTCCCGCGCTCCCCGTGTCAGCAATGATCCGGCCCAGTGCGCCGCGCCGCCGCTGCCCGGACACCGCTCCGGACAGTGTTCCGGACAGTGTTCCGGCCACAGCTCGGGCCAGCCAGCCCATCCCGCCCGCACCCCGCGCTGCCTGCCGGGCTCCCGCACGCCTGAGGGGATCCCCGGCCTAAACCCCTTCCCTGCGGCTGCACCCGAGCTTAATTTAATTCCGTCCTGTCCAGTCGCATTAAAGGCCGCGTTTGGTCTGGCATCGCCTCTACGCCAGCCGTATCACCGCCGCTCCAGCAGTCCTCGTGTGAAGCACCGGGCCCTGGGGCTTTCTCCAGCGCTTCAAACGGGGCACACCAAACGCTATTCCCCCACCTCCCCCCCCATTTTACTGTTAAAGAAACTTCCCAGTTTGACCACTCACAAGATTTTCTCATGGGCAGACCTTCCTCAGAGGCAGCTCAAGCTGTTTCTTAGTTGCTGTGCCATGAATAAATGGCTTTGTGGAACTGTACAACTTAGACTTCGCAGTGGAAAACCTGGGGTCAAACTGGTGAGAAGTTACCTTTGCTGTCCACTGGTAAAGCCACGGCCTTAAGAGCTGCATACAGCACCTGGGCACTGGGCCTAATCTCCGCTTGCAGCCTGCCCCCCACCCAGCTGGGACGCTGGCACAGGACATGAAGGTGCTGGCTTTGCTGCGGTGCCTGATACGCATCAGCTACAACACCTCCTCATGTCACCGGGCCTTCGCTCACAGCTCCCGCTCTAAACTTCCTGCACTTTGTCTGCTTAAGGCAGAGCCAGAGCACTGCTTCAGTGATGGGGCGCTGAGAGTGATTTGTCTGATTTCAAAGTTTTTGCTTGAAGGATTTAGTTACTTCTTACTTTTTCTTTTAGAGGCTGATTTAAATAGGCGTTTTGAAAACATAGGTAATAGCACTTGCAAAATATATGCAACTTTCTCAACATGGAAGACTATTTATATATGATACAAACCTATCTCTGACATGTTTTCCACATAATTTCCAAATTTTCTTTTGGTTTTGTTGTAGCTCATATGTCTTAACATGCCCACATAAATGAAGATTTCTGTATTATTATTATTATTATTATTTACTATTCAGTAGTGTGGCTGTTATCCTGAAAGAGAAGATACAATGAAACATGAACAGTTCTTTCATCTCTAAGAATACAGATGAAATTTATAAGCTTAGGTCATGCATTAGGAGCACATCAATACTCAGGAGAGCGGTTAACACATTTTAGCTTTAGGTATGTTCTCACAGTCTTATGAAATCAAAGGTACTTAAGATCAAAATAGGGAGGATTCTTTTATAAGAATAAACTTCAAAATATAATCATAGGATCACCAAGGGTGAAAAAGACTTCCAAGAGTCCAACCATTAACTCAGCACCACTGTGTTTACCATTAAACCATGCCCCACAAATGCCACATCCACATGTTTTTGAACACTTCCAGGGATGGTGATCCTGTAACTTCCCTGGGCAGCCTGGGAAGCAGGCTTGCGGTGCTTGATTACCCTTTCAGTGAAAAATACCCAAACTGCTTTCCTGCAGCTGCAATCTAAAGGATGTTTCTGCCTTACAGTTTATTATTCCACCATCACCAAAATGTTCTTTGCTTTTTTTTTTTCATTGGATAAAATAAATATGTAGTGTATCAGGGGCGAAAATTAAATGAGATTCTGTTTTTGAATGAAGTGAGAGGGTGGATTTTAGATGGGCAAATACAATTACTCTAAGAGGTGTTCTGCTAAGCAAAAAAGGATTCATATCCCTATACTTAAAGAAGTACACACTTAAGAGTCCAATACAATATTTGTCCACAGTACTGAAGCTCTAATGGTACCGTTTTGAGCTCTATCACTCCTGCAATACCAGCTCAGAAGGTCTCGTAAAAACATAATGATGATTTCATTGTGATATCTATATTCTGATATAGCATGACAGTAATATCTATTACTAAGATACAAGAAAAGGAGGAAGTACACAAAATCTGATAAATTGACCTCTCAAATTTCAGAAATTATTACTGAAAGCATTTTTTGCAATACTTAAGTGTTTTCCAGGAAGCCTCAGCCTCTGATATCAAGCCAGTCCTGTTCCTGCTCAATAGTGTGCTAGATCTGACAGGATAACATACCAGAATGATTCCCACTACCTCCACTGTGAAATGCGACATGCACAGTGTGAAAAGTGACTCTCATGTTTATGAATGAGCACACCTTGGCAAAATCAGGCTCACCTCCAGCACTCTGATCTTTCTACACATATAATTAGCATTATCAGCCTGGCATTTTCTGAAATGATACCTGTGCATTTTGAGCACTGCATTTTTTATTCAGAGCATTCATGCACTTAAGGGCAAAGGCAACTGTTTCAGAGACAAGGTAGGTGGGAAACTAGTGAAGGAATTAGCTTTAGAGTGGTGTCATTCCAGTTTGTAGTGAATCTGCTGTATTCTTAAGAAATAACATCAGGCTTTCACTGGTGTCTGGAAAACATCATTTGCTGTGCAGGTAGTCTGTCAGCTGTTGCAGGACAAAGGACACTAGTGAAAGATTACATATGATGTGTCATGCTGAAAGACTACTGTTCCATCAAACTTTTCCACTTTCAGCAGGACATAGTGCTAGAAAACAGTGAGGAGAAAAAAAAAACTACCAAAAATACCTTGAAAATATGAGAACAAACAAGTGTTACTCTCACCAATGAAGTATTCCCACCAAAGCAGCAATTTACAGAAAGTCTGAAGTATTATACACTAGAGAAATTAATCTTGCGTTAATTCTTAGAGGTGGCCATGAACATGACAACCTTGTCAAATCATTCATTGCTGACTAGAAGAAAATGTAATACCTATTAAGAGGGAAACATGGTTTCCTCAGAAATTCTCTTTAAAAAAAATTGTTGAGATTTCTGGTTTAAAGTGAACCTATTAAAAGATGAGTATAGGCAAATCTTAACAAATATTTAGCGATATAAAATATTTTACTGAAATGCCAGCAGTCACACAGCAGCAT
This sequence comes from Cyanistes caeruleus, assembly GCF_971803275.1. Taxonomy (NCBI): domain Eukaryota; kingdom Metazoa; phylum Chordata; class Aves; order Passeriformes; family Paridae; genus Cyanistes; species Cyanistes caeruleus. The sequence goes on from NC_141701.1 coordinate 41,941,087, forward strand.
TTATGCTAGGTGGCTGCCCTGTATTAAATGATACAGATTTAAAAGGATTTGGATAGTCAGATAACATTCAAATTATAATTGAATCCAAGCCAGAAATTCTAGATCCAGATACTCACTTAGATATTTATGGAAACCAATCCAAATGTAACATGGTTTCATAGCTAACAAAAGAATAACAAGTAGCTGTTGCAAGTTACTGGACCTGTCATACATTATTAATTGTGGATCATCCTTGCCAACTCTCATGGTTGTTCTGTGCTCAGCTCTTACAATAATCAGTATTTTTCTTGAAGTACTAGTTCCCAGAGTCATATGAATATACACAAACCTCATCTTTCTCTCTGTATTCTTTTAGCATGTCCTAATGAATTCTCACAGTAAACTACTCTATCTTGTGTGTACAGAGAGAGAAATTCAGGGCCTTGTCTTACCTCCTTTATAGTCTGCAGAGGAATTCCAGGTTTATTTTCATCAAACTTCTGGCATGTTACCTGGGCCTGTACTGCAGTAGGTGTTACATGAGGAGACACAAACCAAACTGATCAAGATACTGCATCTTAATAAGCTATTATCTATCAGGTAAGTAATAGTAACTGGCTGGGGGAGTGCTCTTACCATGTCCAAACTGTGATGTACTTCTAAATGAAGGTGCCTATTCTGCACTGATTGTTGTGACATCAAGAATGCCCCTGACTCATGAGCTAAAAGAGATCATAATCACAGCAGAATTAACAGCAGAATCTGAATCCATTCTGAATCTATACTTTTTAATCTTTAATTTAGTAGATAAATGCTCTGTAATCTAAATGAAGTACTCAATAAAGTACACCTGGCTTCTGGCCATGTAGGAAAAAGCCCTACAAATATTGCTCCACTGATTCCACATTCATTTGGTAAGGCAGAAATAAGCCCATTGTAACAGGAGATTGCCATAGGATCCGTATCTCCAGCTTTGCAAATGAACATGCCTTGATGTTTAATTTTCCGTGAGTTCCTCTGCATTTAGGTACCAGCAGGAGACCATTATACTGTGACAGCACTCAGTTCTGATGACATTATCTTAAACTTTTCCCAGTTGTCCGTCCTCACCCCTGTAGTGCTGCCGTCATCTATTAACATTCCACTGACAACAATGAAAGATGTTAGAGCACAGCGTGTTAACCCGGTAGCCAGGCTGGGTGCTTTCACCTGGACATACGTTTGGCAGCAGCCAGAGAGTTAATTAGCTGGATGACATTGTGCCAATTCCTCACAAGACTCATCTGAGATGCTTTGCATTTATAATTCATGGATTCGTAGATTTTTATGGCCAGAAAAAATCATTAGGTCATCAGGCTCTCCTTCTCTGTTACAAAGGCCATACAATTGCATTCACTTACTCCTGTTGTTAACCCAATTACTTGTGTTCCACTGTCTTCCAGAAAAGACATCCAAAGACTTCAAAAGATGGCTAACCCACTTCTCCTTTGGAAGTTTATCCCTACAGCTAATCACCCTAAGTATTACACAACTAATATAGGCTTGGGACTAATAAAGCTTAGTCCCCTATGGATTCGTGTTTCATGGTTGATTGACTTCCATGCCTAACAAGCTGTGAGCTCTGATTAAAGCTTCTTCCCGTATAGAGAACATTTTTAAGGTCTTTTCCCCAAGTCCTTGTGGATCCTCTGTGTGTTACTAATGTGACAATTCACATTATGGCCCTGACGGTACTTCAGATCACTACAGATCTCTCTGTCAGGATTGCTCAAAGAGAGGTTTCACCTATTCTTTACCAAATGCTTTCATGAAAGCTGCAGAAACGTAATTGCTTTTCAGACCTCTCCCCACCAAGAGTGACTTCAGAGAAACATGGTCAAAAGTTACTGGAGGCACCCGTACAAATATATGCATGCACAAATACACATGGCATTGTTATTTGCATTTTTTTTTCTAAATAATTGTGCCTTATTTATTTTAAATAATTTGTTGCTGTCTTCCTCATTATGTTTTCCTTTTCCTCCTCAGTATGACTTTCATCTCCAACTCATGTGAGTGCCCCTTAGCACCGAGAATCTGCTCTGAACCGAAATCATTAATGCACTCAGTAATCTTTTTAATATGATGAACATCTTGAGTTACTTCTCTTTCTTATCCTATTGAGTTGGTTTTTTTCACAGGCTGGAACACCTTTTATTTCTGTACTCTTTTTATTTTCTGTACTCTTGCAAAATTTTTCCCAATACAGACATCATGATATGAAGACAGGCCCATATGCCCTACTCTTTTTCTGTATTTTCCCAAACATCTGAGCTGGTCCAATAAACAAAAATGCATCCCTTGCTACAAATCTTTCCATATCCTTAGACCACTATAGTTACAACAACATTGCTAAGAGACAGGAACAGTATGCAGTGTTTTCAGTGTTAATCTCCCCAGTGTCAGATAGAGGTAAAAACACCTCCTTACGCTACTCACAACTCCCCTTCTTATATATCAAAGGGCCACATCAGTCTTTTCCCAGAACATCTCACTGGGAGCTCATGTTGAGTGACTTGTCTTCTTTGACCTCTAAATCCTTTCCAGAGCTTTCTAAGACACAGTCTTCCTATTGTTCAGAGAGAAACTGCTAATGTTCTCCCAAAATACTATACACGTTACACTAGAAGAAAGGATTGTTACAAACAATTGTTTTGGACAGCAAAAAAGGGTCCATAGCCAAGTTTCCCAAAATCAGTGTAAGAAATATCCAACAGAAAAATGTTAAAATTAGGAAGACTGAAACATACTATACTAATCTTAATATGTCAAAATACCTGCTTTGATATTGTGGGAGAGATAGAAAGAGTAGAAATGGGAATTCACATACCATTTTTGATGATTTGTATTTTGGAGAAAAGAATAGAAAGCTGTTACAAAGGCAGTATTTATTTAGTAGTACTGGTAATGAAGCCTTGTGTGTCTGAAACTAGTGAACTGAAATGGTGTGAACCAAAATCAGAGGCTGTTTTGAAAAGAAAGGGCTTTGCTTTCCTTTCAGGATTTATGATTGTAAAAGTGAATTCATATCTCATAGAGATGTTGAGACACTCCATTTAACTGCTTTGACAGTCTTTGAGAAAAACAGATCTAGAACCATGTTTAAATATTTTTTTATTTTGCATATTACTCAACTAAATTATCTTGTGCAGAATTATTTTTATTAATTAGCCCCATCTTACCTAACTGCTGTCAGTTTTGGTAATTAAAAAAAAAAAAGTCAGTTGTTTGGCATGATGTTCTTTTGCATCTACAATGAAATCTAATAAAGACTGAGGAGAAAACTAGTAATTTTCTTGTGGGAAAACTGTGGCTAACTTCCACTGGGTCATCTGACAAGAAAATAGCACTAAGTGATGTTGATTTTGGTGATTACATACCAGTTCCTGAGACAACCATTCTCCTTGTGGACCAGCTCCTTGAAGAGCTGTCTGTCTCCAGGAAAGGACTGAGAATTCTCAGCTTCTGTCAGATAAGAAGGGACTTGCTATGCCAAATCCTGCCTTTGAGAAAACGTTTCAGGGAAAAACCTCTGCACACAAAATACAGTTAAATGGCTTTTAGAGACAGTTCTGTCTCTTGTACCATATTAATCAAAAACATAGCTGGATTTTTAAAAAAATAATTATAAGGTGACAGTTAAGAAAAGTTCTTGTAGAAAAGGAGTGTTGATCAAGTTGCTTTCAACTGAAGCTTGCAGACAAGAATAATTTTACATTTAATATTTATTACAGGAGTAGTAATAAAGCAGTAGCACAACACACTAAAGATATTATTTTTCTTTATACCTTGTTGAAGAATATGCAGATGTCCTTCGAGGAAAATGAGAATCATTTTAAATGAGAAGCCTTTTAATTGTGAGAAATTAATGGCTCTTCTCTCTTCTGATGAGTTTAATGCTCGTAGAGATCTGCCTCTGCAAACACTAACACATAGAAATTACATATCTGCATCAAACTATTTTCATTATCAGAATCCAACACTGACTTTATACAGCTTTAAATAGTAAATGACAAGCCTAAGTAAAAAAAAGAAAAATAAAGAAGTTAGTAAAAGTCTAAACCTGAGGCAATACATAAATCTGCTGATACTGCAAAGTCAGCACTCAGAAAGCAAGAAATCCAAGAAATCCAAATCCTGTTGCCAAACTAGGCTTCTAACTGTGGAAGCTAATTAGCCCAGTTTTTACCTAGAAGGGAATTTCTGTTTAAAATTCACCCAGGTTTTAGGTTACAATGATTTAAGATTACAGACCACCACCCTCCAATATAAATATACATATATATATATATATGTACATGGTAAATTTGTTTTAAGGCCTTCCACTGGAAAAAAAAAAAAAAAGCCACGATAAAATACTAAGGCCACCTTAAAGATTCAACCATATATTCCTTCCAGCCATAGAGGAAAAAATATTTCCCATGAGATTACAAACAAAGAGGGATTAATTAGTAAGAGATAATTCTTAGGCATTGCACAATGCATTCATGTCCCTCAAGTCAGCACATTTTACTGAACAATAATGTCAACAGCATCGGTTCTTACTGGTCAAAATTACATATGCATGATACCTTTCAATTTGAAGACTATAGTAATTTCAAGGGATTTAAATTTGTATCCAGGCAAAGAAGACATCGGTGATATGATACAATTTTTAATGTGGGTTAATTCCTGACTTGAACACTTTTTAGTTCAAACTGCTGATAATCAACATCGGGGGGATTTGCTTTTGATTTTCTCAATGGGAACAAGCCTACTGGAAAGCTCATCAGTGGAAGCTGCAGGTGCACGTCCCCTCTGAAGATGTTAACCTAGAAGAAAAGCCATGATCCCCCTGAGATAAATACAATGTGATAATTATTGGAAATTCTGGTACAATCTTCTGATAGGAAAGCAAAAATTTTAACATCAATTTTAGATGAAGATGAAGATTATTTAGATTATTTAGAAATCAGTTCATGAAAATGCCATGATTCTCTCTGACAGCAGAGGACTGTTGCCCTAGAGATCTCCAGTCTCAAATTTGTGTATTCATTTGAAAACACCCATTGGCGTCATTGTATATGGGAGCTGAATTTGTCCTGAATTTGACTGGAAATCTGTCTCTTCAGATACTGAGGTCAGATTTGGAAATACAGCCTTAAACTCTCCTGCTTCTTTAGCCATGAAATAGGTATGCCAATTGTGTACTACACTAGGCAAAACCTTTACGTGTATATTTGCCAAAAAGAACAGTGATAGGGAGAGAAGAATGCCATGTCTCTTTACTGTGCCTAGACACAGTGCCATTTGAACACAAAACAAAACACATGGCAGAGGATGATTGTGAAGAAGGAGCCAGTCCTCACAGTCATTGACTGGAGAGAAATTTCTGGCAGTCTTTAGTTCAGGTTCTCAGACAGCTCTAAGGAAATCAAGGGTAGATATCTTTATCATTAAGCAATAAGGCTCGAAGGGAAAAGAAAATACTTGTGAATATCATCTCTCTAACCATCTCTGATAAATTAACTGTCTTAATCCCTTTTCCCACTCCTTTTTTCCACCCATCCTTTTTTTTAGGTGACTACGCCCTTTCACCTGCTTCACCCTCACCCTTGCCAGCTTCAGTACTTGGAGCAATTCAGAGAGCCCTGCCAGCAAATCTCCCGCTCCACTTACTGCTGTGCTGCCCCACCTCCCATCTGCTGCTCCACAGCCTGTCTGAAGAGACTGGGATTGGCATGGAAGCAGGTGAAACACTCCGAGAAGGCAGACAGAGGGAAGCAGCAGGTTCCCAGCTGTTAGCAGATGGAATAGGATTTAACTTTTCTCCCACGAGACCTGAGCAACCCATAGCTAGATGGAGTTGCCCTGCAGTCACTATTCATTTTCCAGAGACATCAAAGGTCTAGCATGCTACATTTTGCACTGCTTCTTCACTAAAGAGTAAGATGCTGTTGAAAAATCAAGTAACTGCACTGCATTTTCATGATAAAAATTGTAATTGCCACTGAAGTGGTGTTTAATAATTTTAAATGAAGCTCTGAGGCATTCTAAGAAAAGAAATATAGGGCAAAGGATTCTTCTGTAATATAATGCAAACCCCTCACTCAATATGTTAGTGAAATTTATGTAATTAATTAGTGGCACTTAATGAACATTTAAATATCCTGTGCCTTTGGCTATCACAGAAAAATATTCTGGCCAATGAATGCAATCAAATTAGTCAAGGAACAGTACGGAATTTTTATTTTTTTTTTTTTTAAGCATGAAAAGTTATCTGTTAAAAAATTATGTCTAAAAAATTAAAAATAAGTACCTGGTATGTAAGCTCACTAGTTTATTGAAATTAAAAATGAAAAGCTTTTCATTAATACTCGTATTTGGGGAGGTAAATAGCTGCATTGCTGGCTCCAAACCAAACCAACTTCAGACAAGTGGTTGCTGAGATCACAGCAGCAATGTACAATATGTACGCAATGTATATGTTGATAGCAACAACCACATACAACATTTCACAGAAAGTCACATTTACCTAAATTTTCTAAGGCACTACAACACAGCAGGGTTCTTTCCTGTGATCTTGAATTATAAACGTGTAGATATTTTGCCAAATTTTATTTTCCAGTCAAATTACTAGAAAACAACAGCAAAAAGTTGCAATATATAAAGGAAAACATAACGTCTGAATCCCTTTGGAAAAGCCTAGCAACAGCATCAGTTTGGGTAGGAATTTCAGCTAGGACAAGCCTTCAAGCTTTTTTCTGGAGCAACTAACCATCTCAGCTCAAAATATAAAACTTCCTGGAATGCCAAGGTACATGAAGAAAATTTAGATATGAATCATGTTTATTCAAGTTTTATTTAAAGATAGAAATAACTCCTTTGGACTCCTTGGCAGCCTAGGGCTGCTTACAGGTTACACCTGTAACTCCCATTATGTTAATGAGATTATACTTACTCATTAACCTCTAGTGTATTAATGGCTAATTATGTGTCTTATTATTTAAAAGTGGATGCCCCATCCACAGGTTGCGTAGGGATAGGATGGCTGAATACAAATGTTTAGGTGTGTGAAATGAAAAGGTAAAGCTGTATCTGCAAAGAGTTCTTGGAGGTTAAATATTTAACATTAGGAGGATATTCGTTACATTATATATAAATTAAATGAATGTGCAGGTGGAATAAAGACAAAGCACTGATATTGTAACTTGCAGCAGGCATTTGCTTCAAAGATGCTCTTGGTATCAGAGTGAATTTCTTTAGTACCAGTCATCATCCTCTCCTCAGAGCACTCACATGTACCCTATAGCAAGTACAAGCATATGCTGTGCTAAAAAACAATCTACTGTTGACTCGTCTTCTAAGACAGTATTAAATTCAGGTCATTTTGACTGAATTACACAAAATTTTCACCTACAGTTCTTTTGCAGAATAGAGGTGTTGAAATGTGCTGAGTAACATACAGCTATTTTACCCAAGTATTTTGTGGAGGGGGGAGATAAGAATATATTTTAAAACATTTTAAGTAGCAATACTATTTGCCCAACTAAATGTTTAACAATGTTTCAACGTGAAGCATTTTGTTTCCTGGATTAAAGAAAAAAAAAAATTAAAATTCTCTTGAAGTTATTTCTCATGTAATAAGAAATCTTCCTCAAAATCTTATCCAACCTCTTGTTATTATTTTTTTTGTTTTTTGAAACTGCTAGAAAGCCAAATAATCCATTCGACACAAAGTCCTTTTTCTTAAACAGAACTTCTCAGACAGGGCCTAGCCTGCTGAACAGCATTTAATCACCACCACCAAAGCACAGTTATGGTGTCATGCAAAAGATAGTGTCACTGAGTCTCTAGGTATGAGAAAGATGATTTGTTTGACTTGATTTTTTTTTTTTCCTTCCTAATAGCACTGAGAAATCCCTTTAGGCAAGACCCTTTTTTTTTTTCTCCTTCCTTTGTTTTAATTTTTCCTTAAGCAAAAAGGAGTGGGACTCATTTGTTAGGTGTGTGAGACTTTGCAGGTCTGGTTTTACAATACACCATTTAGTCTTTGGTGAGGCTTGTTAAACCCTGAAAGAAAAGTCATGCATTGACTGAGTGACGCCACCCTGAGGTTGATTCCCAAGGGAAAGTAAAGATTTGGTCCTGCCTTACAATCATTAGGGTGACCGAGAACACCTTCTAGCAAGTGATAGCGTACCCAACCTTGGCAAGCTGCATAATAACATTAAACCCAGTGATGTAATTATTCACTCCTAATATAAAGGGCAGGGTTCCCTGGGAAATCAGGAGCAGGGCTGAGAAATACATTTCACAATACAAACGGAGGCAGTTTGTCAAGACTCTAACCTGGGAAAATTGACTTGTGAAGCTGTCCTATGCATCCAGTGTGCCCAGTTCAGAATAATTTCAAATTTATGCAGGGAGGATCTTTAAAGCACTAAATTATCAGGCTTGAATACCTTGTTTGAAATATCACTTTAATTTGTTGTGGCTCAGAGATCTTTAACTTCTTATTAATTATGGAGATACATAATGTAAATATATACATAAGTTTAGCATAGTAATTTAAACTAAGGCCTACTGACCTGTGAACATAAGAAAAATTTATAGGTAGAAAATATCTTTCATATAAGCTAGTGAGAAAGCATCACTCAAGATGGCATATAAAACTTTTCTTCAATGTCAAACATCTTTTTCATGAGCATTTCTTCCTTATTTCTTTATTCTGTGTAACCTTGTGTGTTGCCAGGTAACAAATTTTTACTGTGTAAAGGTACACATTTCCAAATATATCCTTAAATACAAACTGAAAATATTTTCATCTTCATACATTTATACACCTACAATTTTGGATTTGTTTGAAAAGGAATAGCTACACATGCCAAAGAAGTGACTGTTCTGTACCTCTGTACACAGAAAAATAGATTTTTCTGCAAGTATATTTCAAACTGTGGAATATTTGAACTACAGCCCAAGTAATTACCTGAGCAGTCTACTGGGAATGTACATATTAGAACAAGTTGTAAAATAATCTCTTCCAAATAGCTATTAAAAACAAAATTACAGATCCTGGGCCAGATTCTCAGCTGTTACAAATTGGTGGCTGTTACAAGTCTCTGACTTCATGTGTGCAAAGGTTGAGCTCCAAGAGAAGTTTTACAGTAAAACTACAAATAACTGAAAAATGAGGTTCAGAGTAGAAGCACAGGTGGTATTCACACCATCTCCTTCAAATTCTTTTAGGCATTTAGCCTGGCTTCTCTGAATCATGCCTGCCTCCTCTACACTGGCAGTATGAGGATCCTGGGTTTCTCCAAACTGCACCATAACAGATGACTAAAGCAGAATCAGTCAGACAGTGTAAATGCCCTGAATACCACAGAAAGGTCATGTCTTCTGTCAATATATCTGAATTGCTAGAGAGACTGCTTTCAAGACAAGAAAAGAAGTATCAAACCATTTCATTGTAAAGATTGCAGTTATTTGCAAAAGCAAATCAGTTGTTGCTCCAATTCCTGCAACACTTTCTAATTTCTCTGGGATTCTCTTAATTAAAAAGTACCCTGGATATTGTCTTGCTGTCTATAATAAGAAAGATTCTTATTTTCTTCTTTAATGACAGTCTAAATCTAGTGTAGTAACCAACTGACTAACACAGGGAAATCCCAATCTTTCAGCTCCATTGTATAATTTATACAATATGTTCAACACTTTCCCACATAATAAACGTGGGAATCCCTTACAACCAGTCCAAGGTCTGAGGTTTTTTGTATGAATCATGTTCACTGCATCCTGGCTTAACCACACCCCCAACTACTTCTGCTGGGAGCCAAAGAGTTACTGCAATCACCACTGGTAGGAGATACCATGTGCAAAAGCATTATTTACAGCAGGATGCAGTGAAGATGAGAGACAGAGACTGATAACTTTATCTCAGGGGTTACCTGGGAAAGACTGCTCTAGGTCTATTTAAAAGAGTAACTTTAAATAATGAATAAATTAAGAGATATTATCATTCAAATATTACTTCTTGCTATGACAAATCTTTCATGTAACCCTTAGCCAGGTTCTGTTTATTTAAGGTGATGCTCATTTGAATAGTTTGGGAAAGAAGTGCTTTCACTGTACCTGTTATTCAATTTGACAGTTCTTTGCAACATGGGAGAGTCATGTTTGAACTTGTACAGAGAAATGTCATTGTCTTGTCTTAAGAAAAGATATTCAAGATACCTCAGATAATGTTCACATGCATTTAGCCTCCCTGAGTGGAAAATTAATGTCTGGCAGAAGTTTTTATATAAGGGTGTCGTGGTTTTAAACCAGTAACTAAAAAAACCTACTTATTTCTTGTTGTGAGATATGGATTAGAACAAGACGGCAAATGACAACAGGTTGTCCCATTATTAATGCAAAACTGACAATTTTTATCAGCCTTTAAAAACTAATGTATAGTTTCTGAGTTATGCTCAGTGCTGCGAATCCAGCTAGACAGTTGCCTGTAACATAGATGTCTCCACTGTATGTTTATTCCTATTGCTTAGAGCTCTTGTAGATGCAAAACATAGCACAGACATAATCACCTCTTGGTCTTTTCTCTGTCAGACATATTTCACTTCTTTTATACTGTGCTGTCAGATAATCCCAACTCCACCTTTTGCAATCAGGAACAAGAGTTTCTCAAGGCTTTAGGCGCTCACTCAGCTCAAATCTGACCACATGACTTGGACTTCTGCTCTGAATCATCCTCTGGAAGAACCTCCTAGATATACACCTGTCTGTTGACTCCAGAGGGAACCAAATCTAAAGGTCAGTCAGCTAACTCAGCCACCTAAATCACAAACTCGATTGTGAATGTTAAATAAAGCCACTCACAGTTATGTGGGGGTAAGAAATTAAGGGCAGAAATGGTTCAGTGCTACATTTATAAAGAGTGAGCTTTTTAGAGCATTTTCCTTTCACTAAAGGTAGTTTTTGAAGTGGGAGAGGGAATCCATAAAAGGAATTGCTTTTGCACTATTATGCAAAGGTGCACTAGTCACAATCCAACCACTTGTTGAATATTGCGTGTTTGCCACGTCTGCATTCACTGCATGAAGCAAGGAGGTCAGAAGCAGGGATCCTGAGTTTGGTTCTTATCTACATCACTGATTCAGTTTGTAGTATTAAGCAAGTCAAGTGAGTGGTGTCAGGTTGGCATCACAGGTTTTCCCACATCACAGAAATGCTGTATGGCTGAATTAATTTATGCTTATGAAGCACTTAAACTTTTTGGGAAGTCAGTGCAGTATTATGAAAAGGAATTTCTCACAGGTTCCAGAGAAGCTGGGATCCAGAGGAACTGAGGCAATTAATCAATGTTCTTATGGAGTGAGAACACTGTGCCTCTCTGAAAGACAAGCATACACAAAAGTTAAGAAATTGTTTATTCCAGCCGTAATAGGAAACTTTTGTATATAATTCCCCTGCTTACTCAGAGGCACTTTTAACATCTGTCAGGCCAGGCCTAGCACTTAGCACACAGATCTGAGGACAGAAACACATGCCCCATTTCCTGACAGCAGCTCACCCACCACTGCTGCTGGACTCAGGGACCACGCATAAGACACCAGGCTCAGTTCCACCAGTGTGCAGTTGGACTTCATGGACCAAATCCAAATTTGTGCAGGTGTAAATGAGAACCACACAATCTGTTCCATGCCTTTAATGAAATTTCAGTTCTGATTACATGGCACTCTCTTCCTTTTAACCATTCAAGAAGGGCTGAGGACTGAACCCAAAAGCTACTCACCTTCATTCCTTGATTCTTTGAGGCATGCAGTATTTCAATCAAAATCCTTATCAACAGCTCCAAACATCATTCCCACCCCTTCCCATTCAGACAGTGCCAGTCAGGTCAAACAGCAATCACCACCACATTTGGAGTCATTCAGGGGAAAAGTGTTTAAGGGCATCCACTCTTTTCTTTTAAATCCCCTGACTTCAGTCCAGAGCTCTTCAAGCTCTAGCAATAGAAAAATTACATCTTTCACTCAAACACCACCAACCCACTCTTCTTTCTTGTATTTAATCATAATTCCTGTTCACTGAGTTGTTCTTTCTCCTGGGTTTCTACACCTGTGCTCCTCTCCACTTTTACTCAATCTTTAAGCATCTGGTAATATCCAGTCCTGCCAAGTTTTCCTATGAGAGCAAGCACAATCAGAGGCCAATAGTGACAGTAATCACTGTAACAGACAATTTCAAACATTGTGTGTTCCTCTTACACTACAGGGACTGCTTTCCCAGCCCAAAGAGAAAAAATTAAACTGAAAGCCTTAGAACTATAAAAAAAATGTGTATTTTCAGCTAGTCAGGAAAGATAATGCAGTATTTTGGTTTTGGGGTTTTTTTTATATTCTTTACACCTATGGACCCCTACATGCATTCACACATCTATACTTCAGAGCACTTTATCACTTCAGTTATAATTTAGAATTTTTAAAAGGCATTGCAACTGATTGCAGTCTGTTGCTATCACCCAAAGAGTCTGAAAGCATAATCAGTGTTGTATTCCTTATCTGCTGTATTTCCTTGTCTCCTTTTGCACCATGACAGAGGATTAATCACCTGATGGGAATACCACAGACTGCAGAGATCTGGTGGGAAATATATTTCTGAATGACTTCACACTAGTCAGAAGTTCATGATGTCTATGATTTATTGTCTCTAGTGAATTTCTCATTGCTTTTGAGAATTTAAACTCGTTCAGCTGCTCCTAGTGATGAGGCACAGAATGCAAATACAAGGCCACAGTAACTCTGTGAAGCTCATATTTGGAAAGCAGCTTTTCCAAAATACGCAGAGAAATGATGACTTTAGACCTAAGGAGGAGAAGAGCAACTTACTTTTCAGCTGTTTTCACATTCTTTTCTGGCTGTGCTGTAAAGACTTATACATAGGAAAAAAAATGTCGAAGAACTGTGGCCAAAATCTGAAGTCCTCCTTCAATTTTCATCACATTTTTACATGGCAAACTACCTCTCAGCATACTTCCATGTAATAAGATACACACATGGAACAGCAGAAATAAGAACAAGGCCAAGATGTCAGGACTGCTCTTTGGCATATTCAGGATGTACCAACTGGAAGCTGAAAATGAGAGCAGCTCAGGTAACAGACACGGTTGGACAGATGGGGTTTATATACCCCAGGAGGGTAGAAATGCTCACTAGGATCATTCAAAAGCAAAGGCAGATGGCAACATCACAAAAATTCTACCCTGAATAAGGATTTCAGGTTCAGAGCCCTGATCTAAAGGAGCAAATATAGCCTGGCTGCCATCACTCAACATTTCAACTAATTTTTGAAACTAAAACAAAAATTTTGAAATTTTTGTTATTTCTTAATTTCTTCCTCACTGTTCAGTTTTGATATTCACTGCTACATCTCCTCTTCAGCCTTGAATATGGTTAGTAATTTCTTTGGGATCACAAAACTATAAAAGCAATGTTTAGTCATACAAAATAAACACTAAACATTTTACAACCTCTAAATATACTTCTGAAAACATACAGTATCTTCTTTGGCCCAAAAAGACTTTAAAGGCTGTCTTCACTGAGCAATGTGATAAAAAGGACCAAAAATATTCAAGATACTGGCAGTGTTTTAAGTGTTAAAAAGTAAAACACATTTGAGCATGCATGTGAGTAATGGTCTGACTACTGACTGGTCTGTCTCTGTGAAAAGGGGCATAAAGCTCTACTGTTCTGATATGAATAACTGCAAGTGACAATGCTAAACAAAAGTAGTAGAAAACTAAGGTTATCAAGAAGTCAGTAGGCTATAACTAAGCTAGTAAGTCAAGAAGCTGTTTATCTGTAGTAATATCTACATAAATACCAGAGACTTACAAATTCGAGTGCACACCAAAACCAGAGAACTTTCCTAATGCTTGACTTAGGAGAAAAGAGACACTGTGAGATGAATAATTGGTTAGGCTTTCTTCCCTTTGTCACTCCCCTAACAGTCTGGATATGCCTATCCTCCATTTTGAGAATTTATATGTTCCCTGAAACGAAGAGAGGTTTCATCTCCTTTCAGCTATCACATTCACCTCTTTCAGAAGGTCTGCTTTGCCTAAATTCTTTGACAAGGAGTGAGTGAAATCTCAACTGCACTGAAGGCAGGTGGGAAATTTGCCATTCACTATAACAGAGCCAGGGTTTCAACAGAAAGTTTATATCTGTAGAAGACCAGACTGAATCTAGTCCAGTGTTTGTGAAGTGCTTTGAAGTAGAGAGTGTTGCAGCACAGAAAGTATTGGTATTATTACTATTGCTATTGAGTGCATGAGAGAGAAGAAAGGTAGAAACCTCAGAATGAACTGGAAGGAAACACTGATTCTGGAGATCTTTCCCAGAGGTCAGTACATGGCATTTTTCTAAACAGTTTCCTTTAAAAGCGTCTAGTAAAATTCTCTTTCAACCTAAGAACTTTCTTGGCATGTTAATCAGAAGCAGATCTTCCTACCAAGCCCAGCCATCCTTATGGAAAGCGTCCTATCTTTTCCTTTACATAGTTTTCCTGAGTTTTATTACTGGTCTCTAAAGATTAACTGAAATACTCTACAGAGAGCTTACTTTATTTTTACTTTTTTTCAGAACCACTACTGAAGCCCACGCTGGAAGGAAAAATTTATGTTTTGCTTTCACCCTGTCTGTTCTTCCTCTGAACTACAGTGTGGCCCATGCACCGCACTGGCCCACAGAAAAGAGAGCCTGGGATTCAGTGTTGTTGGCAATTATAAGCTCTTCCGTTACTTGTGGTTGTCGTGTATTTATTACCACCAGACAAGACAACGGTTGGTCATCAAGGAAAAAAAAGCCCTCTCCCATGATCTCATTAACTAGTTTATTCTGCCACACACTCATTCAGAATTCTTTTCAAGTTACATGGACAACACTGCAGTCGGGAAATGCATTAGCTGCTACCAAAGAAACTAACATTTGGGTCTTGGCTGTTGCTTCCTCACAGTATTCTCAGATCACAGTCCCTGCCGTTCCCTCAAACATCTTGCTCATTGGGAAAAAAAATGTTCCCTATAGGGTTCAGACACCCAGGAACTGATCTTCAAGTGGTGCAGACTGTCAGGGTTCCCTTAACCTCAGGCAACCCAAGGTTGTAGGCTTCAGAGGATTTATCAGCAACCCAGCAGCTGTGAGAAGAGCACAGCTTTAGGTCAGAGAAGGAACAGGCCAGCAGTTGTGAATCAGCCATTGGCACACTCAGCTCAGCTGAGAATTCCCAACCACAGCCTACAGAAGGGAGTTGTTACATCTTGATTAATTTCAAATCACACTGTCTTCTTTCAGTCTCTACCTTTTTTGGTTATCTCAGTGCACAGCAATGGTCCCAGTGGTTGAGATCTGCACAGTTGTATTCTTGACTCTGATCTTAATCATGTGGCCTGCGATGGAAACAGTGACAAATAACTTTTATCAGTCAACTAAAAAGAACAAGCTTTTATTAGTCTTCTAAATTTAAGCAACTACACTACAAGCCAAATAAAGGTGGTACTACAAAATATGCTATTAAATACTTCACTCTTTAGTAGGTATAATTGCAGTTACAAAGAAATTGGAAGTACTGTAACCTATGAATCTTCCAAAACAATTTATTCTTCTGTTTTCAATCAAGATGTCACTTACTAACAAGCTATTGCTGCTAAGACACAGTACATTAGCACTGAATTAATGCACCTATACATCTTCTAGAACGGAATCTGGAATGGATCTGATTTCTATATGAACAACTGTGATCACATCTATCTATATGCAATCATGTCAGCACTTGATGCTCCTACAGTTATTTTTCAAGAAGTCTTTTAGTCTCTCAGTGCTTTGGAAAATGAGGCCACTTCTTTGTAGACTGCAATATGGATCTAAATGCCCAAGTTTATACAGATAGATTTTAAAACATTGGAAACAGTGAAAAAAACTGCATTAACAAGAACAAACCCAAATATAACCATCTATTTATTTATCTAGTATTTGCTGCAAGTATATATGTATCCCCTATTTAAACTTACCAGTAAAAAATAGTATGTTTGGATGTAACATTTCAACCAATAAACACATTCCTAAGGGAAGATATGGCATGCTTTTCCACCACTTATCACAGTCAAACACACCAGCTGCATCTGTTCAGAGCAGTTCATATCTCACTTAACGCTACTTGTCATGGCCTGTGACATAAAAAACAAGGTACCTGGGCTCACTCTCCGTTCTTAGGAAGATCCACAACACTGCACAAATCAGTATTTCCTTCATGCCACACTGCTCTTAAGCATCCATGGGTGATTTCAACACATACTGTTTTTTTGACTCCAACAGAACAAGCAGGCAAGGGGAGATTTTAGAAAAGGAGAAAGATGGACAGAGTATTGATCCCTCTCTGTGCCCTCAAAAACCACACAGGCAGCTTAGGCTAGAGAGACTTAGCAAAAGATCAGTGTTTTACCACTCTCTGAAATCAGCTGTAACACCCTTACGGATTTAAGAGGGTGAGGATTTCGCTCACTCTGTTTTTTTCCTGACAGAGAAAGTCTAGTGGTCTACTTTTATGGGGTTACCTCTTCCTTTTCTGGAATCTGGGGAAGCAGAAGACCTGGTGCTGCTAAAGCCCTTTGATGTGCTAGTCTTCTGCAGTTTCCATGTCCGCTCTGCCTGTCAGGGTCACACATGTTCACAGCCCCATGGCTGAGCAGTACCTCATAGCACATCTCCCTTGCCTTCCCTACTGCTGCAAACACACAGGCACCCTCTAGCCATGCACCTCACCTCCTCAGCAGCTCTGGAGGCCTGTGGTGGGTCGGCTCCACTGATCAGCTGGAGATTTTGTTTAGAAGGCTTCTTTATGCTGTTTATGCTGCTGTCAACACCACAAACCTAACACTGCCACCTGGTTGTTTATATACCTCCACTCCAGGACACCCTCTACTAACACTGCCCAGTGTGTGAGGGTGCAGCTTCTCTTTTTTATTTTTATAAGGTTTGTTAACCACATTGCTATAAGATATTCATTCAGATTTCACCCAAACAGACCTCTTGCTGTCAGCATTTAATTATGCTTGCATTCCTATGTAAATAGAGCGTTAGCCAAAATAGAGCTTTTTATAGAAGATAAGGTCAGGCACATCTTTACAAGAAAAGGAAGCTTTGGAAGCTTCTGTACTTCTGACAAGAGTAAATTTCTAAATGCAATGGAAAAATGCATAGAATTGAGCATGTTCTGTTGGTGATAAATCACAGTATGGAAAGTAGTACTCTTTATATATCTTTATTTGGAGGCTTAAGAGTATATATTTAATGTGTGTATATAAAATACGTCATTTTAAGACGAAAAAGTCTTTTCAGACTTCCATTGAAAAATACTATGCACTAAAGATCACTCTTTTTAATGATTCACAGTTAAGAAAAGATTTCAACCAAGTTTTTCTCCCAAGCTGGGTATCAAATTATTTGACAATCTTTTTCTCAGTTTGGCTCATGTATGTAAACATCTGGAGAAACATTATGTTCTAAGCTTAACCACAGATTTTATATCACAAGATAAGCATACATTTTAAATACAAGTTTAAAGCTTAAAATACTGAAATCTCATAAATTCAAATAGGTCCCTAGTCTTCCAAGTATAAATGTCCATTACCCTTTCAAATAATTTTAGAAGAATAACACAATCTTTTGAACAAAAATACCAGACCCCACTGTGTTTAGATTAATGGGAACTGCAGCAAGCCTCATAGAATTTTTTTCCCCACTAACATGAGTCTTAACTCAATTGTCAAGTTTAGTGTCACCTCCAGTCTAGATTCCTGTGAAAGGTCATGCAGATCTAATGCACTGGCTCAACTTCTATTGTACTGGGACATTGTGGTTAACTTCAGATCTCCAGCTAGCATTCTCAGTAACCACACTGAGAGGTAGAACTGAAATCACATTGAACAGAGCTATTTCCATGATAACAGGTTTTTGAAAAACTTGTGCAAGTTTCTGGTGATAAAAAACTGCATCAGCTATTTTGGTTCTTGATTTGGACACATTCAGTGGAGTTGAACAGAAATTAAGTATCAGTTAACCTGATGCTGCTCCAGAAATTTATACGGAACAAAATTTAGTGTTCTCAAAATGAGACTTGACAAGTTATTTTCTTGTGGCAAATTTGCCTTGACAATACTATTTTGATTTGTCCAAAGGTTCCTATGTTTCTAGTAGTGTCAGTAAGTATCACAATAATTTAGGTGCTGATAATTCATATGGATCACCCAAGTTTTTTCTGAGACACCATCAGGAAATCAGAATTTGGTTCACCATCTTTTCACTTGCAAACCTTTAGGTACCCTAAAAATGCTTCATGAGAAAGACAATTAATGAAGCATTTGCAATTAACTTATTTTATTGCTGAGCACTGCCCCAGTACTGTGATGTAATTCACCTGTGCTGTTTGACCTAAAGGGGAATTTGGCAGTTGAAGCTGAGATGTTCTCACGGATCTGCCCTATTACCTAACTTTACCTACTGCTTCATTAGAAAAGTGTAAAATGATTTACATATAAATGTAAAATCAATTTTATACATATACAGTCAACAAATGTCTTCCACTATATGATTAAAAAAAAAAAAGACATTTGATTTGGCTGGAAATGCTTTGATAAACAACAGGTCTCATTGACTACACCATTGAAATGCTCTAATGAATTTTTAATGTCTTTAGTTGTTTAACTGGATCTTATTACAAAGAAGCTGAAGACACAAGGAGCATGATGTTTCCTCCACTGGCACATTTAAGAAATCAGTAAAGGCATGCCAAGAAAATGTTCTGTTTTCAAAACAAGGCTCCAAAACTGAACTCAGAGGAAAAAATAAAAAGCATTTTGTTGTTGTTTCTAGAATTAAACTACTGCTGCTGATTTAAAATGTACATTACCCTTTTCTCAAACTGAATACACTTGGTTCTGTCCTTTACCTCCCAACTGGTATGATATTGCATCTGTGGCTGGCTGACAGGTGGCAGAAACTGATCACATTTGAAAACAAATTAAAGGTGAGAGATGTCTTGCTGCACAGACAGTAGGAGGGAAATTCTGTTACTATAATCTATGTGGCATTTCCACATGAAGTTAAAAACTTGATTTCCAAGACGCTGACATGCTTCACTTCTAGCTACTATCGCACAGCCTGCCAGCTGCAGAGATCCTCCCTCTCTGCTTAGTAACCCCATACTGATTAACAAGATTGAACTGAGAAAGTTCACCTTTCACTGTTTTGTCAGGTCCTTCATTTACTACCAATGTCCCCATGTCTGTTGCATGTTTTAAATCTTATATGCAGTCCCAAGCCATAGGAACTCAAGCACAATGAGATGATAAATCATTATAGACTCCTCTAGCATTCTGCAGTTTTTCTGGTGACTGACCTGCTGTGCCTTGAGAAGCCCCCCAGCTTGCATGGAGGCTTTCTTTGCTGTAAAAGCCTATGTTTTATCATCACCAACAGAACAATGGAGCTGGCTGCACATGCAGTAGGAGCCCAGTGCACCACTGGAGAGAAGAGCCTCTTGCAGAGCTTACAGAGCAGGGATCCTGAGGAGTGTAACACAATGAGGCCCGCAGAGCACTAAATGCACGTATGGGTTGCTGTGCCAGGGCTCCACTCAACAGGCTGCATCTCCTGGCATAGTGACAGGGTAGGATTAGTGCTGATCAGATAGACAAGCTACTTGCTCCATTTCCTCATGTAAGAAAGAGAGGAGTAATACAGTGGGGATAGGAAGAGCTTCAAAGCCTGCAAGAACATGAAAACTGATTCCATATTTAAAAAAAAAATAAAATAGAGGTGCATCTTCCAGCAATTTTTCTGAGCACAGTGAAAAAGGTCCCAAAGTTCACTCGCCCATAGATTTCCTTGAATGAGAAATAACATGTAGAAAGTGGGTGTCTTCTTCCCAGAACACACTCCAGAGTGTTTGAGAATGTACCTCATCCTCCCCCACAATTGTTTGTTTTATCCATCTGCTATTGCCCCATATTTGATTATGAATTGAAAGCATTCTCCTGGAGCTGCACTCTGAGCTTTTCAAACTGAAGTGTTTGAATAAGGCTTGTCACTACAGGAAGGATACAGAGGGCATCACATTCCCCAGCTGCCTCCCATCACCCTTTCCCCCTCCCTGCACCTCAGGGCCAGCAAGCAGCTTGGATGCAAAAGGGGAGAGCTCTAAGCAGCTGCTATCTCTTCCCTGTTTCTCCTGCTGAGCAGCTTCCATGCAGGAAAGTGGCTCTGTTGCTTGATTTCAAGTTGGAGGAGCCTGAGGGCAAACAGAATGGTTCATTGGGCTGTCTAAGCCTGCAGTGCCACATTAGTAGAGGATGGATTCCCCCCGTCCTACACAGCCACAAAGGACATGAGAGAGAGGTCATGTGGCTCCCCAATTCTCCCTGCCCCAGCCACAATGCTTGATTAAAGAAATTATCCTAATTTTTCCCAGATGAGTGTCCCAAGGAAATGCACAGTCTTAAAAAGCATTTCTTTCGGAAGAGTCTGCAGAAATAGGATGTTCTGCCAGTATTCTAAAGTTGGGAATTTCCCCATCTTCCAGAGGACTTTCCAAGAAGGGGCATTTGAGGGTGATTTTCACTTCCTCTGCACTGGCTGAACAGACACATGAAATAACCTGTTGAAGTCTTGGGCTATGGAGAAGTTTCTTTGCTCCAGCCAAGTGTCCTGCAGAACAAGCTAAAACTCTTCAGCTCAGCCTATAGGAGAGCTCTCTGGCACTGTCAATGGCAGCCAGCAGAGCTGGGAGCACCCATATTGTTTGTGCACTGTTCTTGAGTGAGAAGAATAAAAATCTTTTAAATGTATAGCCTGTTTCTTAAGGAGTAGTTTTGGGTTTTTTCCTGAATTACTTCAATAAGCCATTTGCATTTGATAATTTAACTGATATGGGGGCTGTTTCAGGTAGCAAATTTACTGCTTTGTTCTTCACAACATGAGGAAATTTATTTTAAAAACAATTTTTCAACTTCAAAGCTTTACAAACTGACACAAAACACAACACACATACACACACCCCACCCATGCTTCACATTTTAGCCATTTGCAGAGCCCAAAAGTGGTGTGGAGACAGCTGACAGTAAGGAGATTGAAAGAGGTTTTTCTGTGTGGGCTCCTGCTGCAGCCAGATTAGATGAGGGAATTAGAGACAGGGTGCGGTTCCCACCTCGGATGCCTCTCCTGCACTTCACAGACCTTCACACTGCCTTATTAACACGCACTTCCCTCTCTCCTTCCAAACATGCAAACTGCACCCTCTCCCAGGTCCCTCCTTAGCTTAAGGGCGCTGGCATGTTCTCTGCTGACTTTCTGGAACCCAGGGATTTCCAATTATTTCCACATCCTCCTCCTGTTTCTCTTCTGGCTGTGGTGCCTTTGGGCTGCCGGCTTGACTTCCCACTCCACAGGTCTGCAAGGCAAGGGCAGAAACGCCAAAATTAAGAGAGCAGAGTAATATTTGCACAAGGCAGAAAGGAAGAGGAACAAATATAAATTGCCTAGGGCCAAATCTGCTTATTCTCTCTATCTTGCTCCTTTCTAAAAAGGCAGACTTCGTGTCTCCTCAGGTTCTTGTTAAGCTTCCCAGGGCATCCAGCATTGTCTCTCTCAGTTCTTAGGAAGCAATGAGGAGTGTCTTCTTTGCTTTTAGGCACAAAAGGCTGCATGAAGGTGAGTACGCTCAGCGTGTTTCATTTGAGTATGTGTCACCACACTGCAGCAGATCTGAGAAGCCTTGAACATACTATTGCAACATTTTGAATTCCTGCATTAGATGACATCTTCCCAGAGCAAAAATTGACCCCAATGTGACAAGTAATTGTTGCAGAGCCTGCACCTAAGGCCTGTCCAGCACTCAGTCTAGCAATTCCCTCACTAAGATACCAGCTTGGCCCATCACACAGCCCCTAACACACTCCCTTGGCTTCCTAGTGCTTGTTTAACTGCTCTTCTCTTTTGAAGAGTATCAGAGACACTCTTCACCCCATTTCTTCCAGACTAGGAAGCTGGTGGCCATAAGCAGCCTCCTCCAAGCCTTTCCCTGGCCAAGGCTACAAAGGGCCCTCCACCCTCTTGCTTGCTTGTGGGTACTACTACAAAATACCCTCTTTGCCCTGTTCGCAGGCCAAGTATTGCAGGGAGGGAAGGGGAAGGAAGGAAAAGGAGATAGCAAATGGAGTTATTGTTCACAAGAAGGGTGGAGGAAACATAGAGAAAAGCTGACTTGAGATGCAAGGCTCTTTTAGTTTCCTCCTTCTCCTGTAAGGACGATTTCTGCTGTTCCCATTCTTCCCCACTCTACTTCCCTGCTCTAATCTAACTCCTGCCTCTAAAGGAAGGGGAAGAACTGTGCCTGTCATTTGCAGAAGTCCTGGCTTGATGCTCTTCTCTAGGAAGTCAGACAGTCAGAGCAGCTCTCCACACTGGCAGAGCTGGGCATGTGGTGAAGGCCTAGGGTCAAGTTGTCGATAGCACTGCAGGTCTTCATATGCCCATCTGTTAGATGGCCAGAGAAAGACACACACCAAGCATTTATCTGGTTAATTACTCCTTTCATTTTCTGTATTATTCCCCATTTAAAAATCTGTATGCATACACTTGCAGCCCCTAACAATGGCATGTTTGTGTGATTCCAGCTGACCAAACAACAGAAGTTATTTATAACTACAGATGACCGGACTCTGCTGTATTTTCATTTATGTAATTTTCCTTAGATCATCCATTGGAAAGGGGTCATACTTTCATGTTTCTCACACAGAAGGCCCTGTAGGTTAGCACACAGGAGATGAACCTTGGCAGCCTGCGCTGCTGGACTGCCTGAAGAAGAATTCTCACTGCAGCTGCCTGAACCAAGAACACACAGGGGCTGAGGGTGAGGTAGTTGTTCTCAGTACCACACCAGGCAGCAGGTGGCTGAAATGGAAGGACCAGTGATTCTCAGATATAAAGCTTTTTAAAATGACTACTCATTTGTGGGTTTTTCTTTTGTCAAGGCTCACTGGCATTTCAGAGGAACAGTCAGTGCCTGAGGAATTCCAAAATAAGTGAGTGGAATATTGAGAAGTGGCATTAAGTAAACAGGATAAGCAACTAAAACTTCTTATTCTTAGATGGGAAACAGAGCCACAGCGTGTCCATCCATGCTAAAAGAGCATAATTTCCCCATCCACATCAATGCACTGAATTAAAAACCACTTTTTTATTTTTAGATGGTTTTCTTAGTACAAGCTTATATGGGGACAGGCTTGAATTTACTTTGGTAGTTAGGAGATCAAAGGCTACCTCTTTGAGGCCCTTCTACATACAGTCTTTTCACATTATATGGAAGGAACACTTTCTGTAGTCCTTTCACCATGCAATGATACTATCCAAGACAAATTAATTCAAACAAACATACTATAACAAAAAAAAATCAAACAAACAAACAAAAAAACCACAATTTGCAAAATCCTGTGTTTCTATTTAGTAAATAGGGCAGTTCTCCACAAGGTTCCTAGAAGAGGCAAGAGACACAAAGGGAACTGCTATGTCCAAGGTCTCCTTTTAGGGTTATAGATCAAGATTCAGAGCAGCCAGATGGAGACAGCAGCATATTTTACAGTATACTGATGCATGAAATAGGCCTCACAACTAATCCTAGCAGATACATAGCCAGCCAGAGCATATCTATAAAATAAAGCCACAATATCTCTTTCTTAAAATAGAGAGTATTACTGGTGATTAGAAATACACAATAAAACTCAGAGATGGCAGTAAACAGGATGGAAATTAGTCATTGAGGTTTCATTCCTTTATGCTAAAGCACCATAGGCATTTTTAATTGGTCCAGCCCAAAAAACAAAGAATAATGTATGCAAAGAAAAAGCAGAGGTCTTCTCTGCGGTCCTTAAATATCAACCTGCACTGAGGAGGCTGTGTGCATGCAACTGAATAGTGGTGCTGTTCTCTAGTACAAAAACTTTTCCTACTTACAGAGTGTTATGTTTCCCATTTGATTTTCTTCTTTATCTGTGGGAAATTTAGGCATTTGCTGAAGATTTAAGAAAAGGGAAGTTGCCTGGTATTGGGAATTCTGATATCACAGCCATGGAATGCCACACACTTATTAGCCAAGTGTTTCCATTCCTCTGTATACATGACTCCTTCCTCAAGCCAATAATTTTTATAACCTTTTGCCCTTTTTATGGCATCATAGCTATTTAGTAATATTTACTTTTTTTCCCATCTTGTAAAATGTATGACGCCGTTGCCTTGCTGGTTCGTGACTGATCCCCACATAGATCAACTCAAACTCAACAAGTAGTTCACAGAGTTTGAGTTCCCAAGTATGTTAGTCAATAACCCCTAATTTATCTAACGAAAAAGACATCCAAATGATTAAGAAGGAGGCACCACAGCTTTTTTAAGCTTCTGTCTGGTGCCATTGGTCTCAGGCACCAGTCTTACAACTGAATTTACTGGAAGAGCTTTTATCTTTTGGAAACCAGTGCCTTCTGGGCTAATATTATGAACTTGGCATTATATCCAACATAGGGTTGTAATTAGCAGCCAGTATAGCACTTCTGTTCAGCAAATAACCAGTTTATTACTAAGGAACTATTCATAATATTGCTATCTACTAAAACAAGACATTATAGTAACTGCTACATGGTTTAGGCCAGATAAAGTTCCATTGTCATCCTTATGTCCACTTGCAAGAACCATGAACGCCAGCTAAAGTGCCAATTTGTCAACAAGTTACAGACTTTCTTTAAGGAGCAAGATCCAACTGCTGTACTTACATCAGAAAGAAGACTGAAGTTACTTTTACTAATTCCCAATGTAGAATGGATTGTGAATTATTTTTCTAAACATGTGTATTAAAATGGATGAGTTTCCTGAAGGATGTTCAAGTAATCAACTTAGGTGGCTACACCTTCAGTAAGAGAAAAGTCAGTGTTGCCTGCTGACTGTTGAGGAATCATCTTGTAGAGAAAATAGAAAATTTAAGAATATAGTTATACGTCTTCACATCATGGAAAGTCTGTACTGAAAGAAAAACTGATTTGGAATATGCACATATAATTTTTACCGAGTCCAGAACATGTCTGAAATAATATGTGCTTTAAAATGTTTGTTTTGCCCAGGAAACTCCAGGAATATAGACCTTCTATACTGCCACTCAAAAGAGAAGTGTCAAAAAGCTGCCAAGTTCTACGTGGTACCCCGAAGCTTTGTGCTTTGCATCTTGTCTCATCAGCATGAGGTCATCTGCAATCTCTGCCTCTGAGAAAGGTCCTTTCCTCTTACTTCCTATAACAGACTCATATAAGAATCTGAAATACAAAATCATAGTGTGTTAATAAAGTAAATCAGAGTAGAACTATTGTCTCTCTAAGGTACTGGATTTTAAAAAGTGAAAACTTTCGTAGAAATCTTGCATACTAAAACAAATTTATATAATGAAGTGTAATACTGACCCACAGTCCTTCTTTTACCCTTGAGCAGAAAAAATAAAGAAACAGTAGTCTATGTACAGAGCAGGACCTGCATTTTCCTTCACACTGGATGACACACTACCTATGGTATTGCTGCTAGAGACATTCCTGAGAAGCCTGAAAGAACACAGCAAGTGTCTGATAAAATATGCAGCAATCTCTGCAAGATTCAGGCCAAACACGTAACATTTTCTTCCTGCAACATTGCTGCCCTTTCTTTAGTTTGATTGATAAAAACTGTCATTCTTCTCTGTATAGTCAAAGAATAGAATCGTAAAAAATCACAGAACCATTTAGATTTGAAAGATCCTTGAGTCCTTTAAGATCCAAGGATCCTTTAAGATCCTTGAGTCCAACCATTAACCCAGCACTGCCAAGTCCACCACTAAACCAACAAAGACTATTTAGGCTGCCCATCACATATGGGAAGCCTTGGGTAGGAAATCTGTCATACAGGTTTGTGTAGCACCTCTCCCCCAGCTCCAGATGTCGGAGGGGAAGCCATACAAGACAGAGTTACAAACCTCAGAAGTATGCTTGGTCTTGTCTATCCCTTATCCGCCAACAGTACTAACACTGCAGATCTGTCCAGTGTGGAAATAGGAGTTCAAAAGCCTTTCCACTCTCTCTGCTGACTTCAATACAGCTGCTAAGCTTATGCATGATATGTTTATGTTAAGGGTTTGGTGTAAACGGGGCTTGTTTTGCATAGCTGTCTGAAAATGTCCCATCCCCTCCTTTTCAAAAATGGGCAAAAGACCAAATATTTCTGTAAAGCTTTTAAAATCCTATAGTCTACAGAAGATGTTAAATCTTATAAAGCAAAATTGAAAATTTGCAGAGAGCAGGCATTTTTCCTGTTAAAAATGCTGAGTTTAAAAGCTTTCAGATAATCCTAATCACCAAGCTACTCTAAAAAGAAGAAAGGACAATTCTGCATGAATTCTGCATCCTCCAAATAGTTATAGCTTCCTTTAAAGGTTTGTCTAACACAGGCAACATAGTGTAAATTCTTAGTAAAAATCAGGATCAGTAACAGCATTTCACATAGTGAAGGGTTTGTAATGTACCTCCTATTTATTTTGGTCTCAGACTCATCAGGAGAAGAGAAAAAGCTTGTAATTTCTTGATGAAGTAATTTAGTGAATGGGGAGCAAAGAAAGTAATTTAATTACTGGCTTAAACAATTTATGTGACAGCCATGCAGTTCTTTTATCTTCTGTTAGGCAATGTGTTCATTTTTTTAATGTCTAAAGCTTTAACACAGTGTGTCACAGTGCTAAACTCAAAATGTGTGGAAAGCCCAGGGTTTCTGTGACAGAGAATCAGACTGCAAATTAATTCATTCCTCTTTGCTGCTTGGAATAGGGACTGGTAGGCACAGCTTTTTCCAAGCTTGTTTCACCCTAAATTGCATATGTGTACTTAAGACATTTTCCAGTGGGCAATACAGTATCACAGCAACCTTGCACTGAACTGTACTGAGGAACAGTAGGGTGGGGAATGGTGTGAGCTGGGCTCAGCACAATGCTCACGTGCCTTTCTCTGGGCCAGTGGAAAGTCTGGTGAAGAGGGCATCATGCTCAATGACACCTCATAAAAAGAAGCTAGATCACCCTAAGAAAATACCACAGGCTAATCCAAGCCCACAGGTAGCTGAAATCTCAGTTGGAATATCCCCCATTAATGTCATATATTCATGTCCAGCATCTGGGAATCTGGCTCTCTTTAGCTCCAAAACTTGCAGACAATTAATACCCATTTAGGTAATTCTGGCCCATGGTTACTCTTACTCTGAAGTACAGATTGTGTTCAGGAGGTCTTGTTGAAAAATCAAGGACAAGAAGCAATCCAGTGTTATTACCTCTGTATTTATCTTCTAGGCAGGAAAAAATGAAGCATGAGACACCAGTGAACCAAGCCCTGTTACCTCTCAGAAAAGATTACATGGGAATTCAAATGTCCTGGTATAATTCCCAGATTCCTGAGTTCACATGAACAGCAGCAAAAGAGGAAAATTGCTCCATATCCTGTAGAGAGGAAATGAAAGGTATCTGGAAGAGAAGAATGTGCTGTGTGGTGCGAAAATGCTGTTTTGATTCCTGATGCTAAACATCTGCCATATTTTTGTGTGGAATCACTTGACTTAGAGAATAGCATCTTCAGGATTGTGAAAAGTCTATTCCAGACTCGAGCTGTCTGAATTGGCAGCTGTGAGAACACCCACAGGAAGCATGGGACCCTGGAAGAAAAAGTGTAGGAGTACATCCTGTGGGGATAGATAAAAGTCAGAGCCAGGCTATGGGAACCTCTTCAGAACAAACATGCAAATACAGTTTCGCAAGTCAAAGTCCCAACTGTTTGTTTAGGGATTTTTTCAGTTATTTGTTGCTTTTGTTTGGCTTTCACAGAACAGAAACAGAGAAAGGATCTCAGAAAAAAAAATAATAAAAAAATAATTAAATAAACCCTTAGATGTTTCCTTTATTGTTTGGTGTGGGTTCATGTGCTTTGTGTGCAATGCTACAGCTTGCTTCATTTGCCTTGTGATAGGAGATTGCCATAACATACCTATTTCTGGTCCACTGAGTTTGATGGTTTGTCTGCATACACAGCCAATAAGAGAAATGCTTAGGGAAGAGCTGCCTGTAATTCCTCACTGTTGCCCTTTCATGGACAAATGCCTCTTCTCATCCACGTGAAATCTTACAGCTCATGAGGAAGTAACAATTGGAAAGAATTTAATCCATTTCTTAATTATTAAATGCTCTCAGTCACCGAAATCAAATAGTAATCGGTGTCATTGACACAGACAGCTTCCCATGAATACTGACAGGTGACTGAGAGACCCCCTGCCATAAGAACACTCACTCCCTTGTGCTCCCATCATTGTGGTAATATGCTCATCTTTCTTCTACCTTTATGTGCCCTCCTGAATACAGCTAGATGGATTTGGTTTTATCTTGCCTAGATGACATTTTCATTTAATATTTGTGCAATATTTTTCTCAGTCTTTCAGGTAGCTTTGTGCTGTTTGTACAAATGATACCCTGCAAAATCGATGCCCACAGATTGATTGCACATTGTGTCGATTAATATTTCCTTTTCTTTCTGACCATTCCTAATTCCTATATCACTGAGAAAGTTGAAAAGGAGGTTTAAATTGGCTTTCTGCATACTCTTTATTATTCCTTGTGTGGAACATGCTGTATGTTCCCTTGTTCTTTTTACTTTCCTGTATAAATAATCTTAATCTTTTCAATTTCTTCCTACAAGAAATATTTTTTATGTAGTTCTCTGCTATTTTCACTATCTGCCTTGAGTTTGTTTCTACTTCTGCATCTGCCTTTTTTTTGGCATGGGGTTACTAAAACCAAATGAAATAATGAAAATGAGGACATGGCATATTAGAAGTAACATGTAATACTCTCTCTTTGATTGTCTACTTACTTCTACTGTGTGGCTGAATACAGTAGTACTGTGTAGTTCTTTTTTCTGTCACACATCCAGAAAAGACATTGACTACGTTGTTCATGATAATTCCTTAAGCTTTCTTGTTTCACAGGAAGTTACTACTACATTCAGAACCCATTCATATGAAAAAATAATTTAAAGTGTATTTTCATGTCCTTATGTTGTTAGTTTTCTAAAAAAAAAAATAAAAAAATAAAAAAGAAACAAACAGCCACCAGCTCAGTAGAAGTTTAAAGAGGTAAACATTTTACAAGTTATCATGCAGTGTAGAGAATTGGTGACCATCTCTCAAAGTGCCTTTTGATTCCCCAAATGTTGATGGGAAATATTCTGGAGGCACAAATAGAGTGCAGATGTTGGAGAATACATCTTAGAATTCTGCTGAACATATTACCCTACTGGGAGGCTGTTTTGAGTCTCCGGGGACATTCCTCTGAGAGCCCAGCTGATTGTCTCATATTGAAACAACATGTCCAAGATACATTCCAAGTAAAAGAAAATAGAACAGGGGTACTCTGACCAAATATAAATCATGGGGCTAAAGGGCAGTTTATCTTCCGTCCTTCTACCATTTCTTTTCTCCCCCAATGAATATTCCCCCCAGGGAAACAGACCGCTGGGTAAAGGACTGCCAAACATGATGACTCAGACATTAGGCACTGTCCCCAAGTGCTTCACAGATGGTGTCTGGATGGGAAACCCAGATCTTTCGGCACCACGAGCCTTGCTACATTTCTTTTTCTACTTTATTTTTTTTTTTAAATTCACTGCAGCATTACTTCTGATCTCATGTCAAGCCCTTATAGCACTGTTGCCCCCCACAATGAATCCTGATCCTGACCTTGTAACAAGCAATGTCATTGGCACATAAAAAAGATAGGAGAGAAATCCTAGCAGACCTTGGGGAGTGGGAAAAACAAAGCTAAAATAAACACATTACTTAAAAGATTATTCTGTATCCAATTGAAAAAAAAAATTAGCAAAGTCTGCTGCAAAATACAGGCATAATTTGAAGTACAGTGCATTAGTACAACTGCATAATTGTAGGTACTATGAAAGAAAATGTTCTCTGCACAGATTTTATTGGTCTGTTTCTTTTTGTAGAATCCTGTTTGTTTCAGTAAAATCCTATTCCTTTCAGTTTTCTTTATGTTTCCCCAAAGCGAGCACAACTTGGGATGCACATCTGGACCTGGGCAAGCCTGAAAGCAATGGCATATTTCTGTGCTTCTCCAGTACTGTATGTTCACTCTAGACTGGAAAAGTGCTCTGTGGGGGGAAAAAAAAATAAAATAAAAGAACCACACCAGCATTTTTTCCTCCCATGAAGACAAGCTCAAGAAATGCTCTGTAAAGCCTTACAGACTATGCACAATGAATCCAGTTATCACAATCCCAAACAAAACATATCATAGGAAATGTGAAATACCCCTTCCTTTCTGTCTCCCCCTGTCTTGCACCACACACACACGCACAAACCCCGTTGCAAAGGATAAGAGGAATTGCACGATGAGAAGAACCAGGTCCAGCAAGTATTTTTTTTTTCTTCATCTTCTGTTTTTAACGTTTACCACCAGTACCATCCATAAGAAGCAAAAGAAGAACTGTTCACTCCAACTGGAATGGATAAATATCTAGGTATTTTTTGAGCTTCATTCTGTTCCAAAGGTTATGTAGCAATTCATTGAAGTTCTCCAATTTACACAAATTCAGCTGAGTAGTAATTTAATTTTGTTTAAATCAATGAAGTTATTTTAGCATGCATAAAAAAGAAATGGAATGTAAAGATTTTGTTTTGAAATTCCAATTAAAAGGTCCCAGAATTGAAAGCAGCAACTCTTATGTCAGTTGACTTCTCTGTTTTTTAAAAAGGAGTGTCAGATAAAAGTTGATAGCACTCTGCAAAGCCAGTGTCCCTGAGCCAGGGGTTTTACAAGCAGCAGGAACAGGGTCACAGACACTGACCACCACAGGATTCCTTGCTTGGAGATAGTCACTTCAGAGTTACACCTGGAAAGATATACTTCTTAACAGCCAGTTGTTGAGCTGCTAAGGAACCGACAGCATAAATCAGCATAAAACTAGCCAGGTTTCCAAAATGTGCCTAGCAGGCAGTTTTCAAGCCCTGCCTGGTTTTGGAAGCAACTTTGTCAAAATTGGACCCTCTCCACAAAGTGCTTTGATGTTGATGAATCTGTAAATTCCAACAAAAACTTGTTTAGTCAGAATTTTTCTGACCAGCTCTACTTCCTCCTTCTGCCAAGCCTATTTACTCATTCTCAGACTTTCTGTGTGGCTTCAGGCAAAGGTTTTCTGCCGCAGCCATCCCAGCTGCAGAGTTCAGGCACAGCTCAACACAAGCTCTTGCCCACCAGGGTCCTCCCCTTCCATGTCCCATGGGGAGAGAAGCTCCATGCAGCAGAACAGCTCCCAGCTTTCCTCTCCATCCCTTACACCACTCCATCCAGACCCATGCTGCTCAGGAGGCTTTGTTGTGGGGACTGAAGTCCCATCACCCCCATTTTACTCCATTATACCCCCCAGAGAAAGTGAAGCACAGAGAAATAACCAGTGTCACAGCAGCATTAGAAGTATGGCATGGTCAATATGATGCCTGGTTTTGTATTGAGCCCAGTGGTCCATAACATCTATTTGCATGTTTTGAGTCACACAGAGGCTATTGAGAGCTAGAGTCCATCATGGATGTGGATGAACCTGTGCATAAAATGGGGAGGGAGGCTGGGACAGAATAGACCAAGATTATATTAAAGTATTTCTACCCTGGGTTTGCAAAAACAATGCGCTGCATTGAGACGAGGTGTTATTGTCTGCTTCTAAGTGTAGCCTCCCTTTCAAGTTTTTCTTTCTTAATAAAGTATCTGAGGTCATGCTATTGTCATTAGAGCTTGGCGAGTGCTCAGCAGCTGTCACCGTGGCAGCAGGAGTGTGCCTGGTGCCAGTCCCCTTTGTCACGACAGCTACACAGCAATGTAAGGAGAAGGGCCTTGCAGGATGCAGGACAATACTGGGAAGGAAAAGGAGGGAATCCTCGACCTTGGGCCAGGGCCTGGTGGCAGACTATTGAACTCTTTGCATCTCAGCAAACCACAAGGAGTAAAAATTCTTGGAAGCTGCAAAGGTTGCAAGTGAAAACAAAAGATTCTATCATGTAGGAAATAGAACAAAACACAGAGAAATTTGTTTTGTTTTCAGAGATAAAATAAGCAAATAGCATTCTGCAAGGGTCAGGAGCACTGCACCCCACATGCAGCACTTACGGAAGGGAGGAGGACAGAAAAGCTGGAGGGAATCTGGAAGCAGGTGGGCAAGTGCTCTCTCTGGAACTTTCCGAATCTTGTGCTGTGAGCAAGGGACTCCCTCATGAGAAAAAGGGTGATGACACTGTCCACTAGAATCTAAAATATAAAATCATCTATCCAAACAAAACCCTGATTATTTAATACAATCAAATAATTGTCTTTTGAGCCCATAGCTGAAGTAAGTGATAGAAACAAATAAATCATCGCTTCTGAGTTGGGTGATTGGAAAAGACCAGAGCAGGATAACTAGCACCAACTTCCTCATGCTTCTGTTAAAGCAAGGCTAAAGTCTGTGCCCATAAGTGGCTGCAGGAACAGACAGTGAGGATGGTGTTATTGGTCCTTTTAGGCTTGTTAACTTAATTAATGTTTCACAACTGACACACTGGAGCATTTTGTCCCCTTTTTTATTTGTATATCAGCAACACCCTTGACTAAGAGCTGCTTA
Organism: Cyanistes caeruleus; assembly: GCF_971803275.1. NCBI lineage: Eukaryota > Metazoa > Chordata > Aves > Passeriformes > Paridae > Cyanistes > Cyanistes caeruleus. Next base: position 41,973,899 of record NC_141701.1, read on the forward strand.
GCTATTTCTTTCCTGCTCACTTCTATTCTGAAGAGCCACTCCAAAAACACCAGCTATTACTAAGCTAACCCTCACCTAGCAATCAGTGCAGCCTCCCTTACACTGTGTACTCTGTGAACAACTTTCACAACTTTGTGGGTGTTCCTTTAGGACAGGAAGTAAAGAAATAGATCATATCCCAGTGGAATCACTGATGTAGCTCTGAACTGGCAGGATGCTACCCAAGCTGCAGTTTGGCTGGGATGCCTAGGCCAGCACCCCTGTATTTTGAAAAATACCTTGGCTTTTTGAAAGACCACAAGTGGTCAGAACCTCAGCTTTATTCCTTATCCAAAAGAAAAATACCTCTTGAAGCAGAAAAGCCCTGCAGTGGGTGAGCAGGACTCACAGTGCCACCTGCTGAAGCACCCAGGCTGCTCAGAGCCAATGTCCCTCCAAGAGGCCAAGGAAGGCCTGGCTTCATGGCCAATGCAGTCAGCAATTTACTACATGTAAAAATCTCCTCTTGGAAACAAAAAAAAATACATCCCAGTGGATGAAGGGAACCAGTGGGGTGGCACACACTGCGTGCTGCGGCACAGTGGGAAGGAAGCAAAGGTTTGGGTTTTGTGACATGAGAAATATGATGGCCTTTGGGTCACAACAGTCTCTGTGCCAGCAGCCAGGCTGGTTATTACCCTGAGACAATACAAGTTGTTCTTTTTCTTTCTCAGTAATTTCACAGCTTCTAGCCCCTGCTGGAGTCCGTTGCTCCCATGTTCCCTGCACTCTGGTCTGTGGATCCACTCAAAAGATGGTAAAGTTCCATTAGATTTGAAAAGGGGTGGTTAATTAACACAGACTAAGGACAAAACTTTTAACCAGCTCCTTTTGCGTTTTTCCCATCCTTAGTCTTGTCAGTATGGGTTTGCAAGCAGCTAAGACCTGAAAAAGAAAGGGCACCTGAAAGAGTGCTCTCCCCCTCCCAAGTGTTGTGTAGTCAATCAGCAGCTCCCAGGAGCTCACATCCATCAGCAGCAGTAGAACCAACCCATATATCCCCCAACAGCAGGTGCATTATTCCCCTGAGCTATTTATTTGTAACAGTGCTCATGGAGACTGTCCCTCCCTAGTGTGATACCACTATCTGAAATGACACAAGACATCTGAAGAAGTGGAGAATGTCCTTGGTGCAATCAAAAACAGACAGGAATGGACACCAGAACATGAATAAACAGGGCTGGTTTTGTCTAGACTCAGGTACTGTCAGCCTCTCAAGACAGCATGACAAAACCTCAAAAATTAAGCAGAAAGGTAAACATGCAGTATCTTCCCTTTGAGGGGAAGCAAATTGCATGGGCAATCTACTGAATGAAATGGTGCAGGGAAAGGGGGGTCCAGTTGGTAGGTGATAGAGACAATGTGTTGTTTGAAATGACTTGGGAAATATGAGTGTGGTATGTATTTCTCCAGGCGTGCTTACAGCAGAGAAGTTCACATGATACTCACAAATCAGCCACCCTTTCTCTTGCACCCTGCTGCAACTTTGTTTATGCTTACCATCTTTTCCACTTTTTTTTAACATTACTAATAACCACAAAAAGAAAAAAAAAAAACAGTTTCTTGGCTGCACATAAACTGTTCTACAACCTTTCTGTAGAGAAGAAACAGAAGGGGGAAGGGACGAGCAAATGTGGCATGGGCTCTGTGACTGTGGTTTTTGTTTCCATAAACCTTAGAGCACAAGAATGCATGAGATATTTACACAAATCTTTCCACAATTCCTGTGGCCTTTGGTAGCATTGCATTTGCATGACTTCACCACTGTGGCTGGTTTGTGCTTTCTCAGCAGCCTTGCCTACAACGGGGAGAAATCCTGGCTATTCCCAGTAGCTCTCCATCTCCCACCCTCAGATACAGACACACCAGTGCACGTTAAATACAAGCTATGTTAATGCAGGAGTTCCTGTCCTGCTTGTTGTCCAGTTTCCCAGGGATAGTACAGGAAGTTTCCCAATTCATCTCATAAATGCAAAAAAAAAAATAAAAATGTTATACTTGAAGAAAATATTGGTCATTTAGATCTTGAGGGAATATCAAGGGATATGAAAGGAAGGAGGATGTTTCTGAAAGGTTCTGAAGTTGCGCAAATATATAAGGAAAAGTGCAAAACAAAGATTTTACATCAAGAACCTTATACTTGCCTGCCCTCCTGCCATCACAGGATGGTGGGAAGCTGACTGAATGAAGAGAGTGTCTCCAAATGAGTAGGAACTTGGCTACTGAATAAGAACTTGGCTACTGAGTAAGAATTTGACTACTGGGGCTCCGTCCTCTGCTGCCCTCATTGGGGACTTCCAGCAATCGCTTTGGTCTGTCTGTACCTCATTTTCTCAATCTAATAAAGGGATGTTGCTCAACCTTTGCAAAATGCTTTGAGTCAGTGCACAAAAAGTGTTGTGTTAGGACCAAGGAATTTTTTCACTGAATGAGAATATCAGGTCAACAGACAGGCTGCCAGTCAAGGAAACAAAGCCACGATATCTTACAGGGCAAGGTGTCCCTTCTTACTACTGCAGCTGTGTCAGCACTGGCTTCTCCAGTGTTAGGAGATGTCTTTAAAAGGGAGGTTGCATCCTGGATGCTTGCTGTGTATGATTTGAGGAGGGAGACTAGTGAAGGAGAGCACATGCCGCAATGTGTAAGTCTCACCTGTGTTGCTGTGGACTGTGCAGGGCAGGTAGAAATTGCTTAAAATTGCATTCAAGGCTGTGCTGCACCTCTCTTCCCCACTGTGGCTGAGCCTGAGGGAGATACAGCCCAGAGGCAGAAGTAATAGCAGATTCATTTTCAGGAGTTTAACACTTGATATCAGAACCAGTGTGCAATGACATAAGGCAGAAGCATAACCACAGACAGCTTGTAAAAATTCAGCTTTGTCCCTCGCAAGTGAATCCATAATTAAAACTGCAACCCTAGTCCACTGTATTTATCCAGCAGAAGGACTCACTCCTGCTACCACTTGAGTCAGCAAGTTTCTCTATTTGCAGTAATCCTTTACTTTGACTTTCCTTCATTATTAATAAAACAATTTTAAACTCTTTAATGTCAGCCAAATGGTGTTTCAAATTATATTTTCCAGGGAGAAAAAAAAGGATAGTTGAGTGTTCAGGGGAGAAAACTTAGTTATGTTATAGTTCAGCCTGGGAGACTCTGGTGACTCTTAGAAAGTGTTGAAATTACAGGTTCATGACGTACATAGTGTTGAAACACCATGTTTCTGCAACACTTGGTCCAACGCGAACTTGCAATTTCAACACTTCCTAGGTCTTTTGTAAAACCTTTTAACTGACCAGAACAAATGTAAATTCCCAAAAAACCTAAAGCAATGTGCTGCAAAATAGGCAGACTGGAAAACCCATTTAATTTCCAATGCTGCTACCCTTACACAGGATAACAATTCTCAAACTATGTTTAATTTGTAAAAAACCTGTCATCCAGGATTAGCTACTCTCACAGCAAAATAGTGGTCTCAAGGCACAACTGGTCTGATCTGAAATGGTAATATCCGTGTTTCTCCAACTTGTTAACTTTTCCCTTGGTGTCACAAAAAAAATCTATCAGGAAAGTACCTGTCTCAGCTTAAGTAAAGGACATTCACCAGCACACCAGCAGCCTCCAAAATGTGCTGTCCTGGAGCTTAGCAGAGACCATAATAACAAAATGTTAAACACAGGGACAAAACCTTCATGACCAAAGGGAATCTGCAATTTCAAAACACAGCAAAATTTGATATTTAAAAATACACTATGGCCTTATTTCAAAATACCATTTGTTAAACAAACGGGAGGCAGGAGAGCAGACAGAATCAGGGCTCACACAGTGCTTGTTTGGAAGATGAGAAGAGTATAGGATTTGTCCTCAACAGGTTACACTTAGCTCATTCAATTTCATCCAAAAAAAGAAAAATAACTGTCACTCAGGGGAGACACTGAGAAACAGCTTTATGTCCCAGCTCCTGTAAGCAGCTTGGATCAGAAGGCTGCTGCACCTGAAGCCATCAGAGATGCAGCCAACTGGAGCACTTAGCAGGATGGGGACACTCCAGTTCTTGCTCCTGAAAGCAGATAGGGCACCATCTATGTGTGTCACCACTCAGGCATGGGAATGAGGGCAAGGGAAATAAACCCTCAGGCTGACAGTCCACACAAAAGCCAGGTCTCCTGTGGAGGCTAAGTGGGACTGGATGTGATGTGTGCCTGCTGGAGGGGCCCAGGAGGAGTCCCAATACCAGCACATACCCTTCTGAGCACTTATACAAAGCACCCTCCAATAATGAAGAGGAAATAGAAGTTTAACAATACATTTATTTTTGTATACCTGGCTGTGTTTTGAATATTTAATGCTAATTTTAGTACTTGGGCACTTGGAAAAGAATACACAGAATAAATATGTTGTATGAATCGGGCAATAAATATAGAGTCCCTTACATACCAGTCTGGGTCACTCTGCATCAATCAAAGCTGGAATGACAACAGAAACAGCAGTTTTGATGTTATATGCAACTAAAGTTCTCATTTATTTTTAGAGAACATAATTTCTTAAGATAGCAGAGAGCTTATTTGGAAAATCATGATAAATTATTACAAAAGTCTTTCTTCTCCACAACTTTTTACAGGAGCTGCTTTTTTTTTTTGGACCACTGCAGTGTGCTGCGTACTAGGAAGAAGGTACTTACAACAGGATTTATTTGTAGCAGTGAGCCAAAATACATATTGCCTTAGACGAGAGTCAGTATTATCACAAAGAACCATGCCGGCTGGGGTTTAATTAAATTGGACCTGGGTGTCAGATTTTAGCTTGGTAAAGTTAGCAGCTGGGATGAATTGGACCAGAAATGTGCTGTGTAACAGGATTTTGCTGGAATTTTTGTGAGGGGGGAAAAAGAAGGAAAAAAAAAAAAAAAAAAAGTATGTGGAATATGTCATGCAAACAGTTGACAGTGTAGCTGCAACACCAAACATTAAATAAATAAATTCCATACGTAACACGGGCACAGAAAAACTTTTCAGGAAAGCGCCTCAGAGCTGCATAGCCTCGCGTCTATAAATCTCCATTAAATCAGTTTGAGTGGGGCGAGTGTTAGAGACAGAGCTGCCAGAAATAGCTCTTTTCCTGCAAGATGTAGAAAAGATTACAGCCGAGATTGAGACGGTGGGGTGGGGAGGGAAAGCAGGGGAGGGGTGGGGGAGAAAAGAGGCAAATGAGTTGAGCTGAAGGAGGCGGGGGAGCTGTGAAAGGCATCTCATAAAAGTCCCATTTGTTGGAAGGCTGCAGGAAGTGGAGGCAGCTTTGGCACACGTGTCCGTGGTGCTAAATTAACTGTTAACACAAATAATCAAAGTGCAAGGCCCATCAAGCCGCTGGCGCCAGTGAAATGAGGGAGCGGCCAGGTCAGCGCTGCCTCTGGAGTGAGCCGGGCTAGCAGGTGGAGACCAAGCAGGGACCCGACAGGATGGAAGTGCTTACAGAACACACTGACCCACTGACAGAGGGAAACAAGGCTGCACGCTTGCTTTCCAGCTATTGTGTGCATTTTAATTTTGTATCTATTTATTATATTTTGTGTAATTTTTTTTTCCTATTTTATTCTTAAAAAAAAAATAAAAAATTTCTTTCACCACACTGGAGTGCTTGGACACCCCAGGCTGAGTTGTAGTACAGTTCAGCCTTTATTTGGCAGCATTGGTGGAGAAACAAATGAACAGGACAAAGGAATAGTTTAGGCACAAAAGCACTGACTGCCCTCCAGCACTACCCTTCAGAAGGAAAACCTGCTCTTTAGAATGAGATATGAAAAACAGTGTGGGCAGGGGTATTTCCACCTGGTTTGTTCTCTCTCACTGTCAGAGAGTCCACAGCCCTACTCTGTACTGTAAGTATGATGCAGATACTTCAGAAGTGTCACGGTGTTGCAGCCACCCCAGCATGGAAGCAGACAGACCCACCATGGTGGCACTTGCTCCAAGTAGGATTAGACTTGGAAGCAAGCAGGACTTCTCCAGCAATCAGTCTGAACATGCTAAGGTTCACTGAAGGTCTCAGAGGATCTCACTGTTTTGTGCTGTGAAAACACAAATTCTTCCAACTATTGCCCAGGTCTAATCTCAAGGAGATGCTCGCTGGAAAGGATACCTGGGGAGCAGCTTCCCCCACACTGAAACAGCAGGAGTTCTGTGCTGATTTCATTAGCTGCTTCATTCAGCTCCCTGACACAAGACAGCTGTAAACCCACTTTAACTGCCCAGTAAAGCCAGGTTTACAATTACTTTGCATGACCAAAGCAATCACAGTACAATGTTGAATCAGGCCCTGAAATTACTGGGATCTTTTGTCTCCTTGCCAAGGTACAACACACAGAGCTACACACTATAATGAATCACATATATATACATGTGCTATGTACATACGTATTTACATCACACACTTTGGTCTTGTGTAGCTTTTGCTGGATATCCATGCATTCTCTACAGATACGGTTGTGGGCACTTATATTTTACGAAAAAAAAAAATAAAACTCACTTTCAGTTATAAGGTGTTACAATAGAAAACGTGGGTCATTGCTTAGCATAAATTCTGCTCCAGAAAACATTCTGAATCAAATTACTTTTAATCATAATTACTTACGATAGATAATGAATAATATGGTACAGAAAGGTATCATGTCATAGAATCATAGAATGGTTTGGGTTGCAAGGGACCTTAAAAGTCATCTAGTTCAAACCCCCCTGCCATGGGCAGGAACACCTTCCACTAGAACAGGTTGCTCAAAGCCCCATCCAACCTGACATGGAACACTCCCAGGGATGAGGCATCCATAGCTTCTCTGGGCAACCAGTTCCAGACTTGGAACTTCACCCTCACAGTGAAGAATTTTTTCTTAATATCCAATCTAAACTAATCCTCTTTCAGTTTAAAGCCATTCTCCTTTGTATCACTTTTAAGAAGTCACTCTCCAGCTCACCTGCAAGGCTCCTTTAGGTACTGTAAGACCACAATAAGGTCTCCCAGCAGCCTTCTCTTCTTAAGGCTGATCAACCTCAATTCTTTCAAGCTTTCCTCATAGGAAAGGTGCTCCAGCCCTATGATCATCTTCATGGCCCTCCTCTGGACTCACACCAACAGGTCCATGTCATTTCAGTGAGGATACACGTCTTCTGAGCGCCTAAACTTTAATTATGTCTTTAATTCATACCTGAAAGTATAAAATTACCATGTATCTTTAAAAAAAATCTTCTTATTTTTTTTTCTCAGCTCTCTTTCAGAGAGCAAAATGCCCAAGAAAAATATGGAGAATATGGATGTTTAATACTCTTATCATAGGGCATAGTTGTTGCTTTTAGTGAAGAATTTCCTAATAACTAAAATTAAAAACAAAAATCATCATTAAGTGTGGTGGAAATATTCACACATCTCACAGAAACAATGTTTTAACGAGGTTTAAATCTATAAAAATAATATGTAATCTTCCCTATATTCCATAGGGTTACTTTGACATTTATCAGATATGAACTCTGGTAAATCCAAAGATGTACCACAGTACTAACAGTAATTCAGACCAGCACCTTTAGTAATAGAGATCATCCTTGGTTAATGTTGTAAACTTTAACTTATCTATAGCCAGCTGCATGATCTGTATGAAGAACATTCAGGAACATTAGCAGCCGATGTTTGATGTGATCCAAGGAGCAGTTATAAAGATAATTTGCTCTCAAGTCAGATTTGTATAGATTTTCACATATAAGATCTCGCAGGAAAATAATTGGTCAGAGACACAGAGACAGAAAAACAGAGAAAGAAACAAAGCAAGAGGAAATAATACTGTCATAGGCCAAAATTACTTGTTATTACCTTCTGCCCCCTTCTTGATAAGGGTTAAACCAACTTCAGTGAAACCTTCCATGTGTAAAAGTCAGCTTGACAGACAGAAGTTTTCTATAAGGGGAATAGACTTAAGTTACAAAAAAACTGAGAGCTGTGACTTACACCAGAGGTTGGATGGCCTCTGCTGTAAGTGGTTTATCAGATTTACCTCTATGGACATGCTATGGACCCCTTTAAAGATCCTGATATGAGTGGTTGATGGGTGGGAGGTTGAGTGCATGCATGTGTCATGGCAGATGGCAAGTGCTATCACAGCTACCAAATTAATGGGAAAGTTACAATTGCTTTGAAAAATGGAAGCCAAGCACTTCCTGAGTAGGCATGAGAATCTCTGTTAATTGAATAAGAAATTAAAAGAAAAGCCCATTAAACATAATGTGTATATTTAAGAGGCCCTTTTCTGACCGTAAGCCAAATTAGAGAAAGAATGTCACTGTTACAGTTTGATAAAAACTATTGGAATATGAAGAAACCAAGTCAGGAAAACAAAGTTCCAGACATATAAAGATGAGATCGCTCTAAACACATCAAGACTGAGTAAGAGCAAACTTGGCTCCTGTCCTAAAACTCATAAATCCAGTCAAAATTTGTTTCTGGAGTTTTCAGGGTATATTATAGATAGTGCTAGCTGTATAATGTTAGGCATTGTTGGTTGAATGGTTACCCCTTTCCCAATACACCCATTTATGAAGACACCCCAGCCTTGTTCCCTGTGGTCAAACCTTGGGGTAGGGCTCTCCACAGCACTTGTCTCTTCTGTATCTTCTGCTGCTTGTGCAACCTGCTGAAGCATGACACTGCTTCACTTTGGCCTGGGTTTTCTTCTGATATTCTGGCTTGAGTACACCAATCCAATAATAATTTGGGCCATAACTGGGACAAAATCCTGTGAGAAAAGATGGGCATGGAGGCAAGAAGATTTCCTGTTAAGTGTCACTGTTAAGTGATGTGACATACATTCCTTTGACCCTGCTGCTGATTTACACCAGTGTGGTATAAGAATGACACCCCCTGCCCTCCTTTAGTGTTTATATTTCTAAATTGTTTGTCCCTTCAACTGTCAGGAAGGAATTCCTCCTCCCCACTGCTCAAAGCAAAGACAACAAAAACTAGGCCCTCACTTCAGTGTGAGAGAAGTGGAAAAAAAAAATCCAGCTTTTCTTTACAAGGACTTTAGAAAACATAACTCAGGAGATTGCTGTAGATCCAGACTGGGAAGAAAACATATCACTCTTTAACACATAGTAAAAAATGTCTTCTAGTCTGAAAGAATAAAGGTTAAATAAAAGGGTAAAGTGAGCCTGGGCCCATTTGAAAACCTTAGCCTGGGATTCATAGGGGTTTTTTAATAACTATTACCTAAATATCAAGAAATCTCCACCAACATCTGTAGAGAAAAATAATATAAATTATCATTTGATCATTTCTTCTGTTCTAAACAGGACTCAAAATATCCTCAATAGGAAATATCAATGGAGCAAGGCATCCAAAACAATAATAAATAAGGAAGAAAGAAGCAGAAAGAAGAAACAAAGAAGACACAAAGTGGGAAGGCACAAAGTATTCTGTGCAGGAGCACATTCTTTCCACTCCTCATTGTTGACTTAAATAATTTCTCTGTACCTTTTACAGTATCAGCTCTAAATTCTCGAGAATGCAGGGCTGTAACCGGAGAACACACAATGTAATGTGGCCAGTTCATTTGGAAACAATCTCTGATTTGGCCCTTATCTTCTACACCAGTAATGAATACCTAATCTGTGCAAGATGAGTCTCATGTCCCATATGACACCAGCACTGTGTAATGTCCATCCCCATTGAAAGCCCTTAGGTCCCTTAGCAACCAAGTTCCTGAAGCATAGGCGTGCATGGGCTGCAGAATTAGCACAATCTGGGATAAAGGCCATTTACCAAAACACTTGCTGGAGAGTAGTATCTTTCTGCTGATAATTTCTGTATTTAATTTCCTTTAGTCCTTCTCCACAGTATCACTGAAGCTTCTTCTTCTACAGGATACTACAAGACCTGTGGCCTCCTGCTACAAATGAGTGGATGCACCACCACATTCCCCAAAATTCATGTATGTTGAAATTGGAAGTTCTCATACTTAATCCTTTCACTCAACTCCTCCAAACAAATGTCAGTTCATACAACACACCATCCAAGGCAAAGAGATTTCCAGATCTAGTTCCAAGGAAATTTTTGCCAGTACACCTCTACCATTCCAGAAATGGAGAAGCAGAGCAGTCAGAACCTTTAGCTGATACAGAGAGAAGCAAAAGCTGAAGTGAGATGGCTGCTCAAAAGGCAGCTTCTGTCCCAGCACAGAGAGAGATGGTTACACCCCATGGTACACTCACTTAAGTTCTTATTTTCCCAGGTCCTGCCAGACTGTGAACTGCATTTCTTAGCGAAGGCTTGAAAATTGTTTGCATTTGACTCACAGGAAAACACAGGGGAATGGATTTGTTGAAGCTTTCCCCTTGTTCTGAAATGGATTGACAAGAACAGGCTACAATTTTCAAAAAATTACCATTTCCAGCTCAGCCCCATACCAGTACACACATGAATAATGAACTTGATTTAACTTTGACTTCTTGTATCTTCAGCAGAAGTCCAAATAAAAAATGATCACTGAGAATGGTTACTAAGACTTTGTTTTCCAGAGTTGAGAAACATGGCTAGTCTTCTGGCAATTTCAGAAAGGCTGACTACAAACCACCATTTTTTAAGTTTCTTTCTTCAAAACTGGCAGTTCTCTAACTAGTGACAAGCAAATCCAAGAACTGCCTGTTTCATAACCTAGGTGTCCACCTACACTAACCTAATGTGGTTTGCTGTCTTTGGTTTCCAGGCTACATGTGATCCTAGACTAACACAATAGGCAGTACTTAATATTGCCCAAGTGGCCTTAAATAATCCTTTCATTTTCAGTTGCCATTAATCCATGAAAGAAAAGAAGAGGCTGCCTGAACTAGCACTTTCTCAGTTTGTTCTATCATGAACTGGTTTTTCTCAATGGAATTGTACACAAGCGGTAAAGATAAGCATGCCAGGAGACGAGGAGGGGAAAAGAAACAGGCTTTTTTCTCCTGAGGGGTTTTACTCTTTCCTCATCATTTTCTGCATGATATAGCTCCTCTTTTCATTGCCCAACAGGGAATCCCAGAGGCCAGAGGAAAATTTTCCCTTTAGTCTTGGAGCATTCATGATGGATTCTTGTTTTAAGAAGAGGTTATTAGTTGTTTGCTCTTGAGTATTATATCATCACCATTACAGCAAAGCGGGTCTCATTCTAAATTTCGTTTATTCTTTGGCACTCACAAGATATCTTGGGTTACACAGCTAACATCCCTTTATGTGCCAAAGTCAATGAAACCCTTTCCATTGGCTCCAATGGTGGCAGAGGAAAAGTTGCAAAGGTGCTGAAAAAATGATCTCTTTAGGGCTTAATTCTGTTTCCACTGGTAAAATTCCCTCTGACTTTGACAAGAGTTACTTTAAGTCCACTGATTTAAATAGCTTTTTAGAAATCATGAAACTATTCAGCTATCATATAAACCTCTGCTTGATAAGAAATGTTCACATACCTTGAGGTCTGTTTATATTGTACCTTGTTAATAGAAGCTATCATTTAAAAACGTCTTGGCTACTGTTTACATTTTCACTACTTACACCATAGTCCATATAAGTTCCTGTAGAAATAGCAAAAGATGCAATATTTAAAAGAGATCTCCAACTAGAAACCGTATCTAGTTCAATTTTTAAAATACCATTCCATTTCCATGTTCCTAATAAATAATGGAACATTGTTAATCCTGATCAGAAATTTAACCACTGAGGGCTTATAGCTGCGTATCATCTTCTACAGACATCTTTAGCCCCATTTTTATCTGTTTCACAGTTTGGGAAAGTATAACCTAGTCTCCTCTTAGCACTTAACTTCCCAAGGCTCATGCAGCAAGCAGAATATTCCTTTGATGCTTCTCCAGCTTTGTAATAACATTGATGTGCAGGAAAAGATCCATTATTCAAAAAGACACTGTAGTAGCCATATGCATGGATTAAACATGATTTTCCTTTTTTCAGTAAGTCTTTGCTTAATAAATTAAGACATTTAATCACACACACAGAAAATCAATCTTCCATATACTTAAGGTCTGGATAGGAAGAGCTTTCCTCCTTGTTTTCTTTTTTTTGTTGTTGTGCCTAAAGGATTGTTCTCCCCATTCCAAAATAGTTTGTGTTATCATGTATTAACTTCAAGAAACTATAACCAGAAAACTCTCCATGTTCAAAGAAGAAAAAAGGCACCTTTTATCTTAACTGTTCCACACATACTTTTAATTCTGAGCCTGTCATCATTGCTGGCTAAACCTTCATAGATGCCAGAGTACTAGCAATGTACTACACTATGGTAATGAGCTTCAAAAAGTAAGTTACCAAATATCTGCTTACAGATGTCAGTATTGAAGAGTTTGAAAACTCAGTGTTACCTGAGACTTCTCAGAATACCAGTTTTAACATTTCCACTCTCCATTGCTTTGTCATCTCTATTAGCTCTTGAAACAGAGTGTAAGAACTCTAATTCAAATGATCAGGTTTAATTTGTGAAGAGTTTCAGCTCCAAACACAGTAAAAACCAACCTGGTTTCAAATTGTTTCAAAATTGCTCTGATAAAATTAACTCTCCCTTCAGTTCTGGTCCCACCACCACCCTCTTGGACTGGAAATTCTCACATTCCAATACTTTAATTCAGAGCTCACAAAAGAAGAGAAATGAGCAATATAACTTCACACAGATATTTCAACAGCTATTTTAAGATGTTCTACACATCTCTAGGTTGGCCACTTGCAGCATGAATGATCTAGCTATGCCAGTTACTTATATAGATTGTTGAAATGTATTAACCACCCCTAATTTTTGCAGGGAATGTCAAGTATTGATGCCTGATACTTGGGAATAAGTGTTTCCACAGAGAAGGGTTTTGCAGTACCTTTGAATTTTCTCTTCAAGGTTAGCAGGATGATGTTGTTAAGGGAAATCAGTGTTCTGTTGTGCATAACAAAGCACTCCCATCTGCTTTCTCCGTTTTTGCACAGTATTCCTGTTCTTACACAGGTAATGCATACTTGCAGGAGCCGCCAGCCAAATATGCCTTGCGTGTTTACATCCCAGAGGATGTTCAGACAAAATTTTAAAATGTGAGCACCTGCCACTACACACAACCAAAAAAAAAAAAAAAATAATCAGCTTTTGAACACCTACTGAAGTGTTGGGATCATCAGAGATGCCAACAAGCAATCACAAGGTTACATCTTACACTCCTCCTTGGGCTGTGAGACAACCCCATGCTCTTGTGCTGTCTTCTACCCATGCGCTAAGGCAAAGCAGCAGCACTGGCACAAAGGCCTGCAAAGGCAGAACTAACAGCAGCCTCCAGGGCAATCGGGATGGCACCACAGCAGAACAGCAGGTGTTCAGCTTTTCTTCTCCCACCCCACCACAAAAGCTCAATTTCTGTCTTTATTAATTTATTTTTTTTTATGAGTTAGTCATGCTTCATCTTGACTTTGTGTTTGTTTGTTTTGAGGAAGAACAAGGCAACAGCCTTGTCAGGGCTTCAAATACTGCTGTTATATGCCACAAGTGGGAAGGATTTGGTTAGTCACTTGGAGAGGGAGCTGCCTGGGAGGAGGGCAGGCAAGAGGGAATACAAACAGGAGAGAGAAGCAGGATGGTTGCCTCTGGGCCCCTCGAGGCTTTTACACAAGCTCCTCTTCTCTCTAAGTACCATGACCTTCTCTGGGTATTAAAGAGGGTTGTTTTGTTTTCTTCGAGCTAGGATGATTCCTGCCACGTATTTGATATTAGAATTCCTCTCTAGTGGTTTGCAAGTATTTGATCCCCTAGGGCTTGTGATGCTGGATCCACTAATGATTCACACAATGGCATTAATGTCATTCATGGATGAAACCACATTTCCTTACCCTACAGGGTGAGAGCAAGATGGGAAGACTGTGGCTAACATTAGGAAGGCACTGGGTGGGAAAGAAAAATTGAAGTATTCAGGTCAAAAGACAGTGGGTGGCTAAGTAAAAATCCATGATTTCTGATCATTCTGGAGGTGGGATGAACAATAGAGATTTCACCCTCAAATGCCTGAGGACCCAGCACTAAAAAAAAAAAAAAAAGACAATAAATGACCCCCCAAGTGCGCAATTTAAAACCATTCCCTTTGAAAACAGTTCTTGAAAACGAGCTGGCAGAACAGTTAGATCTCCCCACAGCAATGCATCATGAGATCACGTACAAGGAAACAGCAGAAGTATCAAAGCATGCTTTACTCAAGCATGCCCTTAGTTGCTCTGCTCTCTTAAGCTGGGCAGCCCAGACTAGTGCTTAACAGCAGAGGCTGCATGAGGGGCTGGGTAAACACTGCCAGTTAAATGGTGTCCTAAATCCTTCTTGCCTTTGAGTGGGAAATGGGGCTCTTAATAATTAATTATTTAAAATAATCACAGCAGACTGAAAGTGGGAACTTACATTTAATTGCTAATGTGCATGCCTAATTTGGAAGGAACATTTCACACACTCCTTTCCAGCAGTGCTTCCACCATAAAATGGTATGAGGAAGGTGAGAAATAACACAGGAATGTAGGAAACAACTTCCAGGAGGACAGAGGGACTGAGCCAGATGATTGAGTCTGCATGCCAAATCACCTTTACCCAAAACACAAGAAAGTTTAAACAAAAGTAGAAGGAAAAAAAAAAAATGATCCTTGAATAAGAAGCACATCAGAATTAACTGCCTGTGGGGGGATGCTGAGAGCACCAAGCAGTGGGATCAGCTCAGAAAAACATGGCAGAGAAATTTCCAGCAGAAAGGCCCATTCCAAGGCTGGGACATAACTAGATGACTCAGAGAGCCTTCCCAGCTCCAGGGTGGAAGAAAGAGCAAAGACTTCCAGTTCCTCACAAGAGGAGAAACAACACTTGGATCAGATACCAGCCTAACAACAAAGGTGCATTTTCCATAATCTCAAAATGTCCAGGCTAAGAAAATATACATTGTTCACTGGTTAACAAAACACAATAACTGTCAGAAAAGGGGGTTGCATCTTGATTTGTAGATATAATTTATACACAGGAGAGTCTCAGCTCTAGCTTCAGTTTTGTTGGTGCCAATCCTACCATTTAAGGATTTGATCTCAGAGACAGCTACTCCTCCAAGCCACGCCACTGACGTCATTTCCCAGTGAAGTCCCCTTACACCCACAAATCAGGTGCTGAAATCCCTTTGTGGGATAGTAAAAATGCTGGCACAACTAACTGCCAATGTAAAATTATTTCTGAAAATGAGAGGGACAGGTCAAAGCCCCTTTAAAAAAACAAGTCTTGGTGGCTATGCAGAAAAGGATTATATTATGCTTAGCTAGTGCGTGGGTGTGGAGAACAAGGGACAGAGACAGGGTTCCTCAGTACGCCCTCCCCGCAGCCCCTTGTGAGGCAAAGTACATAGGCAACGTTTCAACCTCAAATCCACAAACAGATCAGGATACACTGGAGGAGAGAGAGAAAGATTTCTTGTTTTTTAATAAAAGGTAGGATTAGGAAAAGACGTAGGTGGGGAAGGTGTAAAACAAGCAGGCAGGCAGTCCTTACTCAGCTTCCTTCTTACATTCATTGCTCTGAAAAGTGGACAAGCTTTAGGAAGAAATAAGACACATGGCTGTGGGTAAAGGGGGGGAGGAATTAGAAACTGTAATTCAATCTAATATTTGAGGCTTGGCAAATGCACCTATGGGATTTCATGAAAACCCCCGAATCTTTTTCATTTCGGAGCAATTAACCAGATCCCAGCATCGCTGGCTCCAGTGAGCCGCTTAGCTCTCTGTTTTATTACCCATTTCCTTTCCCCCTCGCCAGCACTAGCTCCCATCCTCGCACTTGGGAAAAAAAAAAGGGGGGGGGGGGGAGGGTAAAAACCCCACACACTGTTACAATGCCACAAAGGGGCCACCACAAACAAGTGCCAGCCAGTGCATTTCAGAGCAAACACAGAACACACATAAATGAGGCTCACATTTGGATTAAAACGCTGTTGTGTTCAGGCATTTATGTGTGGCATAATTAAAAACATCCAGCTGTAATTTAATAGTTCCCACCAAGCACAGACATAAAGTCTAGCAATTTTTTCCCTCTGCATATTTAACCCTTAGAGACAGAAGGAAGAGGAGGCAAGGGGCAGGGGGAGGGAGCAGGAAGCTGGGGAGAGACAGAGGTCTTTTGAACACTTTTTTTCCCCCTTCCTTTGTGTTATTCTAGTTTGCTTTTTACCTCCTGTGATCTTTTGCTTCTACAAAGAGAACGCAACTGTCTTCTGGATGTCGTAGAAACAAGAATCACATTCTGAGAGCATTTCTGTAGTTCAACAGCAGTACGGCTGGGTACAAGATCCTCAGTTTCCCGAGGATAACATCTGTAGCTGGATGCACTGATTCACAGTTTGTGAATATGCCAGATTTTTCAGGCTTAAAAATCAACTACTAAAAAGACGAATTTCACCACCATTACTCACCCTGAGTACAGTCTTTCTATTCAGAGCGGCCCTTCTAAATCAAAGGCAGCAGTGACAGGACTAAGTACAGAGTTAGGACAGGAAGGCTAAGCCAGCATTTGCAGCACTAGCTAAGCATCTGGGACACCAGGGCGGGTTCAGTCCTTTCTCTGCCACGTCGCTCATTTTCAGAAAGACATCTCTAGGGGCATTTTTAAAAAATGTTCAGCTACCTAAGGGCCCACCTGTACCACTGGTAACCTGAATGTTTTAAAGTTTTTCACTTCTCCCCATGTCAATTCCCTGTAGGCAGACTTGGGAAGGTAATATTTTCTTCCATCCAAAAGTATGTTACAAAGAGAAATGTCTTCAAGATTGGGATGTGCTGAAATTCCACAGCAAGGAAGAAAGCTAATAAAGAGGAGATAATCTGCTTGGCCCTCTATTTCTAAATGCATTCAGGCAACTGTCCATTACACTGACTCAGCTAAACAGCAGGACTTTACTACAGAAAGGAACACAGAATTCCACCCTTATTCTGGAAGAATGAAAATTGAATTAAATGCTCTGCATAAGTTCACAGTCATGGCCAACTGTATCCTAATTTTCCAACAGTGTGTATAACAATTGGCCTAGGACCTTAAATCTATCAGTCTCCAGAGACAGAAGACTACCTTTGCATATAAAAAACCTATAGGATTTCTACTGCTAGCTGTTCAGCTCTACTCTTTAAACACATACCTTCCTTACAGAAGATATGCGCAAAAATAGCAAGAGAGAGGAAATGGAAAGGACTTCCAGAGAAGTGCTGTAAAATAGAGAAAACTGGAAAAGAAGTCTCTTCTGTCCATATCATTTTGAATTTTAAGTTCATTCATACCTCTCTTCAGCTTTTTTCTGTCACACCCAGGTCAGTACCTAGTGGCATGAAAACCTGCAGAAAGCATATGTCATTTTTGCCATCCTGAGGAGTAAGAGAAAGCATCCAACCTGTCCACACAAGATTATGGAAGCCAGCCATACTGTGAACTTGTCCCAGCTCAATCAGAAACAACCTTGACAGGCCTCATACCTAGCTGCAGTTAAGTAATCAAGAAGCCTGGTGATTCTTACAGAATGGTTCATAATCAACATATAGAGAAAAGATCTTGAAAGACAACTTTTAAAAATATGTAAAATAATGAACGTGAAAAAAATATGGTCAGCTCATGCATGTCTCATTTGTATTATAACCCTGACAATGAAAGGTAATGCATCAACTTTTCTCTGAACTATTTGCTCAGATGTAGGAGCACCACCACTGTCAGTATCAGCACTGTCCTACTGTGGGTGCAGCCAGCTAACCTCAGCTGTGGGGTGAAGGAAGGGATTACCTAGGGCTACAACAACAGCTCTGCAGCTGTGAAATGTAGGATCCCAGGATCATACAGTAATTCAGGTGAAAGGGGCCTCAGAAGGTACAATCAGCTGCTGTGAGGTAAGTCACTTGGGTATACCTACTTTGTACCTCAGAGCACCCAAAACACACACAGCTCTAACCCTGATACCACTTGGCTGCAGTACAACACGGTGTGATGCAGAGACAAGGAGAAGTTCTCACTCAGATCTGGTAGCAAGAAAGCTTCCAGTCTCAGCTCATCCCTGAGAAATCCAAGATTCTTCTTACGAGGATCAGTTAATCTGGTTCACTGTGGCAGTGATGGAAATGCAATGTTCCTGAATACTGAGTCATTATTGCTGTCTCTGTACTCTGTACCTGCAGTGCCCATATACCCTTACCTCTCAGCACTTCCCCTTCCCAACAATAAAGTATTCCAGACTGCTCTAAGAACTAAATTTAACCTTTTGACAGCCTCAAGCCCTCCAAAGAGACGACTCCTGTAGGTGCCTAAGACAGATAGATGTGTGGGAGTGGGTTAGGTAAATAAGTTCCAAATGAAATCCCACAAACTGTGGCTCAGGACTACTGAAGCATTGTTTTTGATTGCCACTTTATTACCTCCTTTATTGCCTCTCAAATAGATTGCAGAGAGCATGGCATGCCAAAAGAGAAGAATGAGCCTCCCTGTCCTAGTAAAATCGTGGGTTTCTTCCAACTAGAAATCCTAACCCAGATCTCTTTTTATATAAATAAAAGTTAGAGCAGGTCTTGCACTGTAGCAATTTCTTACAATGTCATTTTAAAAGTGCTCTGCTGCAAACTTCCCTGCAAATGAAAACAATCTGTCTTCCCAAGGCATCCTGCAGAGTGTGTGACTTTTCAGGCAAGGTGGGAGTGGGTGATGATGAAATGAAGATGGAACAGGGTGACACAATACACCAGGACTTCATGAGATCTTTTTTCTGCATACTGACCCTTACTAATGAGAAAAAAGCTCCACTGTGTCTTAAACATTATGAAATCACAGACAAAAACAACTAGCTGATGATGGTTGCCAACAGCACTTCTGTTCTGTCTCTGTACCTCGACACTTAGCAGTGAGTGCAGGGCTTCAGTGACACATGTAACAGGGACTAATAACACGCAGCACCCAAGCAGCTCAGCAGCCAGTCTGCCAACCTGCTGCCTTTGGTGTTCTGATGTAATGGTAAGTCCCAAGCACACAATGTAGGACAATCATGTTTTATGTTGCAAGATATTGCTGTCATAAAGTTTCCCAGGTAAAAAATACTTGGAGGGCACTAAAAGTGGGGAGAGTCACAAGATGAACAGTTTTCCTGCTTGCCTGAGTCAGAGCTGATACCAAGGTTGTAGTCAGTCCCAGTGAAAAGAAAAAAAATATTTGCCCTGGTTTTAAGAATACACACAAGCTGGAAAGGTGCTACCTTTGCACCATAGCTATTCTGCTTTACCTTTCATCCACCTTCACCATCCACCATCATCTTAATGCAATATATTGAATCTATATATAGTATTAAAAAGGTGCCAAGAATGTTACAAATAATATATAATTTAAAAATTACACCAAACCCAGCAATCATATCTGTTCTATGCATCTTATCTCACCTCCAGATCACTATGATGAGAACCATTTCTATCATACGAGCTGAACCAGTGAGCCCTAATGACATCAGTATTAAGGCTTGACCATGTAACAGCCAGAAATCTCCATCACCACCAAAACACAGCCTCTGGAAGTCAAGGACTGGTTCAAATCTTGCTGCACCACAGTTACTGTGGCACATAATTATAGCCAAGGACTCTGCAACTATTCCTAGGAAAGAGCATAGTGGCATCTTAATGTCAGCATAGAGCAGATGGGCACTGGGTATTGGGCCCTGCAAGATTGACCGAGTGCGTGGGCAAGGCTGTGAGCCATAATATGAAGCTTCCTGGCACAGTGGGGGCAGAAGGGGTGACAGTGAGCTGTGAGGAGCTGAATTCAGAGTATGGCCCCCTGACTCTGCAAGCCTGTAGCTACCACCATAATCCACAGTCATCTGGAAGGCCCTTTACCAAACTGGTACCAGTATAAATAAACTCAGGATACAGGGCTTGAAAGGATGAACTGTTGTTTTTCTTAAGGCCATGATAAAAAAAAAAAAAAAAATAAAAAAATACTAATACTAATACTAATACTAATACTAATACTAATACTAATACTAATACTAATACTAATATTCCCCGTAAGTGTTTCTTCTGCACTTCACATGCTAGTCAGAATGCACTTTCCTGGGAAATGCATTATACTACCAGGCAATGTTTAGCATCACATTTGAAGTAAGCACATCCCAGTGATTAAAATCCAGGCAACGGAAATAAACACATCAGCAGGACATGCTGCACAGTACTGAATTGGGACTTCTTTGTTTTATGACTTTTTTGAGCGTCAAATACTGTGTCAGAAAAACATTGTTCGAACTTAACCATCTGTATTTGGTTTCTTTTGAGTGCATTACAATCATCAGTAAACATTTTAAGCCTAGAATCAGAAAATCTGCTTGTACTTGTGGGAGAATAATTGTGACAGTAAAAGGTGTCTTTGTAGCAACAGAATTGTTTTTTCTTTTTAAAGTGAATTTATTAGAAATTTGTTGCTTTTAAATGGGGCTAGTTCATGTTAAAGTGACATAGTCCATTATGTTAAGCTGAGAGAGAAATAATTTCCCTGTACACTGTAAAGAGTAAACTGTAAACAGTTTTCTGCATATCAATATCCCACTTCAAAAGGGAGGAAAGTTTTAAATTATTGCAACTCTCAAAGCTAAAGATCTGGAGCGAAGAAAAAAAACCCTGCAGTTTAAGGTCAGCATTTTGCTTTGACAATTTCAAAACATATCTTTTAATGCAACTTCTTAAATATGTTATTAGGTTTAATTTTCAAAACAAAAAGTATTTTTAAATGAGAAAGCCATTCAGTTAGAAACTACCAAAACATTCTGACGGTTCCAAAATTTTATTTCCACATGAGTTTTCAAGTCAAGATATTTGTGAAAGCCAACTCTTTCCCACAAACAGTCTCAATTTCTGTGAATCAGCATGTTCTGTCTCTGAAGACTTTATTACCAGCATGACACAAAGGCTCCCACCTCACAAGACCTCTTCTCCAAGAGCCTGTTACTCTCCACCCTCCTGGGAGCCGCCACTGCAGCAAGAGTGCTGGGTTTGGCTTCTACCCCTCGCTGAGAGACAACATCCTGCTGCCAGCTGTGGTTCTCAGCACAAGTCTCATGTCTCTGCTGAAGTCTGCTCTCTCTCCAGCCAAACACCAGAAGGTAACAGGAGGAGCACAGGGTAAGAGAAACACTGCACCTGCAAGCATCTCCTTCTACCTACCTCCTGGGTAAAGCCTCAGACCCTTCAAAGTTCACTTGGAAAAGATGAACATGAAGAAGAAGAAGCTGGCCATTGCACCCACAGCTCCCTGAAATCTCACAGCCCTCTGTACAGAAGTACAACAGTAGCCATCAGGACACAGAGTGGCATCAGAATCATACTTTAATCATCCATGTTGAGAAGTACTGAAATGGTCTCACTCATCATTTGTCCTGCCTCACTGGAAAATGCTACTCTGGCTTCCAACTCATCCTCTGGGCTGCTCTAGCCAAGCCCATGGTCACAGAATATCTGTTATCCCAGACAGATCACCTCAAAGCTCCCCAGCCTCAACCTCAGCACTGACCCACGACCAGCTTACAGCACCCCAGGGATTCTCCCAGTTCCTGGTTCTCTATACCAGAGTCAGCAGCTGCTGTCATTGCTCTTGAGCTCTACTCATGGAAATCCCGGCACAGGGGCTGGAAAAAACTGCCTTGATCCAGGGTAAGACTTTCTTCTCCACTCTTCAGAGGTACTCAGGTGCTGAACTAGCTGGTTGGATGTGCCAGCATCATTCTGCAGTCTTAGTAGGTTAACTGGTTGAGGCTGGAAGAGGCATACAGGAGATACAGGCAGTTCCATGCCCAAATAGCATAAAATCAAAGCTTGGTTTCTAAACTGTATGCAGAAAGACTGCCCACACCATCCCACTCCTCCTTCCTCTAACAGTGTCAGCATCAGGGGTTTTCTGTGCCTCTTGAATGATGAAAGCCATGCAACCTTTGGCCTCATGCCTTATAACTCCACCCAAGGCATGTTGTAATTCCCTAGAAATGCACTGTTTGTCATGTTTTATTATTTAATTACACTCTGGCTTTATTTGATTTGAGACAAGTCTGTTTCTTCACTAGTTACATGTGAATTTTAAGCCCTTGAAGGCAAGACTGTGAGCATAGATGCCCTGCAAACCTTGCTGATAACAGAACTGCTGTGCTCAGCACCTGTCCTCTTCCATTTGCCTTGCTCATGCTTCCACTAGGAGAAGCAGGGCCCTCCCAGCTAGCACAGTGCCAGCAGAAAAGTCTACATTGTTTGTACTTCAGAGTGGACGATGTCGTCATGTCATGCTGTACAGCCCCAGACTCCCAGCTAGGAGTTACCCTTTACAACACCTTGGTAATTCCTTAAATAAACAGAAAATAGCAAAGAAATTGAGAAAATGAGCACTTATTGGAAAAATTATCAAGTAGGGAGGTATTTTTCTTCATAGATTTTTATCCCAAGAAGTGACAACTAATGCCAAGAAGATGCCAAGAAGAACTAATGAACAACACACCTAGGATGTTAATCAGAAAAAGAAGAGAGGAAAAGAAGAAAGGTGAGTGATCTGGTCATTCCCTGGTCTAGGCATGAATTTTGTGCTTTCTAGAAGTGTACAGTCCTTAGAATGGAGGAAAAGCAAAGCACCTTGATGTAGCTTAATTTTTCAAGGTTTGGCCTAGCTTAGCACATGCAAAAATCTGTGGTAGTACTAGACAGGCTGACAAGATATCCAGTACAACAATAATTATTTCCATATCATGAATGTCAAGGTTATTATTCACATGAATTCCCATGGAAGTTAGTTGAGCAAAAGTTTGGAAAATTCCCCCCAACATATGAAAATATCATAAAGGTATAAAGGTATTTGCAGTAAATTGCAAAATATAATTAAAGTTGGCTGGTATGCTCTATAATTCCTCTCATTCTCACTAGCCCCACTGATCTTATTCCTCTCTTTTTTTCCTCTATTTTAAACACTTGCTAGAAATCGAAGTCCTACCTAAGTAAGAAATCCTTCCAAATAGGAAACTGCTTATTTAGAAATGCATAAGGAAGAAGGGATAACAAGTACTCTCTGTAAACATCCCTTACCTCCTTTTATTTTGCCCTTTCCGAAAAAGGGAATTTGCCATTTGGAGCCAGCAAAGTCTTTTTGTTGCCTGTTTCTGGGTCCCAGTTGATCAGTATTTCCCAAAACACAGCACTGCTGTTTGAGAGTTGCATGTTAGGCATCTAGAGTTCAACAATAACAGAATTCTTTCTGTTTTGGCAGAGCTTGTCTCAGTTTGGAAACTTCTGCCTGAGTTTGATGTCACTTAGAGCAGTCAATATGGCCATCCAAAAAAAGTAATGCTAAGTAAATAGAGTTTCTGCAACTTCTGCTAAGGCAACAGACATCATGATCTGTTCCCAAATTTTTTGTAGTCCAGGGTTAACAAACAAGAGATACAGATTTCATTGTTTTTATATGCATATATGGATAGATAGATATATTTATTTAGTTTAAGTAATGGATACTCCTTAATTTGTGTAACAGTCAGCTCTGAAACACAGAGCAGGCCAATTGTTCTTATCATTTCTGCCAGAGGTGATTGAATCTATGCTGACATTAAGGAAGTGGTAATAATAATCTAATCCTGCTGGCTAAATCAAATCCTTCAAGTCTGAAACCACCAAGTATTGTCCAGGATACATTTGTGAGTCTGCAGAAGGAGACACCGAAACAACTGACATGGTGTCTCCCCTATGTTAACTCAAAGGACTGCCTCAGGACACTGAAAATATTCATGTTCTTAGCTATTTATTGTAAAAAAAGGAGTGGGGGACATGAACCCTCTTCAAATCCCCAAAAGCATGGGAATGAGAAAAGAAAGTTAAGGCAACTGTTGATAAAATTCTGGCTAATATGCATGACATTTCCATGATTATATGTCTCTGTTCCCTCACAAGAAAACCTTACTGCCATTTTTCACCTTGCATCTTAATCTTTCATCCTTAATAAAAATTAACATTGAAATTTGCTGTCTTTAAACTAACTTCACACTAATTTGCACATGAAGTGTCACTTGCCAGAAATCAATTTTTAGACTTAGCTTGTAACCTGTAACATAAACCATTTTTAAATATCACTCCATACCATTGCATGTCAAAAAATCCAGGGACGTTTGCATGCTTGGTGGATCACTGACCATTTTATGTGCTGAGAGATACTGAAATGGTTCTCTAAGGACTGTGGGCTGCTCACTAGATTATTTTCCCAAAAGCTTGATGTTTCTTGGTAGTTATGATATGACACATCAGTAACAATTATTTTAAGTAGGAGGGTATGAATCTCACAGCTGCAAGGGCTTGGAGAAGCAACTTGCAATGTGACCTCAAGAAACTTCATCTTTGAAGAGAAAAAGTTTCATTTAGACATTTTGACACTTCTGTCATTCTTTGGGTCTGCTGTTTTTAAACTGGATTGGCTTACTGTGAAATCAGTCAAAACATAACTATAGTAACCCTTAGTACACATCTATTTCCTTGCCTTGTTACAAAAACCAGTAAATCTACCCTTCATTTAAGCAAAGTCAGAGCTGTTTTCTGTTTACTTGCCTGTGCCCTTTCTATTCATTCCTAAAATTTACTTAGCTTTTTGACTGGCTGTGAGCTAAGGTTTGCATAGACTTGCCTGCAACTATTTCAAGGTGACTTCCCTGAAGAGCAACAGCTTATGTGGAGTCTAGCACTGCATAACATACAGTCACGGCTGACTTTCCACCCTGAGTGGATTATTTTGCATTTATTAACATAGAATTTCATCTGCCATTTTATAGTTCAGTCTTTAAGTGTTATGAGCTTTTTTCTGCTGACCTGTAAAGGACCTTCTTCTTGAACAAGCCTACCTTGTCCTTCATCCTCTCATAAATATAGCAATAGTCTCATATATGCGGACTAAACTAGTAAGACTTTAGCGGAAAAACTCTTTACTCTGCAAAGTTAAATTTTTACTTCTCACATCATTTTGAGTAGGGAACTTTCCCACTTACTGAACAACATCATAATTTTATAAGGGGAATGGTGATGACTTTGGATCATGTTTCTTGGAGCAGCACACAGCATCCAACCAGCCTACTTTAACTCCTTAAAAAAAATTGGTAGAACAGCAAGGCAGGACTACAAAACCACAATGTCAATTTTTCATAATGTGCATTCTCACCTAATCTTTATTACTTAGCTTCTAAAAGTCTGCCTGCCACAAAGCCAAAGACTCTAGACTGGCAGCACAACAGCCACTTTCCACCCCCAAACAGGTAGGATGCATATTCCAGTTAACAATCTGGCAATTTCATATTTGTGTAATTTAAACTACTCAGTAAGCAGTGCTTTTCTTCAGAATAATATAAAAATTATGCTATACTTAACTTCAAACTATTCTGCCTCAATTTGAAAATATTTTCTTTCCTCCACTCCTGAAAAACATTAAAATAGCTGTAAGCTCCTCCATGGTGAATATCAGTACATTGCTATCACACTGTTATCATATTCTATAGATTTAGAAGTAGATTTAGAAGTTTCAACTTCTAATGTGTTTGAGATAGAAAAGTGAATTTATTTCCTTTTCTATCTTTCATTATTTTCTTCAAAAGCTTTTTGGTGCACCTTTCTATGTTTTGCCATATATCTTATGAAAGTTAATTCTCCTTTGTATGTTCCTTATTTGTAATGACTTCCACATAGTCAATTATGTCTTTTTATTTCTTTTATTCTTTGCTTGTCTGTTTAAAAGCTAATTTTCTGAGAAAAAAAAAGCACACTACACCTCAAAAAGACCCTAAACCTACCCCTTATACCTCACGACATTTTAAGGAATTTAACATTTTGGCTGTTTTAATTTCCTTTCAGAGAAATTTCCTCAGTTTTATCTAACATCCCTCTGGCTCTTTCACGCCCACAAGAATGTTGAGCTTAGGAATATGACAATTGCTACTGCCTTGACTGTTTGACAGTCACATTTTAGTCAGGTCTGGCACAGGAATTCAGACATAAATTTCAAGCTGTTTCCCTTCTTGCTTCTTCTGTGGCCATTTACTCTAAAATTTCATTCATAGCATAGCAAAAAATATTTCTGTCTAATACACCCATATGATGTTTGCACTTTCTATACAGAAACAAAGTTTCTCATTATTATTATAATTTTTCACCCTCTCTTATCATGTCATATTCATTATTAGTTGTCCAAGCAAGTGATGA
This sequence comes from Cyanistes caeruleus, assembly GCF_971803275.1. NCBI lineage: Eukaryota > Metazoa > Chordata > Aves > Passeriformes > Paridae > Cyanistes > Cyanistes caeruleus. The sequence goes on from NC_141701.1 coordinate 42,000,200, forward strand.
ATATTGTAACCAAAACACTATAATATTTATTTTTATTCACACCACAGGCAAATTGGGGTACAGTTTATTTATTTAGTTTCTTTTAACATTAATTTTAATGTATCAAGCCTCTTACCCACCAGCAAACTATTTTGTCACTCCTGTACATTTCCTATTCTAATATAATAGCTAATTTTGCTCCTTCAACCTATTGACATATATATAAATATAATTTCTGAGCTTCTAAGTATGCCCAACACTAACAGGATGTTTCCAGGGGGCTGAATAAATTCAGGGCACTTCAGTGTAGTTCAACTGATGCGTGCCAGCTCTGCCTACATTCCCTAGAAGTGAGAGAGGTCAGGTCTAGTCTTGCAGCCATCCCCATGGTACCAGCTAGGATGATGCTAGGTCCTTCCCAGCTGGAAGGGAAGCAAAATCCCATACTAACATCGTTGGCATAATTTGGGAGATCCCTTATTCCTGCATCCTGAACTGACAGGGGAAGCAAAGAAAGGGGGAACTCCAGTTTCTACACAATAAGGCTCTCCTACACTACAACCTAAGCAAACTCTTTCAACAGTGCTAACTAGCACACTTCAACAATTAGACACCATTATCATGTTTTTCTCTTGCCTGGAGAGAGCCCACAATTCAGTTAAGAATGAAATATGACCAAAAAAACATTGAATTTAAACGTTCACTATTCTTGTCAAGTTGCAACCTACATTTGGCCTGTTAGTCAGAAAAGTTGGAAGGTATTAGTCACTTAAAAAGAAACAACTTCCCTTTTTCCTTACTGCTTTCCTGTGGTACAACCTAGAAATTCTACAGAAATCCCCATCTCCATTTGGACCAGCCTCCTGATCACAAAGACTGTAATTTATAATTCATATCTTTTAGATATCTTGTTTTAAAGGCATCCTCATAGACAGTCTACAGTACACCTTAGCACTTTTCCACTAGCTACTTACCCTTGCATAAATTATCTTTCAGTTTATTCTGAGGTTAAACCTGATTAGTTTTAAATGTCCAGTGCCTAGATTTTGTAAAACCACTTTATCAAAGAGCCCTAAAGTATCACCTGTTTTTCCTCAGATACATACTTGAAAAATGGAGATCAAGCCAATTTTAGTATTGCTTTTTTTCTGCACAGACTGAATTATGACAGTCTGCTGCTGCTGCATTGAGGAAAAGAAGTGAGAAGCTAAAAGAAACCAGAGCAGAATCAAAGTGGGAGTGAAGATGAACACTGATGATTCCAATGCTGATTCTCCCTTGCTACTCTGAAGCAACTAGTGTCCCAGCATCCCATGACACTGTGAGATGTGGAACACAACCAAATCCTCCAGCCGCTTCACTAAGTCCTTTAGGTATCAAAGCCAAAAACAACATCATGGGTGTGTCAGCTTCATTAGCAATGATTAAAACGATCACACAATTGAAGTGTTTTGCATGGCTCAGCAAAGGACTCTTCGACAACTTAAATCAAAAACATCTTGTTTTACTGTTAACTGTTTGGCTATTATTAATTGCTTATGTGATTACACCAGCAAATGTAGGAATTTAAAAATACAAACAGGATAAGACCTGTTCTTTACAATGAAACATAATTTTAGGAAAACACCTGCAAAACAGAAATGCTTCTGCATTCAAGGAAACTAGTCATGAACCTGGCAACTTAACAGAGCAGATTTTGGATATAAAAGCAAACACAGGATCTCATTTCCCCCAACCCTACAGCACATGCATTACGGGTACATGTGCTAAGGACATCTCCACATTACATCATTTGTATAAAGAAGGTACCTTTCACCTGCTGAAGCAACACAAAAGAAAAAAAAAAAACAAAACAAAACAATAGTGGACTTGTTTGACTCTGTCCCAAATTACCTTGCTATGCCTCCTTCTTTGGCCTCTCAAAGGAGGGCATGGATTTTGCAGTCTCCCTTTACCGGTGTTCTCATCATGCACGTAGTTCAATGAGACTTCAGTAACAGCAAACTCAAAGAGTGGTTCTGGACATCCTGATTGATGATAAAGATTTTGATGTACAATTTCACGTTGTACCTGGACAAAGAAGTACAGTGATTTCAGTTTCAGTTCTCTAAAAGACATCATGCACTCAATATGGCAAAACCCAAGAGGTGATTCCAGGAGACCACCTACTGAAATCATGAAGGCTTTTTTCCCGAAGTAAGGAATCAATAAGAACTGCAAGATTGACCCAAGGTGGAAAAAAAACCCAAAAAAACAAACCACCCACCATCTAAGAAGAACTGATAACTATAAAATCAGCAGATTTGGGAGGAAAGAAGTAAAATAAGGTGGGAGAAAGTGTTGAGTATATAAGAAAAATGACAGAAATGTACCACAATAAACAAAATAACATTACACATGTTCCCAGTAGCAAGTGTCCTTCATTCTCTATCAGTCATGCTACAGCAACCAACAAAACAAAGCAGATAAAATGACCCATAAGATCTGCACTGATTTATTTCTTTGATTTGTTGTTTTTTATAAAATAGGCATCCACAAATAAACCCAAATCAAGTCTGTTATTGCTCTTCAGCAGCAGGAGGGCAGACTGTAGGATTGGGAACCTTTCAGATGTTATTTCCCTGCAATGCCGGTGGTCTTAGGTTCCTGGCCTTTTTAAACTCTTTTGCAAGCCAGACCAGCAAAACAGAGACTGGGAAGAATTAACACCATTACAATAGTAAGAGTCCAGAGCATTATTAGCTACAATAAATTCAAGAAATGGATCATATTTCCAAGCTAAATTGACATATAAGAATATTTCAAGGAAACATGTAGAATCAGTTTAAATAAAAATCACCAGTCACCATAAAGTGTGCTGGTGTTCTCAAAAACTATAAACTCAGTTAAAAAAAAACACATAAGAACATGAAATTTGGCTAAAGAAAAAAGAAAACATAACCAGGGCTTCTGAAACTACTCTTTAAGAACAACATCTAGTTTGCAGAGCATAGAGATAATACATTTATCTGTTGATTATCTGCTCATGAAAGCTTAATTCTGCTTGATTTCTGCATATACAATTCCCAAAAAAACAGCAGAGCTGTGACAACACATTGAGAGGACATTAGTGTAAACAAAATGTTATTTTTCTCTGGATTCTGAGATTATATTTACCACTGCAATCTCTGCTATCACAGAATCAATAAGTTGGAAGAGACCTTCAAGGTCATTGAGTCCAACCTAGAAGATTTGCTTTGTTTTGTTGGTTTTTAAAAAAAAAAATCATTCTGTGATTCTATGAAATAACCCCTGATTAGCCCCATTTCACAAAATTTAGCTTCTCAACAGTAGAAATTATTAGAAAAATGAACATTTGCATCAATTTTTTTTAATAAAATGTTAATACAAATGTTCATTTTTCTAGTAATTTCTGCCACTGAGAAGCTAAGTTTTATGAAATTCTTTCATTGACTATACTCTTTCTTGAATATATGGAAGATTTTAAGGACTGCAAAAATATAAAACTAAGGAAATTAAATTCTTGAGCATAAACCATGTGTGCCAAGGTTCTAAGAATGATGTAAAAGATAACCAATATACACCAATGCTTTACAATATCACCACAACTTCAGGGCTATCATTTGCTTTCTAAGTACATACCTCTTTCTAACAATGCATGCAATTTGTGCTGAAGCAGCACTGCTTATCTAGTTATGTGCACTCTGCAACTCTAAAACTGTCATTTTATCCTGATTAAAATGCAACATAAGAAAAATCTATTTTCACACTCTGCACTTCTAGACCTAAAATGATGTGCACTGAAGTAAGGACATGCCTTATTACTTCTACATGCATAGATGTCTTTGAAAAAAGATGAACAAATATTGAAATAATGTTGCAAATTCTTGGAATCTTAAACTGGATTTTCTTCTCTGCATTGAACAGGTTTATGTTTTAGGCAGATGGTATTCTGGCCTTTCTATTTCACTTTATGAAAATGGTGTATTACAGCAGATCTTCAGGTTTTAGGCAAAGACTTGATATAAGATGTCAGTGATTTAATTTTTTTAATAATTCACAAGTATTTAAATGAAATTTCATACAGGTGATTACTGTTAGAAAATAATCATCTGACATTTCTCTCATTTAAAATGTAGTTCAAAATTAAAACACCAGTTCACTAACAATAACCATCATTTACTTCATGCTCATGTTTTCAAAAGCTATTTAGATCATATGGCCCTAACAGGTATGATTTGGTTTTCCCACCTTGTTCAGAGAGTATCAGTAACTGATTCACTTTTGGGATTAGTCCACTCAGAAATATACCAGCAAGCCTTCTCAGAATTTTTCTGCTATCCTTATCCTACATAAACATCTTAATCATGATATATTACTACTAAAAGCTAGACAATACTGAATTATTTTCTGCCCAATATGCAAAAAATAGATGACAGACTATTAGTTAAGGCACTCTTAAGTCCTCTCTAAATCAATGCATGTTCTAAACACAGATTTCCATGGTCAAACTGGGGATCATTTTTTATGTCTGTGGAAAGCTTCTGTCCATCCACTGTAGGGAGAGTCCAGACAAGTGAGATAAAATCAAAAATAGTGAACTCCCCTGTAGAAGCTGGGAGAATATAAAAACTGTGTTTTGCCATATCAGCCAGAAAACACTGCTGAATCTGGATCTGTGTAAGCTACTTTCTCCAAATAAGGTAGTTTTCTCAAAAGGGAGGTTAAGCAGCACATGCAGAAAGTCGATACAGGGAATCAGAATCCTGTGGTCTTCTCTTACATCATCAGTCCCAGAAAAAGGACTCCACAACTTTCCTGTCAGGAATATGAATGAACTGTGTCTATACAGTCACTAGAGGCGAGACTAGCCACAAAAGTGTCAGTATAAGACAGATTCAGTGGAAACGTTTATTTCCATAATTTTCCTGAAAACATTCTGGCTTTTTTTGACATTTCTTGGGTTTTGCTTCTTTTAAACACAAAGAGAAACATGCATCTCTTAGAACCGCCTGTTTCTCCGATAATAAGAAACCACTAAATTCAGACGACTTCTAATATGCAATTTTAGTGATCACACACATCAAAGCACGTGTTATCACAGGATCATAGAACATCCTGAGTTAGAAGAGAAGCACAAGGATCATGGAAATCCAGCTCCTGCCCTTGCACAGGACAAGCCCAAGGATCACACCATGTGCCTGAGAGCATTGTCCAAACACTCTTGAACTCTGACAGGCTTGGTGCTGACCAAGAAAGTAGTCTCACTTTCTTGGGCAGCCTGTTCCAGTGCCCAAACAACCTCTGGGTGAAGAATCTTTTCCTGGCAGCCAAACTACCTACCCCTGACTCAGCTTCAGGCCATATCCTTGAGTTCTGTCACTGGTCACAAGAGTGAAGAGATTGGCACCTGTTTCTCTGCTTCCTCTCACGAGGAAGTTTCAGACTGCAATGGGGTCTCTCCTCAGACTCCTCCAGACTGAGCAGACCAAGTGACCTCAGCTGCTCTTTGTATGGCTTCTCCTCCAGACCCTTCACCATCTTCACAGACATCCTTTTCATGTCTCCAATACCTTTAATTCTTTTCTTATATTGTGGCACCTAAAACTGTCCCCAGCATTCGAGGTGAGGCTGCCCCAGTGTAGAGCAGTGTGGGACAATCCCCTCCTTTGCCCAGCTGGCCATGCTGTGCCTGATGCCCCCCAGGACACGCTTGGCCCTCCTGGCTGCCAGGGCACTGCTGGCTCATCTTCAACTTGCCAGTGACCAGGACTCCCAGATCTCTTTCTGCAGCCCTGATTTCCAGGATCTCATTCCCCAGTCTGTGTGGGCATCCAGGCTTTCCTTCTCCCAGGTGCACAATCTGTCACTTGTCTTTGTTAAACTTCATACAGTTGGTGATAATCTACTAATTTAGATACATATAAATAATGTTACTCTTATCTTGTCCTCATTTCTTGGTCAGATGACTAGTAACAGGCTGCAGTCCTACAGGGGATGGGACTGCCTTTGAGTTTTTCCTTCAGCGTTTACAGCACAGAAAATTCACTAGAAATGACAATAAAAATCCTCATTTAAATAATCTTCCATACTTCTGAGACACATCAAGGGAGGAACAATAAAAATACTGAAATTCAGAATCAGTCAAATTACATGTTTTTTTGTTCACATGGAAAGGCTCACTAGCTCTCTAAAAAACAGTGCATCTGTCAGAGGTCCTAAGCAGCAGCAGAACCACCACAAAACACACCAGAGTCTGCCAAAGTCCTTGAAGAAGACATGAAAGCAAGAAGGTCCCTGTTCTGCTTTTCACAGTCAAACTTTCTCCTCCTCGCTGTTCTGGATACCCAGAATTGTTCTTTCTGCATTACAACTGGTGAGACAGAGCAGATCTCCCTGAGCTGCGCTGCTCACTGCAGCTGGGGAGCAGTCCTGTGGCTCCGTGGTGGGCTGGTGGAGGGCTCACCCAGGGACCAAGGTCTCCCGGGCTGCTGGCCCCTGCCAGTTCAGACGGGCTGCTAAAGCCAGCAGGGCAGACCACACAGGCTGCTGCAAGCACTGCCACAGAAAACGTCGCCACTCTTGCAACACACAAGATTCCCATGCCTGGGGAGTTGCTGGTGTAAATAGGCAGTTGCTTTTCATCCCTAGACCCTACCTCAGCACAACATTTATTATACATAAAGGAGGGCACACTTAAATACACTGCTATGGTGCGAAGCAACACATTAAAGACTTGCTCAATCAAAGATTTACTTAGAAGTAGGCTAAAGTTTCAAGCTGATTGATTTTTTTTTTTTTTTCTGGAAAGATTATAACTCAGCAAACAGTGAAAACGCCACAGGGTAAAAAAAAATCCTTAAAACTACAACCAGAATCTTGCAGTAATTATTTCAATACTGATTGAAATACTTCACTGGATACTGGGAACTGGGGTGAACATGCAGTTGTATGCAGCTGGTCCCATAAGCTTGTCCACCTAAATGAAGCTTTAATTTGTGAAAAAATTGGCCTTTGGGATGAATATCCTAAAAAGCTGTGGCTATTTTGCAGTCTCTGAATAAATTAGTTCTTCATCTGCCCCAAGTACTCCTTGAACAGCTTGGGTGAGCTGAAGGCATGCCTCTTATTTGTTTTTTATTCTGAGCAATTATAAAAGGAGACAAAAATCAAAGTACTGATGTTACTTAACACTTCATGGTTTTAGTTATCAGAGACTTGAAAGTATCTTATATTTGCCCTGTGAACTCTTTCATTCTTATATATTTCTCTTATCATACACCACACATCATTTCATGCCTACAACTGCACATGGAATCCACAAATATCATAAACCATCACTCTTTGTCTACAAACTGATATGTGCCAACTACGGTGTATAAGATAATGAAACACTTCACATGTTATTGGCAAAGTATATGAGCTGTTAAATATGGGACCTCACATTCTTACAGCCAAACACCTGGCAAAGTTGAAATGAATTCCACAGGTTTGGTAAAAGCTTGGGGGTTTTGTCGCTTATTCTGTGTCTACTCACAGGAATTTGGTTGTATAAAAGCCAAATATTTATGGTTCAGTGCCTGGGGAGGAGCATCTTTCCCATCAGCCTCCCCAAATAAAAAGCAGTCCAAAAAGCATTGCTTAACATTCTGCCAAAATAAGCCTTCCTTGGAGACTGAAAAGGTTTGGCAAGAATGGCATCCAACAACCAGCATTTTCTCTCCTGTTTTTGCCCAGTCACTGAACTCAACTTGGATTAGCAGAATATGAAAAAGGTCTTTCTAAACTCCTTCTGTTCAAGGCAAGACAGGAAGCTCTGTCATATTTTAACCTGCTCATTGCTTCCTTTCTTCAATCAGAGAAGTTCAGACAGCCTGGATGAGTCACAGAGAAGTTAACAATGCCTTCTGGGGTATTCAGCCAAATAAATCCCAAACTTCATGTCCTGAAGCCTAACAATCTGTATGAGGACCTCTTCAATGAAGCTGTTTCTCTAACTTCAGAATGAACATTCCTAGGCTCCTTCATATATATGGACAGTCTGACTTGCAGGATCAAGTGTGCTGAAATTCTCAACTTCAGAAGTTGAGTGCTAAATGGCACGTTTGTGAAAAGCACTCTTCTTCCAAACCAAACACTTCCAAGTCTATAGTATATCTCATTGCACAGGTATTCTCAGTTACACCCTACTGTCACCTTAAAATCAACACACATGTCCATGCTGATAGAATAAAATTCTCAGAGATCTCAGCTCATTTTCCGCTAGAGTTGCTTGTACTGCCATCCTGAAAATCCTCTTTTCGTAGTTTTACTGTTTTCTGACACAGCCTTGAACAGCATAATGCAGCCTGTCAAAACTAATACCACAAAGTCTCTAAGAGATGGTACTCTACTGATTAGAAGATGCATAGAAGAACTGAGTGGATCCATAGTGATCCAATGAACGCAATGCTCCTGTCTAATCTACTTCAGCTCTGCAGGAGGACGACACCCAGCACATTCTTGGGGATTATTTAAAGCCCTACTAAGGGACTGAAAACATATAGCTCAGAAGGATCTAGTCAAAAAACAGGTAAGTCAGGCAAGGATAAAGACATTCAGAACTTCTTGAATCCAGAACATTGGTTAAGACATGGGATAACCCAAGTCATTCCCATCTGACAGCTGTTCAGTAGCCCACACATAACGAACACAGTGTCTTCAGTAAGTTGGCAGACAGATGTTTACAGTATAGCTGGAACTATGTGGCAACCTCAGCAGAGTAGCCAAGCAGTTTTGCTAGGTTAACACACCAGCAATAATGGAAGAAAGCATCCAAGTCCAACACCGCTCACCCTGATTTGCTGTTCATGGGATCAGTCCAGGTCACAGCCAAGAAGCTGTGCAGGAAGTGCTTGTGCTTCTGCTATCTGCTCTGATTGCAAATACAGCAGCAGTCCAGACAACACAGCATTCCACGCAGATGCTAAATTAGCAGTTGTAAGCAATTTTTAAGCAATACAACCTCTTTCATGAAAAATCCCCAACAACTACATGTGACAATTGTTTACATTCCTTTTAGCCTCTAAACAATTTTGTATTTCAAACTGGCTTTGAAATATGAATAATCCCAAAATCTCAGTGGCCTTGGCCTCCTTGAGAGCCAGTCTGGAAGTGTGGTCTAACTTCTCTCAACTTTTCCCCAATGAATGCACACAGTCAGCCGGCTGTTAAAGCACGGGGCTGTGTTCTACAGACAGTTTTGCTCCCAAAAACCATGCAGTCAATGTATTCGTTCTTTTAAGGAGAATGCTCAACGAGGGGAAACCAAAACACGCAAGGTTCAAAAGGCTAACACAGTCAACTGATACTGAAATTCAACATCCAAGTTATTTGCTGTATGGTTTTGGTTTGTTTTGAAGAAAAATCATTTGAGATCATCACCTGTAATGATCAGAGATCTTGGGTTTCAGTTACTGGCACCCATCCCTCTGTCACCATAAAATAATCCCAGTGCTGGTGGCTCTTCTCTCCCTGAAGAAGCCTGATGAATCCTGGCCAGTGCCAGCATCCTGTGTGAATTTAGTGGCCTCCCCCAGACTCACCAGCAGCCACCCCCAACTTGCCTGTAGCCCAGTGGAACCATTCCACCAAGATGACGAGGGGTCTGGAGCACCTCTTTTATGGGGAGAGACTGTGGGAGCTGGTCTGTTCAGTCCAAAGATTAAGAAAAGATCTCATTAATGCATACAAATATATCAAAGGTAGATGCAAAAAGGATGATACCAGACTCTTTTTGGGGGTGCACAGTGACAGGATGACGAACAATGACCATAAACTGCAACAGTGTTTGGGCATTAGAACAGTCTCCTCAGGGAAGTGATCACAGTACCAGCCTGACAGTTCAAGGAGCGATTGGAAAACACTTTTAAGCACATGGTGTAACTTGGGGATGGTGCTGTGCAAGGGTGGGGACTGGACTCGATGGTCCTTGTGGGTCCCTTCCGACTCAGCTGATTCGGTGATTCTGTGACCTTCTTTACATCTAGGGTGGCAGAGCACTGGAACAGACTGCCCAGGGAAGTCATGGAGTCTCCCTCACCGGAGACATTCAAAAGCCACGTGGACGCCTTCCTGTGTCACCTGCTCTAGGGGACACTCCCTTGGCAGGAGGGTTTCGACTGGAAGCCCTCCGGAGGCCCCTTCCAACTCTAACAATTCTGAGGTTCCGTGAGTGGAGCTGGACACGGTGCCTCCTCCGGAAAACGGCGGGGGGCGGCGCGGCGCGGTGCACTGCGCCCCGGGAAGGCGGCACGGCGGCGGCCGGGCCCGGCCCATGCGGCGGGGAGGGCGCTCCGCGGGCGGCCGCGCGGGGCCCGGGCCGGCCGCGGCGGCCGCCAAGGCGTTGGGCAGGGCGGCATCTTGCGGCCGCTGCCGGCGCTGCCGCTGCCGCCCCCGCCCGAGGGGCCCGCCCGGCGCCGCCGCGGGCGGCCGGCGGCAGCTCCGGGCCCGGGGGGGGCCGAGGCCCAGGCGCCGGGAGGCGGCGGGCGGGCGTCTGCCGGGAGCGGGGGGCGGGAGCAGGTGGCGCCTTTCCGCCCCGTCGGCGCGTTTCGCTCGGGGGTCTCCCGCCAGCCCCGGCTCCTCTGGGCCGTCATTCTGTACAAAGCGTAACCCCGTCCTGTCAATTAACAGCGGCGAGCTCAGAGGTGCGAGCACGGCGCGCGTTACAGCTGAGGTGCCTGTTCCCAGCTGAGGTGCCTGTTCCCAGCTGAGGTGCCTGTTCCTAGCTGGGATCTGACCAGAGGCCTCAGCCTTGCTGCTGCCTGCCCACCCAGTCACAGAAACACAGAAACGCAGAACCCCAGAATGGATCAACCTGGAAGGGACCAGACCTGGTCCAAACTCCCTGCTCATGCAGGGTCTTCCAAGAACACATGGCACAGAATTACATCCAGATGGTTCTGTAGTATCTCCAGTGAGGGACACTCCAAAGCCTCTCTGGGAAATCTGTTCCAGTGCTTGGTCACAGCACAGTAGAGAAGTTCTTCTTCACATTCAGGTAGAACTTCCTGTGCCTCAGTTTCTGCCCATTACCCCTTGTCCTGCTGCTTGACATCACCAAAAAGAGCCTGGCCCCATCTTTTTGTCCCCCTTCTTTTGATATTTGACAAAGGAATTCACCCCACATACCCTTCTAGTGAGTACCCCTGCAACCAAATACTGCCAATTGGCCCGCTAACAGATAGCTCTTCTGCCTCTGGTAAGCCAATCGAGTGTTACAGAGTAAAGTGTACTTAACAGGAAGATAGAGCTATTCAGCAGCCCTGCAAGACATCTCTGGGTCACCAGCAATGGAGTGACTTTGACAAGAAGCTTGTGGGTGCATGACAGGGCTAGCAGCACCAGGACAGAGAGCCAGGCCAGGCAGGAGGCATGGGATATCTGCCACTGCAGAGAGGGACAGCTACAGAGCACAGGCAGCCACCCACGCGAGGGATCAGAGCAGATGCGGGAGCTGAAGTCCATGCTCTTAAGGAGAATCTGCACGTAAAACTTCACAACTTCAAATGGTCACGACCCAAGTTTGAAATCTCTTCTGAAGGAACAGCATCTCTACTAATCCAATTCCCACTCTGAGCACACCAGGGCAGTGGTTCAAGGATGACTCGGAGGGAAAGCTGCCATTTCCTGACTCACCATCCCCATTTCCTGTAGCCTTTCAAGTCTCTGGTTACCAGCTCCTGAACTGAACCCTCTTATCGTGTGAAGTGAGATGAAGTCACATCCCCCCCCCCGCCCCAGACTGTGTCTATACATACTCTTCCTCCTCCATGTTTTTGTCTGGAAATTTGTTGCTCATACTGTTAATAAGAACATTTTTCTCACTTAGGTCCAAGTAAAATTATTCATAAAATGAATCAGGTTTGCCAGTAACTGCATGGACTAGGAGACTTGATTAAATTATTTCATACTTATTGATGCACTGATGCTGTAAAAAGGCTTCCTATAGGGCTTTACTCATAAAAAGTTGAAAAGTCACCTGGTAGTGCCCGTCCTGTCAAAAATACAGGTAGAATGAAAACAGGTATTCAGTAAAGAAACCTTCCATTAACAACAGTGGATTTGAGATAGGAATGATACTCCCCAAAGTATTTCTCACTGTCTCAGTAAAATGGTGCAGTCTTTATCTGCCTCCTCTGAAAATACCACGGAAGAACAGACCTACACAAGAACATACTTCGAGAGATTTCACTGTGAGAGGTCACAATCTTACAGCTATAATCTCACCCAATTAGTTGTGTCTGTTTTGGTCTGTTCAGGCAAACCTAATTAACAACTTCAAACAGCATTTTGCAAAATGCCAGGCCTAATCTTAAAATATATATATCACATGGGAAAACTGCACTTAGCCCCTGATCTGCTCTGTTTATTTCTGCAGAGACCTTTTATGTGGCTCTACTCAGCTTCATTCAGGTCTACAAAACTCTAATAAAAAAGCTGACATTTGCTGGGGTACGTCTCACCCCCAGCAAACCGAGAGCTTGCCTTGAGTAGCCTTAATGAGATGTATTCTGAGCCCAGTGAATGAGCAGGAAATGCAACCATTCTGCATACCTGCAGTGCCAGGCAATGGCAATTCAGAGCCCTCTGTTTTAGAAAGAAAAACAGGAACACTCAAAGCTTTGCACTAGTCTGGGAAAATTACCTTGGAACAAGGGAAAACAACAGGAGATAAAAAGTGATTCATTTTCTCTGCCAACATCCTGGCTGTGAAGTAAAGCAAGAAAAATTTCCTGAATTTCTGCAAGTAAATGTATTTTTATGCAAAACAGTCAGTAACAAGGGTGAAGGAATAATGTCCAACAGAAAACAGAAGAGGAAGGGGAAGGGGAAGGGGAAGGGGAAGGGGAAGGGGAAGGGGAAGGGAAGGGGAAGGGGGAGGGGGAGGGGGAGGGGAAGGGAGCAGGAACATGGAGAGAAAATAACGGTGAAATTAATTGTGGAAAAATGCTGTTAATACAGCTGCATTGCAACAAATATACAACTAATAGGAAATAAAAAGGTGCTGTATGAGAAAGAAAGAGCAAATGCTCAGAATACTGAAGAGAGAGCCACAAATTAACTATGAACTATGATACATTAAGTGTATCTGGCCTGCAGTACCCAAGAATAGTTCTTGGAGGATGGTCCATGCACCTATCTTAGCAACATCCCAAATCCATGCCATGGGAAACTTTAGTGAGCACCAATCCTACGCAATAATTTGGACTCATAGGAAGGAAATGCAGACACAGGGGCCAAAATGGGCCAAAAGGGCCCTGCAGATTGCCTTGATCTGGTTTCCACCTTTGCCAGTAGCTTGCTTTTCACAGAAAGGGCCTTACCAAATGCAGATGGAGCCATCGGTCTGCTTCCGCTTGAGGTGCCCTATAAACTCTTCTGGCTTGCAATGCTGCAGTCACCCAACTGGAGATCTCCCTAGTGGTGCTTGCAGCCTTATTTTCCGTGCCACACACTGGATGGACCCCATTTTCAACATCAACTGTGGATCTCTTCTTTATTTTCTTTGGTCTTCCATCTCTGTTGCCACCAACATGCAAACAATTTAAGAAGAATTCTTTCTGGCTGAAGGAAGCAACATAATATAGCATAGATACAAAATGAGCTTCTGTGGCTGAGAAGGGTTCCATGTTGGACAGACATAATAACAGCAGCAAGCAAATACAAAATCAATTAACCCATACCAAAAAAATTATCAGGGACTACATGGGAAACAAGTTGAAGAGGTACAAAGCTCAGTCTGTCCTAAGAAAGCCAGAAAAGCTGTTGACAAGTAAGTTTATCATTCTGTGTCCTGCCAACCTCCTATTACAGCATCCAGCATCGGCCCACCCAAGTCCTACTGTCAAAAGAGCTGTATGTTCTTGCTGACAAATGTAAAGAGTCGTGGAAAAATATGTCCAAACCCCAAAGCCTCACACACAGCACCTTACGGGTTTTAACTGTTATAAAACCACCCTGAGTAATTTCCAAAATCACAGCCAAACCCTAATGAATAACTTTTCATAACAATGTTGTGGATATTTCTGTTAACATGTTGACTGTATAATTCTTAATTTCTTCATTTGGAGCTACTCTGTGCTAATAGACATTATGTTCCTTTCAGGAGACAGCAGACAACAATGTGGCTGTACTCAGGGGGCATCTTTGGGAAGGAGGAAGAAACTGTGCTTTTCCAAGAGCAGTTGAGCAACTTCTCAGGAAAAAAGTTTCTGGAGTGAAGAACAAATCTTGACAGTGGTGAAACACGCAAGGAATAGGAGCCTTCAGTAGAAGCTGAAAGGAGAGCTCTGAGAAGCAGAGAAGACATCACAACCAAGGGCCCAAGTTGATGTAAATACTTCTCTCAGGATGCTGAGAAGGGATTGTGAAGACTTCCTTTCAGTGCAGGAAGCCACTGAAAATTGTGGTCTGAGAAAAAGACCAGATTGCTTAATAGAGGGCAAGGTATCAATGGGTTTAAAGCTTTACATTTCCACTGTCCCCAAGTTTCTTCCTTTAAAGAATTGAATGTTCTGTCTTATCTTCTAATGAAATTATGCTTTTGTTGGCAGAATATATGCTAAAACTTGAATGATAGAGTAGATTAGCATGATGCTTGCACAAGTCAGTTTGGGGATAAAGAGAAGTCTCCACAGTACAGCAAAAACATTGACATACTGGAGGAAATCCAGCAGCAGGCCACCAGACTGATCAGGGGGCTGGAGCACAGGAGGAGATGCTTAGAGAGATAGTTCTGTTAATCTTGGAGAAGAGGAGGCTCAGAGAAGACCTGACCGCAGAAACTACCTGTCCTTAGGCTACAGATAAGACAGAGCCAGAATCTCCTGCATGTGTCCAATGGTAGGCAATGGACTTAAGATGTAGCATGGGAAACTCTAATCAAGCCTAACAAAAAAAATTTTACCATATTATAGTCAAATACTGGAGTAGGAGATGTGGGTTTTCCGTTTTTGAGGGTGTAAAGGGCTTGAATAGCCATGGCCCTGAGCTATCTGATCTAGCTGGACCTCCTTGGAGTAGGGGGATGGGATTTAATAATGACCCCCAGAGGACCCTTTTTATGTAAATTCTTCTGTGATTCTGTGAAACTCAGCTTTCCAGGTTCAAAGATCTGATGTTTTTAGATGTTCTTCACCTTGACAAGATGCAAGAAAGATTCTTGTTAGAGACACAATCTGCCCAGGCTGATTTAAAAATGTCAAGTCATTTTTGTGAACAGTGCTTATATTCTATGCTGTGGGTGTCATATGAGAGAAGCAGCACTTATTATTTGTATATCCTGCAAGACACTGCTCTCTTAGGCACTTGCTCTCAGCCCTTAATTTGCACCAACACTAATCTCTATCCTACTGCTTAGCCCTTAAGGATTAAAAAAGTTTCTATAGGTAGAAACCTGTATAATTGTAGGATAATGAAGCTCCAAATACACATAATTTGTTTCTTCCTCTTTTTTTTTTTTTTTTTTTCTTTTTCTCTCAAAGGAAATATGTATCCTCATCCAGTGCTTTGCCTGTCTTCTAAATTATAAATGATAATTACCTTTTGGTTAGGTTTTTTACCTGCATATATGCCCATGCACATGTTCACATCTATACATAAACACACATACCAGAGATACCAGCTCCTGTTTGTTTTTACATCTCATGCTTTCACAGAAAGCCATACCTTCTTCATGTGCAATGCAGTGACTCAGCAGTGGTCCCATCCTTTGCTGTGCTGGTCCAGCATGTCTTAGGAAGACTTCCAGGATGCATTCTCAATGAGAGAGTGAACTTACACAGGACTACAATGCCTGCTCCACAGGGGCAGTCCTTAGAGTCCTCCCCTGTTGTATGGGTGGCTTTGCTCTGTATACCAGGGACAGCCCTATCACACTGAAAACTTCTGTGTGGCAAAAGTGCCAAAATGTGAGAGGACGTGGGAGTCACACAGCTTGCTATGCCTTCTCTTAGTGCTAGCTTTTGGGTTCATTTTGCAAGGAAGAGATTAATACTGAGAAGGCAAGAAGTCAGGAGTCTGAAGTTCTTTTAGCTCTGCCGCAGATTCACTTTCCAATCCTCAGTTGGCTACTTCATATCCCACATCTCAGCTCCAGCATAGATAAGAGGGGCAATTATAGCCACATCACAGCAGAAGCTTTGGGACTTCACATCTACAGAGGTCTTTGCAAATGTAAACTGCACAAAAATGCAAGTTCCTTTCTGTAACCCTTCAAAATAAAATATACAGAAACTGGTAATTCCTCCGTTTCTCTGCTGTCAGGGAGTAGCTTCAGTGGCACAACGTTGAGTCTATGATTTATGGTCTCAGCCAAGCAAAATTCAGCAGTTTAATGAGATACTGCAAGTTAGTGAACCATTTCATTGCTTTTGGCTCCTCAGAAGTGTCTAGGCATTGATAACAATCACATAGTGTAAATAATTCTTGTTTGTAACTCCTCGTGTGTTTGAACTCTGATGCTGGCATTCCCATGCCATACCGTGTTAGACATTCAGACAACTGTGCTGATCACATTATTTCCTCTTACTTTAATAGGCCTTTCAGGAATGAACAAGCATTCCCTTGTATACTACTATGGTTCCCATCACTTGATGGTCACACTTAATTAAGCACTATTTTAGCAGAGAGCTGGTTACACTTCATTTCATTAAGTGATTTCATGATCACCAGAGGTACACTGACAGCTCTTTTAGCTGCAGCTATATGAAAAGGGGCAGCAGAGACAACAGTAACATTTTGGAGCACTTCCTGATGAGTGATTTTCTAGGCACTACTCTTGCAGAGCACAGCTACATTGCCATTAGCATTTAAATTTTTGGCTCAAGGCTATCTGAGCCTTGAGGTATGATAGACCATATCATATTACCATATCAAATTACCAGACCAACCTTTAGCAATGTTGGTCCCTGAATCCTTAAAGTTATCATTTTTATATAAAGTAGATAGAAAGTAATTTCTTCATCTGTCTTCCCTCCTTTAGGTTTTTCTGTTCATAGTCAGCAAATAAATGTGATTAAAGGACAAAATCCTGTTTATAAAATGTAAGAAGGAGTCAGTTGTAAAACAATGTTGAAAGGTTCTCCAGTGTGATAAACCAGGCAGTTTAAAAACACTGGACAATTAACTCTAAAGTGTGTAAGTGTCACATGACAGGAAAAACATGACCAATGTTACATAATGGATATTGCATATACCTGTAAAACCATACGTTGAAGCCACATGCTAGAAAAAACTTTTCACAACAGTTTATGTTCTCTTATAGGGATATGTAATGCATGGATGGTTTAGTGTTTCTATTATGAAGGCAATTTTCGTAATTGAATTGAGAATTTTGCACAACTGTACTTCAGTCCTAGATCTAAAGTTCGGTCTGCCTGTGCATAAGACACATTTAAGAGGGAAAGAATGGTTAGGAAAACATCATCGTCATGGAGAGCGAGATGAAAGATACAGATACGTAGTAAAAGCCAGGAATAATGCCAAAGACTTGAATTCTGTTATGAAGCCATTTGTCACAGAAGTTTGGGTTAAAAAATGTGAAAATTGATAAACTGTATCTTATATAAAATAGCATCTTTACTCTAGCTAGTCTTTAGTTCAAAATATGTGAAGAAATAGCTGAACATTCACTGTACACTAAAGCAGACAAAAAGAAAAAAGTATCTTGTGCTTGAGTCAAATGATATGGCTACTTGTTACTGTGATTCCTTAGAGACCTGTTCTATATAGGGATCATGAGAATGACATATCAATGACAAATTAATTGCTACCAATTTAATCTGTTCATACTTTCCTGTATGTATTAGGCTATAATAAATTGTGATGAGTTTGTCACTGAAGTCCAGAATATAAAGGAGCCACTCCTTTCAGTCCTGGGAGGAATTCTCTTTTGTGTGTCTTCACAAACACATATACATATATACATTACAAAAAAACAAAACAAAAACCAAACCAAACCAACCAAACCAAACCAAAGAAACCATCATCTAGCAATGAAACTAGATACATAATAATGTATGGAAAAATGCAGCTTGCTATGCCCCACCCAGTTCACAACACAGTTATGAGAAGTTCCATGTAAATTGTGTGAACTTTTGCTTAGAAATTACACTTTACTAAAAGAGAAAAAAGTAAAAAAAAAAAAAAAACAACCCCACTATGATTTTTACAACAGGACAGCCCAAAATATTATTATAAATAGTTTCTATTCCTATAATATCTTTCACACATATACTCTTCACGGTACTTATGGTGGATTCACATCACTGTTCCAAATTTAAAGGCAGAGGAAATGATATGCCAAGCATTTAAGTGACCGGTTCAAAGTTGTGCAACAAGTTACTGTTATCCTGGCTGTCTCAAGCTCTCATACGCTGCAAACTACACCCCAACTACAATTTGCACTGAGTCATTTAGCCACAGACTTGCTAAGCAAAAAAAAATTACATTACTCAGGTCTTAGAAAGGTGATACTCTGTGTACTCAATAAATCAAGGAAAAGGAAATCAGCAATGGGCTTTGAACCAAAAATGCAAATTCATGACAAGGTTACTCAGATTTCAGAATCCCAGAGTCACACAGAATAAGCTCAGTTGGAAGGGACCCACAAAGATCATCAAGTCCAGCTCCCGGCCCCGCACTGCACCATACCCAAGGGTCACATCATGTTCCCAAGAGTAGTTTTGGTTATCAAGAAAAGATAGTCTCACTGTTTTAAGAGGAAATCACCAGGGGTTTCTTGATAGTTCTGCTATCACACAAACCCTAATTCCTTCAAAAAGAACTTGGCATTTTCCAGGTAGGTGAGGCGTGGCTCAGTAATGACAATGACTCTGCTACTAATGAGCAAAAGATTATGAACTGTAACAGGATCTAAATAAACATCCATGTCCATTGTCTCTTAGATGGATGATTTGCAGAGCATTTCTCATCCTGCTTCTGACATATTTTAAATGGCCATTTAAAAAGCCTGTCTCATGTGACTTTGAGCATTTTTGGGCTGCCAGTTATATGCTTTAACTGGACTCTTCCGTTTTAAAGCGCTGTGCATTTTCTGTGGTGCTACAAAAACAACATTATAATAAAGACAAATTCCTAAAGGGAAAACTAGAGAACATCCAACAAATCTTTGATTTATAGGAGAGTCAGAGCTGCATGATTCAAATACCAGAAATTCACTTTCAGGAATTTTGGCAAGTTTTTATAACCAATAAATTATAACTAGTTTTCCTTGGTATTCAATATAACATTAATAGTGTGGATTCCTTCATACATGTTTGGTTTTAATGTCCAAATATGTGGGAATCCCTCTGGTATTTAACAGAACAAAATTTAACATCAAAATCATAAGAGGAAATCTAAAACATTTTCATTTTTAATAGGCAGATACTCAGAGATTGAAGATTTAGTCTTCACTGAAAAACTTCTTGTCTCACAAGCATTTATATTAATGAATTTTGCAGTCACCAAGCAGCTGAAGGAACACATCTCTGGAGCTACAATCTCTCATGTCAAGATACTACACCTTTTAAGCATGTTTTCTCTGGAAGGAATCAAGTGGAAAAGCTCTGATTATGTTTTCCTGAAGAACATGGGCTTGAAAACAAGTGACAAGTCCTAAGAAAGCATGCATGGCCTTGAATCGGGCTGTTCACTGGTATCAGGCCTCTGTGGTGCCAGCTGGAGCCTGAGCCTCCCCTCCAGTAGGAAATGCATCAAGTCTTTCCTGCTGATCACCCCAAGCACTTGGTTCTGCAGGTTCTACAGGATCCAGTAAGAACATGGATTCTCTCCCTGCTCCACATCCTCAATTATACCTAAAACATCAGGAAATACCATAGTAAAAGAACAACTTAAGTTTTTTGGTAAACCATAAGGTTCAGTCTAAGTAAACTATTATGACTGGAATGTACTCAAATTTTAAAGACTGGAAAAGCAAAGTTGAGGTCCACTTTCTAAATCTAAGACTTTTCTGGTCTAAGATTTTACTTGAGAATAGTCAGTAACCCCAATGTTTATTAAGTTTTAAAATTTTTATTGCTGCTATCTCATTACACAACCATTTATGACATTCTATAATATTTTGTAGTACATGCTTATAAAAATCAATTCACGTAGAAACATAGGCTTCAAGGAAGAGAAACAATCACATGGGTGTGAGAAGAGGGCCTAACAGTAGTAAACTCTGTTGACTGAAAATTATGAGGTCTTTAATGTTTTCTTGATAGCAACAGAGCTAAAGATCACTTTGTTGCCAACCAAGCTGGTCTTTATAGAGCATGTAGTTGTTTACTAAGACTTTATTTTTCCCATAATTCTACAGCATTATTCCTGTGACTTGGCCAGTTCTGCCAAAGAAGGTGTATTGTGCTTCCCAATTGTATGCTTCCCCAGACAGAGGAAGATTGAAACAAAGACATGATAAAACAACTTAAATAAATGCACAGCATAGAAGGGCACATCTCTTTTCCATCTCTCATTTACAGAACATACAAGACATTCAAAGACATAAGGAGGAAAACAAAAGTAAAGAGGTTTCCTCTTTCTATACCACATATAATTTTGCTGTGAAAATCACCAACATGGGAAATCCTTGTACCCAGGAAATTCACAATGGCTATTTATGTGGATATCAGAAACTGAGCTTTCATGAGTGGTAATAACAATTTGTTGAAAGGAATACAGAACTTGTTGCTTTGGGGATCACATCAGGTACCAATATGAAATGTAATTAAGTTCCATAATAGGATTCCACAATAAAAAAGTTGTGTGGCCCAATGGCACAAGCATTGGACTGGGCCTCAGCTTGAGCTGGCTTCTACTTCTATGTATGACCTCCTCTTGAACTTTGGAAA
Organism: Cyanistes caeruleus; assembly: GCF_971803275.1. Lineage (NCBI taxonomy): Eukaryota > Metazoa > Chordata > Aves > Passeriformes > Paridae > Cyanistes > Cyanistes caeruleus. Next base: position 42,021,076 of record NC_141701.1, read on the forward strand.
GCCATTTGTCCTCTCTTCACCGCAGTTTCTCATCTATTAAAAGGAAACTCTTAAACCAAACTAGATAATGTATATTAGGAGTATTGTGGGTTTTGTAAATCTTCCCTCCTTCTAGCTATTCTCAAAGCAAGGGATTTAGACCAGATGGATATCAAATGAAGTGTCATCATCTTTACACATGAATAAAGGAGAGCAGATTTTTTATCTTTTTAAAGAAAACCCGACTAAATTAGGCCTCTGACCTGGACTTCTCAGTGTCACCCATCTCAGTTTCAATGACTGGAAATTCACTGAGGCAGAAACCGCATTTATTTTGTTTATAATATATTTATTTTAGGCTTACTCTGTATACCAAACTTATTATTGCTTTTGGACACAGTATTTTAGTACAGTATTTAGGAAATAAATGTGGCGATGTCATAGCAGGGATTTTAAAAAAAAAGGAAAGGAAAAGAAATATAGTTTTATTTATAAGTTGATGTATAGGCACTGTACTGTAATGGAGTCTAAATCTCAAAAGTGTTGCTTTATATTTGCTTTATAGGACTATAAGAGCCAAATAATGACATTTAAATGATCTATTCCATTAACATTGTATCATTTTGTCAATCTGGAATGTATTTTAATCAAAAGCCCCCTTGAAATGGTCTCCTTTGTTGTATTTTCTTTTTGGCTCATTTTATCAACATCTGTTATGTTTATACAATATGAATTAAAACTTCGGAATGCTGTTTGTACTCAGCTACTTTTGTTGAGAATGTAACGTCCCAGGATTGGCAGTGTTTATGTAAATCAGTGCAGCTGACACAGCCATCATAAACAAATGAGAAAATATAACAAACACATTGTTCATGGAGGAAATGTTTGTTTTTAGAGTTGGCTTCAGTCTTACCAGATTGATGAAGAGTTGCTGATACCAGGGATCTGTAGTGCAGCAATTCAGCAGCATGGTTGGGTGCGACAGATTGGGCAGCTTCTCCACTGTTATCTGGAAAAGGCAAGAACTCATTTCTCTTTACTTCTATGCAGCATATTAGAACCCAAGGTTCAGAAGATTCCCGGTTTGACTCCTAACAAAAAGACTCTTAGCAGAGCTGCAGCGGCAGAACTTGTCCAAACTTTATAAATGCTTTTGCCAGTAAGACTTAAATTAGCAGCTGAAATTAGAGCACTCTTTAGTTTCAAAATTTTGTTTTCCTTTACTGTAACTCTATCTCTTTTAAGACAATGTCAGTTGTATTGGCTCAGGGGTGAGGTTTTTAATGCTGTTAAAATTCATGCACTAAATGGTAATTACATGATAGCATAGTGCAGAAAAATGCAGCAGAACTGGTATCAGCCATCAGCTGAGCTTCAGCCATTTTCCACAGGAATACCTATTTGTATAAATAAATATAAAAATGAGTGTACACTATTTATGTACTGCCACCTCATCACACATAACTGCCCTGCTCCTTCTTAACATTATTTTGCCAGCCACATTCCCATGTGCAGACCAAATTTCAGTAATACATGATGACTTTCCAGTTGGGCCTGTATAAACTCCTAAAACTGCATTACTAATCTTTCCTTAGTAACTCACAATTTTCTTCCACTATGCTTAATGTTTACTATTCCTAAAAAATCTTTTGGTCATCTATCAAGAGGAAGATTGCTACATACTTTTCAAGTTTGAAAGCTTTTATAAATAATCATCATTCAGAGAGGTGCTATCTCAAACTGAATTAAATATTATAACAATTCTGCTATCTGTAGAGAATTTGAGAGAGAACTGGAATGGCCTATCTGAACAAAGAAATTCTTTACCAGCAGTCTTGCACAACTTCCAGACTCTGAGTGGCATTATATTTTATGAGATCTGTCCCTGTAAGGTCTCTGGTCATCCTTAAATTTAAATTGCACCTGATCACTTCTTTATCTCAACCACATATGTTACATAATCTCTTCATTCATGGTGTACTCATCCTAAATCACCCAAATATGCTTATTAAACAAGGAAAGAACTGAAAGAAAAGAGGTTACCTTCTCATAGGAGAGCAGATGAGACGGGGAGAAAGACTCACCATTTGTCTCCTGTTCAAAGATGTGCTTATTCTCCAGGAGCATGCACAGTCTTAACCCAAAGTTAGAGCAGATGGACTACATTTATTATAATGGGAAAATTTTAAACAGCAAATACACAATGCTTTAGCATCAGAGATATGATGACACCACCAGTACTATGTGAAGGTTTGGTTCCTTGATGTAAGAAGGACATCAAACTATTGGACTGTGTCCAGGGGAGGGCAACCAGTATGGTAAAAGGCCTCAAGGATAAGATGTAGGACAGTGGCTGAGGCTGCTTGTTTTGTTTAGCTTGGAGAAAAGAAGGCTGAGGGGTGGACCCATTATAGTCTACAACTTCCCTAAGGACAGCAGCGGAGCAGGAGGTGCTGATCTGCTCTCTGATGGCCAGCAGTAGGACATGAGGAAATGGAATGAAGCTGCATCAGGAGAGTTAGGAAAAGATTCTTCCCTGAAAAAGTGTTTGGTCACTGGAACAGGCTGCCAAGGGAAGTGGTCATGGCAGAGTTCAAGAGCATTTGGAAGTTGCACTTAACCATATTGTTCATTTTTAGGTAGCCCTGAGAGGAACAGGGAATTGGACTTGATAATCCTTATGGGTCCCTTCCAACTTGAGATATTCTCTGATACTAAAGTATTAGTGGGCTGACCACACATTTGACTTCCCTAAATATCCAGCAGCAGCAGCAGCATCACACTGATGTTTTCTGATTTAGGTTTGGCATGTTAGATTAAAAAAAGCATCTGTCCTACATTCCTAACTTCTCCTTGACCTTGTCCTTAGCATGACCAGCTCATGAAGTGTCTAGTTTGCACCCAACAAGACAATACCTGTAATAAGTAAATACAATTATCTACATGTATGTAGACTGTTGTTGCTTCCCTCATCCTTCCTAACATCTACATTAAAACAAGATCTGCCAAAAAATTATGTCTTATTTTAAATCCTCAGTGAAACCTTTGTTCACAGTACTGTACTCTAGAATTAACATCTAATATTATTGCTAACTTAGTAATGTTAAAATGGAAATCTTTATAAGTTATATAATTTCAAACCTCTCTTCAGAGTTCTATCTTTCTACATAACACAGATAAAGCCTTGACAAGCAATATATTTAAAATTGCCATTTTTATCTTAGTATTTACTGCACTCACACGCATGCACACACTCTATTCATACTATCCAATTCTCAGCTTTGTCTTATATTTTGATTATAGACACCTTGGAGACCTCCATGAAACTTTTTGGTTTGTAGCATACTTAACATTGTGCTAGCCCTATTCTGTGATTACAACTAGGAGCTAGGAGTTAATTCAGAAGTACAAAGTTGTGCAACACACTGCTAAATTAGTGCTTGATGAACTCAGATGAGAATAGACACCTAATCTTCATTAGGGCATCAGAAAAAATATAAATGACATACTAAGTGGCTTTTGTGACTGGATCACCAAGTATAAGCTGGGAATTTTTCAACTGAATTTTTCTGTGTCCAAAAATATTGTCTTATTCAAACCAAAATATGTGATAGGGATTTAGTAGTTTTAACATAAATGTCTCCTAGGAAAGATTAGTCTGCTTCAAGATGTTGTAAGCACTCCACAGCAGAAAATTTACATGGAGGTCTTTAGGAACTTTAATGATTCCATGACTCTATGATTTTAAGAAAACATGCCTGCCTGATCCAAAAGAACCTAAGGACTGGATATGGAAGAACTAGGTTCAAGTGGTTTATTATGAAATGCCATTTAAAGAAAGATATTCTGTGAGAATCTACCTCTGCATTTTTGTACAGATTTGGAACACACATTTGAAGAAAACTATCACCTCCACCTCCCCCGAGTTAACATTGGAGAGAAGACCCCTTTTTCCTGAAATGGTCAGCTGTTTTACTATGCAGTCTTAAAATCTGCATTTTTTCAATGACTTTGGACTCTCATCTAAGGTTCTGTAGGGGATTTTTTTAAATAAGTATGCCTGTGCAACAATAAGCTGTGGAAAAACATTAATTCTGAAGGAAATTTGTGGCACAGCCAGAAACTCGAGGAGTCTGTCACCTGCTCCCAACTTTAAAGCACATCCCATTCACAGGACAAAAAATGAACTGGGTATTCTTCCTAACTATTGAAATTTTAGTTGTCTCAATTTAATATCTGGCTGGCTTTGGTTTTAATAGAATCTCTTTCACATTACTAAGATGAGTGCAACACTGCAGCAGAGCTGATGGCTGAGCAAACACTTTGCTCTGGGCTCACATCTCCCCTCCTGGGAAAGTCACTGATCTTCCCTAAGCCTCCCACCACATGCATGCCAGTACATGGGCATGTAGCATAGACAATTAATGGACTTGGTTTTGAGGACAATGGTGAGAACACACTAAAAAGACATGCTACTACAGGCAAAACCTATTCCATTCAGACTACATTTGGAGGAGGAAACAGAGAAAAACACGATATATTCAGTATGTGTTCACTGCAGCAGGAGGGTGTAGAGAAGAAACTAATTCAGTCATTCCCTATGAATTGCCTTTTACACGTCACACACACATTACACATTTACACACTTTGTTTTGTGGGACTCTAAAGGTTCATATCTACAGTCTTTCACAAAAAAGGTCTGTAATCATTCTAAGAGACATAAATACACAGTTCTAAATTCTGCTCCGAGATCATCGTGGACAGTTCCAAGAAGTCTACTTCAAGAATGATCACTGGGCCAGGAATACTCCCAAGACTTTAATCCTAACATATATAGACAGCAAGTGTGAAAGTTATGATCCACCCTGATCCTCAGCCAGACTCTGTATGCTCAGGTCCAAAACACTGTTCAGGTCTGTCTGTAGTCCAGACTTCACCATTTTCCACTTGAACATGATGCTGGAATTGAGAAAACAGTAACATTCACCATGAGCTGAAAGAGCAGAAACATTTGCTCATCACTGGTGGTTTGTTGGCTGGTTTTGGCAGCTTGCAGTTTGCTCGGCACCGCTCTTAACTAAACCCAGCAGGGAGTCACTTAACAAAACTTTGAAAAGTGTGAGAGAAATTTGGATAGTCAAAAAAAAGCACACACAAACACAATGAAGGAAATCGTTGGAACATTTCTGATAAGATTCCAAGCCTATTAAAAACTGCCATATTCTGGAGAAAAATGAACATACATTATTTCACTTGGACTTCCAGAAGTCAGGCTTCAGAGGTATAACAACATCATTCTTTGATGTTACATACAACATCCTTTCTATCACATCATCAAGCCTTAGAAAGCAGACCAAACATGTTTCTTGCACTATTTTGTGAGGTTTAACAGGAAGTGCTAGGATTCAGACTTGGACTCTGTGATTGTTCGTTTACTCTTTATTTATTTAAGAAGGAGGAAAACTCTTAAGTAGGGAATCTCATTTCAAAGATACCCTGGCAAGGAATTGCAGTAGTTTCATATGCTCTATCTGTTATAAAGCATGCATCATGAAGATACACCTAATTAAGATAACACATTATTATCCCAATATCCACATGTCAGTTTTGGCATGGAAGTCAGGAATGAAAAGTATCTGACAGGTGATTGTGTCACTCTTCTTGTCAAGATGGCCAATTATCTGAGGAAACTACAAATTCTAAATATTGGGTGAGTGACATAAAAGGAACTACAGCTCCAAAGTAGTTGCAAATGTACAGAAGGAACATTAAAAGGTGATGCAACTGGCAAAAGCATTCAGGGCAGGACACTCCTAAACTGAATGGATAAAACGGTATACAAAGGGACAAGGGGAGGAAGGAGGATTAAAGAGCATAAAGGATAATTTTTTGTTTACTTTTAGAAAACTTTAGGCTTATTTCTCCCATATTAATCCACCAAAAGTACTTGCTTTTTTTTTTCTTTTCTTTTTTTTCTTTTTTCTTTTTTAGCTGATTTTATCTGTTGTTTTGGCCAATATCCAAAGCAATCATTTGCCTGACTTCAAATAGTGTTATGCTTTTTTAAACTTGTAAAAAAGAATATTCTGCATATGGTGAGCTAGACAGTAGATAAGGACTAGGTCATCACATATCAGGAACTGTTTTAAATTAACCAAGTCTTCATCTTACACAATAAAATTTCAGGGTTGCAGGGTTGTTTCAGGTTAGGCAGACTAAATCATTACTGTTCACTTAATATTCTGTTCTTCAAATGAAGAGGGAGCATTGCATGAATTTTTGGCATTTTACCTAAAAGATAATAAAAAGGTCACTATCAAGTACTAGGCTGAGGTTTTCCAGAGCAGAGGTCAAATTCTGTCTATGCTACAGCTTTTAAAAGGACACTGAACAAATATTTAATATCTGCACCTCAGTTTTCAAATGTACAATACAGAGATTTCTTCTATGTCAGAGCTATGTTTTGAAGTTAATACTCATTATTACTTAAGTTGCCAGTTGTCAAGTTTTATAGGCAATGTCATCAGTGTGAATGAGCAGACAGCAAGACCACAGCCTCAACATGAAAATGCAAAGGCAGCTGATAATAAATTGCAAATGCTAACTATTTTTCAGACCTGCAGAAGGGCTAGATTTTAGAAATGTATGAAGACTCAAAATCAGATTTGTATTTCCCTACAAGCTGGCTTGCTACTAGGCAGATTTTCAATTTCAGAGGAGCCTACCACACATTTAAATGGCAGGACAAGTATGTGATCAGTCTTTCCATTCACACACCAGTTTTCTCCATGCCTATATTTGATTTCGACATTTAACAACGCTCTGCACTTGCCTAAAAGCCACCCACATGCTGCAGTGCGGCTGCATACGTTTTTAATTTGGCTTTTTGGGTTAGCACACAGCCTCTGCAACACTCCAGTTTTCCCTGCAAAGGGCTCCATCACAAAATTCCTACAGCACCTGCACTATTATTTGTAAGGCCAAACAGACCTACTTACTTAAAAGTATCAAATAATGTTGTTCTTTGGAAGAAACTTTTCGCACTTCGGATATGAAATAAAACCACTGCCACAGACTCTATAAACCTTCCTCCATCTGTGTTATTCATGAGCTACAGTGCCCCAGGACCCTGACAATGCATGGGAGGATCATAACATCCCGGGCTTTTGTTGAAAGTACTGAATTCCATTTATTTAAATAGGCAAGATTTCTGTATAGTGTACCATTGAAATTAACTAGAGCAGCTCTTCAAAAGCAGGAGGCTGGACAGTAAAAACAATCAATGGGCTGACAGACTCTACCCTCTAACATGAAAACCAAGTAATTACAAAGGCACTTTGGTATTGCTGTCAGATATTGCTGTCAGCTCCCTAGTCTGCACACCTAAAAATAGTTTTCAAGTCCTTAATGTGCTTCCCCTCTCCTTTTTTCTTCATTGCTTGCTGAGTTCAGACAAAACCTTCAAACCACTGCCAAAGGTGTTTCTAGCTTTGATCAGACCTGATAGAATCACCCAGAGCTTACAGCAAAGGCACATTGAAAAGGAAGGGGGGAAGTTGACCGTGATCCTCTGGTAAGAGACAAAACTCCATTTTTATCTCCATTTATTGAATGAACATAGCAGACTTCTGTGTTTGATTGAGTAACTTTGCATTCTTGTGATCTAAACTTAGCGATGTCTCCACAACAGTGCCAGAAGGAGAAGGCTCTCCAACAATCTCTCAAACCCATATCAGTTATTTTGAAAGTGCCAGCACCAAGGCTCTCACAATATTAAGGTAGATATCACTAGTTCAGTAATCAATTTATGAATTAAATATTTTGGGTCTCCATTCATTTTTAACTTTCATTTCTCTAAGCTGTTGCGCCACATCACTACTGAAGGCAAGTACCTTTCCTCTTGCTAAGGAAAATAAAAGTATTACCTTATTAAAACAGTGTGTGAGGACTCTCTGAGCACATGTGCACACACACGCCTTGAGAGCAGTGTTTCATTAGTCCCAGCTGGGAGTGCAGATTAAAGAAAAATGCCAGAAACCATACCTACAGTCTGACATATCTATGATATGTTGCAATGCCTGATATGTTCTGTGGGAAAGGAGATCTATATGCTATACTCTGTTTCACTGAAGTACTTGGCAGAAAGCATTCCTGACTCACAACAGTGTCTGTGCACTGGACTGGCCAGAGGGGAGTCGTACCTAATAAACTGCCATAAAATACACATACACACTCCACTCTGGATCATTGATTTCACTGCTAAAGGATGTTACTGTGTATTACAGCTTTAAGTTTTCAACTTTGTCATATTTTCTAAACTCTGATCTCTTCAATTTACTTTCAGTTATGTGACATTCCCCTTTAGCAGAGCGAAAGCATGCATTAGCTAAACAATGTGGTTTGGATTTAGCGTTCCCATGCATCATTGTGAAAATGTTTGTCTCAGCAATAGTGTCATAATTGTTACTGGGAACAGCTGCTCTACTATGTCTTCTGATTGAGGAGAGCAGAGTATCTCCCTTCCCGTATCACCTCACAAGCAGGGAATCTAAAGCAGGACCATTGAGTAGAAGTAGTTCATGAGCGCACACTATTCTGTACCTGGCTTCCTCCTACCACAAAGGGAGCAGAAAGTTCAGGAGCACAGCAAAACATCAGCAAAATAAATATTGCCAACAGAAATGAAGTTTGGCTCCCTCCTCTGGCAGTTCCTCTGGATCTGCACCAGGGACTAACCTGAGGCAGAAATCCTCCTCGCTCAGGTGCAGCTTTCTGGCAGTTCAGCTCCATTAGACATGACATCCTTTGAGCGAGAATTGGAGCAGGGAGTTTGCTGCTGATCAAGCGGATGTTTAATATCTCCCTTGAGTTTCTGAAGTGGAAAGATGTAACTCTCAGCATTCTTGCCAGCGCTCCCAGCCCCACTGAAGTCAGTTTCCACATCCAGATCTACAAGAGTTCTGGAGTCCCGCTGGGTTCGCTGGGAGCATCCCGGCGGCAATGCTGTGCTCTGCAGGCCTGTGCAGCTTGGCTCAGGCCAGCTGGACATTTTTAAGGAAAGCTTACAAAACACATTTGTGTGATTACACAGAATAGCAAGCTTTAACTCACCTTTCAGAACAAGACCTTCAGAGGTAATTAGGTTTTATTTTAAGATGGATTGAATCTGTTTTCCAGGGTATTAGACCTTTTGAAATTCTTTGGATGGGAAGCCATGTTTTCAGTCAATACAGTCTTGCATATAAGATGTACATACATAACGAACAATCATAAAACCATAGCATGGTTTGGACTGCAAGAGACTTTAAACATAATCTAATTCCAGCCCTGCATAGGCACGGATATCTCCCATCTTTGGGAGATTTGGTCCAAGACCCATCCATCCTAGCCTTAAATGTTTCTAGGGATGGGGCATCCAACCATGATTAAATAGTTTGAACAAACATGGTAAAATACAAGGATTTTTGACAACTTTACCTTCAATATTTTATTTAAATTTCTTTTTGGCTTCAAAGTACCTATTTCAATCAACCACAAATGCTGAAGTTTCAGTAAAATTGATGGGTGGGAAAAGATGGGGTTTCCTAGGTGAAAAAATACACAAAAAATGCAAGCACAATGCCAAAAATGTCACATCCCCTACAGAAGTAGCATAAAACCAAGTTTTATCCATTTATGCTTAGACAGTTTTATTCCATACAGTCTGCTTACCATCAGAGATATTGTGGTTTCTGCATAATTACTTTATCCTAGTCAAATTAAATCAAGGAAAAAAAAAGTTTTCTTTCAGCTAAAAGATAGACAAACAGAATGCAGAGTAATGGCTAACAGCTGTGTAGGTAAGAGTACAGAGGCAAGCACAGGGAATCCAACCCTCAGCCTGACAGGAGGAGAGATACGTATGGTACAGACCTGAGAGCCTCAGGCGTGAACAAAATGGCTTATTTGTTATGGTAAAATTCCCAAACAGGCTACTCAGTGGTATTTGTCAGCCTAGTAGTTTCTCCAGGAAAATTGTCTCCCAGCTGTGTTCAAGGCAGAAATTAAGATTGCTGGGCAGCATTCCAGCTTTTGACTCTCTTCACCATTTTTCCTCAAAGGACATAGAGGGGACAGATCCTGGTCTAACAGGACACCAGTGTGCACCTGTTTTACTTCAATGGACACCAGGAGGATTGAACCACAGTACGGAAAAGCTGCTCCCTAATTTTCCTTGGCAAAAGTGAAGGCAAAGACAAAAAATGGCCACCAACACCAGAACAATCCCTGGGAGGAACATGGTATTCATCAGTCACAAATATGCAGGAAAAATACTTGAAACAAGGAATAAACAGCATCCCAGAAAAAAAGCACCTAGGTAGAGAGCACATTGTCATCCATTACACATGCCTGTAGAGGGAAGCAATCAGAGGATGCAAAGCATGGCAACAAAGATGTTGCTGCTGACCATGGAGTATCATCACCCTCCTGTTATGTCCCAGACGTGTCCACAGACAGGGAAAAGAAATTCATTACCTACAGTTTTTCTCCTCAAATCCTCCACGTCTTCTGGTTTTACTGTGCTTTACATTATGAAGTAAACCTCTGGCAAAGAAGATGGAGAAGCAAAACACAAGTGATGATATGTTTAATCTCTTCATCATGTCAGAGAACCACTTCATTGCCCCACAATGGCCCTGCACCAGTACATTGTAACATATGTGGAAATGAAAAAATAGCTCTTTTTTTCAGATTTGGTCTCATAGAAATTAGGCAGAAGCATAACTCTTATCTTTTCCCACTGGAGGAGGATCTGGAGCCACAGTCTAGAGCAGCCAAGACAAAAGAGAGCCAAGGGACCTCCCGACAACTCCTCAATATGCATTTACAGCCTCATACTGTTTCTCTGGCAGAAACGGCCTGGGAAGGGAGGCAGTGGTCCTATCCTCAGGTCACTCTGAAGAATGAATTCCACCTAGCCAGGAGGGCATGTCATTGAAGGCATGACATTTATAGCTCTCAGCAGACTCAGGGCTAACACATTCATAACAGCTCAGCTCAGCTGCAGTCACTGGGGGGCAACAGGGGAGGCATTTCAGCTGCAGTGCAAAAGAATAGCCTGTTTTGTTCTGATGTGCAAGTATCATTACTACTGTGGGAGAAATGAAGGGGGCCAGCCAGTCCCTCAACCCACTGCACTGCACACAGTAAGTTGATCATCCCCATCAATGCATCAAGTTCAACAGCCACACGTTCCTCAAACTGAACTCTGCAAGGGTTTCCCAGGCATGCACAGACCTCTGACTGTGGCAAAGTGTCAAATGTATTACTCTAAGGAGATCTTTGTTTTGGAAACTTGCTTCTCAGCTACAGATTGCTTCCTCTTTAACAATTTTAAAGCCAAGAAGTTTTCTTTAGTAGTTGATTTTGTTCTTATTTTCTACTGCTTGCTCAGCTGGGGAAGATAACAGCTTCAGATTTAGGTCACCCATGGAAAAATGTGTTTGGTGATCTCATTTTGATCTCCAGTGGGTAAACATCCAGATCACAAAGAGCAGGAGAAAAATCTAGCCCCACTAGGCAGATCTGGAAGAGAGGGGGAGGCATGTCTGTGATTTTATTAATAAAATTGGAAAATCTGTGTGCTACAGGCCAACACTAAGGTGCATTTGTAGGCCCATGCAAATTCCAGCCAACATCACTTGGCCACCGTCCTTGCTTTTGTAAGAACTGGCACTGACCTTTTCTTTTCAAAGGGTCAGAATCATTCATATGTGTTATGAAACATAACAACGATTCATCCATGTGCAGCAACTTTCATTGTTACCAAGTGTGGCCAGGTACTGAATAACTTCTACATTTGGACCAAATTTACAGCGTTTTATCCATTCTTATTTCATGAGAAAAAAATGGTACAAAAGAACATAAAAATGAGAATCATTAAAAAATTATGAGCTGCCACTGCCTTCATGCAAGCTTAGCAGATTGTTTCTTTCCCTTCATTAACTTGTTACTCCATTCTTTTTAATAACAATATTTTAGTTCCAGAGGGAAAAAAAAATCCAGCAACCGTATTTGAGAATCAATAATTACATCCAAGGCAACTCTCAACAAAAACATCAAGGCAATTAATTTTTACATCTTCCCCAAGACACCCTTTTAAGATATGTCAGGCAAACCACATATACTCCACTTTAACATTATTGATGTACAAAATGGGTAAATAACTTGCCATTTTCATGCTGTGGTCATGTCATGCCCGTATGGGATTTCCTTGGGTCTCATAGGGTAAGAGGTTGAACAGCACCCTTCTCCTTAAAGGAGTTCACAGCATTTGTCATCGTGGTCTTAAGAGTTACGTGCTGCAAGAGCTGTAATTTTATGAGTAAGATGGAAAACCTAAACCCTAACTGCTTCTGGTCATGAATACACAAATTCCATGACACATTACTGGAGATTTGTTTCAGAGGATGACTGCAGGGCATTCCATTCCCAGTGTTGGTGAGAACAGCAGAACAGCAAAGTCACCTGTGGTCCCTGCTGGGGACGAGGCAGTCAGAATTCATCATGAAAGTCCTCAAGCCACTAGGCAAACACTGGAGCAAGAAGGGGTGTTGTCAGAGCGCCCCAGAACACAATCCTTGCTCCCAGACAACCTCTTCGTATGTGTTTCACTGGAGTGAGGTACCAACTAGCCAAAAAAGCTGTTTGATTCTTCTTTGTCAACCATTTATAATACTATCTTGGTTTTATTCAAAACAGTCTAACAACAGCTCATTTATGCTGTGACAGGGAAACAAACTTCTTCCTTCATCTCTTTAAAATGCTCCAGCAGAATGTATCATGGAAGAGCTCTGAGGCTTGAGAAAACCACAAGCCTAACAGAATTTTCAGGGAGCATCAGCATTTCTCTACAGGCATCTCTCTTTGGAGTGTCCTAGTATCAGCCTTCCTTTCCCCCTTTCTGCTTCCTCCAACACCAATTTGCTCTGCATTATAAAGCACAACAGTATTTACATGAACTCTGCATATGCCTCAGCAGCCTGGGCCTGTAAAGTGAATTTTAAAGGAACTTTAGCTGTAGCTGTTGCTAGTGTGCTTTCTAGTTTTATTGCTGTGAACAGCTGAGAACTAAAAAATCACACTAGTTTATGCTCTGTAATATCTTCAGACTGGTACACACTGCAGACTATCACTCAGAAATTTAGGTTTTAGGGCCTTAGCACATTTTGTATTCATTATGTTTATGATAACATCACTGTGAGGAAACAAGTATAATGCATCATACACAAGTATACAATACTGCACTTACTGATGTCATTACTCCTCCAGGCCACTGAAACCCGAACAATTCCCACTGTACAATTCTCATTGCAAGCAGATATTTGTCTTCCTAAAAGGTTTATACAAACTGTTTCACTTGTCACTGAAGCAAGTTCACAGTTTTTGTTAAATATTCACTCAGCTGCTGTTAGTTCATCCTTGAAAATTTGTTAAAAAGTAGGCAAATGGGCAAGTCCTAATCAAATCTCCACCAATGATGCACAGGTAGTTTTTTCCACCATCCACAATGACAGAAAAAAATACTTTTATCCTTATTTGCTGACAGGTAGGTCCAAGTGTCATGCAGTTAAGGTGATAAAACAAGTGGATAAAAAAAGAACTCTGTACAAGAAAAGATGTAGAATACTACAGCCATTCAGGACAAATGAAACCATGAAAATTATGGAAAATTATAATATTACAAAACAAAACTGTCCATGTGTTTTTACTACATGTGTCCAGTTTTATTGTTGTTGGAAGCTGAATTCATAGGACTTTGCTGTATGAACTCCAATGCAGTAGGAGGTGCATATGCATCTTCTCTTTTCCTCTAGGATACTCAAGGTGGAAATTAAGTCACTGCCTCTCCCACTCATGACCCACCATTCAAAGGACAGTCTTAATATCCCTTCCTAAAAGGATGAATTCACTCTTGCTGTCATATGAAATATAGTACTACAAATACTTCATTTATCAGGAGATTTTATATGCCTTTTGAGTGTGCCCCATATGGCAAGGATTCCTTTAGTCTGATTCTTGTTTACCCTAGCATGTTACTTCCAGTGACTTTGTTGCTTATCTTGTCTGTAATATGATTTATGTTAACTCATTTCCTGTAAAAGCATACACTAATAAAATGAAAAAAAAAAAATGTGGAGAAAGAGCTGGCCAGCTTTGAATTGGCATGGGAAATGTCATGAGTAACTGGATTCAAATCCTTTTAAATTACTGTTTCAGTGAACCTTTAAGGCTCTGAAGGGCATTTTTCCCTTTTTCTGCTGTTCCCAGAAGATCATTTCATAGTTGCTGCTTCCATAAATTTCTGATGCAATAGATGACCTTGTGCTAGAAAGGATCTGGGTCCTTTCTTTAAAGGACACCTGCTTTTCATGCTAAAGGAAAAAAAAGTTTTGTATATATCTCAAATAATCTTCACAAATAGATGCTTAAAGAAAAAAGAAAAGTTGATAAATAGACAGAAGCATCACATGACATCAATTTGCTAGCATTTTTACCTTTTAATAGCTCCCTGGAACACCTCTGCATGTTCTAGCTTGGGCCTGCAAACCACTGGGAGACGGCCATGACTTGTATTTGCAAGAAGTCAAGGTAAGGAGGCAATGTTTTCCTTCAGGTGGAGGGCTCTGACAGCAGGCTCCATGACATCCCTGGCAGAGGACAATTCCAGGTTCAACCTGAAAGACACAAAGCAGACAGCTAAAAGTTTACTTAGTAAACAGGAAATGGCATACTGCGCCACGTTAGCATTTGACGAGTTTATAATGTGTTAGTAAATTACTTCAAGATGGAAATCAATCTGCTTTATTTGCAAATGTAAAAAAAAAAAAAATTAATTACCCAATAAAAGTGCTTATCAAGCACTGCCTTGCTTTGTGTGACATACGTGATAAACTCTACCATATGCATGACTTGGTCATCCTAGGCAGGATGTTGTAAGACCCATTTATCAATTTGCATGACTGTTCATGTTAAAAAAGGGTTTTTAATCTGAGCTGAAATCCTCTGGAATTCTGGATGATATCAAATAGATTAAAGTTAATCACTTTGGAGAAATTCAGGCGTATGCTTATCATTGCAATAGGGTTGGTTTTTTGCAGCGGTAGCAACTAGAAAAATTTCCCTTTCAAAGATAGCTGACAAATCATATACAAATTCTTTCTAACAATTTTCAGGTTCTAGACAAAGTTTCAGGAAATATGAACATACACAACTGAAAAACGTGTACCCACTATTTCTGATACCTGGGTGAAATGGAAAATAAAGATACTTTCTGCAAGATTTAAGAGTAATTTCTATGGAATTATAGTAGGCCAGAATCTTACAACTGAAATCAATGAACTGCTCTAGTTATAAGCTTGTTTTATAGTTTATATTTTTTTAAAAAGCCCATTAATTATTCTGACTATCATCTGGACATACCATAAGCCAGAACCTCCTGGTCAGACACAGGCTGACACAAACCACAGGCAGAGACAACTGGAGCATACATTTGCCCACATCCTGTTTTACCATGGTACCTTTCATCCCTGTGGTAAAAGTAACTCTTTCCATATGTTATTAATTATTGTCCTCCCTCCTGACAGACACGAGGTTGTTTTTTCAAGCCAATTATTCTGATGATTTGTTATATGAGCACCTGCCTAAGAGTAAATGAGCTGAGAAGACAATGCACTTCACACATGGCACCTACAAAACTGAGACAAGCTTCTTCTTCTAAACTGGGATGGATTTAAATGAATCCCAAAAGAGAATAGTCTTATGTGCATCAAAACACGTCATACCCATCCCCAATTATATGAGACAGACTGCAAGCAATGAACATTTGGAACATCTTATTACAGAGCCGGGACCAAGAACACCAATTTATGGAAAAAATGAACCTCTCTGAACTGCATTTTGTTTCTGAGTTAAAATGAGCAAATTACCTTGCAAATCAAAGTGTCTGGGTGCAGAATTTAGTATCAACTACTGAAAATGAAATTTTAAAATCCCCAAGAGATGAGTATTTTTCATTCTTAACCTCACTGAATGCTAACAATTAATGAAGCACAAGTGCTGAAACTCAAAGGGAACCATAGATGCTGACAAGCTGCTGTCAGAACTGTGCCACTGTGGCTGCTTGTTATATAAAACACTCCACCAAAGGAATTTCATTGTTCCTAAATGAGTAGATTCCTGTTCATCCTCTGCCTTTCCATTTCCATAGGCCAGATAAAAATCTGTGTTTGCCTGCCTTAAGCTTTGTCTAGAAATATGATAGACCTAGCATAGTGAACACAATGTGAAAACATGATTAATGATAATAGCTACTTCCTGAGTCACGTGAACTATGTACAAACCCCAAATGGTTTTTAAATAAAAGTAATGTGAGTACTGTTTAATTCCAGCAATTTCTAGAGTGTATTTCTTAGCAGAGTGTAGATTTTCAGTCTTCACAGCTTCACAGTTTTTCTCTATTGCATGGAAAGTAAATATTCTAAGTTACTGCAGGAACTTATGAAATATCCTTATGTTTTGTCAAATCAGCCACTTAAAAAATGTAAGGGATATATCATTATATGCTTCTGTGACCTTGGTTTTGTCTAGGATTATAGAGTGTGTGTATTGCCTACATCCACTATCCACCTTGCATTATCATCAGTGAGCTTTTGCAGAGGTAAGAGCACACTAAGGGCTGTGCTGATTCACTGCTCATCATCAGGGACATTTCTTTCATAAAGTCTTCTGTCTGTCGGTGTCAAGAATAACTTTGCTTTGGGGGTGTAGGAAGCAAGCAGGCGAAAGAGTTGTTTTATGAAAGACTGTTACAAGGGCAAGGAATCTTTAAAAAGAATTGGCTAAAGAAAGCTTTTATCAATATATTGCTTCTCAGGTAAACACCAAGCCAAACTGTAGTTGCACCTATAGGATCATAGGAATCAAGGATTGTTCAAGTCAGAAGGGATCTCAGCAATTCTCTGGACCAGCCTGCTACTGAAGGTGGACTCAACCATGAGCTCAGACAATGTGCTTGGCTGGTTCTGTCAGGTCTCAAAGACTCGCAAAGGATGAAGGCTGTGCAACCACCCCAGGCAGCCAGTGCCACTGTCCTCATGGTGGGAAGGTATTTCCTCATATCCAGTATGAACATCTCATTTCAACTTGTGCCATTTTTCCTTGTCCACCATGCCCCATTGTGGAGACCGTGGCTCCATGTCCTCAGTGATCTCCAGTAGTTATGGGGGTGAGGAGGAGGGGACACACTGTTGGGGGCCTCCAAAGCCACCTCATCTCCACGGTGAGCAAGCCCCAGTTGTGCATCCTCACAGCATGAGTGGTCCTGACCATTCCAGTTTGTCACCATCTACAGTTCTGTTGAAAGCACTCTCCACTGTCTCCTCCAAGTCATTTATGGAAATGTGAAACAGGCCAGTTCTAGTGATAGACCCTGCAGTGTTCCTCTAGTTAGGCCTCCAGACAGTGCACAACCCATTAATCAGCACCCTCTAAAGCAAACCACCCCAACAGGTATTTTACCATCTGGTTGTTCAGCCTCTAGACTGAACACATTGGATACAAGGATATGGTGCAAAACAGTGTCAAAAACCTTGCTAACCTTCACAGTCGCAAGCTTTGACCAAATGCCTCCCAAAGGACACTTTGCTCAGCTGGTGAGTGCCACTGATGCTGCATGCTTGTGTTGATGCAACAAAGCCTTGGTTTCAAAACACAGTTTCAAGCAAGGATATTTCATTTACCATGCTGAAAATGCCTTTGTATGGAATAATGAAGGGTACTTACATTTGGATTTTATCAAGTAGGTCTGTCTTACTTTAATAAATTTACCTCAAACAGAGAACTGTAGCCACACTACAGAAATAGATCCTGTGTAAATTTTTCTTTTATAGGACATGTGAGAACATTTTCTCCCAAAACATAATTCACTATCATAGCATAATGTGTTAAGGTATTAAGGCTATTTCACCAAAGTTATGATACCCAGGTTTCAGGTTGCTTTCAAGACCACATCCATGGGGCTGGATATAACATGGAACAAAGGCAATCTGCCTTATGATCTAACTAAAAGAGTCATTTGGTAAGAAGCCAATATCCCTGAATGGCAAACTGTCTTGAAATGATTCATGAAAATGTAGTTCAGACCCTGCTGCTATTAAATCCAATGGAAGTTTTCCCACTGAAATAAATTGTTAAGGATCTAACCATAACAGATCTAATCATAACATGGAGGTTTCCTTAGACAATCTGCAGTACAAGAGAACTTTTCTTCAAATAGATTTATTCCATATTTTATGTAAGTTTCTAATGAATAAAAGGACTTAAAGGTGGGTGGGAGAGAAGCATAATCCTAATTCAAACACATGACAAGGATTAAGGTACATGAGAACACAGGCAATGCTGCTTGCTTGGAATTATTCACAGACTTGCCTTCATCTGCTTTAGGCTGTTTCTCCCCTTTTTTTCTTTCTGCTCTGAGAATGTTTACCCATTGACTCGCCACAGGCCATCCTGCTCAGGACAGCCCTAGGCTTTATTTGGGCTTCTTGTAAACCACTGTTTTACTGCCCTGACTGACCACTGCATCTTGTATAAATAGTTCTCAGGAGGATGTTTTGGGGGTTGCTTAATACTTGTGGTTTTTTGTCTGAGTATGGTCAGAAGTTTGAGCAATAAAGAGGACTGGCTCATTAGCTAGGGGGAACATCTCAGGTTGGAGGACGGTAAAATTGCTAATCTGTGTTATGAACATTGGCAAGTATTAGAGTTATTCTGTTCTAGTCTCCACTATTCATGCATTTTCTGAGACTAGAAAGTTGTTTGTTTTTTAATACATTTCATTTTGCTGGAAAAATGGAGAATTCATTCTAATATTGAACAAGCCACACTGCTATGATGACCTGTAGCTGCTACTACATTATAAATATAGTTTATTTATTTATATTAGCTTTCTTACTATCTATCACCTTTAAGGTTACCCCACTGTGAACAAACTCACATCACAGGAAATTGCTTACATTTAAATACAAATTCTTTTCTTCCTTGCCTAAAAGTCATAAAAAAGATTTCTACATACTTGTCACAGGCCCTCCAATTTTCTTTTCAACGGGACATTTAGTGAAAACAAACTATGAAAAAGCTTATCCAAAAATTACATGCCAGTATGGATCTTGCTGTGTTACAGAATAGTACATATGTACTGCAAAAATGTTAATCATGTGCAGATGACTGAATTCAGTATTTTTGCAAGTAAGTTGTGTGAAAAAAAAAAAAAAGGGTTTTTTAACATGTTCATAGAATACCACTGAGATCAATAACGGGAAACAGAAAGGCCTATACATTTTCCTTACATTGGAAAAGAACACCACTTTAATTAAATTTAAAATTGATTTACTCCACTCAGTGCTAGCCCATGAAATGGACACATTTAAGCTGATTTAAAGTTAAATTAAGCCTATAAAATCTCTGTGTGCTTTGATGTAAGTGCATGCATGCTACTGATGCGCTTTTGTTTAATTAGCTCTATTGAAAATCACTCTTCACTGGAACTTTGCACGGCAGACCAAGCCTATGACTCCTTGCTGTCTGTATTTCAGTTGAACACTAAACTAAGTGAGAAATCCTTATGGTTAATTCAGGAGCCAGAAGTTTTGCAGGGTTCAGACTCCCTTCAGAATATCTACAAATATTTACATTGACTGTAAGACAACAAGCTTCCCAGCATCCCCTGATGCTGGCTCCCTCAATATCCTTAAATGAGGGGACATTTAGCTATTCAGTCTAAAGGCCTTTTGGTTTAACAGCACTTACTGTGAAATGTGTTGTTTGGGTTAGCTGAATGTCTCCCTGACACTTACTTCCCAGAGAGGATTTGAAAGTTATATATGTCTAGCAACTACCGTACACTAAAGAAAAATGGATTTCCACCAGGTCTCATAATCTGCTGGTAAATTGTCTATTTCTAATGCTTAAAAAATAGCAGAACAAAACAGAAACAGAAGTCAGAGATAAAAAGGTCTTTGTGTTTTGGAAAAAGAGATGCACTGGGGCAAGGAGGGGTGAGGGGTGGGAAAGATGGGGAAAATATTGAATGTTTGGAGATTTTCTTCCAAGAGTTTGCTTTTCTGTTCCTTTACCTCTTTTATCCTTCATTCTTATCGTTTTTTCCACCAGCACCATCAGTATAAAATTCTATTAAGTCAAAAGAACAGCAGCTTCTACCTACCTTGTATAGATGCAGTTGTTTATACCAGGGCATTTAGCTACAAATAAATGAATTAGGATGTGCATGTGGCCTTGGGATAAACACACAAAGGATCATGGAAGTGGATCCACATGCTTGCAGCAACTTAACCACTACAGCATCAACTCATCACATGCAAAACCCTAGGTAAAAAAACATAAAAGTCATAGTTCTTGAATCAGTTTTCACACTACAAGTCCAAAAACAAATCACAAATTGTAATTAGCAGCCTTCATTAGCCATGTCAGTATTTAAGGAAGTACAGGCATCTAGGTATTCAGAGCTATCAACAGTGCCTGCTCACTGCTTCCACCCAAACCTGAATGCATCTAAACTCAGTTGGCGTTTCTGTCCAGAACTGGCATTTCTCTGTGTGATTAGTAGCAGGTGTGGAAACATCTCATTTGCAACAAGCAGCTGTCTGGCACACATCTGGTCTCACCAGCTCTGCAAGTCTGATACAAGGAGCTGCACCACGGCCGTTGAAGTGTGGCATCCAGCAGACATCACCTGAAAAAGCCCACTTTTGGACTTCTACACTTTTGGTAGAAACATCAGAGAATCCAAGATGGGTTCTCACTTCAGCTGTGGGGATTATGAGCCCTCACCTTGGATCTCCAAGACAGAGGGGATGATGCAGCACCCAGGCTCTCAGGGGGCCAGGAGCAACCACCCTCCTGCCAAGGCTGCTCAGCTGAATGGTCAGGAGAGAAGGACCCCTGCAAGTAACGCAGAGCCAGCTCAAGAGAAAACACACATGAATGTGTATAAGTGTACACAGAAAGATCCAACGTCAGATTACCTATCTCAATGTCTAATGGGCTAACCCTGGAACACATTACTCGTTATTAATGTATTAAGAATGGCAGCAATTGCATACTATCCTTGTATTTTCCAAGTTATTATCTAAGCCTGTACTAATCCTTTCCAGAAACAAAAGGGTTAAGCTTGTGTTAAATCCATCTGCCCCAGCATTATAATCAGCCAGAGGCAAAGAAAGTAATTTCTCAATATTACGAGCTATCTAAATTCAAAGAAATATTTCAAACAAACTTCCATAGGAATGGAAAAGAGAGAAGTGAGAGAAGCGAGTAAATTGAGTGCTAAAATAAATGCCTCGTGATCTTGCTTATAACCAAACAAACAGGGAAATGCATCTTCTCTGGATGGAGCACTGCAGAGCAATTTTCAAGGGAAACTCACAAAGTACTAAGCTGGTTTGTGCAGTTTGAATGCAAAGACACGATGAGTTTCTTGCATATGTATGCCAAAAAACCTAGTCCAAACTGGAAAGAAGAGAGGAAATCTCCTATGAGACAGTTTTTATAAAGGCTTCATTCAGGGCCTCCACCCTCATGTACTGCACCAGCCACCTTAGATTTTCCACTCTCCCTGGTCCAAGAAAGCACCAACTAGTATATTAAAAGTTCTGGCTTGAAAATGTTTGGGAATGGACAGAGACAGCTGTATAAGTTTTAATAATCAGGCACAGATTATCAGTTGATGTTTTAGTCAAAATGGGTATTGAGATTTAGGTCTAATAGATTACAAAAGAAGTAAACTAAAGTAACACAGATGAAAAAAAATTATGAAAAAAATTTCAAATTTTTCAGTCCCACTGAGAATCAGACACTTTGTAGTGGAAAAGTATAGTCAGGTTATTAAAACACATCATTAGTTACCTAGAGATACAGATTACACCCTGTTTCCAGTCCAGTATATAGAGAGTTTTGACATTTTTAACTAGAATTTCAAGCAAAAGCACTTCTTGCAGCTGTAGAATCAACTTCCTTGGGAAAGGCATTTAATCCCTCAAACTTGAGCATTCCCTTTTCTAAAAGAAATAAATCCCTGTTGTATCTCTTTCACATTAGAAACTATAATTAACTTTTCATAAAAATACTTTGAGCTACAAATTTCTACAAACATTTTTAAAAAGGTCCCTTTAACTAACCCCCCTGCTTTCTACATATCATTCACATGCAGCACATGTGTTTTCCTCAGTTATGACTTAGAGCAAGGACCCTCCACTACAAGTGCAAAATGTGTTAAAAAAATTACCCTGGATGCTGCTGTTACTTTCTGCTCTTCCAGGAAATAAGTGGCTGTCTCTCTGCACCTGATAGTGTATTTATGGTGAGACATGGTCGATATATGCACCCACAATTCTGGGAACAGATTTTTTGTGTGTGTGACTTGCTTTCTCTTTCTCCTTCCTTCTTTCTCCCCAGCACTAGGATTCAGCTTCTTCAGGCTTTTTCTGTCTGATGTGGCTTTTGTGTCCCATTCACCTACTGTCAGAACTCCGTGTATTGAATGGCAGCAGCTAATTAAACTGCACTCATCTCTTTATGGCTTTTCATAAAATTACTCCACTCTGTGGTTTGTTTTTTTTGCCTTATTTCTCTTGTTGCTCTGTGTGCACACGGTGTAGTGAATAAAAAACCTGCCTTGTGATTGTGTGAAATAGCATTTAACACCTTCACAAAACTGGTATTTCTAAAAAGGGTATTTCATTTCTCAAACATGCTGAAATTCCTTGAACTTTTTTGTGCCATCTGTTTTCTTCTTTTTAAATAAATAACTCTTTTCATCATGGCAACCATTATGACAAGCTACCAAAATTTATGAGGACGTAGTAACACTCACAGGAGCAGAAAAAGTGACATATATATGTGAACAGCAAAGAGATTCTATTTCAGTTTAAGGTGAACTTGGAAGGAGTCCCCTGTGCCAGAATGAAGATGATATCCTTACATGCAACTCAGGAACACTGAGGTGTAACTATTACGTCAATGGATGTCTGTATTCCCACATCCAGCAAAGACCCCCAGGGGATTCCCAGCCTGCCTTGAACCAGACCCACCATTTCTTGAAGGAGTTCAAAGGGTTGTTCAATGACATCTTCATGAGATCAGCCGCACAGCTGGCTTTCTGGTGAGGTTGGCCAGCTCTAAGTGGAAACTGTCAGTATCTGCCAAATGGTGGCCAGACACCAGAACAGACTTTCCAATTAGTGGAATACCCCCATTTGATGGCTGGATGTGATTTTCCTGCGTGCGTATGTGCACGCTCCACCTGCGTGCTACCACATCTGAGGGCTGTGGTGATGCCCTTGCAGGGAGCCTGCAGTCCCAGGTGAACCAAAAGGGAGTCAGGCAGTCTCCTCCTCGCTGGGCCAGCAGAAGCCGTTTCAAGTTTCCCACAGCTGAAAATCACTGTGTGCAGGTTTTACGTAAGGGCCTGTTGGAGCCGGAGCGGCTCCCTTGCTGCCCACCAGTGAGCTGTGAAACACAGGTTATTAGTTCCAGATGCTGCTTCAGCGCCTTTCCTTCTGCAGAAAGTGCGCAGAAGTCACTTCTTTTGGTTTCTCAGGACTCCCCAGAAATAGAAAACACCACCAAAAGTCACTGTGGATTTGTTATCCCTCCCTCAACATCAGGCAGAAAGTCTTGTCCGTGAGCCAAAAGGGATCTGTGTTACACTCACCATGGACCTTACAGCCGATTCACAATGGACCTCACAGCAAGAGCCAGAGCCTCACATTAAGTACCAATCCATTGTCACTGCCTGTCTAATACATGCAGCAGGTGTGCCAGCTCCATGACAGTCCCATTCACACTCTAGCAGGAACCTTGTTTTGGACAGAAAAGAGAAGCGCCTCGTGACAGAAACCAGAGGAACACGTCAGCTGCTTCAAAATTCACTATACTTGACCTATGTCTTCATGCCTCCAAACTTCCACCCTAAGGCTTTAAAGAACTGCCTCAAGCCTTACAAACTTCTTATAAGTTGGTTTCTCTCAAAAATCTCTCTACAAAAAAGTAATTTTCTGTCATAGTCATGTCATAGTCATTTTCTATCACTTTTTAATTATAATAGAGGCAAATACTGTAGATGCAGCTTTTTGCCAGTTTATGGTATAACATTCCCTTGTAAATTCAAACCATTCTCTTCTTACCACACTGTGATCATAATCAATACATAATTTTGGTAGAACTCACCATTGACATTCTGCATATTTGGGGGTAAACAGGAATCCAGCTTTAATTGTTCAGGAAAAAAAAATGGGCCAATAGAGAAGCTGAGCCTGCAGTTTTCAGACATATCAGAGAATATAACTTCTTAAAGCCTTCTTAAAAACATTCCAGTGCAAAACATTTTGGGCTCATGGAAAGGTAATTGTGAAAATATACAGGCCCTGTGTAAATATTAAAGTATTTACGAGGTCCTTCAAGGATTTCAATCTGACAGATTGTTGGCTCATCTTCACTATCCCTGTATTCGTAACTTCTATTTTATATCCTTGGTTATGAGGACTGCAGTAAGTACCAGTGCACCTCCAAGGGCAGGAGGTCAGCAGTGTGCTGTAACTCAGCCTCCAGCCCTTCCAGTCAAAGGAGGGTGCTGCTGGCCAGGCCTCCAGCATCCCTGACCTCAGCCAGCTCCACACTTGCTCCTCACCCACCACTCTGTGGAAGCCTGCAGCTCCAAACCTGGAGGGCACAGCGCCAGCTCTCATCCTGGACACTTTAGGAAAGGGAATGGGTAAGATTGGGAAAGGTTTATTTTAGACTGGAGAAAGAGTTATATCTGTTAGTATTTACTCTAGCATGGGAAAGGCAATTTGTTTTATTTGTTCAGAGTCTGCTCTAAAAATAAACAGTAATGCAACTAGAATCTTGGGCTTCTTTTTATGGTTTCACCAATCTAAATAAATAAAATCGTTTTGATTCGTGTCCATACTGCCTTTAGGTAGTAGCTTCATTAAATAGTCAACATGAGAGCAGGTAAAAAACCATCTTCTAGAATTCACAAGAAATTTTTCCTTTACATAAGGCCTTTTGTTTAAGAAATTGACAATACTTGGCAAAGACAACAGACGCTGAGAGCCACATGAGACATGGAGGCATTGTTTTCCCTTTTGTAACTGAGAATATTGAAAAATGAATTGGTTTGGCCAAAGCAATGTGAGAAAATGAGGCAGGCCTGAGAACAGAACTCCTCCTGTTTTCCTCCTTATAGCTTTCCTCTCCCTGTCTTCTTTGAATATTCACAATACTACCATTAAACTGTTTGCATGTGACTTTTTTTCCTAATAGATTTGGACACTGAAATCACTTAATGAAAACTTTGAAATTTGGGGTGAAATTTAACAGTAGAAAACAGTGTATCTGTTCTCTGAGGATTAAAGCTAAAAAGAAAGGCCTGTTAGTTCATCTCTGTAGCTCATTCAGTGTCACTGAGTTTTGGGTTTTTTTTCCAAAACTCCTATAAAGAGAGACAATCAGGCCTGAAAACTACAGAGCTAAGCAGCCTTGTTTACCACCACCTATCAGAAAAGCATGCCTCCATAACATAAATATTTGGGTTTATACCCAGCAGTAACTCTGCCCAGCTGGAAATTTGCCTTCCATTCACATTCAGATTAACCTTCTTCACACAGATTCATGTGCACCAACTCTTCATGTTGTTGCTTTTAGGAGCAGATCTGGATAACCTGGTTGCAAGCACAGTCTGAAAGCTGGTGTCCAGTGAAGCAAGCTGGCATCAGCCCCTGGCCAGGTTAGGATGGTCACTGGACTGTCCCACAGAGAGCTGCTGTAGGCACAGGAGGGAGCAGGGTATCCTTTCACCCATCCCACATGGGCACCACCAACGGCACCGCACTGAAACCGAGCAAGGCTGCACTGCTGCTCTTCTGTGCACATAAAGCAGCACCTGGATATAGTGTACTTGCCACAGTATTTTTGTCAGGGGCTCAATTCCACTGTTCATGGCTCATACAGCTGCTTCTCGGATAATGGGATCACACCAAACTCAAAACCCAGCACAGGAGAATAAGCAAAAAAAAAAAAAAAAAAAAAAGAATTAAAATGGTTCTCTGCCATGTTTTCTTAAACCTGACATGGGCTTAAAGCCCAAATGTAATTTTAACAAATCTCACCCACATCTCAACACCTTCTCCCCATCTTTTCTGTGGTAGCCAGGATTCTCCTGAGACAAAGCATGGCCTTGTTACAGCAGCTCCCTTTTTCCTTTGTGCAGACAGAAAAGGATCCAGCTTCCCCCACAAACACTCTAGAAAAGACGGGCTGGATGCCCTCTGATGCAAAAACTTTGCCAAGTCCACCACCTAATGATGTCTGTCAGTAAGAAAGCACCGAGCAATCATAAAACACACAGCTTCTCAAAGAGGCAAGACAGGATGCAACACATGTTGCACCATGTTGGCAAGCTGTTTTTGAGTGAATACTTGTGTCAGCAAGATGAGAAAGGAATCTTTCTGAGTAGTAGTTGCTAGTGCAGGCTCAAACCAAAAGCATCCTCCCAAAAGTCTAGTGATTTTCAAAATCCAAGGTATCATTTTAAAAAAAAATCACTAATTACCCAAATTTTATTAGAGGCCAAACCAAGACCTTGGATCTCAAATAACCCACAAACATGGGTTGGCTCAAATTCTGGATCCAGTGTCTGCGGTGTGGGCTAAGGCAAAACTAGAAGGGAGAAAGAAAAAAAATCAGCCTTGCTCCATGGATCTTTAATATAGGGCCACCTCTGATATACTTTCAAAAAATATAATGAGACCACTATAATATATATTCCAGCCAAAATTCTTGGCTCCCAAAACCAGCTTTATATGGTATGCAATACAGAAACACCCAGGAGACGCTATAAGAACTTTGACAAGGCTAATATTAAGCTAGAACAAAACAGAACTACTGGCACCAACTCCACTCAGCTCTTAAGTAAACTTGTCCCATTAAAAAGTAGCCTCTAAGATATTTTCTCTCTGAAGTGTATAGTAGCTTATAAAAAGCAGGAAGGGTTGCCAAGTCATAGATGTGTTCAAGTACTCCTTACCCTCATTAAGGAGCATTCCCTGGCAGCCAGCAGCTTTGAGTGTTCCAGTGAACCAGATTTTATAAGGGGGGTGTTTACAGTGGTGAGCAATGTAGCTGGAAATCATAGTGCACTGTAGCAGCCCTGTACTAGATACAGCTGTGCTTGGAGCCTTATCACCCAGAGCACAGAATAAAACAGGCAGAGTGATCAATGAGGTTCCAAAAATATAATGAGTATTAAGAAAACAAATCTTAAGCTTCCCTGCTCCATAGGAAGCAGAGCATCCAGAGATGACAGTGCCTAAATACAAATTAGGCAGTGAAATACCACTGAAGAGCCAGGTCTCACTTCCACCAGTCTTGCATATACCAGTATTTACAGAGATGTCTTCACAGTCAGCATGTAGATAACATAGCTTCTCAGTGTACCCACTGACTTCTGCAGCAGTTAGGAGTCACATTCTTTTGTGGAGCTGGACCTTAATGCTGCCCCCACTCGGTTCACTGAAGGGCTGTTCTCACTTCTCCATTCAGTGTGTAACACATTTTCTGCCTAGGGATATTATCCAGACTTGTAAGAGGAATCAACAAGATGATCAAACACAGAAGGTTATATCATCCTTAACACTGAGGAAGAACTAAGAGAAGGTCCACACTTTGACTGTACCAGTGCTGAGGACCTAAAATCACGTGTTCTCTTGAGTCTGTTACTTTTCCTCTCTGCTACTAAGCAGGTGCTGTTTACCAAAGGTTTTTCAGTTTCCACTGAAGAAGGATCCAAATTTATGTGGCATTTAAGCAAGCTGTTAGTTATCTGAATCTTTCACTTTGCATACACAAATATAATTTATCACCTGTTTATAAATACATGCTTGCTACCAGTTCCTACATAGCTGACCTCTGTCCCTGTTTTGAATTTGGGAATCCAGCAATGCAAAGTTTATACATTTTGTGATCTTTCAGAATAATGTTGAACAAATAATATGCAGAACCAGGCACAAATGTAACTGTGTCACTCACACTTCCCCAGAGCAGCAAACCCTCAACCAAGCTGACACAACCAGAGGAAGAGGACAGTCTCTGCAAAATGACATCTGGGTGTAGGCATTTGAAGATAAAAATACTACTGAAGTGTAGCAAATAAGTAGAACTTAAAAACAGCAGAGCTTTACATAAACTGTGGTCACTGAGATAAAAGACTAAAGAAGCAAATAGGCAGGCTCCCACAGCAGCTTGTTAGTTGCAGGATCAGCCAGAGAGAAAAAAAAAGAGAAACCTTGGTCCACGGGGAAAACACATAGGAAGAAAAGTTCATTGCCAGACACCCTTCTGTGGAATATCTGCTCAAGAACTTCTAAAGTTTCAAGGATGCTCAGAAGCAATGAGGAAAGAGAGATAAGGTAACATGTAAAGAAACTGATTTTTTTTGCTATCTTGTCTAAATCTGAGTATTTCCCGTGCTGGGTGAAGTAACAAGATCTAGGGCTTGGAATTCTTACAAAGACTTCATATTAGGCCTCATAATTTGTTTCAATTATTGTATTTTTACTTTAAGAGGCAGACCAGAAATCCCTTGAGTCACTATTCAGAGTTTGGGATGCCCACGCTATAAGAGAGCTGGGGACCAGTCCAAATTCCAGAGGTCTAAGGTGGCTGAATGGTGAAGCTTCATTTGTTTGAGAGGATAACAAAATAATCCAAGAAGTATGCTGGAGAGATGGTACCTGTAGAATGGTCTGGCCAGAACAGCCCTTAAAGATCATCTTCTAGTGGAAGGGTCCCATGGGAAGGACACCTTCCACTAGACCAGGTAGCTCCATCCAACCTGGCCTTGAGCACTGCTAGGGATGAGGCAGTCTTATCATAATAAATATCTTTCTTATGTCCAATCTAAACCTATTCTCTTTTAGTTTAACTGTTGACCTTTACCATATCACTACAGGCCCTGATAAAAAGTCTCTCCCCATCTTTCCTATAAGCCTCTTTAAGTATTAAAAAGCTGAAACAAGGTGTCCCCAGAGCATTCTTTTTTCCAGGCTGAACAACCACAACTCTTTCAGCCTTTCTTCACAGGAGAGGTGTACCAGCCATCTGATCATTTTTGTGGACCTGCTCCAAGAGATCCATGTGTTGAGGGATCCAGAACTGGATGCAGTGTGCCAGCTGGGGTCTCACAAGAGCAGAGTAAACCTGCTGGTCACACTTCTTTTTACGCAGTACAGGATACAACTGGATTTCTGGGCTGCAATTGCACATTGCTAGCTCATATCTGCTTTTTTGTCAACCAGCATCCCCAAGTCTGCAGGGCTGCTCTCAGTCCATTCATTACCTTGTCTTTACTGGTGCCAGAGATTGCCCCAGCACAGGTGCAGGACTTGAATGAATGTCATGAGTTCCATGGCCCACTCCTCCTGCCAAGGCCCCCATGATGACATCCTTTCCTTCAAGCAGATGAACAGCACAACTCAGATTTTCATCATCCACAAACTTGCTGAGTCCCACTGTCTGTGATAGTTTCTGGGGTCTGCCTTTTTATCCTTCTTAAAAACAGTTATGAAGTTTCCCTTTTTCCAGGCACTGAAGACTTCACCTAACTGTCATGACTTTTTGAATATGATAGAGAGCAGCTTAGTAACTACATCTGCTCTTTGAGATATATATCAACCTATTCAGGCTATGTCTAAGAGGATTTAGGCTAAAACTTGGCAGTCTGTAAAGTGTCTAGCTATAAAATCCTTACCAAGTTGTGTTGCTATGTATTTTGATTTAGAGTATTGGTATAGTCTGTGATCAGGTTATCCAGAAAATTTCTTTAATGTGCTTGGAGAGAAAAAAAGGAGTGGGAGGAAAATGAAATTTTATATATATATATATATATATAAATGTATATATATATATGTCCTTCAAGTGAATAGGACCTCACTCTGAACCAAGAAAGCAGTTATAATTCTTTCCATGGGCTTGTCATCTAATTGGAATACCACGGAAACTTTATGGCTTCTTCCCCTCTGTTTTATCTGCCGTGGTACATATAGAAGTCATCCATAATGTCACAGATTGTTTTTATTTCCTCCTACTGCATTGCTGGCAATTTTTCCTCTCATGATTAATACAGTTAGATTATACCCAGCATTCAATGTGCTTGTTAAAACCTTTCAGACATGGCTGCATTTGGAAGAAAATGTGGACAGAGTGAGTCGCCAACATTTTATTTTTCTAGAGGGTCATTTGAAGCTAAAAGATTGTCCAGCAGACCTCAACACTAGGAGAAAAGTGAAAGGATAGGTTGAACATGTCACCAGCCATCCTGTCCAGCATGACAGCCAGCACTGTCAGTGGGGAGGACTGGACATCATTTTGAACTCTCCCTAGGGAAAAAATGGAACAAAGGAATTTGCATTTTTTTCGTATACCTGGAGATGAAGGCACAGGACTACCTGCTTCTTTCACAAGAGGATGGAAAGAAACTCAGTCCACTGAAAAGGGAAGGGTGCTCCCCTCCTTTCCCAGATATAGGTCATCAATCAGCGCTTCCACCAGAGAATCTTGGCTGGTTCAGTGACATTTCCCACTCCCATCCCTGTCAGTTTGAAGCATGGCTCTTACATTAAAAATCACATCTGATTCCCATATTTCAGGTGGCTTGTGATAATTCTGATGTAGAAGAGGATAGTAAGTAGAGATGAAGTAGCTAGATTGCTTAAAATAGCTTGGCATCGTGACAAATATTTAAAAATGCAAACAAATCCAAATATTTTTGCTTTCTTGCTGAGCTCAGGAGATATAAAATTGTTTTCCCTTACCCCTGCTTTCTGACAGAATAAATTCCTTGTACAAACATTGTCTTGAAGGATGCCAGAAAAGAGATGAAGCAGCTTCCAACAGAAGCCCATTTCAGGAGACCAAGCAGCAGGAACATCAGTTACCATGCAGAACAATGTTGGGCAGTACAAGGCATGGTGCAGGCATCCTTGTCCCCACAATCACAAACCTATGAATTGGCATGAAGTTCTGGTTGTAGAAAATCATGTGCACAAACTATGCTACCTCACCCAAAACACCTCTTCTAAGTATACTTGTCCTTTCTTCCTATGTAGTGACTGTATGTTCAGATGAGTGGTGAGGTATGTAGTATGTTTTAATACTTTATTACCCTTGAGCTAATTGGTTTTACCCTCATGGCTGCATATAATCACTATAACTAAGCACAAAGCTAGACCAAGTTCACCTGACCTGCTACTGCAAATGTCTAACACCTGTGTTGGAAGCCACTTAAAGCACACCAATACAACTGCCTTTGAATAAAGGATTCGAGTGAATCCTCCTACACAAAATAGAGAGTAATGTGAATGTAATTATTGTTGTTTAGACCCACAGTAAAGTGGGTCTCACACTCAAAATCAAGTCAAATATTTTGCATGGTGAAAACCACTGCACAGAAATAGTCTCCT
The DNA here is from genome assembly GCF_971803275.1 of Cyanistes caeruleus. Taxonomy (NCBI): domain Eukaryota; kingdom Metazoa; phylum Chordata; class Aves; order Passeriformes; family Paridae; genus Cyanistes; species Cyanistes caeruleus. The sequence continues at coordinate 42,052,632 of NC_141701.1, forward strand.
CACAATACCTTACTAAGGCTTTTTAGTAAATATTGCCATCTCCTTTCACATCCCACTATTTCCCCTATTATTGCATCCCCTTAAACAGGTTAGTGTAATTCATTAGCAATTACCCTGGGACTAAATTTGCAACCCTTCCTCATAAGACTAAGAGGCTTTTGCTCAGGAACTTTTCTCCAATTCAGACAAAGTGAATTACAGCACATGGCTATTTAATAGACCTCATCAGTTGGGGATTGTCAAGCACTCCAAAAACCTACATTCAAAGAATGCCAATAAACACATTTCTGCATGATAAGCTGTAGGAAATTTATCCAGACTTAAATTTTCACCCTCCTTTTGTCTCTGTTCTGGTTTGAAAAGATAACATTCGGGATGATTTAAAGCATATCCCAACAAGGGACTCATATGGCATAGTCAGTCATGTACAACAGAGTCATGCAACTGTCCTTTCTGCTTGGACATAGCCAGAGATTTCCAATAATACCACAGCATTCTTTGAATTTCTCTTTAAACCTAGCATTCAACTGTTTTATTAAAAAGCAGGAACATGTCAGTTGAAAGGAAAACAGCAACTGTGGGATTTTTAAGAATTGTTTCATCGTATCTGCTGCAACTCATTCACACAGATGGATTCTCCTTTATTGTGGATTCCTTTAAAGGTTTTTTAAAGTATCTTGCTACAGGAAACTCTCCTGGAATAAAACCAACAGTAAAAATCACTATAAAAAGCTATAAAAGCACTCTGAAACTTTAAATATAAAAACTCTTGAAACTTAAACTCTAAAAAATCACTTCCAAGTGATTGTTTTAACCTATACAGAATATCTTCAGAGCAGCAAGAACCAGAACCTGGCTCTCCAGTCATCTCTTCTTGCTTTTCATCCCATTTTATCCCTTCTTCCTACCCTTCTGTCCTCTAGGAGGAACAGTCAAGCTGACCTGGCCCAGACCCTCCTCCTTTATTGTCAGAAACATTCAGCCAGCATTTTACATCTGTGACTGAGAAACCCTGAGGCTTGTGCATATTTTCCCCAGCCCTGCAGCCTTCCTGAGCACTGGGACCTGGAGGGAGGATGGCTCCTCTCTACAACAGCACTCTGAATGCTTGGAGCAAGTGCCTCAGCATTCAGCATTGGACTTCACTTCCTCCAAGGGTTAATGCCTGCCGAGCAGAAATGCTGTTTATCTTTGGCAGACTAGGATGGCTGAGGTCATTTTTAAAAAGACATGTTAAAAGCATTTTGAGCAATATCTTTTGTACGTAAGTAAATTTAAATTTTGGCCACGGTAGTGCCGGTGGAGTTCTGAACTCTCACTATAGATGGAAATTGGAGAGGCAATTTCTGTGATACAAAATTTTCTTGGATACAGGCAATACTGGAGCAAAAACATAAAGAAAATGTACAGATGACTTAGAAATCAATGATATAGTTGAAGCATAAGCATAAAAACCAGATAAAATCATTTATAAAATTTCAAGAAAACTTTGCATGAAAATTTAACCTATTATGTGATCTTAAGATAAAGTGAAGTTGTACACTACTTATAGATCAACTTATTTATGAACCCCAGCCTAAAGCAAAGTCTTACCTGAAAATTGACTTGATTTCACATCCAATTACTTAGAGACCTAGAGAAAACCATTAATTGAGAGTTCAAATACATTCTGAGAAAGGGAATTGCACCAAAGAGTCACACACAAAAGATGCAGTCATTCATATAATAAAAAGTACGCTGTCTTAGTGCTGAAGAAGAAGGGAGAAATGATCAAAACCTGCAGCTAAAACCCCAGTCTATTAATGACAAGGACGATGGCAATTCAGCAGCAAAGTTCTCCTTAGGGTATCTTAACAAAAATCACAGAAGCAGAAGTTAACCCAAGAACTGTGATAGATTGAAGTCATCCCATACAAGCACATGGACAGGCACGAATCTTCATGCAGACATATCTGTGCTCTTCATAAGGCTTTATTGGTATTCCCTGTTTAGAGAAGGGCCATCTGCTCCCTGCTGAGAGAGACAAAATGCAGAGCCTCGGGATTTGGCTGCATGAGGAAGTTCATGCTCAGTGAGCTTGGGTGTGAGTTTACTGCATATTAGCTACTCTGCACTAACTGCCCATTTGGGTACCCTTGGTGCTTGGGAAGTGAAAAACAGCATATTTCACCTTCAAAAAGGAGCCTGCCTAACTCACACAAAAGCACTCTTGATGCTAACCTGCACAAAAGCACTCTTAGTGGGTACTAGAATCATCCACCCAAGGAAATTAGTGCCAACTAGCAGGCTGTAAATCCCTACTGGAGCTCCCTGCATGTTAATTCTCCCAGCAGATAGGCCCTTGTGAGCCCAGAGCAGCAGCCAAGCAAGCCCAGCCACAGCCCAGCACTATCAGGAGCCCATGTGGTCCAGGGCTGGAAGCTTATACACCCTCTGCTTTAAAAATACCTGAATACAAACCAGTTCCTAAAGATCCTCAGAAAGGAACAGGTTATGCAGATGATTACAAAAGAAGAGAGAAAATATAGGTGACAAAAGCAGAGAAAGGAGGGAGGGAAATTGGGAGCAATCACAAAACACCTACAACTCTTCAGCCATAAAGCATGATGTTTCATTTATCGATATTCATTCCAAGACTGCATTCTAGGGGCTGCTCTTTAGGATGCAATTTGCTCTCAGTACATATTGCCAGATTATTTTTTTTGTTGTTTTTTTGTTCCTTTTGATCCTACGGGTGAGACAGGCTGTGCCAAAAATGTCTTTGCCTAGGGCACCCATCTATGCAAAGCCAGCAGCTCTAATAGGCGCTGGAAGCACTCAGCGCTGACACTTCATACATCAGCAGCCTAGTAAATTGTACCTATTTTTTTTTTTAATAATCTCTCTATATACAAAATCCTGAAAAATGTCATTTACACACAAAGAGACCACAATTAATTTATCAGCATAGTTATTCAAACCTCTTTAGACATCATCTTTGTCACCAGAGGAACTTTTCAACAACCCCCAATAGTCTTTCGTTTCTCAGGCCTCCACATCATTATAATCTATTAGGCACCTTCATGTTAGCTCTGTTTTATTATATAACACATAATTATGCATTTCATTAACAGCATCACCAGGCACAGTACATCAAAGAGAGAAATGCAGCTGCCCAGGAAATTCAAAAAGATGCAGTTTACTTAAAGCTCACTGTTAAAAACCTCCCCCACTTTCAGTTAAATTGTGACTAACATGTTTCAAAGATTTTACTCTGGCTCAGAGAGCAGAGTCCAAACAACCTCATTAGACACAAGGCTGCTGACACAGTGAATATTCCCTGAAGCCTTGATATTTCCAATAATGCAAATGAAAAAAAAATCATCAGCTAGCTACATAGTGCAAATCAATTTTCTTTCTTCTACTGAAAACCCACTTAGCCAGAGATCTCTCTTGCTACTTGCAGTCTACAAGGAGAAATGCAGAAGTCAGGGCCCATCAAAAAGACAAAACATATATATTTATTTTGTATTTTAATTAATTTTTCATTATATTATATGTTCAAATAGAAGAGATGTCTGGCCAACTGAACAAAGGAAAGGCAAAATCTTCTTCCTTCAGAAAATATAAAAATCATCATCCTTGGAAGAAGTAAACACCCCAGAAGAAATAATTTTGTCATTTTTCACAAGGTTACACTAAACTAAAAAGCTTGGAATTAAGAAAACATTTAGGAAAAAAAAAAACAAGTAGCTGCAGGACAAAGGTACAAGACAGTACATATGGGAGAGCAAGTTTAAAAAGGGGGTGGATGGGAAAGGACATGAAGTCTCGGTACCACCAGCCAAATCAAATAGTTTTGGAGTTGAGGCTGCAGCTGGCACGATACACTACCTCTGAGCACCGTTTCCCAGTCTTCTCCCAGATTTTGTGGAAGAGTACACACTCCCCCTGGAAAGCACCTTTCAGTTCTCGAGCATACCAACCAGAAGTTCCCTCATTGGAAATTTTTGCTCCTATTTATAAAAGACACCAAGAAAAAATTCTTCATGGTCAAGAGAACATTTCCAAAGGGTGGAGGGCTTGTAGCAAACAGAAAACTTTTGATCATTCTTCTCTTGGAGAAAAAACGAAGAAAGCTGCAAGCTAATCATTTGATGTAAAGAATGGAAGGAGACTACTATTCCCTATTCACAGAAGTTAAAAGAGCTGTGCATGCAGCTTTCTTGAGAATAGGAGTTTATGGAAATAACATCAAATAGGATTAAGTTACTTGTATTGTCACAACCATTTCATAGACAATGTAGATCTGCATTTCAATTTCTTTAATCTCGGTCTTATCATCTGCTGGCCCTCAGAAACCTGAGTGTTGGAACACTTGAGTCACTTTAATTGCCACTTAATAATGTCCTGACAAACTATGAATTAAAATGCCGTTATCATGATCCACTATTTCCATCTGGGATTATGCCAAAAGAGGCACCTTCTTCACATATCGATACAACTGAATACTCCCTTCCTGAACTTGCATTAATCTCTCTCTTTAAAACAAAGTGAAAAATATTCCTTTCCTGTGCACTTCACCTTTAAAGAAATCCTTTATAGTCTTAGGACTACATTCATTAACTCAACTTGCTTTACTGTCTCCTTATCACTCACCACCATCACCGCTAAAAATTTTTGGAAAAGTGGGATGCTGCATTACAGTAAACATAAATCTCCTGAAAAGTCACAATTGTCATGCTAGCCTGAAAAGTCATGCACTGAAGTTCCCTCACCCTGCTGAAAATGATTATTTCTTGCAGCCTGAGGCACACGAAGCTGTGCATCACACTCTACAAAGGGCGGCACACCCAGCGTAGGTTCACTGTGAGGACGTCCTGCCAAACCCTAGTGCCAGGAGGATTGCACAATTAGTGGGATTCTTCCTCTTCCAGAACTCAACACCATTAACTATTCCAAGCCATTACAAGGAGTAGGCAGCCTCTAGTACCCTAGAGTTTAACTGCTGCCAAGACAGAGCACGAAAAAATATCTCAGTGCAAAGGCACATACTTTTTAAGGGAAGTAGTTCTAATGAATCACACTGGTGCACTACTTCTTAATTTAACTTAATTTGTAGTGTTAAGTAAGCTCTCATGCCAGTTTTCTCTGATGTGAATTTAAATATTTTTGTGAGTTTTCCTGAAGCCAACCAGCATTTTGTTGACGATTGTGTTGGTAGAAGAGAGAACATTTTTTAAAGAACTAGTACAGAAGTGGGACATTGACTGCTAAAAAGAACACAAAAATACTCAGCACAGCTAAGTAATCCCTGGAAACATATCAAAATCCTTTGAGTTTCAGTCCTTGGGAACTTGATGGAAAATGCTATGCAAATGCTTGATTTCTCATTTCAGTCCCTCAAGGCCTATAAATACACCTGTTTTGACAGGTTGTGGCAATGGATGCAAGTGATATCAGAAACAGCGTTGGTGATAGCAGTGACTCCTGCCAAGATCCCCTGGAAAGACATCTATCAGTGATTTTTTTCTGTAATCTGGCTCTTCACCTTATGTACACAGCAGACATGAAACCCCGAAAGGAGGTTTGAAAGCTGTCTAAATCTGTGTCGGAAAGGTAACACTGCTGCGTGTTGTGTCAAGTGAACTTTCTATTAATAAAAAGAGCAGCATTGTGTATGTGTGTTGCTGAATATGCCCGAACATTCAGCAGGCTCACATATTAAATCTTTTCAGAACAAGCTCTGTACTGTGTAACAACCCAGATAAGCAACCTGTTACTTTTTTAACTGACAGTATTGCAGAATGCTTTTAATTATGATTCATGACCATTTTTTTAAATAAAGTAGACAACTGCAGTGCATCTCTGTCATATTTAAGGGAAGCTAAAACCAACATCTTCAGAATGCCAGAATTCTTAATGTCCCCAGCTCCTGAGGTCTAGAAAAGGCTGGAGAAGAAAGAGACACTTGACTACAGACAACTGCAGACTATTTTGATAAACACTCTACACCACAGGCTGAGAAATGCATTTCAACTTTAACTTCACTGGGAGATCCAACCTTAAATAACAGAAAACTTGCAAAATCTTATTGTTGCCTAAATGAGCATAGGTATTCATTCACTGCCAGTTTCTTAAAGAACTGCATTACAAAACCTGAGGTCCCGAAACCATTCCCCATCCCCTTCTCTGTGAGAATAGTTTCACTTATTTCATTTTCCAGAAAAGCTACTGCCAAAAAACACACAGTGCTCTTCCCCTAGTTGGAGTAAATTCAACAGAAAATAGTAGGACCTGGTGTATTGAACAGTTTGCTGGTTGCACGTTGTTACTCCAATTATTTTGGCATTAATTTGAATAAGACTAGAATCTGTACCACACTTCATCTCCTCTTTGTAAAAAGTTTGCTATCTGAAAAAGTGTTAAACATACCACTGGGCACCTCACAACAGGCAGTGGAAGGAGAGCAAACACTTACCCTGTTAGGAATATCTGCCGGCTTGAAGATTTTGAAAAATTGTTTTACTAGGGTTTAATCTTTTCATTAGAAAAAATATCAGGCAGCTCAGTAACAGAAAGCTAGGCCCTGTCAAAACAACTTCTGTGAACCATCTCAGGTGTAATCAGAAACAGTAAGTGATCTCTAAACTGTTTAAGTGTGACAGGCTGATGCATTAAACAGCCTAGCACTGGGAAGAACCTGCCAAATTATTTTCCAAATAATTATGTGCTTCCTCTGCCTTCTATACGGAAACATGATGTGAAAAATCTTGAATACTACTCATTTGTCCCAGCTTCTACAAAAGATTTTCCTTTCCTCACCAAAATCAGATGTAAAAGCAGCCTTGTGGCATTCTTTCATGAGGAGTTAAATGAAGACTGTGGCCATGGAGAGAATCCAAAGCTAAATTCGCTATTGAGTAATCCTGCTGGAGTAACAAAATTAAGGCACCTATTTCTGAACTATTTTTAAGCAACTAAGGAGGAGAAAATCTGAACTTGCCTGTTGGGTGGGCACATATGCCTTCCTGCCCTTCCAGTAAGGACTCTGTAGCACATGCCTTGTTAGCCAGCAGTGAAAAAAATAGCTCCCTGATCCAGAGCATGCACATGTGTACTCATTCTAAAACAAGGGTCAGAACATTCTCTCATCTACACCTATGTAGCACAACATGACCTGTCATGAGCCTCTACTGCATTCTCACGCAGCAGTGCCTCTCCTGGCAGAGGGTGTGCTCCCTATCATTTTTGCTCCACATCTGCTCCAGGAGCACAGTGTCCCTTCCACGCCCTTCCATCTTGAGCAAGTCACAGGAAGGCACAATCAGAAATCTCCCAAGGTCTGTGCTGCCAAAACGTGCCGTGAGGATGCAGTCATTTGTTACAGCCAGTTCTCCCTTCGTCTGTTGCCTCCTGAGTGTTGCATACACTCTGCTAAACAAGTGGGAGAAAGGGAAAAGTATGACTCAAGCCTTCCAAATAAATTATCTTTTCTTTAAACAAGGGTCAGACTGAGGAACAGGGTGAAATGGGAGCAGTATAACTAGAGTGACTTGATGTCAACCATTTGCTATATGATCTAAAGCACAAGACAACACAACTCCAATCATCTTCACAGTCTGTGCAACTTTGTCCTCTCTAAAGTCAGGCACTGCTGCTTCACACATTGCACCAGCAACTGCAGAAACCACCTGCTGCTGCACAACTCACCAGTGGATAACAACCTGGCTGGCCACCGCCAGTTTGGGGTGTTAGTGGAATGTCACCCTGAGAATTAAAACTTCTGATCTTGTTTTCATAGTTTCTAGCCACTTTCCCAGGAAAGTGACTATAAACATAGATGTTTATACATTCCATTAAAGAAACGTCTTTTGATGGACATTTCTCACGACCAGTGTGATTGGGAAGGTGGTAACCTAATTATCTGGTAGTTGCCAAGAATCTATAAATACTGAAACAACAAAATAAATCACTCTCTTTTTTCTGTCACACACACTGAGTTGTGTCTGTGTGAATCATTTCATGTCCAACAGTGACAGTGGGGTTTTGTTCTAGAGATACAAGAAAAGAGGTCAGATCTGGCTCTGCAGGCTTGCCCGAGACGCATCCATCAGGCACTCAAGACTTTTTCCATCATCACTCTTTCATATTTCACAATGAGAGAAGAGCTGTCATTAGGACAGATCCCACTGGATGCCATTTATGCTCCTCTTTTCCTCAGTGCTTCTACTTTTCCACGTTCTTTCATGGATTCCCTTTGATGCCCATCGCCATTCAGTCTTGTTCACAACAGCAGCACACCTTTCACCCGGGTTCACCACCATCACCATGTGTCCCAAACCCAGTCTTATTCCTCTTCCAAAAGAACAGAGGTCATGTAGAAACTAGCAACAAAACCTGTTGCTCTGCCCAAGAGAGGCCCATAGTCCTTCCTTACAGATTTACCTCTCTCAGGAGGTAAATGAGATGAATAACAAATGAGAGGTAAATGAGATGAATAAATGGTAGGAGCCTCCATCCCACCAACACACCGTTGCTGGCCAGCCCAGCAGCTGCTGTATTGTGTAACCACTGGCTCCTGTTTCAGCAGGGTCCAATATTCAAATGGCCCCAAGCCCCCATTCATCAGAGCACCCAGTTACATGGGAAGTTTCAGTCAAAATTATTATGAACCCCTCGGGCCAGAAAGAGAAGAGAAAAAAAAAAAAGGTTTATTGTGGTAGCTTTTGTTCCAGGGACAAACAATTTTCTCAGAATTTGTCAAAAACACTCTTGGCAACATTATGAAGGTTTTAAAGTTAAAAATATAACAAAATCTAATGGTTTCAGATGCTTTTCATGTCAATGTAATTGGAAAATACCTTTAATATGGAAACAAATTAAATTTGGCAAAGAATTAGTACTTAAGACATCCCAATTGCATTTTGTAATTCAAAAAAGCTGAAAACAGATAAGATACTGTGAATTAAAAATAACCTCTGCATGTTAAATTCTCGTGAATTTTCATTAAGGTTTATGTTACATGTCCCAAATGTACCATTGTATGTTGTAATACACTACATCCCTTTATTTATAAAATGCTTTCAAAGCTACTGATAGCTAGAGCCAGAAAAATGACTATATAAAAACGTTATCTTCTCAAATTACAACTTCATTTCCAATGTATGTATTTAAAAGAGAGATGCAATCTCAATTTCAGTATTTCAGATGCACAACTGAACTTTCAGTGCCAGTTGAATCCATGTACAATTCACTTGTGTCTGTTTATTTTACTGATAAAACCTGGTACCAAAGCTGACACTGCTATGTTAGAGATTGAGCCGGATTCTCTTCTAATTTGTTAATTACCTGCAGGCTAACCAAATGTCCCATAGTTGCAGTTCTTCTTTACAGATGATAAATGAAGGAATCAGAGGGGACTTGTTCTGACCTTCTTGAGCTGGGTTCACAAGGCTACCATCCAGAAAGAAAAAACGGGGTTCACTTCATTTTCCCTACAAGCATACATCTTTTATAAAATGATCCAGTGACCCTAGAAATTGTTTATCATCCCTGTAGAGCAGTATTTTTCAGGTTAGAACCCAAGAAGCTTTCATTTGAAATGCTGTATTGTCATCTCTTGAGAATTTTAAAATTGGATTTGGCTTGGCCTCTCAGATCAAACTACATCTCCCACGATGCACCGTGTATTAGGCCTCCTTCTTGAACATACCAAGAAAGTTTCTTTGGTGTTTCATGACAAATATTTAATTCCTTAAAGAAAAATATTAACGTGGAACAACAAAGTCTGTAGCAAGACAAGTTTGGTTTTTTTGGTTTGCATTTTTCAGATGCTCAGCTTTCTGATGAAATGTCCAAGGTTTTTGTCAAGAAAAAAAAAATCTGAAGTCCTCATTTTTGGTCAAAAATAGAGGAGAAGCAAATTTTTTGAAATCATTCTAAACCAGGTGGTGGTGAAAAAAACAAGCTCTTGCAGACTTCAGTGTTTACCATCACTCAAACCACTGAGTTATTTTACTACCTTTGACCATAAGATCATATTAATCTTAATAAGATCTTTCACATGAACAAGAAATTCATGTATTTCAAACCAGCCTGTTCTCCTGCATCCTGAGGAGAGAATTTTTCTCCTCACACCTCAGCAAGCTGTAATCCTTATCAAGGGGAGGGTCACACTTTGGATGGCACTATGAGTTTGGAAGGGAAGTCTCTTCTCTTCAACTAGCCAGATGTAACACCATGTTTTATGTGCTGAAAACAAGACTGGTTTCTTTTAAAACCAAAAGGACTGATTAAATAATTTAGTTTGACATCTTGCAAAATATACTGCTTCCTGTAATTATTCATGCCATAAGACCTGCCCTGGAAACTTGTCATGGACCAAGATCCAATAGTCCCCATTTTCTGAGTCTCACAGCACAGCTGTGGCACAACTCTTGAACCCCAGCACATCAGGGCCAGCTACTACTCCATTTGCAAGAACATAAAGGCACTGGTACAGAAGCCCAGCTTTGTGCAAGCACTCACTTTGACTATTTAATAATTTACAAAAAAAAAAAAAAAACAAAAACAGGCTTAAAACAAAGTGGGTGGAAATTATGCATTACAGAAAGGCACCTGCACTCTAGTTGAGTCTAAAGTCAGCCTTTGAAAGAGTTTTTTTTATTGCTTCCTTCATGGAATCATAGAACTGTTTGGACTGGAAGTGTTCTTAAAGATCATCCAGTTCCAAACCCCTTGCCATGGGCAGGGACACCTTCAACTGGACCAGGTTGCTCAAAGCCCCATCCAACCCCATCCAGTCTCACCATAGCAAGTTCTAAGGCAGCAAGTGCATGAACAAGACTCACATAAGACATAGTTTGCACTGAAAACCTTCTGCACCTCCAAGTCTGTCCAGCTCTGCCAGAGCACCTCCTGGAGTAGGATCCTTTTCAGGCTCTCCTCATTACCTACATAACACAGCAAGTACCATCAGACATTATAACCCAGGGAGGGACAAGCCATTTCATACTGTGAGCTGCTTTCATCCTTACTTTCCAGCTCAATGAGGGGACAGGAAGAGGGAAAAACAGGAGGTCAAGGTGGCAGAAACAGCCCCCAACCAAATGGAGGTAGGGGCTGCTCAAGGCAAGCAGGCACTACTGTTCCATGGAATGAGGAATCACAGAATATCCTGAGCTGAAAGGGACCCACAACGACCCTCAAAGGCACAGCTATACAGACTTTTGCTAGCATCCCATTTGTCAAGAAGAAACCCAAGAACTTACACTCAATTAATATTCACATCTAATCCAAGCCTGATACATATCGCTATTTTGTTGTCCAGTTAATGTACAATTTATCTATCTTTGCATGCAGAACAGAGCTGACATCCATTAGATCTGGACTCCCTCAAGAGAAATTTGATTTAAGTCAATGAAGATTCTTGGCCTCCTGGCGGTCGCTTTAGCAGCCAGAGAGTTTTCACTGTTTGGTCTTCAAACATTAGCTATGCCCTATTACCTTACTCGACTTAAGAAGAAAAGACTGGGAATTTATATTTGTGTTAGCATTTGGGAATTATATTTGTGTTAGCATTTGTGTTAGTATATTTGTGTCAGCATTTTCAAAACCATCCTTTCTGCTTGCATCATCATCACTGCAAAGGGTTTCAAATGCAGTATCTTGCATCCTAGAACCACTGAGCAGCTGCCTGTTGAAAAACTTGCACTGGTACCAGGCATATTTAAGAGACATTTTAGAAGTTTTGTGCTTATTTTTCTAACATCTTTTATCACCAGTATGATTTTGTTATAACTTCCCTCCTTCCCCTAGTTACCTGGATCGGGTGTATTCTCATATACCTGTGCTGTATCCTCATGTCACATCTGCAAAACAATGTCCCACTAAAATTTCTTGTGAAGGAACTTAAGCTCCTTGAGAGTCACTGTCAGATGAACTGAGAAGGGTAACTCAAGAATTAGCAACAATGCATCAGGTAATTACATTTTGCCTAAATTAGAAGTACTGAATAATTTCAGGTAAGTACATTTTGCCTAAATTAGAAGTACTGAAGGAATACACAGAGAGGGGAGAGGTAAGGATTTAGTTGTTACTACATGCTGTCAGAGCTATTTCATCACACTTACTCCAGATGACCTGTGGCAATACTGTGGAACATGTCAGAAGTATACATTACAAGTGAGGTATTCAAATTTTAAAAAAAAAGTTCATTTTCATTTACTAATGGAATTTATATAACAAATACCTATCAAATTTCCTAACTGTAGGACAGCCATCACTTACAGCACCATAGTTTATTATATACAGTGCTCTGCCTGTTTTAATGTAAGCATCAAACAACAGAAAGCATGAACAAGCCTCATTTCTGAGCCTTCATTACTGTCTTAAGAACCAGGTGATTTTACATACAGCTTTTTATTTCTGCCATATTGCAGACTCAGACATTAACAAGCAACTTCTTGTAATGGTCTGGGCCCCATAGATCAGATAGTCATATTTCAGTACCAACATCAGGCCCACCAGCACAACCTGTTCATTCACAGCAGCCACACCCACCATTCACAGGAGACTCTGGGACAGTCTCTCTTGGCCAGTCTCCCCTGAGGAGATTTCTCTTTGGTTTATATGACGTTGCATTTCCACTTCCAAATCCTAAGAAATATTCTCTTTTCTCCTGTCAAAAGCTTGATATTCCAGTGTTTCACACTCAGAGAAGGGGTTAGAGTCTTAACCTTTTCAGAATTAATTGCATTTCCCATATCCATCAGAACAGATTTCTTGGAGAAATATATTTGGCCAATAAAGTGATATGCTGCTTTAATTCAGTTTGAATAGAATGGACAAGAAAGGGTTGAGAGTCACGGTTACTTTCTAGCATGTGTAGTAGAAAGAAAAATAATTCATAGGACAAAGGATCCTAATTGGTGCAAATGAAACTTCTCTCAGCTTGCACATAAGAAACATCAACAGTACTGGACATGGACATTAATACTAGGCTAGCCCAGAGCCACCTTTCCTCTTTAACACTTGTGAGACATGTTTATCGAGACGTAAAGATAAAAGGAATGTTAAAAATACAGAATTAGCCAGAGAGCAAACACACTGTGGAAAGATGCTATTCCTCTTCCACATCTAGGGCACCCTGAGGCCTGCAAGCTCAGGACACATGACACTTAAAAAGACATGGGAAACAGAAGCCTGTGGGAAGGCAAGTCATAAGGCTATTCCTTGTACTTGCCAAAAAAAATGTCACCACACCAACCCTTTGCCACAAAAAGCTGAGGATGAGGGTCAAGTGTCAGCATGGGGGGTAGAAACAGGCAGCCAAGAAAGAAGAGGTGGGCAGATGCCTGTGGGGTCTGACATGAGGGGGGGGAAAAAAAAAGCATCTTACAAACCTGTTCACTACAAGTCCCACATTCATAACTGCTTCCAAATGGAAGGCTGTGAAAAGCCAAAACAAACATTCCCAATTCTTTTTGAACCCATCAGACAATATAGGAAAAATATGTGCATTTTATGGTTTGAGGGCACAACCTTTTAATTATGTGTTTGCATTGTCATGTCCAAGACCTTTTTTCTCCTCAAAAATTAATATTTCCTCAAGCAATGCAGCTATTTATCTTGGATGAAGATAAATTGAAACAGAATCTGCCCATGCAGAGAGAGGCACAGAAGGGTTAGAACATGACACCTAGGGGAATTCAGAACGCACTGCAATGCAATCCTCGTCATTTTTTCTAGGGCCTTTTCAACTCAGTTCCCTACAGTTCTGAAGAGTTTCCAGATACTGTTTTGCATACGCTGTATGTGCATGTGCAGAGGCACTTAGAAAACAGAGAACAAGTATAGGTAGTGGGGAAGGTAGGGAGAAATTGAAGAAAAGAAAATGTAGAATTTTTTTCTGTACTGGAGCTGAATGAAAAAGCAGCTCCTGGCATTTAAGAGCAGCAAGCATGCTGGCATATAATCACCTCTCGTTTCTCTGTGATAAAGCACAGCCTCATGAGCTGAGGAAAATGTCAATCAACTGCTTTTTGCCCTAAAGACTTATACCAGCAGAAAGATTAATGGTTTACAAATGACACTGAAATTAAAATATATTGAGGCATTACGAGAAAATCCAGGCCTACTTTGGAAAAGACATACATAATTTGGGCTCTCAGAAAGCTTACATCTAGTGTTCAGGCACCAACTTTCCCCCCTTCAAGTCTTACAGTCTTAGTTGGCCAAGAATTGACACAGTAACTTCCAAAATATGCATAACAGCAATAACAGAAGCAGAAATAGCAGAGTTCACTTTTACTTAATTACTTAATGGATAAGTAAGTGCTAAAGTATCAAGTGGACGCTGAAGTAGGACTTTTTCCATAATCAATCTAATTATTATTTCACAGCAGAAAAGTTTTTTTGCACATGCAACACTTTTCAAGCTGGAACATTAAAAAAAAATAAAGAAAGAAAAAAATAAAGTGCCTCCTACACAATTTACACAACCTACCACTAACATGGACCCAGTTTGGTTTGAGTGCCAATGAACAGCTACCTTATCGAGCACCGTGCAACAGTGTACTAGGAGGGAAAATCCAGGCTTAGTCACTCCGTGTGAATTCTGACATCTGTGAAGATTTCAGTGAGATACTTTTGGGCAAAACCAGCTGGGCAGCCAAGTCTGGGTTTAGTCATGGGTGAAATTTCCACACACACCAACACTCACAGGACTTGAATGTCCAGCTGTGGAAGGGTGAAAACTTCCCCCCTGCGACCTCAACTTCACTTCTCTGTTGATGAAGCTGAATTTCAGCTGTGCCTTACAGCTCACTGTCCCCAGGTGTTGCAATCAGGGGGATTTGCAATCAGCAAAGAACAGCCTCTCTAAGTAATATAATATTATTTGCAAATACTTCAGCTTTCAGAAGTTTGCCTGGAAAGTATTGTAATGCAGACTCAAGATGTTCTGTGATGAAAGGAGGGGGAAACAGAAATGTGAAGTGTGTTCCAAATGAATCCCAAAATTTTGAAATCTATGAGGCATAACTTGACCAGGGAGATCTGTGAGGTTTCCCATTAGATCACTTCCCTATACTCTAAATCCTTCACTTACTCCATCCAGGAGGCCATACTCAACCCCAGCATTAAAAGGTGAGTAAAAGGCCCTCATCTCCCACAGAAATGAATTCACAAGGCAAGCAGTGAGACCTATAACTGTTTTGTAACCCAGCAGAAGCGTTCCTTTTCTTCTTTGTAAACCACTGATGGCATTACCATTTCTGTAATCTCAAAAAAAAATTTAAAATAGGAAGAGACAGATTTCTCAGTCAAAGTGTTGCTTCCAAACTTACAATCCACAAGTAAAAGTTCCCAGATAAAACAAAACAAAACGAAACCTCTTTGGGTAAACCAGAAACAGACAGGCCAATAATTTATTTCTCTCTGGTTCAATGTGCACAGGGTACCAGTGCTTTATTTAGCTGCAGCAGAAAAAGTTCAACTCAACCTTGGCCACAAAAATACTTGAAAACTCTACATACTTACCATTATCACAGTGAGGGGGGTGGTTAGTCTAAAAACACCTCTGAAAAATGAGGCAGCTCCGATGGCAGCAGAGACCTGTATCAATCCAAACTCCATATTCCTTAGTTTGAATAAAAGAAAAAAGGATCAATCCCATCATCCTGCCAACAAAGCCCCTCTGCACCTGTACACAAGAAAAAGAGCAATCTTTTTGCCAGTGATGGCATTTTCTGGAAATGCTTTAACCTTCTTTTCATCCCAGATTAATTTTGTCCTGTTCTGTAGTGACTCCTTTCCCACAAAAAGCTCTAGAAACCTTCCTTAGTATGACCATTTACTTAATGCCAATCATAAGCACGAAGCTGCCAGATTTACCACACCCTGAAGAAAAAGTACTAACAGCATGTCTGTCATCATGTACTTCCAAGCACAATGAGAATTAACCTTATAGCAAAAGTCAAAATTACAGGTCACAGAAATACCCCCAGGATATTTCAGATTAAAAGGCCACACTTCTACAACTCCAGACTTATATAATTTCTCAAAATTAAGTCTGCATTTGGCCCATAAACCTGACAAGTAAAATAATAAACAGGTAAAAAGGAGTAACAGGTATTAATGACCTGGCCAAAACTAACCAGGAATGAAGTTGTGAAGAGAAGCCAGGAGTCCTCAAACCAACCTACACTGAAGAGCTAAACCAAATTGTAACACAGTTGTGCAGGTTATTGCTGATAACAATGTTGTGTTGTGATACACAACACTCCATCCCATATGCAAGGAATTAGATATACAGACTCAAGTGTCAGACAATGAACGGGATTTGTATATTCACTTCCCAGAAATCATGAATTATTATTATTATTATTATTATTAATACAATAGTAATTTTGATGATATATATTATATAGTTATTTTTTTTCTGACTGTGCAAGGGTGGGGAATTAGCTCAAATGGTAGAGCGCTCGCTTAGCATGCGAGAGGTAGCGGGATCGATGCCCGCATTCTCCAGCGTCGCATTTTGCTGAACAAGGGGTTGGAGAGCAGCACTGCAGAAAGGGCCCCCAGGGATGGGTGGCAAGTTGAAGATGAGCCAGCAGTGCCCTGGCAGCCAGGAGGGCCAAGCGTGTCCTGGGGGACATCAGGCACAACATGGCCAGAAGGGCAAGGGAGGGGATTGTCCCGCTCTGCTCTGCGCTGAGGCAGCCTCACCTCAAGTGCTGGGGGCAGTTTTGGGCACCACAATATAAAAAAGGCATTAAGCTCTTAGAGAGCATCCACAGGAGGGCCACAAGGGTGGTGAAGGGTCTGAAGAGGAAGCCTTATGAGGAGTAGCTGAGGTCACTCGATCTGCTCAGACTTGAGGAGTCTGAGGGGAGACCTCATTGCAGTCTGAAACTTTCTTGTGAGGGAAAGAGGAGGGGCAGGCACTGATCTCTTCACTGTGTGCCCAGTGACAGGACCTGAGAGAATGGCCTGAAGCTGTGACAGGAGAGGTTCAGGTTGGATATTAGGAAAATGTTCTTCCCTCAGAGGGTGGTTGGGCACTGGAACAGGCTCCCCAGGGAAGTGCTCACAGCACCAAGCCTGACAGAGTTCACGAAGCATTTGGAAAACGCTCTCAGGCACATGGTATGACTCTTGGAGTGTCCTGTCCAGGAGGTGGACTTTGATGACCTTAGTGGGTCCCTTCTAGCTCAGAATGTTCTATGATTCTGATTTGAGGAGCATCATCTCGCACCATTACACAACTTTTACCCGTTTATTCATACAACTATGAATTTGATTGATGGATACAGTTCTGGAATGGTTTTTAAAACTCTATGTAGATCTAGACTGGTTATAAAAATTAGGTTATTGGGTCAAAAACATGAGTGCTGACTGATAGACTTGACTGTCTATTCAGCCAAGTACACCATGTTTCTGCAAACACTGCATATTAAAAATTGAATTAGACAAAATTTTGGGGAGGGCAGGAGGTGAATACACAGGGGTAGGGCAAAGGCAGGAGGTTGTGCACACAACCAATTATTTTTATATTTTTTTGGTATTTTTGAATAGCATTATGCACTCTCCAGCCATGACCCCTTGCTTGCTGAACATTAATCCTCTCAGCATTACTGCAAGAACCTTGCTGTAGTTCACAACAGCTTTCTAAAAACTACGACAAAGACCCAGCTGCAGTTTCCTCCAAAGTTCAGGGTGTTATGTCCAAGATTATGGTTCAGACTATTGCATACATAAGAAACAGATGAACAGTCTGGATCTGAACCCACAGTCCTACAGCTACAGAGATGAAGCCAGAAGCTGAGTCTCTTTCTGGATCCCCAGAAGATTCAAATGATCTACGCTTGGAAAGTCCACAGTTCTGGCTATGATCCTTCCACAGCTATTCTCAGATGATATTTCTTCATTCTTTTTTCCAATTTTAGCATCTCCTTCCAAGTAACCCATCCTGTTCTACCTATACAGCTTACTCCAAGCACTTGGTGCTTTGCTATTGCCAAGTTTCAACCTACAATTCAGATTGCTGCTACTTGTCACAGACCTTTCGTACAGGAAGCACAAATCAGGACTGAAGTGAAGCATAGGAATAACCAGGCCACTGGCAAGCCCAGAACCTGCTGTTCAGCAGCTAAGGATGAAATAAAATGCCAAAGCAATGCAAAGGGATGTGCATCCAGATTCTTTATGAGTTAAAAAAGCTGTGTGATTCCTTGCTTCCCACCTTCAACTGGAAACACAGCATCTGCAACACAGAGGAAGAGACATGCAGAGATACAAAACATTAAAAGGTCCTCTTACAAAAATGCAGCTTGCAGTAGTTTTCATTTGCCTTAACCTTATTTTTCAAAAGCGAGGAGTTTACATGACAGCTTCAGCATCTGGGGCACTTCCAGGAAAACAAGTTCTCTCCAGTCCGGTCTGTGTGATGTTAATCCTGATCTAAATAAGGTGAAGCTGCAGCAATTTAAGATGAAGAAAGGTAACTGGACTACCTGAGCAGGACTCCTTTCCCCCTTCCTTTCAGAGGCAGCAACTCAGGATCTTCCCAGCATATTTGTCTCAGTTAGTTCTGATATCATAAGGGAGCATTAAATTACTTTAAAGAAAACTTGCCTTATGGGTGAATACATTTCAATATACCCTCTAGTTACTTAAGTTTCTTCTCAAGTATCAATCACATAACTCCTCTTACCTTGATTGAAGGCTTGATTAAAATATCTGACTCCATCTGGATGAATCCATGCACTTGATGAACAGCTTGTCTCTGAAATTTTCCTCTGGAGCTGATTTATGCTTAAATATTAAAAGCAAAACAAAAACATTATTAAATGGGTGAATATAACTTGCCTTGCTGCCTGTACAGAATGTGCCAATTTACACAAAAAGCCAACTTTCCCTTATGTATCCCAATGAAGTTGTTTTGTTTACTAATAAATCTAGTTTACTAGTTCAGTTTGTTATTTATTCTACTAACCTATCTGGTTTATTAATGCTTATATTTCTCTGCATAAACTTCTGGCAGCTGAAACCCTGGATTCCCAAAACCAGGAATTACTTTATGCTGTCTAAACACAGAAAACAGGAAAAAGAGATATTAAAATGCATAGCCTGGCCTTGGTGGCTTGGCCCACACAACATTGTAACTCTATCAAATGGGATTATCTGACCAAGAATGTGTCGTTCCTGAGGAGCACTTCAGTGGATAAGCACAGCACTTGGAGCTGATGGATGCATTTTCAATCAGAAAGCTTTGCACTGGAGAGCACCATGGAGAGCTGGGAGGATTTAGAGGTTTCTTCTTCAACAGCAGCACAGGCTATACTCAAACCACACCTCAAAGATGTCTGTCCCACTCTTTCTTAAAGCTCTCCTTTGGTAAACACTGGCACCAGTTATTTCAACATTTTGCAGCTTAGACTTGCCAGTTATCATGCTGGCCACAACCAGACTTTCTGTACAGCTCTGCTATTCCTGGATCAATCTCTGTCATCCGGAACAACTGAACTCTGCAAGCAGGTACAACTTCCTTCTTCCAGTCTGGAAAGCAGCCGGCATGTTTTGGACATCACCACAACTAAGACAGTAACAATATGAACTTTGTTCCTGGAACAAAGAACAGGAGATCTGTGGTGCTTGACCCACCTGATCCCTGCTCAGAACTCCAAGGAAAAATTAAAATCTAGCCAACATGCAAGAAAGTGCAAGAAAATTTCTTCCAGACCCCAGGTTGGCAACCAAAGGGACACAAGATACTTCCCAATCTTGTATTTGCTTTTTACATTATTCCAACCTCTTCTCAAACAAGAAAATATTCCAAATTCATAATGGTCAATAAAAGAAGAAAATCCTGATTACTCTGGCCTGGTTTCGAAGCCATATGATTGTGTAACTCACTTATATCAAAACCTCAAGTTCTATACATATATCTTTGCTACCAGTAAAGGAATGCACACTCAAAAAGCAGCACATCTGAGAAGTAATTCAAAGCTTGCAGCAATGCCAAAATAACTGAGAGAGGAACAACAGAAGAAAGTGGGTTTTTACAATTACAGTACAAATGGTTGAGCCAGAAGAACAAAGCTCAGAGAGTGGAGATGTAGGGCTTGTTTAGACACAGGGTTTTGTACCACTAACTCTTCCTGCTGGAAATCAATGCATTTGGTGGAGATAGATTTCTCCTGGCACACTGATAGATAGGTGGATATGGAGATACGGAGATAGATGCTCTGCCACACTGCAGGGATACATGTTCAGTACTGAGACTTGCTGATGGAAAAAACCCATTGCTTCTTGGCCCCCCACCCCTTGCCTTCCCACAACCTCCTATTCCTCCTTCTCCAAGGAATATCCATGCCTGCTGGAAGAGCTACAGAACACTGCTGAAGTTCAGTGTAAATGTGTGAGGAGAAGCTATGATAGAAGGAAGTGCTTTCATGCTGGCATAGCCACATACAGCCCCATCTGGAGCTGCAATCTCTCACTATCACAGTTTAAAAGCAAAACCATACACTTGACTGAGTTGGATCAGTACAGAAGACAAAAATCAGCATCTTACAATTTCTTTGTCATTCGGTTCTTATTGGATCTCTTAAAGTGGCAAAGGTGCTTATTATTGATCTGTTGGATCTCAAAAGGGTAATTATATTTATCTGCTTCTGGAGCACTGACTGATAAGCTCACATCACACTGAGATGAGCCAAATTTAAATGATCCTAACTAAAGTCTTATAGCTGCAATCATAATTCCCTTTTTTCAATTCTTAAGAAAAAGAGAAGAGTGAACAAGCTTCTTTTTCACATTTAGTCTTATTAGAAGCTCATTAGAGACAGCACTACCTTCAGCATGTGCATGACCTTACAAAGTCCAGAACAATTTGATGCTTAATTCCTTTCAGATCTATCCAGTTTTAACATGACGTACTCTTTATAACTTGTAGCTACCCAAATGAAAAATTGGCACTAAGACCATCCAGCCTTTGACTATTTTTGATTCAGAGAGAGACAAAAAAAATTGTTGTGGTTTCAGATGTTTTTCCTTAACAGCAAAAAATAGTTTTGTTTTGAAAAATAATATTTTGCAAGCATTTCGTCCATAAAGGGGAAAAAAAAAAAAAAGGATGTCAGAAAGAGGGAAAAGGCTTTTCCTGTAGCAACCCAAATAGCCATAGATACCAAGTCCTGGTACTAAGTGACAAAGGCTGCTTTTATAAAGAAAATGTAAATATATCTTATAGAAAACAGCCCTGAATCAAGTATTGCAAGTCAAATAGTGGACTAGAATTGGTGGCAAGCATGGGAGAGCATGTATGCTTTCTATATACTTAAATAAGCTGTTCAAAATTGTCCTGGTTCCAGCCCAGATCAGTTGGACAGTTGTGGTGAAGACCTTGTGGAATTCAATATTATTTTACATCAGGGACATCTGAAAAGCCAGGGACAGAGGAAAGGGGCTCTTTTTCTTCCAAGGAGGAGTAAGCATGGAAGGTGTGGGGTCTGTCCACCATTGTTTTTCACTGACTCGGGCTTTGTGAGCATTTGGCATGTAAATCGCCTTCTCTTTGTATATTTTTGTTATTACTATAGTTGCTGTTATTGTTTGTTTCCTTATCTCAGTGTTATTTCCAGTAAATTGCTATTATCTCAATCTGTGATTTCTGCTTTTTTCTCCCACCAGAGAGGGAAGAGGAGTGGCTTGTGGTTTTTAATAGGCGTACTAAATTGGGGAATACCATTCCTAAACCATGAAATTAATCCAGCCGCTAATGGCAAGCTAGTCAGTATTTATAGTTTGTTTTATGCAATGTGTATATGATGCTGCCCACATGGAAGGACAAATAAATACATTTTACAAATTTATGAATCTGCAAAACTAGAAGTTGGGAGTGGCTTGTGAAATCAAGCTGTCATTTAACCTCAGTCTGAACAAGTCTTTTTCTACTTCCTCTGGATTCCTCATATGAATTTCTTAAGAAATATACTTGTACTGCAAAGCCTGTATCAGATTCAAGGATCTCTTCAGCTGTTTAACCACAAAATCCCAAGCCATTCAGACACATATTTCCTGCCTTTCTATTGACACAGAATCACAGAATCACTGGGTTGGAAGAGACCTTCAAGATCATCAAGTCCAACCCATGCCCGAACACCTCAACTAAACCATGGCACCGAGGGCTATATCCAGTCTTTGTTTAAACACATGCAGGGATGGTGACTCCACCACCACACAATACTTGCAACATGATACTTGCCATTTTAAATTCCTGGGTTACAGTTTGTGCTGGGTTACCTATTCGTGTGCCCACAAAGGACATATCAAATCGTGTCCCACAGCCAGCTGGAGCTGAGAATAACAAAAATTTTTCATCAATTTCCAGTTCCAGATTTCCAGTTCAAGCACACCCTGTCTGTTATAGATTTATATACCTATCTACAAGGCCTTCACATTTTGTAAAGCAGAATTAGAATTCCAAATTGAAGAAGAACTTGTGTTCTTACACATACATACAGCCACGTTTCATGCTCTTTTACATGTTTAGCTCCTCTTCCTTCCTTCCTTCCTTCCTTCCTTCCTTCCTTCCTTCCTTCCTTCCTTCCTTCCTTCCTTCCTTCCTTCCTTCCTTCCTTCCTTCCTTCCTTCCTTCCTTCCTTCCTTCCTTCCTTCCTTCCTTCCTTCCTTCCTTCCTTCCTTCCTTCCTTCCTTCCTTCCTTCCTTCCTTCCTTCCTTCCTTCCTTCCTTCCTTCCTTCCTTCCTTCCTTCCTTCCTTCCTTCCTTCCTTCCTTCCTTCCTTCCTTCCTTCCTTCCTTCCTTCCTTCCTTCCTTCCTTCCTTCCTTCCTTCCTTCCTTCCTTCCTTCCTTCCTTCCTTCCTTCCTTCCTTTTTTCCCCCCTCATTTTGATATGTCAGCAAATGTCTCTCACTGGAAAAGTTTAAGTGTGATTAAATATCAGTGATTAGAAGATTAAGTGTGACTTTTGTCTCTACATTAATTCATTTTAAATACTCAGGTCAGACACACCTTTGAGTTTTTTCCACCTGAAATCTTTGGAACAGCTAACTGGAAGAAATGGTTAATAACTTTATTCACATAGATATGTCCATGGTGATCTTCCCCACTTGTGTTTCTGAGTTGTTTCTCATGTGGCAATTTCTCACACTCAAGACCAGAGTACAAGGAAAGAAATACAGTAAATATACTGTAGGAGTTGTCATACACACCTGCAAGCATTAAGTCAAGAGTCCATTGTGAGATGTTAGGATGGACCAAAACAAAGAAAGAAAAGAAAGTTTACTACTTTGTAACTAATACCATCACTTCCCACAAGAAAATTGCCCTTTTGTCCCGCCCATGTATCTCACATTTGCTCATAAGGAATGAGTAAGGCTGAGATTCATCCAATCTGACTTCAGGGATGCCACTGTTGCAACCAGGTAACTGGACTCCAACCCTGGGGCCAGCAGAGAGCACTGGTACTTCCAGAAGGATTTGGAGCACATGAAATGCTCTACACACAGCCAGCCTGCCCACCCTGCACTGTGGCAGATGGGGGAGATGCAGCCAGGCCAGGTTCTCTGCAGGCTGTACTTGTGCACAGCAGGGACTCAGGATCTGTGCATCTTTCATTAAGGTTTTTTTCCACTGGTACTTAAAAATTATGCTATGTGTCAGAAAGGATCCACTGTTTCAACCTGAATTTCTCCCCATTTATGCAAATTTGAAGTCCCTGGTTAGTATGAACCGTTAAAGACTTGTTTCTAACTTGCAAACTTATTGCTTCCCTTCTCTCATGAGGATATTATGAAAGGATTAATACTCAGTTTATCAACAAAAAGGAGTTCCTAGACATCCTAGCTGTACTAGACAGCTATAAATTCTAAAGCTAATTAAATGCTACATGGTAGAGACACAGACATTGCAATCCAATTGGCTGAAAATCCTTTATCAGGTCCTTCTAGTTTTCCATATACTAATTTTGAAGTAAACAGGAATGAAACAGAAAATGTTTGAAATAGAACACAGCAGAAGGGGTTTTCACTGGCTGCTTTGCATTCATCAAAGGCAAAAGGAGCTTTTACATGAGATGACTGCATTGCATTTCAGTGCTGCATTATTATTCATCATAATATTGCTGAGTGTAACAGTTATATTTCATTCAAAACAATGTTCAGAGTTTTATCTTAATTGAGATTAATTTATATTTCTATACAAATGAAGATACACCCAAAATAAAAAAATATTTAGAAAATATATCAGTAGATGTCTGGAGAAAAAATACAGGAACACACAACCAGAGTAATAATGTATTTTCCAAGCACAAGGCTTCATCCCCTCTCTGGATAGCTATTAAGCACCTCAGATAGCACATTTATGGAAACCTTTAAGCTGAGATTCAGCTGTGTGCAGTTGTGACAAGTTGCCAGACAATTGTATCTCAAGCCTTTGTTCCCCTGTATCTCAAAGATTATATTTGTTCCCCTGTATCTCAAAGATTATAAGCTTATGGGCAGAACACATCTAAAACAGATAGATGAAACTGGGAGTAGCTCAGTCTTCACAAAGGTTAGGTCAGGTGTTTTTGAAAACTTGACTCTGGGACAGTTCAAACCCAGGTCATCTTTTGCCAAAACTCCAAAGTCCAAAGGGACAGCTAGCCTGCAGTGGCTGCACATTTAAAGCAGTAGCCTATCTTCACAGCTAGGCAGAAAGGAAAGCAATCCTCTCAAGTATCCCTTTAAAGTTTTGACAGCTTATTTATTAAGTATATATGCATATATCCTTAAATTGTCCACCCTGCCCATGGAAACACTGAGCTTTTGGAACAGAAGCATTAGTCAACGTGATTTAAAAAAAAACTAGAAAAAGATAGCTCTGCCAGATTCTTGGCAAAACATTATCTACATTGTGATTTCCTCACAGAGAGAAAGGTGATGAATTGAGGAGAAGCAAATGCAGGCCAAGGGGCAGTAGGGCACTTAGAAGACAGCTTCGTCTAATCTATGGGTTGAAGATTAGATATTCAATTCCAGTCAAAGGAATGGTACTCTGGGTTATGTTGTGGGTGTGGAAGATACTGTGATGGGTTCTTTCCAAGTTTAAATGCAAACTGGTTTATACAAGATTATTTTTGGTTAAAGTCACTGTGACATAGTTTCTTTCAGCTGCCTCATTATGTGAGTTTATTAAAAAAAAAAAAATTGCATGGTTCTCTCTCAGATCAAACAGTTTCTTTCCTGCCTTTTTCTGCCAAGTTATAATAAAATAAGGACTGTGACCTGAGCAGGATCTTCTAGAACTAACAGAAAAGGAAAAATAGTCTCAATAAGAGTTCATGATACAAAGTTATCATTAAAAAAAAAAAAAAAAAAAAAAAAAAAAAAGCAGAATTAAAATAAAAAGACAGGATTAAGGCAAACATATATGTACAGAAAAGCTCTATAAAGCTCTATAAGCACCACAGCCCTACAGCACACATGCTACTCCATGACACTGTTCTCCCATTTTTAGGTATGAGCTGGCAGGGTGCTAACCACTCCATGAACTTTAGAGTCAGCAAGGCACTGCTTCTTAAACAACATAAAATAACTCTTAGGAGTTTTCTTCGTGTTTTCTTTATGTCTGGTACTGAATCTTTGCTAGATGATCTTATATTTCATCCTAGAGTGTCTTCTAACGTACTGGGTTTTACTGGCTTGTGTTGATGCATGTTTTGGTTTTCATTCCAGAGAGTAATAAGCAGTGTTTTTTATGTGCTGAAGCAGTTTGTGCAAGGTTTCTGTAGCATACCATGAGAAAGCCAACAGCTTCCCAATGGCAGGGGAAATGGCTGTCAAACACAGCACTCCGGCTCCAAATTGTTAAAACTGTCATTGTTACAAACCCCACCTCTTGCTGGCAGAGGTCCTTTGGAAACCATGGCATTTCCACAGGACTAATGGGAGTCACACAGGGGACTCCGCTCCTTGCCCTGCTGGGTTGAAAACTGGATTTTGGTTAAGATGTATCATTGCAGTGCTCAACAGCAAAAAGCCACCAACCTGTAAAGAGATGGGGGAGCAAAGCTGTAGCATAAAGTGAGCAGGCTGGGCAGGGGAAAGGCTCTCCCTAAAGCTGAGGAATCCTGTTTTCCTTACTGACCTTACTCACTGTTTCAAACGTGGAAGCAAAAAGCTTGAAGTGAGCATCATCAGGGTGTGCTACCTCAGTAGACAGTGATCCAACAGCTACCAACAGAAATGCCAGCATCCTGCCACTAAGAGGAGCTGGAATTCAGCGGTCATCAACAGCACGGGCTCCAGCACAGCCCTTTCACCGAGACGACTCCTCCTCCTCTTCCTCCTGCCCAGGTCAGATTTCACCTCTGATGTGCCAACAGAGAGGCCAAGAGTACACTGCTGCTCTGACCAAGAGCAGGACTAGGCAGAGGAGGTGGTGGGCTGCCAGAGCACACACAGAACTTCCAAGAATTAAATGAAATGCACTCTTTCTGACCCTATGGAGATGTAAACCACCGGGAAACGTGCATCTGTACCAGTCTGTGGAGAGTTTGCAGAGATATCTGCCTCAACCTACAGTTATTTACATTTTTAGCTCCAAAAGTTTCCTCTCATATTCAAAATATTGTTTTCCTCACACTATCATGAAGGCTGTCAATGCAAATCAAGGTGATTGCCTTTCCTTGAAACTTTTGTATTTTTGCTGGCTCGGAGTGGAAGCTGCTGAAGGGACATCGGGGCTGATGGAAGGAGAGCATCTCTATAACCAACTCACTGGTCTTCAGCTGAGCAATCCCATCACCAACAGAGAGAGAAAAGAAAGCAGGATATATAAAAACCCAGATATGGCATACATAAAACATACTGGCAAGTCTGCCTGTAAGAGGGCAGAAGAAAGGGGCTTTAGTGTGCACCAGTTTCCCTAAAGATAGGGAAGATCTCAACACTTAAAAAGACTGGAAAACTCCTCAGAAACAATTCCTCAAAATTAATGGAAAAAAAAGGAAACTTATGACAAGTAGGCATTCACTAAAAAAACTTGCAGAGAATATCAAATTTGAACAATTTACTACAAGTGCAGTAGAAAAGTTCTGAAGATTTTCTTTCTTCACATGTAATCATTGAATGGTTTGCATTGAAAGGGACATGAAAAATCATCTAGTTCCAATGGCCCTGCCATGAGCAGGGACACCTTCCACTAGACCAACCTGGCCTTGAGGACTTCCACGGATGGGGAGTACAGGGAGTTCCCTGAGTAACCTTGTCCAGTGTCTCACCACCTTCACATCCAAGAATTTCTTCTAATGTCTAATCTAAACCTGCCCTTTTTAAGCTTGAAACCATTCCCCCTGTTCCATTCCCTGCTGTTTACATGTAGCATGTACACTACATGCTCTTGTAAAAAGTCCCTCTCCAGCCTTTCTGCAGCCTCCTGCAGGTATTGGAAGTCACTCTAAGGCCTCACCAGAGCTTTCTCTGCTCCAGGCTGAACAAACCCAACTCTCTCAGCCTGTCCTTATAGGTTATTAGGGTCATCATGTTCTTCATAACAACATGCTTAAGCTATAACCAAAGCATAAAACTGAAAAGCATTAAAATATTCAAGATACAGGAACCCTTTGCTTATACCCTTTCTTTTCCAATGGCATGACTCTCCCCAAAGACATGTGATACACAAATGGGAACTCCAAAGCCTAGATGTAAAGTGGCCTCATCATATCTTATCAGGACATTTGAGCTCCCCATAGATTTCAAATAAATGCAAAAGCACACCAACACAACTGTTATGTGTCACTAAGCTGATAAAGTATCATCAGAGTAGAAGAGCAGTGGGAGAGTGACTCTACAGGTGAGATACTTCAAGCATAAAAACCAAACCAAACAAAGAAAAAACATCTTCTCTACTCTTATATACATACCAACAACAAATACATATATGCATCTCGAAAATCCATGTTTTCTTTACTGTGTTGCACATTATTAAGTACCAGCAGGCCAGATTCACTTTTCCATCCAGCATTTTGACCTGCCCTCATTAGTCTCTGTAAATGTTATATAATTAAGAGAACCATATTATTAACTTACAAAGATAAGCACAGTCTCCAAAAGGTTGCTCATTTTTCTAAGGGATGATTTTGGAATTGAATTAAAGAACTGCATATGTAATTGATTCATCTTTAAATTTAGGCAAAAAAAGAAAACTCCTAGAAGACCTCTAAACACTCCAAGGAGGATGGTTGGAATGAAGGCCAAGATATTTATGTCCAGCAACTTCTTAATCTGGGTCAAAGAAAGGAGAAAATTGTTCTGAGCATCCTGCCAGTGACATGAATTATTGCATCCTTTCTCACAAAACCTGATACCTCAAAGTCATTTCCATGGAGGAAATAAATCTTTCCTCTTGATTTAGAGAACTCAGCTGAGTTTTCAGCTAATCTCTTCTTGCACACCTCACAGAAGTGGAACCAAGCAGGTAGACACTGGTGTTGGCACACATAGCAGAAAACTATGATGTACTGCCCTTACCACCGGGTCTCAGCACTTCAGACTATATCTAAATAACACAATATAGTGGCTTTAATAAGCACTTCAAAAGACTATGCTGAATCAGAACTTTGCTGAATGTTCATTTCTTAAGTGTCAGTCTGCATCCACGTGCATTGAGATAATTTATAAGTAAATTTATTTAAGTAAAACTGTGTAAATTCAGCTGTTCTAGCTGATCTACAACAACTCACAAAACAACAAATCACAGGCACAGAACATAATCTGGCAGCTGTAATGGTAATTAAATTTTCTGTTTGACTCCTCAACAAGCAGCAAGGGTGAAAGCAATATCACGTTTTAATTTTATCTTCCAGGCAATAAAATGGGTTCAAGAGGTCAGTAATAATCTACTAAAAGCTGTGAGGATTTTATTTCCCTAGCCCAGGTTTAGAGTTACACAGACTTTTGATGAGGACCTGAACAAAGTAAGAGATCATAAAATGTATAAAAAGCTACCTGCCAGGATGCAGGAAGGTCACATGCCATGATTTGCCTGCAAAAAACCCTAAACTGGTGTTATCTTGGGGTCAGTGGATTGGAAAAACTGTCAGCTGTCAGCCTGACTTAAATTGCTTGAGTGTGAGATCCTCTTATTGTTCAAACTCACCATGTGGCTGTACTAAACATGGGTGGTATTTCCTGAAAAGAGAAATGCCAGGGTCAAAATCCAGCCAGGCTTCAAGAGCTGGTCCACAGGGTGCTGCAGACAGAAAAGCTGGGTCTGGAAGAGGGAGAATCCCAGCAGCCATTCCCAGGCACCAGATGCTCAACATCTGCGTGTACAGTCACAGGGAGCAGGGACAGACTTGGATATATCATGCCTTAGAACCAGGATTGCAACAATCACCTATGCAGGTACTCTGTATACTAAGCAAAACTTTAATAATGGTATTTTTACCAACAGCTGTAACAATACCCATCTTTTCCCAAAGGATTTAAAGAGATCTAATATTTAAGGTTAATATCTAATCTAATATTAAGATTGGAATTGAGAGGGAACAAGCTTAATTTGAAGTAGGAAAAAGATCTGGTTTATTTGCTTTAGGACCCAAATATCTTGGATTATATTTTACTTCATTCCAATCCTGCAGTAAAACTGAAAACAGACATACATAATTTTATTGTTTTCCCCCCCTACCTCCATTTTAGCTAGGAAAAAGATATACTGAGATATTTGCTTTTGAGTAAAATATGCACATTACACTGT
Organism: Cyanistes caeruleus; assembly: GCF_971803275.1. Lineage (NCBI taxonomy): Eukaryota > Metazoa > Chordata > Aves > Passeriformes > Paridae > Cyanistes > Cyanistes caeruleus. Next base: position 42,082,383 of record NC_141701.1, read on the forward strand.
ATGTGTGTGGCAGTAAAGTCAAGAGAGTATTCCACAGGCTGGAAATGAAAGGTGGCATAGCATACTCTTTGTTTTTGTTGTAATATAAACCCCAAGCTTTGACCAGTCATCAAGAAAAATAAAATGGTACCTACAGAGCAAGTTTCACCTTTAGAATTAATCCTATGGCCTATGTAAAAATAAAGTGAAGTTTCCTGAAAATCTCATGCTCCAGAGTACAATAAAATCCCCTGGTAACATTATGCTAGGTAGAATGAAGCTAAAAAAACCAAATAATTTCTTGAGAAACATAACCCACATGCTTTCAACTCAGTTTATTCACTGTAAACTGTGTTTCGTTTATGCCACAAAATATACAAGAAACAAAATTTCCCCTGAGCCTCATGTTCAGTGAAATGAAAATGCTTCTGCTTATCTGTATCACATTAAGAGTCAAAAACTTATTGAACCCTGCCAGAAGTTATGTTGTTAATAATTTTAACTAACTTTTCCCTCTAGTAATGCTAAGAGAAGATAGGAGGAGACAGGATCCACTTCTCTTTTCAGAAAACATCCTCAACTGAGTGTTAAAAGAGCAAAGCTTATTGTAAAATAGTATCAGAAGTGAATCCACTTTCCCCTTGGCATGCAGCTGTTCATTACATGATACTTTGGTTTCAGCAGTGAATCTGGCTTCAGAAGGCTTGACCTCTTCCCTGCCCATGTGGCCTCACCTTTCTGCCACAGATTTTCATCTTCTTGGTGTGTAACTGCAGCTGTTTGGGAACCTGCACTGTGGGTTGCTCCACAAAAAGGATTTGGGTGGAAACCCAATGTCTTCTCCTCTTTCCCCTGCTAAACTTGTGATAATGCAAATGTGTCAGGGAGCATGCATGCAAGAAACATTGTCCATTTTCCCATGTAGGTATAGCTACATGTGGAAAATGCCATGATCTTTAGTTTCTGTGTTGCTAGAGGGATACAAGCCAGAAGACATTCAGAGATCAATGAAAGTGATTTGGCAATTGCTTTAGGAAAAATTTACCTATAGTAAAAAGAAGCAGAAAGTGGATTGGGATTCAGGATACCAGGAGTTTATTTCTAGCTCACCAATTGATCTCCAAGTCAAATACAAAGAAGGGTATTCCTTCCAGAAGGCTGGAAGAAATTAAGATCCTGAGACTTGCACATCACTTTTGAATCATTATCATGAGCAATAAGAATGAATGAAAGACATGAAAATAAAAGCAGCTACTTTTAGGTGGACATAAGGTAAATGGTTGTTCCATGCTGGAAGGAATAAAGCAAAGGCAGCTGAGGCTGAAGGTCACCTCCATTTTGCAACTAGGAACAAACAGTGATTGCATCCTTTCAAATGTTTATTCTGTAAGCACCAAGGAACAGGGACACAGTACAGCAATGCCTGCAACAACAACAGAGTGCTTGAGCCAACTACAGAAGGGGAGGACAGTCTATTTAAGAGCTTCTCTGCTTTTTCCTTTACTGGAAGGAAAGTACTTTTTACTTACCTTCTATTCAGCACCAGCACAGAAAACTATCTTATCAATAGCTAATAAGCAAAGAGTAGATGTTTTGTCTGTTCACTGTAATTTAGAACAAAACACTCTGTGTTGTATTTAAGTGATTTCCAGATGTAAAGTGTGAAGGCTTCCATAACCCACTGATCTGACAACTGTCTGTATCCCAGCTTTCCCCCTTCTCAGTCTCCTCTTCTCCAATACTCCCCCAGCAAAAGCACTGAAAGAGACAAACCTAAATCCTTGCATCTACTTCCTCCCACACCCACACTGTACCTACCCATAACAGAACTCTTTTCTCTGCTTCAAAAAATCAAAAATGACCCCCATAAACAAACCCACAGAGAAAAGAGAATAGTAAATGCATGGTGAAAGTGGCCACAAAACATCAGCAGCAGGTTTGCCAGGCCATCTTGATGTCCCACTTCTTCTAAGAAGAGCAAGAGTCTGCTGATGACAGCACAAAACACCAAAGCTATGCCTGCTCATGTACCAGTTGTAATGAAATTGTGCCTGCAGCAGGTGGAAGAGACAAAACATGGGTAAAAACACAAAACAAAAAAAAAAAGGGTAAAAAAAGATAAACAAAAACCACCACAATTTCCTCACACAGCCTGCTGGTATATTTTGGGGTTATTACAGTGCCTTGCATCTCCAGGATGTGAGTTCAGACATGTTTGCCTTGACAAAACCCTCAGCCCTACAGCACCATTTGGGTACCACAGGTCTCATGTGACAGTGATGCTGCTGAACTAGCACCAAACAGCCCAAAACCAGGCAGATGTGCCACTTCCCATCCTGGAATAGTGCCCTCCCAGGACTGAGACACTGCAGTGAAAAAATGGTAAGACAGCTTGGGATTCACTAGAGGATAAGAGTACAGTCCTGGAGCCTGAAGGCTCAACATGCTGCCTCAGTCTGTAAATGCCTGAGAAGCCCACATGGAATATATATGCTTTGTCTCCCTCCCCATAAAGGTGGAGCCCACATATGCCCCAAGGAGCATCTCCATTGCTGTAAGCAGCACTAGGAACTCAAATAGCAGAGATCTGCACTGTGAGCCAGTTCCAGTAAAGGGAGGGGAAAAAAAAACAGGAGGAAAAATAGGGGAGGAAAATAATTATAGTATTATAAAAAAAGCATTAATGGAAAGTATTCCTTATAAATTTATATTTTCCCACACATGACATAATTTTCTTTTCAAAACACCCATTTTGTTCTATTCTGCATCAGACAAATGTTACATTTTTAAAGGAGGCCACAGTGTGCAAAACAGAGAGAGGGATTTAAAAGAAGGAAATAAAATTATGCTTGAATTCTGTCTTAGAAAAATAGACTCAAGTCCAGCCTTTGCAGGGGCTACTGGAGTGATGCTGATACATCTAATGAACTAATCAATACTGCTCAAAAGCTTATAAAACTTGCATCCTCTGGATGTGCTACTTGACACCTTTGGGGTAATTTGTAGACATGCTGAGCGTTCGGTACCAGCTGAAGTCAATGAGTGTAAAAAACACTTGAGTATTTGAAATAGTAACAAATGGCAAATTCTCAGGAAAAAAAAAAATGGGAGTCATGTCTTAATGTCATCTGGAAGCCCTTTTAACTTCTCTGTAGTGTTCACAAGTTTTATCAGTACAAAGACAGGTAAGAGTGAAGATAATGGAGAGAAAGTAAGGGAAAAAATTAAAGAGGTCACGTCAAAGCCCTTAGCAAAGCTCACAAAGCTACAAAGTCACACAGGTAACTTCATGTCTGATTTCCCAACTGACAAATGTTAAGACACTTTTGTGCATGGATTTTTACTTACATGTGGTACTTTCCCAGTGACATTGTTTCCAGGAGAAGGGAACTCAAGAGGTACAGCATGTCTCAGCAGTAGCTGGGCAGGCTTTCCTTGGTCATCCCCAACTTCTTGCTCCAGCCACCTGTACATGCTATGTGTCCCACCAGTGGTATCAACAATGAAACTGGACCTTCCCAACACATCCAGTAGAGCTCTCTGCTGGTGGAATGCCTAAAGTGTCTTCAACAGCCTAATGCTTGCTGAGTTACTGCTCTGCTTGTGACTATACCTGGAGTGGGTACCTCTCTTGAGCCTGTTCAGCACCAGAAGGCACCAGGAGAGACGGAGTTTGTCAGCCTGGTCTTTGTAAAGAAGTGAAGTCTCACTTAGGCTGGCATTTGTCTCTGCTACTCACCAACAGCCCTCTCTGTGAAGGAGACTTCCATACAACCTGCTTCCTCAGGATGGTTCCTAACTGAAAGCTAGTGCTTCCTCCTCATTAACTGGATCCTGCAGAGAAAAACAAACATTTTCTCCACTTTTCTTACCACAATTGCTGATTTCTCCCATGAGTAACATTTTGTTTAACCAGCACATCTCAGATATATTTAAATGACCAGTCTTAAAATGCTAAAGGTAAATGACATCCCATTATCTTCCCTATGATGCTTTTTGATTTATTTTTAAGCTTCAGATAGTTCACTAGTGACTGCTCATTTGAATTCTATTTTTTGAGGAAATTAACACACAGGATTCTTTTCTTTTATCCTTACTTTAGAAAACCAAACAAGGTTTTATACATTAGCATGACAATAAATATCATCCAGATGTCATAAAGCGGTTGCAATTTCTTTTCCTGGAAACTAATGTGATTAATTTCAGTAGCACTGTTCAAAAGAGAGAGTTTACCAGCATTATCTCACAGAGACACATGAGCAGAGAAGAGCCAGACTAAAAAAGTGTCACAAACAATTTACTTCTTCAAAACTCAAAATATAAAGCAAAGACCCCCTGTGAACATTGGGCAATCTCCATAATCTCTTTTTTCCTGGGACAGCATTATTAATTTAAGGATGAAGTAAATGTGTAAACATCCTGCTTTTTCTCCCTCCTTATATAACCCAGAAAGCAATGAAAAATGTCTTTTGTATTAATGTATTAAACAACTTGTGAACTTTCTTTTAATTAAACAACTTCAAAGTTGTTTAATTAAACAAATTTCTTCTAATGAGAGTGCGTGGCTTTTTCCCCCTTCCAAAGTGACAAACAGCAGGAATGCTGAAAGATTGCTGGTGCAACACCTCTGTTTCCCTTCCAGATGCAATGGGCTCACCAGTGACTCACCAGGCACCCCTGGGGCATTGAGGGCAGGGGTGGGGTGGCCCTCACAGAGCCTCACATCTCTGCCCATCACTTCCTTATCAGCTGATAGATCAGGAGGTGGATGCCAATGGTGTCCATGGCTCAGGCCACAGCCCAGGAGAGAACTAAAGTTATGTTGTATAATTGAGAGCACTCTTTTGATAAATTATTCATAAACCAGTTAAAGGCAGAGGAGGACTTAGCCAGCATGCAGCAGCAAAGCCAGATTGGTTTCAACAGATTTAAACATGGAAAATGCTGAACATGTCTTTTAAATATGCAAAGTCCCATTGACATAAAGGAGGAAGCTACTAAAGACTATCAGGTTCTTGACTCAGAGATTTAAATGTCTCTTTTGCAAAGATGATGGTAGTCTATGAAATGCCTGTGAAGAATTGCATGTTAATGTCTGCCCAAGTGTGGTGACACATCAGACTAGAGCCCATCATTTCAATCATCCATTCCCAGGTTAACAACCACGGCAGCCAGAACAGCCCTATTTCTAACAGAAGACGTGTGATGATTTAAATTATTACAGTGTGTTCCCAGGCAGCACTTCAAATTACATTTAAATGGGGAAAAAAAAATCCAAACCCTTAGTGGAATGAAAAATCTATTCATTGTATAATCTTGGAAGACTTCTCTACAAGACTTAAATTAGGAGCCTTAATAAATCTCTCAGAGGCTTTTAGCAACTTACGTTGTGTTTATGTTTAATAAAAATGGTGGAGGGTTCCAACTAAATTAAATTAAACTAGCTCTTAATTCCTGTGTTTTGAAAAGGCATCACACTGATACTGTGATGACTTTATTCATGGAAATATGATTCAACTCTTTGGCTCACAAATCACTGTTACCAACCCAGTACGAAGGAAAAAAAGAAATCCCAGCTGTAGCCTCTGAGCTCCTGGAGACAAATGTCTGAAAGCAAAGAAAACAAAAGAAACCAAAAGGGAGAGCTAACCCTTGGGATCATTGTCTAGAAGGTTTGTGGCCACCTCTGACTAACCATGCACTCCTTTTTTGAACATCTGAGTCATCCCCTAGGGTGCTGCACCTCTGTGCAAGTAAATGAATAAGTATAAACCCAGAGAGCAATAGAAAATGTGAATGTTTGGTGTGGAGGAACACGTTTGGTCAGGGTGGTGAAGAGGGGAGAACAAACCTCAAGAATGAATACTTTCCAACCCCAAAATGGATCAGAAATAAAACAACAAAACAGCCAACAAATACAACAAACAATCTATATCCTTTTAGCAGAGACCAATTTTATCATCTCTGCTCAAAATACACTTCCAGATAGATAATGAAGTGCAGCAGGATTCTCCTCTGACTGATGAATAAATGAAATTATGTCACTTTCCAAAACAAACAAAAAAACCCAAAATCTGGCCCGCAGTTACCAAGTTTGATTGTATTGCAACACAGTAAATTTTAAGATCCTCTCTGATCTACACAGGAGGACCAGGCAAGCCTCCTCTATCCCCCTCACAGGGCCAAGGACATCAGCAGGGTGATGGGGATTCTCTTCCTTTGTATGCAAGAAGATGGCATAAAAATATTATCCTTCAGAAAGATTATAAATTCTACTTGTCCCCACCTAGAAATATAGTGTAGCACTACTGCATGAAAAACAAGCAGCTCCAACCCAACTTGCAATCTCCACCTGGTTCCTTGAGGCTGCCCTCAGCAGGCACTGGTGGCTGCTGTGTTCCCAGCTGGGAACACAGACCCCATCAGCCTGCACTTCGCACAGGGCCCTTCTGCAGGTGGCTTTAAAATTACTGTCCCTGTTGTGTGAAGCCACTTGACACTAGCTTTTTTTATACACAGACTTTGCACAGGTAAAAGCACTTACACGAGATGTAAAGCTGTGTGGCAGGTGGCTTTTCAGAAACAACACTAACTGCAGTTATCCAGGTAACTGAGCATCACTCAGGGAATCAAACCAGGGAACCAAGCCAGTGTTTAAAACACACAGCAAACAATTATTTTCCTTCACTGCATGGCATGAATAGCTGTGCTAATGAAAAAGGGATGGGGAAGAGCACAGGTGGAAAGAGCAAATTGTGCAAGGTATTTTTTAAGCCAGTGCTACTAAGACAGATGTTGCAAAGCCATACCCTCATCCTGGTAGTTTTAACATTGAGAATTGCTATTTCTCACCCCAAATGGATCATGGGACCTTCTGGCTCACAGCCAGCTACAACCAGCATGCATGACAGAAATGTCCCTAAAAATGTCTTGATGTTAAAATGATATTGAATAGAAGTGCCATTCAAACTACCCAATGATTTTTGGCAAGGCAGATGGAGAAGCTGCTGGCAAAAGAACTACAAAGGGAAAAAAAACCAGAAACTGTCAACAATTATTAGAAGTTGATGTGTTAGATGTGTCTATAGACAACTTTTCAGTGTGACCCTCACCCTGCTCTGTGCACAAACAAACTTTCCCAGAACTAGCAGACAACACAGATGCCCATATAGCTTCTGGCAATGTACAAAAACTGAAGCTCCTGACAGTGTTGCTATACACATACTGGGGCTAATGAGAGAGGAAAATGACTGACAAGGGCCCCTGTCCCAAATCCCAGCCTCCATCCTGATGCCTAAAGCCCATCAGCCTCTGGTCTTTGCACAGGCTGTCTGTGGGGCAAGGTGTACATGTGAACCTCTGTGATTTGTCCAGTCTTTAGAAACAGTCTTTAAGCTTTTAGAGCTTAAACCTGCTCGGTTATCGTATGCATAAATGCAAACTCCCTTTTCCTACTGTTGGTGGATTACGGGGTAAGTCTAGTAAAATATTCACTTTTTCTCTCACCTATGCTGTTAATCACCTGTCTATAATTAAATTGAGCACAGCAGGACAGTAAATGACACCTTTGGTGCCTCATAAAGTACTAACCTGGGCCACGTGCAATACCCACATAGCACAGCTAAATGATCAATCTAAAACCAACAGGAACTTTTATATGGATGGTCTTTGGCTTAGACCCCTTCCAAACACTGAGTTTTCATGAGTTATACCAGCTGCCATTTGTATTTATTTTATAAACACCACATGCTAAGTGTAAATTGCATCACCACCACCACTGATTTCACCCCAGACACTTTTATACAAGTTATGGGTGGTGGAATCTAGGTTTAGGCTAAAGGCCAAGAAAGACTCTCCAATGGGGTTGTATAATTGAGGCTACTTTTTTTTTTTTTTTTTTTTCTTTTAATAAAATAGTGAAACAACAAGTATATGGAAGAGTAAGATATGTGGTTTATCGCCGTGTTACTGACTTGTTGCATAGGACATCTAACACTTGCCAGCATAGAACCCAGAGAGAGAACCACCAGCCCAGACAGAAGCTCATAACCAGATCATCAGCACCCACAGACCAGGTCCTGTTTTTCAGTCATCTTTTGTACTCCAAATTTCTGCAGGCAGAAGATACATGATAGGAAAAAACCAAAACAAGCAATGCAGGCTCTTCAGAAGGAAGGGAGTGAATAAGGGTAAGGTGAATGATGACTTTCAGAGTCAATTCATGGGGTTTTTTTCCAGGACTTCCTGCCCATCTCTAAAAACACTAGAAAGGAAACTCTGAACCTTCAGGTCAGAAGGAGGGTTCAAATACCATAAGAATAAGCACAAAAACACTCTCTGGTGTCTTCAGGCATTTTACTTGAATGGAGCCTTCAAAGTCTTAGATCAGTAATTACCTTAATGAATTTGCAGCTATTATTAGTAGACAGAACATAAGTGAGCAAGCTGTTTCCTGCTTTTATTTTAACCAGAAGGACATCTCTCACACTGAACATTCTCACATTCAAAATACATCTTTTGGTCACCCTAGGTTATTTGGTTTGTTTGCTTGTTTGCTTATGTTCGGGCTGACCACAGGCGTGCTGTCTCCAGACTTCCTCAACTCCCACACACTTTGTTGCCTTCCACAGAGCTCAGCTGTGACATGTTGTGGGTGCAGGTCAAGCACATCCCTGGCACTGCTGGGAAGGCTGTAACTCTGTGACCTCAGAAACCCATCAAGTGTTCTGTTAGCGCATTGTGCAGCACGGACAAACAGCAAAGCAAAGTGCACAAAAAAAGCTTTGCTCATCTGCAGCCAAAGGAGATATTCAGATGGGAAAATCTTCCAGGCCAGGAATTGCATGTTTGTACTGATGTCAGAGCTTACCTCCTGCCCTTCTGTATTAATAATACAATAGGACAGATTATACAACATAACAGGACCAAGAATGTAACAGTTGTTGTGATGACCTGGAGTCAAAGTGTGGTTTCTTTCTATGTATTATTTACTTATACTTTAGTGTGTATATATGTATGCTTGTATATACATACAAATGCATATATACACATTTGCATGTGTATTTATCCACTGTTTATATATTTTATAAACATACACGTAGTTTGTATATATAAAAAAAAGGGAAATAATATTCCAAGAGGATTATATATGCTTTCCTCATGGAAAACCTAAACTTGTTCATTCTTCTAATATTTCCTCTGATATATCCAGCTTCCATCTGTTCTGCAGAATAACTTTTCCCTTGCATTTCTGTGAAGTGATTGAGATCTATCCTTCAGTACCTGGCAGTATTATTCCATTATTTGAGTTCACAAAATACTGGAGGACACATCCATGTCTCCACTGCACTGGAGAGCCAGAACTGGGCCCAGTACTCCAGATGTGGCCTCACCAAATGCTGAAGAGAGGGAAATTATCACTTCCCTCAGCCTGCTGATAACAGTCTGAATGCAGCCCAGGAGGCTATTGGCTTCAGTTGTGGTCTATCAAGCACTGCTCCCTTTTGTTTTAAATTTTGTCTGCAAGTTTGCTGAGGGTGCACCAAAATATTATCCTATGATCTAGATCATTAATGAAAATATCCAACAGTATTTGACCCCAGGACTGACCCCTGGGGTATACCCTTGAGGACCAGTCTCTGGCTGGACTTTGTGTCACTGATCATAATGCTTCGAGCCCAGCAGTTTTGCCAGGTGAATCCATCTCACTGCCCAAACATCCAATCCATACACCATTAGTTTGTCTATGAGACTATTATGGGAGACAGTGATGAAAGCCTAGCTAAAGCTGAAATAAAGAACAGCCACTGTTCCAGTCATGTCATCATAGAAAGTTGTTGTCCAGTGTAAATCCATGATTTTGCTTGATTTGCTCATTGGAATGGATGGTTCCTCATCATGGATGAGTGAGTGGTCCTCTTGTACCCCGGTTCTCTCCAGGACGATCTCCTCTGGGATTCTTCCACGCAAATCCCTGAACAGACCAAAGTGCTCTCTTGAAGTCCAGTCCTTCACCTTTTCCCCCTCATCTCAGGATCCCATACACCCCAATCTCATGATTACTGCTGCCCTCAACCCTCACATCCCGGATCAACCTTTCCTTCTCTGCAAGTACAAAGTCCAGCAGAGTATGTCCCCTCATTTGCTTCTTGATCACCTTATCAGGAAATTGCTATCAATGCACCCCAGAAACCTTGTGGATTGCTTGTACCCTGATGCCTTGTCCTTCCAGCATGTATTGAGTTGTTTGGCTAGACTCCCACAAGGATCTGGGCCAGTGATCACAAGACCTCTTCCAAATATCTGAAGACAGCTTTGTCTAATTCCTCACAGTTTACAGCAGACATCCACAACACCACCCCACGTGTTGGTGTGCCCTCTAACACAGATCTGCAAGCTCTCAGATGACTCTCATTTCTCCCAAAACAGAGCTCCAACCTTTCCCACTTGTAACTATGGTGTGGCCTTCCCAAAGAGCCTCTATCCAGCCCCTGCAGTGCTACAATCCAATAGCAGTGTCAGCTATCCCACCACATCTGTGCAGACAAGGAGTTCATCTGCCTTGCTCCAGCCTCAGTGAGAGATTCCCAGCCCCAAATCTGCAGAGCTTCACCCTCCTCAGCTGTTTGCTCTGGGCTATGGCCCTTGCTGAGTCAGGAAGCCAGGGGTAATTTCTCCACCGAGTGCTGGGACCACTTCTGGCAACTCCTTGCCACTGCTGCTGAGCACTAAAGCACTGCCAGCACAGACCTGGCCTCCTCCTGCACAAAGTGTGCTGGCTGCATGCCATGACTGATGCTTGTACAGGCTCCCCCCAGCACCAGCTGTCAGGATTCCTGACCCTGCCTGGTCAGGATTCAGCTGGAAAAAAAGGTCAAAATCCCCTTCTCACAAGAAACTCTTCAATATTTATACCATCTACTACAGATATCACAAGCCAAGTGAAAATTTTACCATCTGCTTCCTTCTACAGATGAGGAAAAGCAAGCAGTCGGGGTCAGAGATGCCTTAACACTTACATTGGTTTTACCCATTCAGTGATTTTTACCACCACCATTCCAGTTATCACAGAGCTAATGATAGCCATCAAGGACAAATTAATAATTCTACAATAATCTATTACTGAAAATATAGTTGACCCAGACATAGAGTGAAATAATATGTCTGATACCAGGTCCACACTCACTAAGTACCTTAATGAAAGTTAATCCCTTCCCTTGGATATCACCCAGACCTAAAGCACCACATGCCTCTGGCATACAAGGTGGAAGGCCACAGCATTTTAAAGACTGCTTTCATCAATCCCATAACAAGAACAAAATCAGATATTTTACTGTACTCTAGGCCAAGTTGTAGCAAAGGACACCAGCGTGTGTGTACACAAAGGACCACAAAGGGATCTGATCTCCACACTCACCTCCACAGGCAGCACCTTCAGGCAGTTAAAACTTGACACTGTGCATTTTCTAATAAACTAACACAGAAAATGTCACTCTGACTTCCTCTTGCTCATCTGCAGGTAATTTTCCACCAGGTTCCATTTCAGTTTGATGAGAGACATAATTATCTGCTGAATCAAAAACCCAGCAACCTCACTGCTGTTCCAATTAGCCCCATCAGCAGCCATCGATCCTGATCTTTTCTAGAAACAGGAAGACACAGTTAGTTCTCAGAGCACAACACAGGATTATTTGCCATGCTGTCTCTCACAAAGACACAAATTCCATTTTTAGAGCATTTTGATTATTACCTGTGACTGCCTGAGCGACAGGCTGATGTTGCCAATATCTCTTTTAAAAGTTACAGTTAACAAAGATTTTCCTTCAGGTGAAAGCCACTTTCATTTGGGTAAGGAATACAGTTGGATTTTTTGGTTTTGGATTAGGGTTTTTTTTAATACAGAAGTCTGGTCTCTGATGTTGAATGCTTGATGTCATATCAAAATCAATTATATGAGCCAGTAATGAAACATTTGGTAGAGCACTCTGAACACATTTCAAAGTAATCCCTGTTTCCTTCGACTGCAATAATGCACTGAGCACATATCATGTAAATGTGCACTTTTACTTCCAGTTTCTGTCTTTCCTAAACTTACACCTCTCTAATAACTGTGCACCAGTAATAATGACAGATATATTTTGATATCACCTAGGACTAGAGCAGGCCTAGTGAGATTCAAACACCATGGTTCCTACAGATTATGCCGAGAGAAAAAAAAAATTAATTACTTTTAATAGTAATTTTAAAAATTAATTCTAATTTTAAAACTAATTATAATTAATTTCAAGAAGTCTCAGTAAAAGAACATTTTCCCAAACCACTGAAAAGTCTCTTCCTTTTAAGGTGTATACATTGAGAGGTTAATAATTTCATTCTTTTTTGTATATTCAGTAAATTGTGAAGAGCAAAGACATAAGCACTTACAAAATATGCTTTTAATCCCTTGGCCCACTTCTACATTCAAAACATTTTCCTGTATACAGAAACAATAAAAAACATTTTTTTAATTCCTTCTGCCACCAGGCATCTCCCTGGAGTGTCCAAATTACACATAGCTTTAGAGGTAACTTAACACTATTTAAGGTAAGTTTACCTGTATGTTTTCTCTTGCAGCCACTTCTCACAAAAGAAATTTTTTTGTGTGAAGGCAAATAATCCAGACTTTCATGGGCTAGCAGGCATTCTCTCTACCAAAGCTACTACAGCTCAGATGCTTTATCCAAGGCAGTTTGCAAGTTGGCAGCTTGGAGAGGGGAAAAAGACCCAATGCATGTCAAATGTTTACTGTAAATCAAAATCAGCAACATTCTGTGTGTTTTCCACCTCCAAGACATGACTTTGGTAATCAAAGAAAGAGTACAAATGGATTTCTGCTGCTTTCCACCAACTGGAATTTGGACCAATTTGGCAGGGTCTCATCTTGAATAATCGTAGAATCACAGGATGGTTTGGGTTGGAAGGGACCTTAAAGATCATCTAGTGCCAACCCCTCTGCCTTGGACAGGGACACCTTCCACTAGACCAGGTTGCTCAGACACTAGACCATCCAACCTGACCTTGAGCACTTCCACAGATGGGGCACCTATAACTTATCTAGGCAACCTGTTCCAGTGCCTTACCACCCTCACAGTGAAAAATTTCTTCCTGATATCCAGTCTAAACCTATCCTCTGGCAATTTGAAGCCATTCTGCCTTGTCCTGTCACTATATGCCCTTGTAAACAGTCTGTTCTTCTTGTAGGCTCCCTTCAGGTACTGGCAACTGGGTCATCCCAAAGCCTTCTCTTTCCCAGGCAATGAAGAAATACAAATAGTTCGTGGCAGTGAATTAGTGAGTACTAAAGGGCAAGAGAGAAGAAAAGTTCTTTACACAAGTCACATGCAAATTACCCAAAATAAAGTCTTTTGGACCTATGGTTTTGCAACACTGAAAGTTTCCTTGTAGCCCACTACTCACACTTCTCAAACATAACAACGCACAGCCAAGAAGGAAATACTGCCCAAGGCAGTGCATCCGTGTCAGGATATAGCAATGGCCTAAGTCAAATTTCTTACACCATGACTGGGGATTTTTGCCAGCTCAATCAGGCATTTCATTCTAGACACTTCAAAAGTACTATGCAAATTGCAGACCTGGCAACAACCAATCTGACAAAAATGAGAATGAGTTGAAGGGAATTGATCTAGGTGGAAATCAAAGACTGCAGAAAATAATTGCTGCCAGAAGCTGTGTGAATAGCTCTGAGCAACAGTAAATACATTAGAAAAGTTACCTTCCTTCAGATATGGGGAAATAAATCTATCTGCCACCAATACCTCCATAGTGAAGTTATCTGACAACAAATACACATTGTGTGATCAATTTAATCCCTCCAGTCAAAGGTGAATTAAGGAATAGCAGGTGTGTCTGACTGATTATGTACACTAATAATATAAAAAGTGGTAAGCACTTCATAAACAGAAGTTCAGACCTTAGTTTTGTGTTTAAGTACAAAAATGAGATTAGACTGCTAACTTCTGCTTGCACAAAAACTGTGTTTAACTACTCCTATTCTAAGTTTAAAATGGCACAGAAGAAAGCAGAAGCAAAGCAAGAAAAGCAAGCACCTAAGCAGAGCTCCTGGCTGGGATCCCATCACCATTTCATTCAGGTATGCCAGACTGGCTACCCCAAGGGCTGCATTTAGCCCATTTATTTCTGGAACATGGGAATTTGTATGATGCTATTTTCCAGTTCTGTAAGACCAAATGGTATATGTGAATAGATCTGGATATTATAAAGATTGCAGCACAAACCAAAATAAAAAAATCCACTGAACAATACAGATGGGGAATGGGAGAGGAACACTGAAGCTAAAGCTACACTTCTAGGGGAAACAGATGATGCAAAGTCACACTGCTCACAGATGACACAGATATTCCTCATTCCATGTCACAATGACTTGTTACAGAAACAGGATAGCTTTTTTTTACCCAAACAGGAATATCATTCTCATCTGTAACAGCACACCTGAGCATTTGCCTTTGCTGTCCCCAGTTGCCAGAAAAACAAAGCTGCAACTCCTCTTCCACCAGACTTGGTCTCTGCAGCAGTGGCTCAGATGTACTTCAAATTCTCACAAACACCCATTTGCAATCTCATGCATTCAAATTTTAAAAAACAAAATAGAGAAAGAATGTGTTTTTGAACTTTGACCCCTAATTATTTGTTCCCCATGGACTCCTCTGTAGTCAACTTAAACCCATCAGTATACCCACTTATCTGAAATATATTTCATGAACCTCTGAGAAGCAGTGCACAAATGGCCAAGGTTAAAAAGCTAAATGGTGAAAAAAGAAGATTTGAGATTGCAGGGGGGCATTGTTGCATCCCTAAGATGCAGGAGTTGAGGCAACTCTCCAAAGGACAGACAAGGCCTTACAAAACACATACATACATGGAGCTTTGTTCATTTATGATGAAACCTGAAGACTGAGAGACATGCAGACTGTGGGGCTGTAAAAGCTTCTGCACCAGACATTCCTCTCCTAAGAATACATACTGCTTAATTAGCCCGAAAGAATTTGACCCAAAACCTATGCATTTTGGCTGTCACTCTTACATACACTGACACCTCCCAGTGCAGAACATGTCTTCATCTTTCCTTTGAAAAGTATTTCAGATTATGTATTTTCAGTTCTGTGAAGTTTGCATATGGATTGTCCTGCTTTCTGCAATGCTTTTATCATGCTTTTATCTCCAAACATCACACAAGGATCTTTCTGCTTATTCAAGAGCTTATAAAACTCAAGCTTTGCCATGGATAAAGAAATTCAGAGGCAATGATGAAAAAATACCTTCTCAATACTGGAACATAAAATGTCCTCCCCTATGTAAGGAGACCTGAGAATCCAGGCTGCAACAAGTTCCCAGGTTTTTCAATAATTTCTGGCCTCTGCAAGGCATGCTACCTGACTTAAAAGTGTTCTTACCTCATCACAGCCTAATTGGAAATGGCTGCTTTGGAGACAAGGAGAGAAAGAAGGAATCTGTGTTCATCACCACTAAAAGCTACCTACACACTTCTTTGCGTAAATGCTTTGAGAAGTTATAAATTGAATTTTACTCAGTTAGGAAAGAGTTTTGAAAGGCCAGTGTGGGGAGAACCCATGCTTTTAAGCTGTCAAGACCCCATTTGGGAACTACAGAGTGGTTGCTCCACTCCTGAGCAGCTTCCATGTAGGCCATGGGACTCTGCAAAAGGGCAATGGCCTTACAAATAAAATAAATAAAAATAAAGAGGGTGGGCAGACACTGGCACAGTTCTCTCTTCCTTCGTTAACCTAAGTGTGTTGAGCCAGGCTGCCTTCAGTTAGGACTGGGAAAGTAGCTCCCTTGAAACTAGAAAGACCAGAAAAAAATTTGAGCTCTGCTACTTGATGACCTGGGTGATAGGCAAGATGTGTCACCACACCAGAAATGCAACTACCACATATCAGCAGCTGGCCATTCCAAATACAAAGTTTTAGGCTAGCTCATCTAACTCCTCTCCCAAACAACTGAGAAGAAGGAAGAACACATTTTAATTTGCCTAAATGCTTTGTAAGTGTATGTGTGTGCATGCATTACATGTGTTCTTTATCCTTTAAAAGACCAGGATGGAATAACCTCAACTAATACTATGAAAGTACATAGTTGCTAAATTAGAAGCCAGAGCAAATAAAAGCTACCCACCAAATGGCAGTAGAGATACAGCATGAATTTAATACTAACACATTTTGCCACTTGTCTTTAAATAGTACAGACGTAAATCAGATTCCAGCTACTACACACAAAAGCACCTACCACAGAACTCTAATTCTTGCTGTAGTTGTACTAAAACCCTCCTACCTGAGCATAAGTTACTTGTCACCCCTCTATCTAGACAGCTCTATAATGTAATTTTAACTCTGTAGTGGCAAGCATGTAAAAAATCAGGCAAATACTTAGTTGGCATCTCAGTTTTAAGTAGACAGAGAACCATGTGCTCTTTAAATGGTGTCAGGAGTTGTATGCACTTAATGATAATAATTTCTTCCCTCTCCAGTGCCCTTCTGTCTTCAGACACAGGCTCTTTTATATGATCTGCCCATCTGTCAAGTAAAGCAGTGAACCATTTTTGTTGGCTTCAGTTTTAATACTAGAATCATACAGATATTATGCGATCATACAATCAGAGAAGTACAATAAAGGATTAGAGACTGAGAGTTAATGCTGTTAACACTGCCTGAGTAACACATCAATTCCAAACAAACCTGAAGGTAACAGTGAGAAGGTTTTGAAATGTCAGAAGAAATAGTTTCTACTGTAAAGAACACGAGCATTTCAGAATATATTTTTCAACAGATTGAAAGCATAGTGGTAGAAAGAAGAGCTTCTGAAGCAGTACTCTGTTCACAGCATCCCACTCCAAAGATCAAAAACCATTACACTACTAATTGAGGTGACACTCAAAGACTTCAAATAATGAGTGTTTAATGTGCAATCTGAGTGACAGCTCAAGGAAGCAAATAATTATCACAGTCATTGAACAGAGATATAAAGACACCGTTAACTAGAAACGTCATGGCTATCAACTTTCATATTATTTCAGTATTTCAAAGTTACAGCATTTAAGGAATGAAAGTATATTACTAACATGGCATGGGAATTTTTCTATAAATGCAACAACTCATACATATGATGCTGACTTAAAGGTCATAGATGTTGAAACATTTTCTGATAACGCTGTAATAAATCTCACATAGCGCAACAGGTTAGTAGTATCATACGATATAGTAAAATTTAATCTGCAAATCTTCAGACAGAAAAACAACGTACATATGACGAGAAATCACTTCAGAAAACACAACCCAAAATGACTATGACCATCTCCACAAATCCTCAAATTGTGATGTTGTGGCGAGAAGTTATTTTAAATTTCTCAGAAGCAGGCAGTCCCAGAGTTCAAAGTGCAACATACCTCCCAGAAATGGGAAATAATGCTCTCTCCCAAAACTGCAGTCGCACAAACAACAAACACTGGAGGAATCCATCAGCCAGAAAAGGTCAGGGCTGTTGGCAATTTGCCCAATACCATTACAAAAGCAGAGCTTTTAGTACAGGCTTTTCTCAGTAATAGTATAGACTTTTCTCAGAATAGTATTGACTTTCTTAACTACATGCACACATTTAAACACAAAACTGCTGATCACCAACCACTTAGATGAATGTGGAAACTAAAGAGTCGGTTTTCACAACCACACACTTCCATGCTTCTGGTTTACACAGCTCCTCACTGTAGCAAGTTTTGCCAAAACTTAAAGAGAAACAAAGTCATCTCAACCTCCTGTGTCCACTGCAATGTTTTAACAATTGTATGCAGGAATATTCTATCTTTAAGAAGTGAAGGAGATGAAGAGAATTGGGTTAAGACCTGTGAGGCTGACTTTAGGGAGTTCCAAACACAACATCATTTCCCACAGCCATTCTATGAAATGAACCCTCACTCCTATATTAACCCAATTTTCATGATGCTGGAAGATCTTCTAGAAACACCCTCTTCCGTATCTTCATGACAACTTTACAGCTCTGTTTGAGCTGCTCTCATCCTAATTGAAACAGCTCTTATTTCTATGATAATTGGAAAAAATACAGAAAATTCTTCATGTGCTATTTTCAAGTCAAGGTAATTTCAGTAAGGGGTGTGTTTACCAGGTTTCTTCTTTCCTTGATAGTTTTTTAGTAGAAATTGCAGAAGGAAATCAAACCCTTCCCCCTTTCACTTGTCATTCCCGCATGCTTAAAAATAATAATAATACAATATAATAATAACAGTAATATTTAAATTGAAATAGCCAATGTGTTAAATCAGCATACCTACACACCTGTGATAATCAGCAGGGAGGAGAGTGAAAACAAGTACAAACCAGCTTAGGAAAACCTTCACAGTATGACTGCACAGCCATTCCTTCGGTACTTCTGATTTGACAAATATACAGATTGGGGTTTTCTAACCTAAACTACATAGTTTATAGATTACAAAACCATGTCTACATTTAATCTGTACTGCTTATATTAGAAGCAGAAGCATCAGCAATTGAGACAGGGACAACTGACTGGTGATCAGAATCTGAATTTACTGTGGGCTACATATGCTTATACACTATCTAGGAAGGCTAGTAATTTTTTACTGCAATGATTTGGTTAAACAGCATACAAACAAGCTTATACATTTTTGCAACTTCTTTTCTACTTGTAGAAATTGACTCAATCTTCTTCCCTGCTGCCAGTCTGATTTAATCTTCTTGCAATCTTCAGAGCTCTGTTTATTTTTGCTAAGGCATCTTGACTATCAAATCTTTTATGCTAATCAAGTCTAAAGTACTTTCTGTCTTTGCAAAAACACAGAAGGTTGGGATGCTGCTGTTAAGAAATGATGAAAAGTCATAAATTAGTATAGAAAGCACAAATTTTATCAAGAGATCTAAAACACTGGTTATGTGTGCATTATCTCAACATCTTCCATTAAGTTATCAATTTATACCGTTTGTTGCTTATATAAATAATATTTTTAATATTTATCACTGTTTTAAAATGGTAAAGACTAAAAAACTTTATAGAACTGCTTAAATATGGAAATGCTACTTGACAGTTAGCTTACATGTATTTTAAAGAATAGAATTGACTGTACATAAACTTACAGCTCTTTACAAATTAAGCTGAAAGTATACATCCATTTATTAAAAAAAAAAAAAAAAAAAAAAAAAAAGAAAAAACCCACACAATTATAAACCACTATGACTACTATGACAGTAACACTATGGTAATGTAAGAAGTTATTTTCTGTGGAGTTTTTTAAAGCATCAAGTATGTTATACTTCCAGCTTTACATTCTTCATACTTTAGCCCATGATCAGTTGGGTCTTCAACAGAAAATGTACAGCACATTGATTCAGGGAATAAGGCAATCAGCAGAACAAGAAACAGAAAAAACATCTCCCACAATTATTTCAACAGAGAGAGTTAAAACAGATGGATTAACAAGTTTTAAAGCTTTTTCCTTTTTTTAATTTATTATCATTATTATTAAATAAAGACTACAGACAGACAAGTTCCTCCAATACCTCCCCACTTCATAAATCTTTCAAGCTTCACAAAAGAGTTCTGAACACATTATTTGGAAACATTGACGAGAAACATATTTTGTCTCACTGCTTCAGATCTATCTGGAATTTTACTCACATAAAAGACCAACAGGAGTTTTAAGTCATCTTTCTTTGGTACAGTAACACATACTCAGACTTGTTTAGTACCAGTTTGCTCCTCCTCTAGCAGCAGAAATTAGCCATATCAGGGAAATCTGGCTGAGTTTTCATAAACTAGAGGCCAGAATTGAAGCAAGTAGTAGTCAGACATCCTGCTTCTGATACAGGACAATTATCTGGTGGCCTACCAAGTGTCTTCTGCATCAAAAGAAAGCATAAGAGAAGTGTAACAAATATTTTTAGACCTTGAGTTATTGTCCCAAAAGCTACTAAATAACTACAAACTAACTATATGAGTAACCATGTAAAACACAAACACTTGTCTAATTATACAGTTGTTACCATTATAGATGATCACCTTTCATAATATGCACTAAAGTTTTTATTTAGGTATCCCCTATACAGTAACAAACATTTAGGAGGAATGTGCATTACACATTTATTTGATAACAGTTGAGGGATGCACTGCTGACTCTGTCTTCCTTGGTGAAAAGTATCCTCAGCTTGCGTTTAGGAAGAGAGCAATCAAGGCCATTGGTAGCTTCACACCTTGCAACGTTTTCTGTACTTTATTATCTATGAGTAAGGCACATGATTTGTAATGTGGCTACTTCCATAGGCTTGCCCATTGTATTTTAAGGTTTAACAAAGTATGAATCATACCATCTTTGGCATTTTTTCTTTGCTTCACAGAAAACGTATCCCTGCCTCAAAAAAACAAAACACAAGAACTTTGGCAATGCTTCAAAGTAGAAAGCTGGTTTAAATCCCAGCCAGTGACCATCAACACAAAAAGATGTGTTTAGAGATTTTCCACTTTGTCCCTTACTCAGTTGGTTTAAAATGATGCTCTGCTTTGCGAGATGTTCAAATATGGGTTTGAAAAGGAAAAAAAAAAAAAATACACATTTGGTAGCAACGGCAAATTCAAATATTGCCAAAATAATATAACACAAATCAAATACTCGTGAGAGGGAAATGAATATACTGTCATCTAAGTAGGCTAGCTAAGGAGACCATAAGAATATGAGAAAGCAAATTTGAAGTAAACATTGATCAGACATAGACACTTGCAAAACAACTTTTCTGGAGGAGAGTAAGCACAGTGCTTCAAAATCTTCTTCAGGTAGTAGTAGAGTTTTGAGGAGGCTCTGAACTTTATGCAGTAGTTGAAGACATTTTAAAATTTCATAATGAATTACACTTCAGACTTGTCCCAGTGTGAGCAAAATGGAAAACCAACACACCTAAGATCACTGCAGGAATATTTTTATAGTCATCGGTGTATTACATACTCCAGTGTCAGAGATCAGCTCAAATCCCTCCAGAACCAATTTTTCCTTCTGCAAAATGCATCTGTTTAGAGCTGGATATGCAGATTCTCAGCTATACAAATGGACAGACTATTACAGGATCACCTTGCACCACACACAACCATGCAACAACAGGCTCTTCTTGATGCTCTGTGAATAAGCCAGTCTCTTAAATTATGTTATCAAGTAATAGTCTACAAGCATTCGCTCAACAGTTTACGTTATCTTCCCAAAAATTCACATCTCAGAACTGTACAGTTCCATTATTTTAATTAATTATAGTTTAGCAGTGTTAGTGTCAGAAGGAAGATTAAATGGCATCAAAATCATTCAAATTAAAACAAGGGAAAAAAAATGTTGCAATGCACTTCAGCCAAACCATCACAAATGATATATAAATACAGACATGAGGTAGCTGGCAGCTATAAATCCACCAATTCTGGAAGTGCCCAATTTGTCTAAAAAGCATAAATTGACAAATCTCAATCAACCCCTTCACTTAAAAAAAAAAAAAAAATACCTAGTTTATTGCTTTTCATTGTTTACATCAGAAACAAAGTCTTATCAAAGAAAGTTACCTAGATGTTGATGGCTTTTGCTTATATCCACTTTTTCAAAAGAACCACTAAATAAAACTTTGAATGCAAACAGCTGACTCACTCTCAATGTTACATATTCTCACCAAAATGAACAAAGGTTTGTGTTCTCCAAGGTGAGGGGCAGGGAAAGAAGGTGTAATATCCACAAGAACAGCATTAACTACTTGCCTTTGAGAAATGAGTAACAGAAATAAAACCAGTGTTCCCACCAGACAGAATACACTGAAAAAACATACTAATGACTGCAGGAAAGGCAGAAAGCTTCTAGCTACAAACAGTGGCATCACAACAAATGATTCATGTTAAGCAGATGGAAATATGATGATCTGTAGCACAGGTGTGATTTTTAGTAAAGCTTCCTGAAGTTTCTTTTTTGTGTGTTTCAGAAAAGGCAAAAGCAGAACAGACAAGAAAAAAAGGCAAGTAACATTAAAGAGGAAAAGATGCAAGAAAGCAAGACAAAGGACTGAGAAGTAGGACAAACTTCAGCAATGTGATCTGAAAACTGCTTAGAGGTCAAGTAAGCAAAGTGAAAGTTATGCTCATTTCTTGAAAGAATCTGGAGGGAAACTAAAGGGAAAATGAGTAGGCAAGTGAGTTTTGTTTGTTTTTATTTTGGGGTTGGTTTGGTGTTTGGGTTCTTTTTTTAACTATTTTATATACACACACACAGAGTGCAAGTTTGTCTAAAGAAGTGATACTACAGATAACAGAACTTACTCCCCTGCAACATATGGAATATCTTGACCTCTCAAGTAAACTAACGATACAAAAGTGATAAGAACAAAAGGTGCACGTAACACCAGCAGCAATATTGTGTTTGGCTTTCCACTACTTCAGCCAGTTACTGTACATATATTACATGACTATTATAGAAATGGCACAGCCTCAGACACTTTCCACATTTTATTTACATTTTAAGACTAACTTTAATCTCAATCACATATCCATACATTTCCTTTGTTTCACTAAAACTTAAATGCATGGTTTATTAGAACAAAGACTGTAAACAAATATTTGCCATGTCCCATACATGTAACACAGGAGCTGCTTAACAGAAATTAATCCCCCCATTTTATAAATACAGGTATGAAAACAATCCTGAACATACTTTGTGACACTACTAGTAGTCGGCACCCACACCCTTGCAAAATTAAACAAGATGAGCAACGGTATTCACTGTACCTGCTACCTCAAAACAAATTTAACTGCAGCTCTTTTACTAAGCAAGATGGATAAAGCATGCCATTTATATTTTGCCTTCTCCAGAAATTATTTTCAGTAACATATATTATTCCACAGCAATCTGACACTTTCTGTCATGCTTTCATCTTGTAAAACCTGAATTCCAATTATAGGCTATTTCAGGCTTACGCTTAAATGACAGTGCCTCAATAAGAGAAAAAAAATAATTGTGCTGCCTTTTTCTCCCATAGTGCCTGAAAACATATTGGGCATACATATATTATATATATTCTTACAAATGTCCAGGTCATGTATACCAGCTGAAATTCTTTAATGTGTGGGTGTTTGCATTGTGAGATTTAATCAAGACATTACATGAGTAGAAGGTTGTTGTTTTAAGACAGAAGTTTGAGAATCAGCTAAAATTAATTATTGTAAGTTTGTCCCTCTGGAGGTTGTGGAAGCTTCATATTTTCTTTGGACATCATTAGACGTC
This sequence comes from Cyanistes caeruleus, assembly GCF_971803275.1. Taxonomy (NCBI): domain Eukaryota; kingdom Metazoa; phylum Chordata; class Aves; order Passeriformes; family Paridae; genus Cyanistes; species Cyanistes caeruleus. The sequence continues at coordinate 42,105,718 of NC_141701.1, forward strand.
TTAGCTCTTGAAGTACAACTTTAATGCTATATGAATTTTGCCATTTTGCTAAGACTGGTATGCTCCGTGCATCCACCTGGAAAAAGAAGAGAGAAATCTAATTTAAGATGGAACGCAAAATCTCTACATAAATAACTGTTATCGACCTAATTGCTCTATGAAACGGTCTAAGCATTCCCTGACACCTTCTCTGTGGCATGAAGTCCCTGTGATCCTAAATTATTTTAAGGAAAACCACTACATACTTACACACAGATACAGATTCTGCAATAAAATCCATGCAGGTGGACCCTTCCATCTGTGCTGCTACTTATATTAGTGAGAAGGAAAGGAGGAGGGGAGGAGGACATCAGCAAACTGTTCACTGCAAAACTGGAGCTGCTATCTCGCAAAATTTATAGTTTTTTTCAAATTACCCCCAAAAAAGAAACAAGTGATCACCTTCACTACACTAATATATGCACCTGGATGTTTCTCAGTTCTTTAAAAGAACCTGCCACACAAGAGTCCATAGTACACCTTTCTAGAAGAACATTTCCCTTACTAGTTCTTTGCTACAAGTATTGTTAGTGATTTCTTTCACATTGATATTACACGGTGCTTCTGATACATCTAGAGCCACTACACGTACTAAGAAATGTCTTGAAATACTGAAATAACTGATTTGTAATGCTCAGACATTTCTTAGTTCTTTGCATCCTTCTCACAGTAAGTCATCTTACGGAGCCGTGAAGATTACTGTACATCACTTACCAACTGGAATATGAACTGAAAGGAAAGGACATGGGACTTCTCCTATGCGTTTATAAAACCTGTGGGACAATTTACACAATTATATTATAACGGGGAGGTTTCCATAGGAAAGTCAGCAATTGAAAGTCATCCTGGGAATTGTTTTGGCAGCAGGTTAAGTTCCAGCCTCTGCATGAAGAAACCTAACACAGAGGGGCCTACAGCTGTGCAACTGCAAAGCAGGCCCTGGGGCAGGAATAGGGCTATTGCATGCTACTGGATTCCTTTGGTAGAGTTGCAGCCCACATGGCTACAAGAGTGCTGGAAACCATTGTTTTATGATTTAGGCAGCATAAAACATCAAGAAGTTTCTTATCCCATCTTAATTAGGGCAAGCTGAAAGAAAAAAAAACCTGGAATCAGAAATAAGAATGTTAACACAGATGTTTTTTTTCTAGATTATTTGAAGTGAGACTATTTTCAGAACACCAGATGAGACTAAACCTTTTTGTAGGAGGAAACTGAGGCCAAGGTTTAACACCATGCTGGCTTGGGCAGCAATACTATCCCAAGAAACTTCTGTTCCCTCTCTTGTTCCTTTTACAGTGCTACTGCCTATCGGCTCAGGTAAACTATGTACAGGGAAATATTTTCTGAACTGAACTGACAGAATCCACACAGCTTAAAACAACCCCTTGGAAAGAAGTCCCTAAGCAGGATCCTTGACCTTATTTACAGCTCAGCACTTAAAGGCATTTCTTTTAACGCAATGTTCTGCTTCAACTGACACCCTGCCAACAACAGTGTATCATGAAGCTACAGTATGAATGGCAGTTAGGTTACTTAATAATTATTGCAAGCATTTGATAAAAAAGAAAAACAGCATCAAAAGAAAAGCTCTATTATGCAGCAACATCGTGCCAGTTCAAAATACATGAATGTAGAAGCTAATACAGAAAGGTTTTTAAAGTTAGCACTGGTGAAATCATCACTGTAATTCCTGTATTATTACTACTTTTTTAAAAGGGGATTTGGCTTAACGTGGTAGATGGGAGGCAAAATGGCTGACAAGGACTCTGGGACTACAGAAATGAACATCTATCTTCAGTCTGGAAATTCTGCTTTCACACTATTTTCCTTCTCCTTGCTTCTCAATTTTGCCTTTGTCAGCTCCCTCAGGTCAGGATGTGTGCCTCAGTTACAGCACACAGTAGCCAGTCACCACTGCTGTTCAAAGAATTCAGTTCTACAAAGACTGGAACACGAGAGCTGATCACTTAAGAGTAGGCTCCTCTTGCTTTTCTTTTTTGCTGTGAATTTGCAACAAAAAAACCTCACAGACTGCAAACTCTACTTTAATATTGCTATGAATGTTTTCTGACTAAAGACTGCTGCAACATGACATTTTTGTTGTTTGTTTATCTCAAGTCTCTTTTCTGCAAGTCACCAACTTCTTCTGTAACATCTTGCAGCAGTAAAGATTTTGGCTCAGGTTCTGTTTTCTGTCTTGAAGAATTAATTTCCAAGCTAGTGCATAATAAACTGACTTTATGAAGAACAATGATAAGACATTTAAGAGAGTGACACAAACTATGTTCAAATCACACAAAAGCATTAGGTAATTTTCAAAAGCACACCCTGGAACACAGAGGGAGACATTTCAAGGTCACATAAAAGCTAATAAAACTGCAAACTGCAATCTGAAGACCATTTTATTTAGAATATTTTATTGGGTGGGTACACCACAGTAGAACCTTGAAAAACAGCAAGAGATGCAATACATAAAATGCATTATTTTTTTCTAAACAGTTGAAAATAAAACAAATTATTTTACACAATGATGCAAAGTATTCAGTGTTTATCATGTTCCAAGTAACTTCAACAAGTAGCAAATGTCTACAGTGAACATACTCAAAGCAGTAACTGGACAGCTTACAGATTTACAGCTGAGAGTCCGAAGTGATGTAAAATTAAACAAGTACTTCCAGCTGTAAAGGGTATCTAAATAAACAGAAGTGATTGCAAATCCTGCAAGATAGACTGATGTGGAACACTATCACAGATGCAAAAATCAGACAACCTCAAAAGAAAAGAGGAAAACAAACAGCACAATAGAATGCAACCTGTGTTTTATCAACATGTGGTACCTAAGCCCCCAAGAGAAAAGACCCTGTAGCATTAAGAATGACAATCTACAGTTTTACAACTGTGATGACATTAGCACATAAAAGCATTTTGTCCAGCTCTACACCAGTACTTGGAATGGTTTTTCTGACCTTAGTAATCTAATTCTGTATACAAATATAGAAGGTCCATAGGTAAATTAAAAAGAAAAAACCCATAAAAAACTAACTTGCAGATAAGAAAATTCAATTTAACATGGTGCCTGAGAGCATCTAAGTCTTTTAAATATTCCTGAATTAGTTCTCTCCTTTCCTGCACTAAATTTACCGAACAGTGATTCCTGAAGATACACTGCTGGCAGAAAAGTTACTTACAAACTCTTCTCTCACAGAATAATCAACCAGGAAGTCAATAAAGTTGTATCTGTCAGTATTGATAAATTCTTTACATACATGTCATTTTCATGCAAAGTGTAAAGGGATTTTTAAGCCAAGAAAGTTGAGAACCACTGCCCACAGGGCAGTATGAGAATAGTTTCTTAGACCCCTAGTAACTGCACTGATCCATCTTTTCCCTCCACCACTCACACTCTAACTCAACAGAAATTATCACCCTCTAAAACTCCCAGTGTTGGCCCTACTTTTCCACAGATGTTAACTGCCATACAAGCCCACCTTAACAACATTACAAACATTTTGAGCATAATCTGCTAAAATAAAACAATTTCAGCTGCTGTTTGTCTCACGTCTCTTTTCAGCAAGCCACAACTTCTTCCTGACATCTACAAGCAATGTGACCAAAAGCTGGCCACATGTCAAAACCCAGGGTGCATGCAGAAGCATGGACAGAACAGGAAGTCTGCAGATGAATGCAGCAAGCCACTTATGATCTATTAAATGAAAGATGACCAGAAAACAGGAGAACAGCTTGGAGGAAACATGAAGGAATTATCATGAAGCAGCAATATTAACTGCTCCAGGATGCTGAACATGCCCCCACTGTTTATTTCACCATTTCTTTAATGACTACAAAGACAAAATAAAATGCAAGACACTGGGACAATGGCCGCATTAAAAATTACATAATAAATGTGTTTTAAATTCATAACCTATGAAAATTCTTTTAATTAAAAATACTATTTATTCCTATTTAAATCCATTAGAAAAAGAAGTTTTATATTTGCATAGCAAATTCTTCATAAGATACACAAGTTTATGTTTTGGGGAGAACAATTAATGATGGTTTGATGCAAGCTTATTAACTCATTCAAATCAAATTTTCCTGGAACAATGGCTCAATTTGAACAGTACTTTTAAAATGACCAGGCAGATTTCCTGTCACAGTAGCCACCTTGTTTGTCAGCAAGCTGAGCAAGTGTAGACTTCTCCAAATGAAAGCTCAAACTTACTGGCTTCAGTAAATATGAGCCTTCAGGCTCTGCTAGTCTAAGCTCCTGCTTCTGAAAACAAACACCTATATCTTGGGGTATGCAGAGATGAAGCCATGAGAGTCATGAGAGCATAGCTCTTCACTGAATCACAATAATACATGTTCCTATTGTCCTACAAAGAGGTATGAAAATCATCTTCCAAACATACTACAAGCAGCTTCTGCTTCTCACAGCTTCTCAATAAACACACACCCTTAGACAACAAGCCACAGCTGTGATTAAGGGCATGAGCCAATTTGCAGATAGCAATTTAACAGGATCTTCAGGTAGAGTAAGATTGTTAGCTACATAAAAGTATTTTCAGAGTAATTTTAGATTATTTCTGAAGTATTAGTGCACTAGCTTTAGATGACCAACCAGAACACTACTCTACAACCTACAACAGCTCAAAAGATCCCCTGAGAACCTCTTTCCCGGCTACAGTTATTGAGACACTTGAGCTTCACAGCTCAGTACTGTTAATTACAGAAATGCAAGTCCATCTTTCTTTTAAATCTTACAAATTATTTAAAATCCAAAGATGCTATCGCAGCTTTAGGTATTACCTTAACCCAATTACTCTGCATTCGCTAAAGACAAATGCACACACAGATGTGATTGTGTTTCCTGCTGACACACACACACACACACACACACACACACACACACACACACCACTGAAAACGCAAGCCAGTTCACACCTCCTCTCTCTGAGCAAGGGGGCACCTCACTTGCTCACAGTATTTAAGTATCTGGTAAGTAACAGAGTAACAAACTTGCTTGAGCTGCTGCCACAGTTGACATCTCTGAACTCATTCCACCCTAACTGCAGGATCAGTGAAAGCAATTCATTGCAAATTGATCTTTAAAATGCAAGTGATTACCAGTTATTCAAAAGGTTTTAAGACCAAAGTTCGGAATCACCTTGGATTTGAATAAATCCAGTACAAAGGAAACAAGAGTATAAATACACCAGTTTATTACAGGTGAGTTAATATACCCAGAATGAGTCTCATCAGGAATAACCTCCATTTTTAATTAGTGGAAACATCAGAGAGAGTTTGTAATACTCCTGATACAATAAGAAACTAATACCCCTTTTATAAGAGTATTATAAAGGAAATACCTACACACAGCTTAAACACTTACTGTTCTCCTGTTCAAAACTAAAACCTTCATCTTCATTTAAAAGAAACAACTGTCTCAATATAAATAATGTTTGTCTAATTGGTAAGCCACAAAAAGCCAAAAATATTTAAAGCAGTAGGCCACCAAAATTCAATTTAAATCTGTATTATAAAAATTAAATACAAAATCCCTGTCCAACAACCATATTCCTCACCTGATTTTCATGGAAATACTTTTTAGTATAAATTAACAATATAGTTGATCTTACCATTTCAACTTACCATTCCATTGGAATTATTTATTCCATTCATATTAATTTTAGTTACAAATCTAACTGTAGGAGGTGCTTCTGGGTATTTAGGTCCACACTCTACTTTCAGACTGTATATTCTGTTTTCATAGTTTGTCTAGAAAGCAAAAAGACACACTAATGCATTTCACTGAAAGCTAAATATTAAGAATTTTTTTTAAACAGAACAAAGGCAAGAAATATGAAATAAATACAAATTTGTTACCATCATGTACCAACTGAAGGTCTTGGATTACTGACTGATTTTCACTGTTTAGGTTATATTGATTACTTCATGATTATGCATAAATTACACTGCTTATTGACTATACCATACACAAGTTTTAATACAATTCTGTTTTTAATTCACATTTACTCTCATCCTTTCTATTCACTTGCATCCTCAAAACAACAGTGGCACAATACAGGATTAGGAGAAATCAATTAGCTTTAGTAAAATCACCACCTTCCCCTATAATGAAATACCTAGCACCGAAAAAAAATTGGAAACGGAGAATGATGGAGGTGCCAATAAGTCAACAGTTAAGATACAACCAAAAACAAAGTAAAAATATAACCTGTAAAAGAAACATACTCTGAAAGTAGTTATCACTACAGAAAATATCTGAAATTTCTGTAGGTGAGAATTACTTGGTTTATTGGAGGATTTATGAGCTTGGACAGTAAAATGACTGTTGGTTTGCAGATGTCATTTTAAAGTGACCATGGTACATACAACTCTAAATGAAAGTATACTTTGAGAAAGCCACATTAGAACTATTTATTTTAATCTTATCAAGTAGGCCATGCCAAGGATCAGTGCTTTGCTGGTCACTGACGCACGTTTCTCTGATCCAAAAGGAACATGAACTCCATTTCTACACCTGACTTCGAACTGGCACAACAGATAGAGGCAACATGAACAAAAAAGTAGTAACATGCCTGTCAGCTTTCCAGAAGTAGCATCTTTAACCTGCATCAGTCAGCTGTCACTCTCCAAGCAGAAATATCAACCACACAGACAAGTTATAAAACAAGAGTCTAGTCTGTGGTTAATTAAAATGCAAAGTGAAACAGGACTAGTGAAGCACCCTGTGTACCATAATTTTTGAACAGGCACAGAGACTGAACAGCAAGCGGGTCAGAAAGAAACAAAGCAAAATGAAAGGTTTGCTGTTATTCTTTCCCATTACTGTGAGTGTAATTAGGCACTGGACAAGGTTGCCCAGGGAAGTTGCAGATGCTTCAACCCTGGCAGTGTCCAAGGCCAGATTAGATGAGGTCTTGAGCAACCTGGTCTAGTGGGAGGTGTCCCTGGCAGGGGGTGTTGGGACAAGATGATCTTTAAGGTCCGTTCCAACCCTTAACATTCTGATTCTATGATTAAAAGCTCAAGGCCAAATAAAAGTCATCTTGTCCTGCTACAGGTAATGTAGCTGGTACCACAGCAAGAAAACACAGTGATTAAAATTCTCATTATTCATTCAGCCAAAACAATTTACTTCCCCAGAGAGGGATGCTGTCAGTTATAGTGAAAATAGGCCAAAATGTATATAACTCTGCTCACAACTCTGGAAAATCCCAAGAACAGCACTCATTCTCATTCTGTTACTCCTATGCAGGAGACTTTTCAATTTTGCTCAATTTATCAAGTCATTGTTTTACTGCAAGCCAGGCATCCCATGCCAGCTTCCCAAAAAAAACTAAAATCCCATTTTCCGGAAGTCAGAAAAATGTTTCCGTTAACCCAAAACAAATCTTGCCCTCCTCTCTTGCTGTTGGTCACCTTTCAAATGAAGCAAGAAAAAAAAACTGATAAGCAAATTTTTTGCACAACTGTAGAGACACCATGTATGAGAAGAATTTCACTGACAATACTAGCAACTTTCTCCATGTTTTGCCTAACTGCATCATCTACTTAATTCAGGCAATTCCAAAAAACACATCTTCTGCAGACCCTGAAATTAGATATGCAATTCTTCTCAAGGTGCTGTCACTGGCTTGGGAACTGGTGGCTTCCACTCTCTACAGTCACTAAATATTGCAAGTCATTCTATCTGCAAGGCTGCATGTCTCTGAAATAGCACAAGACATATTATTTGCATGCAGTCTTTATGATAAAGAAAATAAAATCACAGAACTACAAATTGCCCAGGACTAAAAGTGTATCCCAAGCCGGGTGGAGTAATTTTATTATTTTTTTAAAACACATGGGACCTTACATAACAGTATTATAAGCATAGTATTATGCACATCATAAACTCTTCTCAAAGATGTGTAGTAGTCTACCTTAGGTTGAACAAGAAAGCAGTCACAGGCAGTTCTGGAGGGCTTTTGGAGAGCCAGGGAGACCCTATGACAGCTAGGTCAAATTTTTAAGTTTTTATCCCAACACATTAGACTACAAACTTTCTTCAAAATGTACTCAAACACTGATTCCACAGAAGCTAATATCCAAAGCATACAGTCATTATGATTATATTTTAAACCCATCCTCTCCCAACTGCACCCAAATCTTAAGAGCTCAGCAAAGTCATTCAGGTGTTCAAAGCAGTCTACTGTAAGTGGCAGTGGACCTCCAAAAGAAAGTTGAATTACACTGAATCTATCTCTGGACTCTGCTACTTTGGAAGATGTTATTTTCACTGAGGCAGAGTTCTGATCTCTTAGACAGTTCATTCCATAAGCCCTGCAGCACCAAGGGACATACACGACAGTTCTCATTCTAGCAGTGGAAGACATGCTCATTTAAAGGTCTCAGTTACACACTGATCTTCTGAATCACATCGTAACTTAGGAGAAAGTGTGCAATAAATCAAGATGTCTCCATTGATGTGGCTGATACACAAAAGAGGTGATTACTTCTCTTGCAAGTTGTATCAGTCTAAATAACATTCTGAAGAACTTCAAAGGTCAGAAAGATTAGAGGTAATTAAAAGCTGCTAGTCTTTAGGTATGATTCAACCGAAATTCTAACACTTATACTGAGAGAGAATTTGATAAAACTTGTGGAAGCTAAAAATATATTGCCAGTTTACTACAAAACTGAAATTACCAGGCACATATGACAAAATGGGGAAAGACAGTTACCTGTTTATCCTACTATCAGTGTACACTTATGTTCAGTAACAGTGGAAATACAGGAATGAATATACTCTTAACTCAGTAAAATGGGTCTCAGATCACAACTGTCTTACAGACAGCTGCAGAAACAGGGCAGACTAGCCTGAAAACATATGCCAGAAAGTGAGGAATTATACACTACTACAATTTCATACATTGAATTTTAACTAATTCCTTTACACTGTAGAACATTTTTTTGCAGCTTGAATTGCCCAAAAACTTAACAAAAATGTTTTATTTCATCACACTTACCCTTGGTGGCCCAATAATCATTCCTGTCCATCTGGTGAGCGTCATATCTTCATCATCTTCAAGGCCCCAGCTTACTGTACCATCACCTACTCCCTTCTGCCCTTCTTCAAGTTCTTCCAACAAGCGAAAATTACGAGGTACTTTAACTAGAGAAAATGGAAAAATGCAATTAATACTGCTCACATTAAGGAAAAGTTAAACAATTTTGTTGCTTTTATATGTTACACACCGGCAACTGCTGAATGTATTTTCCAAGTCAAACAAATATTACCTGCACAAATTTATTTAGCAGTCTAATTGCCTTGAAGCAAATAACTGCTTCACTGGAAGTTAATTACCACCAAGTAATACCAATACAAGCCATAAAACAGAAAATAGAAGAACCCTCTTTAGTCTAAGATGGCTTAGTTCAGATTCTCTTTTCCAAGCACAATACTGCTTAGATCCAGTACATTTCAAAATCAATTGACTGTCGAGTTCTAATCAACCAGAATCCACATAAAGTCAATACGGCAAATTTACTCAAACACATAATTAAAGAATGTAACATTTAGCATGGATATATAATAAATATATAGACATATATAATAACAGATAATCAATGCCAACTGTAAGATTGAAATATTTTCACTTGATTTCACTTGTTTTTAAAAAAACCCAACAATAAACTAATATCTGAAAACAAATTGAAAATCAAGTCTTTTTTAATCCAGTAATTAATACTGCTACTTGCCAGAGAAAGAAGCATTGATTAAATTGTTAGAGATAAAGATATATTCACACCACAATATAAAAATTAACTGCCTTTAGAGAGTACCAACTAAAAGTCACTAACCAAACTATCATTACAGGATTTTTATTATTATTCATGGAAAAAAGGCAGATATTGATAGATATTAAACAACTGGATGTTCAATTGCTTTACAGCATCAAAGCTACAATGGTACTTCAGCACTGAGGGAAGAAAGGTAATTAACATTTGTGCATGCAATCATGAAATGCTTTTACTTTCAAATAAAATACGCACCATGATGTAGTAACAATATCATAATACCAGAAAACTTCCACTTACTTACAGCTGCTTATGGTTATTTATTTTTTCTTATAGCTTCTTACAACTATAGCATTATCCATTATATTCACTAGAGATCCTTTCCTGAACTGTAAGAATCCAAGTGCTCCATAAAACTAAAAATTAAGACCGGATACACACAATGTTATTAGCAAGCTTGAAAAAGATGAAGGTCAAAGAAAACCATTTTGCATATCAGCTATTCAGGTTTACATATCACTGTGATTTCAGGTTTTACATTACCCTAGTTTGTACTCGAAGCAGTCTCTATGTAAGAAACAAGGAGTTTGAATATACTATATTATTATTTAGTCAGACAATAGATGCAGATATATGGACCAGTATAGAAACACATACCTTTTAGCAACTCTTCAAGTAACTTATCTTGCAGAACTGTAACTTCCCTTAAGGAGCATTTAAAACTATTTTTATAGTAACATAGACTAGGGAGAGGCTTCTAAAAACTGCAGAAACTATTGTCTCCAAGTTCTCCAAATTCCCAGGGAAAAGCATTATGGGTATAGTATCAGGACAGTGGAAGGAAATTAAGTCATTCATGTATGGCCTCACCTTCCGTCCTGCCTTGGTACTGCCACTCATCTGAGCTCATACTGAGCTACCTCCACTTGTTAACTGAGCAGAAAATTATACATTTTGGCCAGTCTTCTCACAGCTTAACAAACCAGCCCAGCAAGCACACGTACTGAAAGCACCAGCAGAGTACATCAAGAAGCAGATCACATCTCAATTTTTTGACATAGAGCCTTTTAAAAACCTGCATTGAAATACATTTTCCCATTCCTCTGGTCCCATTCTGATTTGTGATAAACATTAAGTCTGTATATTTACGTATCTAATTCTGACTAGAGATGAGAACTGGCAATCACACTTCAACCACAAAGTTTTTACTCCACATTCATACATGGAGTTGAGTCTGCCAAACCAGAATGATAAACTTCTACTTTGCATCACATGACTGAATAGATTCTGATTGGTATGTGCAGTCTCAAATAAAAAAAAAAGCAAAAACCACAACAACCTCCACCCACAAACCCCATGTACTTTAGCATTCACACATTACTTTAGGCTTCCCCAGTAGCTTAAATCAACCATTTCTCAGAACCCCTGCTATGACTGCAGAATTTCTGAATCACAGTTTAGCTCTTTAAAAAGAACATAAAAGATGATACCTAACAGGATTTAAGTTTATTTCTGATTACATGCTATCACCTTTCAGCACCACTGAGATGACCCAACTGCTCCTGGTTCTGATGTTCCATGCCTTCTCCCAGAGCTTTGTTGCTCTTACACTAACCAGGCTCCTCTATCAGCCAAATTGTCACACTAATTTAGCAAAAAGGCTATTTTTCCTTCAGGCAAAAATCAAATCCAACCAGTTAATCAACTGAATTGACTCAGGAAAAAAGAACAACAAATGCCAGAGCTGACTGCTGTGTCTCTCAGTGCCTTCCTTTGCAAAGCGATGGGTATGAGGATAAAGGAGCTTTTTGTGACAAAGAGCCACTGCACTGATTCAGCTGTATCATAAAATTATACCCAACACATTAAACTGTGGGAGATGACACTTACTAGGAAATAACAACCCCTTATGATGAACTGACCTGTGTTCACATATTTTCCATCATATTATCTGCGTTCACTGGTTCCCATATCTGCCCAAGGGGAGCAGTGAAGGACTTGGGAAACCTCCAGAACATCTCCAAAAAATAATTTAGATCTGCTCTGAAAAGAGACATTTGAGAGCAAGTGCCAGGCTCCCCATACTAACATTCTTATCACTGCTAGAACTAAGTAGCAAAACACTACTTTCTCTTATTTTATGGAAGTATGAGAGTCTACTTTCATAAAATAAGAGCAAAAACACCTGTGTTAAAAAAAAATACACAATAACCCCCACAAAAAACCCAACACACATGCACACAAAACCCTGTCAATAAAAACAAAACTCTCCCTCCCAAAACCCACTAACATATATGGTTAAAGTTTTATCATCAATACTTCAAACTTTAATTGAAGTAATTACTGAATGTTTTAGTAGAAAACAATTATTGCTAGATTTCTGACAAGTGACACAGGATACCTTAAAAATTAGCACAGTGTATTTAAAAAAACAAACAACAAAAAACAACCTCTTACTATGAATTATAAATAAAGACTTAGAAATCTCCAGCAAAATTAACTGGAATTAAATACTGTCTTGAGCATCCACTCCTGCCCTTGTGCACACTATTGCACTCAACGTGCTTGCCTTGATCATGCTATATAACATTTGCACAAAACAAAATCACCTAGCTTGAAGAACAGAACTCATGCACGAGATTGTGCCATCTTCCCAGTAAAAAACAACAAGAACTTCTGTCTACAAGTCCAGTCAAGTCCAGGATGATTTGGATTTTCCAAAAATTAAGTTTGCTCCTAGTATAAATAGAAAGTAAAAAAATTCTTCTTCTTGCTATTTCAGGTATTTCAGAAGGCACACTTTAAACTGCATGTTGATAGTGCATACATAACTTGCAGTTTTATCTCTAATTCAGACAATGCAATTCACCAAATATTTGCTAAAAACTTTGAAATATTCCTGACTGAATCTGAGTAAGAATCGTTATTTCATTTACAGAATCTGGACAATGAAACATCTTTCTGTTCTCATGTGCAGCTGATTAGCAGTACGAAATTACAGAAACCAGCACCATTCTTCAGCTGGCTGCCAGACCTCAGGTGTTCTCCCCAGTGCCACTTGCTGATGGGATCACTAAGCAGCTTCAGACTGGCACAGACAGGTTGGTTTTACCCTCTGTAACTCCTCAGCTAAAACCTTGCACTTCCAAGTGAAGGGGATTAAAGCTGTCGATTTAAACACGGGCAGAGCTATAGGCATGGTAAATTCCCCTCAGCAGGCTGATTTACAGCTCAATACAACACTGCATTCAGCACAGCCCTTGGCAATGATGGACAAAGGCTCTGCGTGTGAAAACATAGATGGGCTCATCCAGATTAATGAAACAAAAAGCGAAAGCAACACTCAACCCACCAACCTCTCTTGACTTTATCTACAAAGATCACCTCACTGTGGATTTTACTTACAAAAAGTACTCCTGTACTCCTGACACCCCTGCCCAAAAACTGTCACAGGAACTGCCAAACAATTTTTACCAAATTCTCACAAATAGTTGAACTAAATATATTTCACTTAAACAAACAAACAAAATATCACTCATGCTTACATATACCAATACTTTTTCATTTAAAAATTTAATTGTGAAACTGGGCTACAGAAATCTGTGGAATTATCAGTGAATTTAATATTCTGGAATTAGAAGAGAATGAAAGTAAACTCAGTAAACAATGCCTGTAATTTAAGCATGAGAGTCTACTTTCATATATATGGAGCCACTTCAGACATTATATTCTAAATCACCAAGTTAATAAAAATAAAAAACACACTACCACAAAGGACGAGTCAGGAAAAAAATTATAGCTAAGCTTTTAACTGCATAATCTGGAAAAAAAAAATCAGGAAAGAAAATAAAAAGGAGTCTTCAGTGTCCATTAGTAGCACCAACAACTTTCACTAGAGTAACAAATGAGAATTGCCTGGATGAAGCAGTTCTAGACAGAGTTTCACAGCTGGAAATGTCAGATCACTCAGTAATACAATTATTTAATCAGCGCCAAGACACAACACACAGTCGCATTTATGTACACTTATGTCTGATTTGACAGAGCTCACTGGATACATTAAATCACATTTTTAAACAACTCACATGGGCATACTCCTGCAAATAGTTGGCAGTCCAAGCTCCTCACACATCAAATCATTATTTGTTGTGTAACAGGCAAGGGTGGGATAACCTACACTCTGCTCTTGTCCCTGCAGGTTACGAAAGTGAACCATCACCCAAATTTTTAACAGATTGGCTCACAGCCTAAAGTGCAAAGTTTTCTGTTAGACCCAAAACTATCTAATTGTCCATAACAATATCCATACCAATATTTGGTTTCCTTTAAAATCTCCCTTAGTTCTTAACTTCAATCACTCCTGAAAGTTACATCAGTACCAGGAGCACTTTTACTATAGTTAAACCAGCACACCCCATACCATACTACCAACACTCCCATAGACAGCTCTAGAAACAAATCCTAATATGCAAGCAAGAACAAGTGCTATCAAAAAATCTTACATTAACACAGTCAGATATGTCAGGGATGCTGTTCTTCCTAATTGAGATAGCTATGTCAGGGAGCCTGTAATACGAAATAATATGAATTTTTAATATATGAGTTAGCTCTTATAGCCAGTTAGCCCACTGACTTCCAGCAAAAGAGAAATTGAAAAGTATGTTCAGCTTGGTAACAAAGAGAAAAACCTCTCAAACTCCATTTATCAGCTTCAGGCTCGCAGCAAAGTAAGTATTTCCTAAGGACAGGGAAAGGGGGGAAGGACGTCAGTCTTGCAAATTTCAAGCCCTAATACAATTTCTCCTGGGGCAGGGAGAGGAAGAAAAAAAATACAAAGAGAAACACAGAGAAAACAACTTGTTCCTTTCCGTTTCTGAGCAATTCATCTTGCTCTGGACAAAATGAAGTAAAAACCTGAAATGCTGCACTAAAAACAACGGTCTACACACCCACAAAAAGAGCACAAAACAACCAAAGCCTTAAATGGGCCCTGAAATGGCCAATACATTAAAAACAAAACAAACAAAAATAAATTAAGCAGAGAGGAAAGAGGGTCAGGGCATGTTAAATAGTAACATATTCTATTCTGGCTGCAGAAGGTATTCCTCTGAAAAAAGCTTTTTTTTTTTGTAAACTTGATGTGTATTCTCATTTGCCAGTTACCCTGCTCACATCACATACTCTTTAGCCTAGTAAATATTCTGAAAATACACACAAGAAAAGCCTTACTAACAGGAACCTACTACCAGGTGTATTCCCAAGTGTACTGTAATGATTTTGCAGTTATGTGAGGTTGATCACTGTAACCAGGCTCCAAAACCCTGAAATATTTTGTGTAACTTGCCTATTTACTACAACAACTAAGTTGGACATGATGGTTTTGTCTGTAATGGAACTCCACTGCTGGCATTAGTAGTGGAATGCAGCAATTCAATAATGGACTTTGCTATCTTGTTCTTGTTTTAAAATCACATTACTACACACATAGTAAAATCACTGTTTCAAATAACCAAGGAAATAACCAGGAAAGTTTCAATACATTTCAGTAAAATTCAAATTCATAATTCTTTGTATCAGTCATAAAGCTGCATTTTTTGCAACTTTAAAGTTGCATTACTCTACGGTATTTTTCTCTACCTTTCTCCAACAAGTGTGTCCCAAAGCAACAAAATTCAAGCAACAGAATATTCTGTATTAACAGTTTTGAGTTTAAATTGGGGAAGTCCTATACTATGTTAACTTAAATGGTGAAACCAAGGTATTTAGCAGCAATGGGTGGTCCATGCACATTGATCAGGATGAGGAATAAGGTACTAATCAAATCTACACCTCACAGAGCTGTAAGCAACACCAGTTTAGGTTAGTCTTAATGAATTTGCAGATTTAACTATGCTTACCTATGGAAATTTTCTAGGAATAGAAGTTCAAGAACAAAATCAGGTAAAAATTAATTTTCACATAGAAAGAAATTATTCATCCCAAAAGAAAGAACCAAGACAACTAACTTGAAGAATTAGTAAGAGATGAGTAGAAGGTAAGACTCCACAGCTCAATTAAGCAGATGTACATCAATGAACACTATAGAGCAGAAGGCCATTTATTCACTGTGTTCAATGTTCACTGTTATTCAGAGCCAGTTTTGCTACAATGCTGAACAGGTATGAATTGGTAAGGACTAAGTGGGTTATTTCATGTCTTTGCAGGACTAAAACTATATATATATATATATGGATATGGATATATTTATATAAAACACTACGTAGGAGCCCTGTAACTGGTAAACCTCTTTTCCTTTAATAATATTTGAAATTAAATAAGTTGAAAGCACACAGATTTCAAGGAAGAGGTGCAATTCTAGGAACCATGCACACTGAAGTTAAAGTATGCATTTCATCAGGTTTTGGGTTTTGGTTTTTTTCATATAAAGATATGTCACTTGCTGAGTAACATTTCCCAGCATGAGCCAATAAAGAGCCACAACAGTGTGAAAGCTATAACCCTTTATCTTAAAACCTCATTTTTGGTTAAAGCTAAGTAAAGTAATAATTGTTTTCAGAATTATATTGGTGAAAATTTCTATTAATTTCATGTAAGTGAAATCCTACATTTGGTAGTATTTTAATAGGCACAGTCCAGAACTTAAGTTAGGCTGCCTGAAAATAACTTTCATAGGAATTTCTTTCTAGTCCAGTCCAGCCATAGCCATAAACATTCTAAATATGGCTTATATTAAGAAGGCAGCTAATGAGAAACTGTTAATAGAGCAAAAGACTTGGTCATTAACTGCAACTCAGTATTCAGATTTTGGTGGAGGGAAAAAGGGCTGGACAGATATAAACGTATTTATTTCTTTAGGGCAGTGCACTAACACTATTTAAAAAAAAAAAAAAAAAATTACATAGATTTACAGATGCAGGTTTTTTTCACCTGGATTTCTACTTCATATGCATACTCATAACATAGACACTATCAATTACCTACTAGCAACAATAATTGAAAATGATAAATTCTACACAGAATGATATTTTCAGTGCTAGCTTTAGTTTCACTGGGGTGGGAAGAAATTAATTTCTAGACAGCTATCCATTAGTAGCTGGATTTGCAGACACATACCTGATTTACAAACACGTTAAAATGGTTTAAAACACAAATCTTGATGCTGGAGTAAGAGATCTCAGCAGATCAAAACTGCAAAAGCAACATCAATTTATTCAATATGGTTTCACACTACAAATGATGAGACCTCAAACTTGAGTTCTCCAGCAAAGTTCGTATTCCAAACACAAAACTTCTTAGGGAAAAGTTTCTACAATTTGAGGTTTTATTAATTATATTTTAAAGTGTGAGAAATTACTAGCAGAACAAATAGCCAAGTCACCAAGGCATCACCTAGGTCTTCCCTTCTTTTATCTTGCCTCCCAAATAACCAAAAGGAAGTGAGTTAACTCCTTCTAGTAACTTTGATTTCTACCAATTCTGTTCTATAATCCACTGGATAATTTCCGGAAGGCAGCCCTGTGGACACAACTCTTCCTGTGATGGTCAGTATCTCCCAGGAAAACACATCATATATCTGTTTAGTTTTTATTCACTTCTAACCATGCTCACGGTCATTCCTCTCTCCCCTCTCTCCCTGCTCCCCACTGCCACCCCTTTCCCCTTATGTACCTTTTTCAGAGAAGAAGCAATCGGAGGTGCAGCTGCTATTAGCTACCTGATTCATCAGAGCTGCTCCAACCTCTGACCAGCACCCATGAAGGAGCCAATCTCTCAAAAATTCCATCAAGTTTTCCTCATTCTCCACCATCTCTCCTTACCAAGGTTCATGCCTCACTGAAAACCTGCATTCCGCAACTCCTGCAGCCCAACTTGCAAATGTCCTCTCCACTCCCAATTTGTTATGGAGCAACAATACCCTACACACCCTAAAGTTGCACAAGGTACAGCAGTAAATGAGAGCAAGAATCTTCATATGCACATCAGTGAGAAGAAGCACAGAGCAGTCAAGTATATGCACACACAAAATATAGTCCAGACTGAGAGCAACTCCAGCTGAACTCAGCTTTATTAGCAAGGATGCAACAACATCACTCTGTCTGTATGCTTTCATACAAACACGATCATCTTGAGCACTGCTACTGGCATGGAATGACTAATGGTGCTCATAAAAATTACACTAATGAAGAAGCTTGCTTCACTACAGATACAAATGTTGTGAAGACTACATAACAGAGAAGGCATAAGCAAGCTCATAGGAAAAACAAAGGGGGGGGAGAAAGAAAAATAGAAAAACAACCCAAACCTTCAGAAATTCCCACAAATGTTTTAAGTAATTAAAATACCTTATCCAAACAAACTTCTTAAAACAGTTACCACAACAAAAGAAAACCATAAAACTCACTAAACTGGACTGGAATCCCAAAAGAAAACTGGTGCAAATTGCTTAAAAGTAATTTTACAAATTCGCACCAATATTAGTGGCATTTCTTTATCAATGTGTATTATATCTAAGTACATTTTTTTTGTTAAAAACAAGACCACTATTAACTCAGACACTGCATGACCAGTGGTGACTCACACTGTTAAGAAAAACCATACAGGTACTAAACAGTTAAATCACTAAATAACTCATTAATTGACATCCGGGCTGTTTGGGTGAAGGGTGGAAATGCACAAGCTGACTACAGTTTAAAACTTAACTCTTTATAGTCAACCACTGAATGAAACACATGAGATATTAAATAATTCCACCACCTTCCCATACGTTTTAGTGTATGAAATGATAGATAATGAGAAGTGACAGGTTGTGATGCTTAGCAAATTGAGAATTACTATTTCAATTTTGTACAAAACAATGTAAGGCAGGAAGCCAGCAAACAGAAGTTAGAAAATATATCTGTCACTTCAAAAACCACCAGCAATATCAACTGTGATTTAATAGTCTAGGGAATCAAGATTTTACAAGTCAAAGAAATCTTTCCAATTTTTACCTTCAGAAGTTAAAAACTAACCCCCAAACTTGTTTAGTACAAATTACCCCATTTTTAAAAGCACAAAGCTAAATAATGACAAGAAAAAAAATAATGAAAGTTAAAATGGCTCATTTTTGAAAGTTGCATTTTAAACCTGACTTTGTGTTGGCAGAGAGAAAAAAATATTTGAAACATAGACTTTTTAAGTTACCTTTTAAATTACAATGACATAGAAACTTTTTTTTTTCCAGATAAAGGGACAGGAGGAGCAGGAGACTACAGGAACCCAGCAGAGCCAAGTATCCCATCATCAAACAGCTTTCCCAGGGTCTGCTTTAAAAGTTAAAAGTACAATGTGTGACCCAGATAACATGAGTAGCATCAAGGATTTAGTCTAGTAAAGCTGTAAAGCTGTCTTAAACGGTTTATAAGTCATTGATTAGCAAACAGTTGTTCTAACATTTGCAGGAAGGTCTTTTCCAACATGACTCAGCACCTATCCACAGTCCAAAACACAGTTCCTTTATCTATATAAAAGAAATAATGTTATTCTTTCAGTTACACACGTAAGCATACACTTACGGATATAATCAGCAAATGCACCAATCACCACATATTTAGTAAAAAGAACTGCTATTAAATTATTTTCCTACATTATTTTTGTGAGTCATACTTCAGCCTGCTATTTTCTATATGCTGTGGTACTCAAAAGTTCAAATTATTTAATATTTACATGATCACACATTCCATTTCAAGGAGAAGAAAGAAAATTTAAATTTCCTTTTCTGGAAAAATTTTAAGTTATATGAATAAAATTGGACATTTTACTGTGAATGTACTGAATAAAGGACATTCCTTTTATATGTATTGGGCAAAATGTTTTGATTTACTCAAGCAAATTGCAAACATGCTTATGAATATTATGCTTTATGAATAGTCACAAACACAATGGAGGGAAGTGATCTTTTTCTCTATGCTGTTAAATATGCCTAATGCAAGAATTCTTTAAAAGAGCATACTGAATGTATTATTTTTCTGACTATTTTTTAAATCTAGTTGAAGCATCTCATCCTTCCAAAATAAAGACTGTAGAGCTCTGAAGTTCTAAGTGTTGAAGATTCCACTCCTTCCAAAATGCTAACTAGAAATGGTTTAGAGCCACAGACTTAAATTATCACACATTTTTGAAAATGCTGTAAACCAGAAGCTCATGTTATTCAGAACCAGTCTGACAGCTTCACAATCATAAGTTTCTGCAGTGATTCAATTCAAAATATTGTTTGAATTATATCTCATTAGTGTATTCAAATGACAAATACAAAGAAAAACATTCTTTGGGCAGGACAGTGTATAGTAAAACCCTTCCAAATACTTAAATCAAGGCTACTTTAAACACTTTCCCCACAGCACTTTCTTGTCATTCCATGGTCTGTGCTGAGGTTCCCACAAGATAACTGAGACAAGGCAACAAAATTTAACAGGAATAGCTGATGTAGTACTTTACATTCAGTTTCAGTCAAGATGAAATATGAGCTATAGTATAGATAAAAAGAGTTAGTAGTGCAGATAATAATAAAAGATAACAGAAGAGATAATAGTAGATAAAAAGAACAGGGACGAGAGAGAGGAAAGGTCTGTTAACAAAAAGAGGCTGAACAGTTTCACAGCATGTATTTAACACTGCCTCTGGAAAAATCTTCCATAAGGCAAAACACAAACACTAACAAATATGTATGTAATTCAATTCCACCAACTACTCATAAGACTTGGAAATCTAATTCTTAGATGAGAACTCTTCTCATGCATGCTTAGGTTTATAGTATGGACCATCTGCCTCCAACTGCTGAAAGGCATAGCTTCCTGAAACTCTGCTGTACCTTTATGCAGGCTAAACTTTTCCAGAATAGTTTAGGTAATAGGCTTCAATACTATGTCTGATAACATCCCTGAATTTCAAACAAGCTCTTAAACAAACAGATTACAAAGTAGGCCACTTTTTTATTGCAGAGGAAGTTGCTTTGCTGTGAGAACACTCTTACACAGCTATTGTGGCAGCAAGACATAAGTAGGTTTGTATTTAAAGACAAAGTTATAAAACGCCAGAAACAAAGACAGGAAAACAATACAGGCAAAGCTCTAAGAAACAGAGAATCTTGCCTATATATGCCCCAAAGTTGGAAAGAACTGATAGTCTATATATAGTTTAAAAGTCATTTGTAATCTAAACTTTTCTCAACCCAGCTGAATTTATCTGTGGTTTGTCAAGATGCTTTTAAGGAGGCAGAACAATCATAGTTACAATTCCTTGTGCATAGGACAGGATGGAAAAATGCTCCACACAGAGTACTTGCTGCCTCATGGAACACAGTATTTTACTTCTTTTGTTTTGTTTGATTACTTGCATCTTCAAGAAGTCTGTGCTTACAGAGCTAACACAGAACAAACTTTGAGGCCTGTAAAATTCTAAAAAGCTCTTAAATTGATTTCTTGGGCCAGTTCTGGATAAATGAACAATATGGTGGTGGCATAAAAAAGAAAATGAGAGGGAGTCGTATATCCTTCAAGGTAGAACACAATGGATAGAAAACAGACAACTATTTCCTCAACAAGGAGAAAAAAGAGTAAGGAAACGAACATTCAACAGGTCAGAGGAAAAGAGAAGCCCACCTGTGCAGAGTTTTCTAGACACTAAGTTTAAATTATATCACATCTCCTACATGGAAAAAATGGTCTTTAAATCATTGCTTCTACAACCCACTGATGAATGTATCCCCTTATTACTGCTCTGAATGGCTCCTAATATCTAGGTCTCTCCTATACAGGATATAAATCTTTACCCTACTAAGCACAGAACAGACAGACATCAGCTCAATTTGGAACGAAAAGAAGTGTTTCAAGGCATTTAAGAGAAAGTATTGCAAAATATCTCACATTATAGAATATCTTACAATTGAGAATTTTAAGAGAGGAAGAAAAAAAATCTCAGCTTTCAAAGCAAAATAAATGAAAACCAACAACAACAATGGCCCCATCCATTAGGAATTGCACACCTCAGGGAGTCTAGAACACACTCAAGACCACTTCCAGCCCATCACTTTTAATACCAGCTTCCTTACTGCAGGTCATGCACACTTAGGACTGCTTTCACAACCACCAAATGTTTGCAAATAGAAGTAAAAAACAAAGTTATAAAAATAAGGCACTGACATGCATTGTGCCACTTCTACTCACAGAATCAATCATCTATAAAATCAAAGGGAAGGACATTTTTGCATGGGCAACTTAGGTTACACAATGAAGCCGTTTCATCCTTACAGAGTATAATAACAGGATATTAAATTATGGATTTTCCAGGAAAAAATATTTCACAGGGATCTAGCCACAGAGGTTCAAACATACTTTCAAAAAAGCTTGCTCAAAACTACATACTAGAAGTAAATCAGTAATCTCATATAATTTTGACTGCAGATCAGTCAATTTTTCTTCCCTGAGCACCCAGTTTCAGCAAACTAAGGGCAATTTTCATTAACTCAGCCCTATCTACCCTCCCCCAAGCTACTGAAGCTCTCAGTTGAAGAGGAAGGAGACAAAAGCATTAGCAGCCCATAGTTACAGCAGCATATTTGATACTGCTGCCTTAATTCTCATATTTTCCCACATAAATTCTAACCACTTAGTGACATCATCAATACCTTTAGGAAACATTCGCTTTTTAGATAGATGTATAGCCTTCTATATAAGGTAGTATTAAGTGAAACACAAATTTTCAAAATGCAGAAATTAACTCCTGAATTTACTCCTTATAATGATGTTTTTTATCTGTTTCTTTTTCTCGAGATACACAAGAGATGTTTAAATGGTATGCCTGAGTGAACTATTTCTCTTAACTTGAAACTGTGTTTATTTACATCTTCTACTATGTATTTTCAAACACATTAACAGACTGAATCTCTAGCTAAGCAATATGAAACTGGATGATTATGTATTATATATAGGTGCTCTCTTCTCTGGTGCAGGTCTGGAGTTAAAATTGACTTGTTTAGCTCCAGACATGAAGCAGAACCCACACAAATAATCTAGATCCAGCTTCAGCTCCAGAAGGTGTTGCACTTTCAGATCAAATGGCAGCTTACAAATATCCATTTCTAGCACATGCAGTATCTACATGTAAAATTTACTCATTACAAGTGATTTTAGAAAGCAGGTAAGATACTTATTGAACAGTAATGTAACACTGATATATATACAAGTTCTTTGGCACACATTAAAGAAGAGCAATTTTCAAACTAAATTCTCTGCTGTTAAATGCACATCATTTGTTACATGTTTGGTACAGAATTAGCAAGCCCAGGAAAGGAATTTCTGGGATAAAACAGTTGACCTTAGTAAAAGTTTTGCTGTTGACTTCCTTGGGGCTAGAATTTCATTCCTGGACTTCATGCAATCAAAACATTTCTATTTTTTTTCTGAAATAAATAATTATGAAGTTGAACTTTATAGAAAGAGCAGAATAAAGTCATAGAGCTAGACAGATTTAAATCTTATGTCTACAACAAAGTTAAGTCTATAGCAAACCATTCCCTTCCCTCCTCCACAGATGATTGTAACACAGGTTCCTGGCAAGAGCAGTTCTGGGTGAAGTCTGAATTTTTGCATACTATGTGGAAAGAACAAAACAAACACCCCCCCACCCCATGTGTGTACCAATAAAAAGTCACAGTATTTCCTCCACAAGGATATGTTGTTTTAGAAGCCTGACTAATTTTCCCAGCAGTTTTGTTGATGATTCAGCCTGCTTGCTGCATTTTACTACAACAAATTAGTTTAATTTAATTTCTTCAACAAGGCATACATGCAGTACTGGCCCTTTACATTGTTTGGAGCAGTCACACATATTAAAAGTTTCCTACATCTCCTGCTCTTTATGAACTTTAAGTGTGGCTGCATTTCTGAGTCAAAGACAACCCCCCTAACTAACTATATATGAGATTTTAAAATAACTCTTTGTATGACTGCAAAGAACACTTACAGTAGTGAAACCATCAAAGTTCAATCAAAAATATTTATTCTTGTAGGGTTGAAGTAGGAAGAAAATATCTTTTTTCACTACAAAAAGTTTTAGTAACTGATATTCTACATTAGCCAAGTTGAATGCCAAGTGCCAGTACTCAATACATGACCTAAACCAACTTTACCTCTTAGTGTATTACAGGAAATCTCCAGTGAAAGCCCAGACATAAGATGAAGTCTTTCAGTGCTGCTCCAAAATAAAACCCTTTCAAATTTAGACAACAGGAAAAAAGGTAAAAAAGAATCCTAGAAAAATAAAATTCAGTACTTCCCAGATGAGCAAATACTTGGGTTTCCCTAATATATATAACATATATCCATTCTAGCTGTGTTTATCATATGCAACAGCTATCTTTTTGGACTGCTCTTCCACATAGCTGCAAAAGCTACTTCATAACTCAGTTTGTTGCAACTTTATCATAATTCCATTCTGGAGATCCCACCTCCCCAAATGTATGACCAACTGGAGATGACTCTCCCTCCTCTAAAAAAAATCCCAAACCTGCCCAAGCTTTCCTCACAGAATCAACAGCAAAGTACCAAGACCAGTTTAAATATACAGATGCTTCTTATGTTTTGTTATAGTCCCAATCTCTCAATGATCCAGTGGATTGGCAGCAGAAATAAATTAGTGGCCAACATTCATCCTAGACTAGCTGCTGAAATCAATTAATTCCCCTATCCTGAGGTCCATCAATCCCACTTATAAAGTCTCAGGGGTGACAGAAGAGGAAACAAGCCCCTGAAGACTTCATGCTTTAACACGGGGAGAAAGGCCTTTTTGTATTTCAAGCCTCTCATGAAATGAAACAGAGACAGTATAACTGTGCTTCTACATTTAGTACTTGAAGCAATATTCTTGTCCTTTCCTTTGCCACCACTTTCCACAGTGTTCTGCCATACCAATGCTCTGCACAGAGTGTGATGGTTTGAGATGGGCTTTGTGGGATTCCTGCCAGCCCTTTCTCCTGAATTTGCCTATAAGAGAGACCCTTTGGCTCAAATTGATGCCATAGGGAGGAGAGCTCCACTCCTCCTTCCCACTATGCTACCAAAGTGAAGTACCTTTGTCCCAAAACACAGCACAGGACTAAGCCCCTCTCTCCCGAATAAAAAGGGGACACAGACAATCCTTTATTTTATATACCACTATACCACGTCCTCTATGTTCACCCAGTGGTATACTGAGACAAATCTTCAGTACAAATCTTTCTTTCCTGCAGCGTTTTTGCCAGGCTAACAACCTCTCCTCCCTTCCTCACGTACACCAGCATCTGTCCATCCATTGCTTTCTCCTGGCAGGTCAGTTCTTCCCTCCCCCGGCACTCGGAGCCCTGTCTCCCATCACGCAGCCCCAGGCCGGGCTCTCACAAGGATGTCGCTGCCCCACGGAAGGAAGGGATCGGCCCCGGGGCATAAGTGAATTAGGAGGAATTTCTTCACGTTAGACATTGGAAGGGGCTGCCCAGGGAGGTGGTGGAGTCACCGTCTAGAGGTGCTTCAGGAAAGACTGGACGTGGCACTCGGTGCTGTGGTCTAATTGACAAGGTGCTGTTCGGTCACAGGTTGGACTCGATGATCTCAGAGGTCTCTTCCAACCTAAGTGAACCTGGGATTCTGTGATAACCTGTCCCGGCGCCCCTGCAGCTTCCCTTTCCCCCCTGTCAGAAGACAACTCCTCCCCGCTCGGGGCTCTCCCGTCGGAGGCAGCTCTCCCTCCCATCCCGGAGAAAGGAGACCCGCCCCGGGCCCTTGCGGGGGCGCCTCCCCAGCACGAGCCCAGCGCGCCGTTCTCCCGCTCTCCCGGGCCCACCGAGCCCCCCCTCACAGACCTGTGGATCCGGCCATCTTGTCCGAGCCCCCCCCACACCGGTCCGGGCCCGCACGCCTCGCGCGTCACTTCCCTCGGAGCGGCTCCGTCACTTCCCGCCAGGAAGGACGAGGCGCATCCCTGGAGCGCGGGAGCGCGCGGGGCAGGGCGGGGCAGGGCGGGGCAGGGGGCGGGGCCGGCAGCCGAGGCGCGCCCCCGGCCCGGGAGCCAGCCCAGGAGCCAGCCCGGGTCTGCTCCCCCAGGAGCCCTCGGCAGCGAGCTGACCTCTCTGTATCCTCCTCGCCAGCCCCTGTCCATGCGCGTCTCTCTCCAGGCACCCGCTGTGTCTGTTCCCGTGCGGGCTGACACCTGGGAAGCAATTTCACGTGGCTGCATCCCTACCCTGCCACCTCCGCTCAGCCTGCACCCCAACATCTAGAAATAAGGAAGTAGGCACACAGCAATGAAGCTTCACTTAATTTTTTTTTGTTTTCTCAGATTGGCCTTAAACAAGACACTTAGATTCGGAAGGGTCTTTGGAGAAAAAAAAAAAAAATAATAAAAAAAAGAAAAGTGCCAAAGGCATAAAAGGAAAGAATACAGATAAAACTTTAAAAACCACAGAAATGCCAGAATCAAAGAGGTGCTTATTAGAGTTAACTCCTCAAAATGATATGATAGTTTCAAAGGCTGAAATATTTGACACTCAGTAGCGTAAGAACTGGAAAATTAATACCACAAATGTCTAGCCATGTTGCCTAATGTTTCTTCACATGCAGAAGTCAATTACAAAACTCAAGTCCCAGGCCCTTCCCCAGGAGCCAATGCCGAGCTCAGCTGAAGGCGGCCGCTGCGGTAGCACCTTGCACATCCTACCTGGGAACCACAACCTGCGCCGGGCCAGGGACCCATAGGCAGGTAGGAGAAGGCAGCTCCCCTGGCAGAGTGCTGGAACAGCCCTTGCAGCAGGCTCAGAACAATCCTAAAGGGCCCTGGCAGCATTCATGTGGACATGAGGGAAATGCACACCAAAACAACCTGCAGGCGAATACATCTGAAAGGGGACACATCCCAAAACCTGCGCCAGGGTCACTGCAATGTGGGATTCCCAGCAGGACTTGCAGCCCGAGCACAGGGCTGCTGCTAGCAGCAGTCTCTAACAGAATATCACACACACACCTTGCTAACCGCTGACAACCCCCACATCCTGTTCTTGACATTCTATTTTATAAATAACACTTAGCTTTTTTCCTTTACAGCTTGTAGAGTTAAACTCATTCACAAGCTTCTGATACAGATCAGAAAGAGCCACGATGCAAGATGTTTTTCTTCCAGCTAACCTGAAATCTCTTCCCCAGTGAGGACTCAAATCACAAGAATATGTTGAGTTGGAAGGGACCCACAAGGACCACGGAGTCCAACTCCTGGCCCTGCACAGCACAATACCCACCCTCATACATAAAATGCTCTGCCTCCCTGCATTTATGCTTTGTTCATTTTAGCCTAATACTGTTTTTGCTATCTCTGCATACATGGAAATTATAAATCTACAATAGTTTTTAGTTCTTCCATTTTTTTCTATTTTCTTTTATCAAGTTACTAGTTTTGACCAGTGTTTTTTAACAATAGAAATAAGCAGGAGTTTCAATATTTGCACCAAAATAATTAGAAGTAAACTTTTCCAACACAATGAAACTGTTCCTTGAGCTGTATTTCAATGATCTGTGGAGTTTTCTGTTGTCAACAAGCTGATTATAGGGATTTTCTTGTGTAGCCTATTTCAGTATTTTTGTCAAAGTAGCAACAATACTGAAAAAAAAGAATATTTTGAAAAATTCTCTCCTACTATAGCATCACTGTAGTAAAAAAAAAAAAAAAAAAGTTGTTCTCCTGTTTTTTGGAACCAAAAGCAAGTGCAGGAGGGCTGTTAGAGACCACTACACAAGCCTTGTCCACTGTGGTCTATCCATAATGTAACCAGGCTGTGCTCCTACTTGCATTAAGATAAAACCTGCTCAACTCTAAGGTCAGAAAGAAGCACAGTGGCCACCCAATGCCTGTGCATTTATTTTTTTTTAATGATTAATATTTCTTTTTTTAGGTGATTCTGTGCCAACATTTTTATTTAATGATTAATCCTTCTTTTTTTAGGTTATTCTGTGCTAACAATGAACAGCACACCTGCATGTCTTGAGACATGACAGAAATAGAGCCATAGGCTCACCAAACCAAAGCCCACTTGTATTCCATGAGTCTCACAGTAGTCCATCTGTGTCCAGACCCATCCACTAGATGTCAACACTTCCATTTAGCAGTAACAAATTACTGCAATACTTACTGTAACCACAGGAAATAAAACATGGCCCAAAATGTAAAATAGGCATAAGGTCGCTGGCCTAGGTAATGACACCTCTGCTCAATGACTCTAAAAATTATTTTATTTCACTCTTCTTATATTGGGCAAAGTTTACTAGGAAAAAATGTAATTTTTTTCAACAGTGAATTTGAGAGGAAAAATACTGACAACTGGAAGCTGAACACATTTTAAAGGTGTAACTTCCTTTCCTTTCAAACAGGATGAGAGATCTGGGGTTGTTCAGCCTACAGAAAAGGTGGCCCCAGCAAAAGCAGCTTCCCACTCTCTAAAAAAGGGCCTAGAAAAAAGCTGGAGAGTGACTTTTCACAAGGGCGTGCAGTCATAGCACAGGGGGTACAGCCTTAAACTGAGACAGGGTAGGTTTAGGTTCAGTATTAGCAAGAGATTCTTTACTGTGGGGGTGGTGAGGCAGTGGAACAGGTTGCCCAGAGAAGCTGTGACAAAGCTTGGATGTGATGGTGCTTAGAGCTACCTACCTCCTTTGGAAGAATGTGTCCCTGCCCATGGCAGAAGGGCTGGAACAAGATGATTTTCAAGGTCCTGGCCAACACAAACAATGGTTTGTGTTTCATGGTTCTGAGTGCTTTCACACGGTACTGAACTCACCTCTCACTCTCCAAAAAGAGTTCAAAATACCACTTCTGATTACAACTTGGTCAAAATAAGGTACTGGTAGTCATTTCAGAAAAAAACTTTCATAAATTTTATTGTCAAATATCACACTTTACCCATCAAGAGAAAAATCAGAATAGCAGTGTCCTCAGCTCAGAAAACATATGTTCCACAATCATGTTGTGAAATAGTTTTATTTAAGAGTTTCACAGAGTTGTGATTGCTGAGTGCAGATTCTGCAGATGGCCCTCATGTTGTCCAACACTGCCTCCAGAGTTGCCATATGACAGTGCCCAAGCTCCACCTCAGCCTAAAGATTTTCTAAGTAGTATCTGGAGCAAGGTATTGATAAAAGACAACTAAGGAATAATTATTTCCTATTTGCAGACTACAAAAAACAAAGACATAGCAATATCTTCCAGCAAGTTTAATACAAATTATTATTCAGAATTAATAACTACCTTGTGTAACTGATTCAAGCATGATATTACAGAGGACCATAGTGTAAAGTATGAGTGGTAATAGTAATAAGAATAATAAAAAATCAAATAAACCTCAATTCCCTCATGGTTCTTTACACAGAATATCTCTATGCAATTTCTGACTCAGAAAGCACAGGCAGACCCAGAGTGGTGACTCCTTTGACATGGGGCTCTGGGAAATACTTACCCAATAACAAATAGTATACTTCCACAGGTAGGAGTTCTTCTGAGAGCCAGGACCCTTGTGTCTCTCAATCCTGTAAATTCTTCACAGGATAGTTTACCTAAAAAATAAAGACATAAAACACCACATGGGATGAGCAAAAACTTCTTACTTCTATTCATATTTACACCAAAAAAAATAGAAGTAAGCTTTTCCAGTGTTTACAAGCCCTAATAGACAGAAGCGCTCCAATGTAGGACGCTGGGCATAAATGTAATGAAAAGTCATTAGTCCTGAGAGCTTTCAGCTTTTCAAGTGATTGCAGACTGCACCTGAAAAGAGCCCCACCAAATTCCCTTATTCCATCAGTGCACAACTTGCATTGGATCAGCCAAGAAGAACAATATAATTCATTCCCTTTAAAAGTATAGAAAGTGTCAGGTATTATGCAGCAACAGAAACACAGAAAACACAGAAGCAATAATAATCACACAGAAGACTACTGAATAGTCTCATTCCAAGCAAACAGGCATTTAAATTATTATCTGAGTCCAAAAGGGACTCGTGACAAGACCATAATGCTTTTCTCTCCATTAGACTTAATTTTAAGAGACATCAAGCAGCCTCACAGTCACAGTTCCTCTTTGTTCTCCAGTACTTGGAGAATACAAGAGAAATAAGCAAATGCAATTTCTATCCCATTCTATCCAGAAGTTAATTCCTTTATTGTCATGGTCTTGTCATGTCAAAGGAAGATCTTCCTTACTTTCTTCACAGGTGCTACTTGTACATCCATGCAGCAGGCTTTCTCCTCCTCCCTTAACATGGAGCCTAATTAATAACTTTTGGTTCCTGTTTCTGTGCACTCCCAAGATCCTAACTGCACAAATTCACAAATTCATGCTGTGTAAAAAGCACATTCTGCTCATTTCCTCATGCTATCTCAAACTGGAAGTACAAGTAATATATCTCAATGAGCAAGTAAGAAAATAAAATCAGAATTTAAAAAAAACCAAAAACAAATAAACCACTAAACAAACAAAAAAACCCACCCTCATGAAGCATGAAAATGTGCAAGCATAGATTTGGAGAGATAATTTCCATGGTATTTCAGAGCTGTGAAAATTCACAAGCAAAAGGCACTACCTTGCCACCAGGTGCAAAAGAACTATAAAATGTTCTAGCCCACTCTTTCTAATAACCAGCCTATACAACCAAAATAGAGCAGAAACAATGAGTCTTATTCAAAGCATGAATACAAAATTTTGTTCACTACACACTATTACATATATATATATATAATATATATAATAGTTAACTAACAAATGAAATCATTAACCAAATACTTAAGGACCTGTCAAAAAACTCTTCATTTCCTTTTCTCAATAATTTTTAGATGTCATTTTTTTATTATATTAAGAGGTCAGTAAATTTGATTATTTCATGCCAAGATTATATTTTTTTTTACTTCCTCTATGCAAAAGAACATCGGATTTTGAAATTAAAAACTGAAATACTTAAATCAATATGCTTTTTTTTTTTAAATTTACAGTTCTTTCAGGCTTCTGTACACTATTATACAAAAAAAATTAAGTGTAAGTAGGAAAATAATTTTAAAGGCTGCTGTGTGGTTTATAATGACATCAGTACTGAAAACACTGGAGAATGCGGGCATCGATCCCGCTACCTCTCGCATGCTAAGCGAGCGCTCTACCATTTGAGCTAATTCCCCACCTGAAAAAAAAAAATTCACAACTTGGACATCCACACTCCAAACTTAAAAAAAAACACAATACAGCTATATTTGATTATGAATTCGTTGTTTCTTGCTGAGTCATTCTTTCTACTCACCAACAACTGACTGCAGCCCAGAGTTGCAATCATGGGACACGTCCTTCGGCATGTACGCTACCAGAATAATCTTATTCATCCTTTTATGACACAAGCCTTTGTTATTTAGCTGGCTGCATACAAGAAGCTCTCAGAAAGATCAAGTTTCTTAAAAGAAACCAAATGTGTATTTTTAGGGAAAAATCAACCAAAAAAAGCCCTACTTTTATTGAGCAACTGTTCCAAATTCAACAAAGAAGCCCACATTCTTTTCAATTTTCAGGGCATGCACATGTAAAGACTGGTTCAGCAAACACTTAATGAAGGGAAAAAAATGTTACATGGATATGAATGAAACAGAGTTTTATAGTCAAAACTTACACATATGTGTGGGTGCATATATAAATATATATATATATATGCACACACACATCCTGTCATATAAATACGTATGTAGGCACACATACATCTTTTTGGAACGTGTCTGGCTTCTCTGAGGAGAGAGTGTCAAGCGAAAATAAAGCAGATCTGTATTTTTCTTATTTATTACCTCGCCAAATGCACTTCCCTATAATTAATACATTACTTTTAACAGCCTTAAAACACTGTTTTTTTGAGAAATGAACCCACTGGTGCTCACGTGACTTGATACGCAGCATAAAGTTTATGTCGTAGGCAGGACCGTGATGATGTACAGCCCCCCCAAACTGCACCCACAGCCCCTGGGGGCCGGTCCTTATCTCCCCCCCCCCCCCCCCCCCCCCCCCCCCCAAACTGCACCCACAGCCCTGGGGGTCGGTCCTTATTCCCCCAGACTGCACCCACAGCCCTGAGGGCCGGTCTTTATCCCCCCCAAACTGCACCCACAGCCCCTGGTGGCAGGTCCTTATCCCTCCACCCAAACTGCACCCACAGCCCCCGCCCCAGACAGCACCCAAACCCCCGGGGCCCGGCCCCCGCCCCGCCAGGGAGCAGCGATGGCGCGGCCTCCCCGGAGCTGCGGTGCCCCGGCTGCAGCGGCCTCCCCGCGCCCGTTCCCCGAGCTCCCGTCGTGGCCCCTGCAGCTGCGCTCCCTCACGGACCCTGGGCCTCGGCTCCTCGCGTTTGCTTCCCTGCTTCCTCGGGACAGCCCTCTCTACTTCCACAGACCCATTCCCATGGCCTTCCAAAATCCCCTGCCACCGGCTGCGTGCTCTTCCATCATTTCCTTCCCCCAGCCTCCTCGCTTCTGCTTCACAGAATCACGGGATCAATTAGGTGGGAAAAGACCTCAGAGATCATCGACTTTAATTTCTGCCTTTAACACCACCGCCATGTTAGCTAGACCATGGCATTAAGTGCTACATCCAGTCTTTCCTTAAACACCCCCAGGGTCAGTGACTCCACCACCTCCCTGAGCAGCCCATTCCAATTCTTCACTCTTCTGTGAAGAAATTCTTTATGATGTCCAAACTAAAACTCCCCTGGCATATCTTACGACTGCGTCCTCTTGTCCTGTCCCTAGATGCATGGGGGAAGAGTCTGACCCTCATCTGGCTACAGCCTTCTTTCAGGTGGTTGTGGAGAGTGATAAGGTCTTCCCTGAGCCTCCTCTTCTCCATGACTGCAGCTCCCTCAGCTGCTCCTCAGTAGAAAATGTGCTCCAGACCCTTCACTCTATTCCAGCTCTATTGTCTTCCTCTGGACACACCCCAGCACCTCAATATCCTTCTCGAAGTGAGGGACCCAGAGCTGAACATGGCACTCAAGGTGAGGCCTCACTAGTGCTCAGTACAGGGTGACAATCACTGCCATGGTCTTGCTGGCCACTCTATTTCTGATACTAAAATAATGTGAACACACCTGTAACAACTTTCACATACACATAACTTGATCAACACAGGTTTTTTGAGCTGAACCAAAGTGGCTGAGCTCCACTTTACATCTTTTCCCCACTTATTTTAACCATAGAGGCCACTCAGGTATCTCTTTGAAACATAAAGTGATACACCAAGCAAGAGAACTGGGTTTGGCTCTAGCTTTCTGTAGGGTGAACAGAATTTATGAACTTCACCTGATTTGCCACAGCAGTGTTCCCTTGTGCTCTTCTCCATAAGCTCTCTCTGCTCTTGCACATACAGACAAATTATATAACCCATAATCTGCCACCCAGAGATTTTTCTGACTGTTGCTTGAACATCTTCATTTACAGAGGAGATTGTTCCTTCACTATGTCAGCACTATACCAGACAATGGCTCCTTGCTAAGCCAGGCCGCATTTCTCACTCCACAGATGGTAGAAGTTACTCATCCATCAAGTTTAAGCCAGGCCAAGAAGAAATTAAATCAGAACATGAGTGGAGGTAAGATCACCACCTGACTGGTTTCTAACCGGCCTGGCTTGTTTTTACATCATTTACTGGCTTTTGGAGATGCTGAATCATTTTATGTACCTTAGCCCTGACATGTGATGAATGGCTTGGAGATGTACATGTACATCCAGTTGTTCCTGGAGCTGGATTCTTTGGCAGGAGGAAAGACAGACTAGGAATAACTGAAACTAAGACACTGTCTTTATGTGGCAGTATTCACTTTGTGCTTCACAAGCTTCAGCATTGATTTGCTACAATTTTTTGACAGTACCAATCACAAGAAAATAGGAAGGGGAAAAAAAAGAATAATGGTATTCAGGAAAGAATATAGCTGTCAGTTCTAAGAGCACTAATGGTACTAGTGAGAGTAATAATCAGGTATCAAGTTACCCTGGATTTATGGCCAGCTGTATGTTTAAGCTATACCTTATTTTTTGATTGGTTGGTTAGTTGGGGTTTTTTTTGTTTCTTTAAAATACTAAAGCTAGTCCTGTCAGAGTTAAAGCCTAGATTTTTTAGGGGAGGAGAGACTGATTGATAAACTGTGTATAGTTTTTCAGTATTTCTAGAATGCTAAAAAAATTAAAAGCAGTGTGAAAATGATGTAACACTTGTGAAGTAAGGAGAGATCTTTGCCATGTAAATAATTCAATTTTCTGTGTCAGCTTCTAGAACATCCACCGGCACTTCAGCAGGTTTTCTATTGAAACCACTAGGTGGAAAACTACAAAATTCAACTGAAGTCAGGCACTTTTTTTTTTTTTTTCCCCATGATCTTATTTATGCAGCATGAACCACCTTGGATGCTCATCTGGGCCTATAAGCACCTGCTTACTTGATCATCTCTAGGAATTTAGAGTGAGTTAGCTAACCAACACTCATTATTGCATTATATTAGCTGTGATGACAAGGAACATATTTAGACCAGGCATTCCTGAGAAACTTCCTGGTCAAGTCTTTGGATTAAAAAAAAAAAAAAACCCTAAAAAAACCCCTTTATTTTTGTCTTTATCTTCAGAGAAAATAAAGCTTTCTTCAGAGGAAGTTGCCTAGAGATGACTTCTAACAATTCAAATGCTGCTATGATCCTAAAGGACTGGTAAACAACCCAAGATTCTGCACTGATCTTGTTTTAAGTTGTCTAACGCTATTAACATTTTTTCATAGCTTTTTACTTACTTGAGAAGTGTTGAAGCAGCTGTAATTTTTCTAACATTTAGCAAAAGAAGAACTCAAAAGCTACATAAAAATAGCTCAGCTCATGTTGAAAGAAATCAATTATTTTCTGTTTTTTCCTTATTTTACTTTTTTCAGGAAAAGTATCTAGCAATGCACAAAAATAGCAAGGTTATAAACACACAGGAGATGGGTTATTGCCAAAACTTCAGAGACTCCACGGAACTGAGGAAGAGCACATTAGCCTACACAGTTTCACCAAGGCTGCTGGCTGGGTAAACCAAAGGTGGCTTTTACCATTTACTGCTAAAACTGCCTTTTCTTGCTAACAGTTAACCTGACGCTTGGTGTCAAAAGTGCAGAAGCTGAAATTGTTAACAAGACAGAAATAGCTTTTACAGTTGCAAATAGCCCTTATGTTCTATAATCTCCTTAAAAAAAACCCAAACAAACAAAAAACTCAGAAAGTGACAGAGAAAGATATATTGCATACCCAAATTATTCAGAAGTCGCGTTCTCAGCTGTTACAAACTATCAGGAATTTGGTTGGAAAATGGAAATTCTGTCCTCCTTAAATGTGTATTATGTACATCTTTTAGAATTATTTTTCAACCTCCACCCTCAAAGCAATGCCTAGGAAAATGCATGAGCACAAACCTAATCATGAATTTACATTATGAAAACAATATTTTAGTCCATTTAAAGGTGTACATACTCAGCTGATAATTCCTGCTACTTACAGCCACTGCATTGGGAAAACTAGGATAAAAATCTGCTCTTTCCAGCATTTTCTTTTCCCCCTGGAGATACAGAAGGCAGCTTCAGGGACAGAAGAGCTGACCACCGGGCAAGTTGGTGGCTTTTCTTTAGAACACTTACCTGCCATCCCAACAGCTGCCTCATGCATCAGGAGGAGACCCAGCTACAGCATTTCCCTGTTCACAGGATGACAAACCTCCCAGCCATCTATAAAGGAGTAAAAGGAGGGCAGCAGCTGCCCTGGGGGAGAGAGTTGCCATTGGGGTGGATGGAAACACGCCTTCGCAGAGGGTTCTAGTACAGGGCAGGGCACGCTTAGTGCCTGGGAGGGGCAGAGCAGAAGCCCAGTCCTAAGAGGCCGGGAAGGTGGGAGCATGCGGGAAGGGAAGCGGTGTGCGCTGCGTTGTCACCTGGGGCGAGCCCGGGCTGAGAGCGTCGAAGGACAGAGCAGGCGGAGGAGGTTTGTGCACAGCCTTTTACCCAAGGGCTTTCTGGTCGTGGTGGCTGTCTTACTGGCTCTCACAAAATCTAGTTTTGGAGTCATGGGGGTGCTTGTTTGAAGGAGGAGGTGCAGGTGGGCAGTGCGGCTCCTCAGCAGAGCGGGTGGTTTTGTGGGTTCTCGTGGGGTTCCTATTCCTGTGCTGCTCTGCCATGACTCAGGCTTCAGCCCTCCTTCAGTTGTTCTCAACACCTACAACCTCACTAATCCCACACTGCATTAGGAAATTTTAATAGCTGTTGTTTTCTTCTCATACTGCTCCTCCAGAGTTCGCTTACCGTGTAACATTGAGCCTAGGAGAGAGGTGGAAGACTCACATCAGAGGATAACTTGGACTGAAGAACTTGTTGAAGTGGGTGCTATCCTAAACTTTTTTGTGGTCTTAATTCAGCATGCTTGTGATGTTTTGAAAACACTGTAAGCGGGTAGCTTCATCAGTGAATGCTTTAATGATAAGTCTGGTTTCCATGCTTACTTTAAAATTATTGTATATCATGGTGGTGCATAAATTTAAGAAAGGAAAGCTCTCAGATTTTCACATGGACCTAAGTAATCAGATGTTAAACATACACTGTAAATATACATATATATAACTTAAGTGAGTTCTTAACCCTCTAGTATTGGAACATTGCAGCTAAATACATTTTTCAGTTTATTCCATATAACCAGTTCCTTGGGGCTTTTTATAAATGGTTAGTTTATTTATTTGGATGAGGTTATTGTTCTTAAAACTACTCTATTATTCTGGAAAAACTCTCTTTTAGTGAGTCCTTAGTAAAAGCCATGGAATATAGGGACCTGAATCTTCTTAAGTCTTTTAAGCTATGAAAAAAATCTTCATTCTCACCCCTGTTAACTTTGGTGCGAAAAGTGAAAGATGGATAAAAATCAAAAATATAAAGAAATTGTTTATTATTCTGTGGACATCCATGGCTTTGAAGAGACACTAAATGACCATGAGGAAAATCTTGTATGTGGTGGCTAGTGATAGCTGATTAGCCAGGTGGCCTAGGCATAGCTAGCCCACAATCTCTACTTCATGAAATTATAGGGAATGTAGACAAAATTTAGATTCTTAGAGAGGGGATTTAGAAGACAACAGTTGCAGATCCAGTGGGATTCAGGCACAGTCAATCTCACTACTTTTGTAACAACCTTGTTTATTGCTATTAGCTATTAAACAGTTTGTTTTGTATGTAAAATTAGTAACACAGTTTTTCTACATTGTCATCATGTTTGTTTCAAGGAGGGCATTGTACATGTAGTATGATGTTGAAACTTTTTTAAACACTCATTAAGTTAGTAAGGTTGCAAGGTCTTCCAGAAAAATTTGGAGTAGGTTGTGATGTGAATCTAGTCATTTTCCTAGGAAAAAACCTAAATGCATAACCATGTTAATGTATGACTTCCTGTTTCTCCATCTGAAAACAGAATGAATTCTTTGCCAATCTGGAATCCATATGATAACCTAGGTGGAAATCAAAAATGCATGGATCCTTTTAGAAAAGGAGAATGGTAACTTGTATGTTTTCTTAGTATTTCAACTCTTTGATAGAGATTTTAGAGGTTGAAATAATAAGGGTGATTTTTGTATTGGTCCCCAGGGAGATGACAGAGTAGCATAAAATGATCTTGCTCAGAGCTGTGCTCTGAGATCACCATCTTCTTATTAGTGCACAGAGAGCACAGTGCTAACCTAAATGCTAATCTGATAAATATACACAAAAAAACATTTTGGTGTCATACATCTTACAAAAGCAGTATATTTAATATGAATTATTTTGGCTTTTAAAAGTTTCTCTTGTGACTGCTAATGGTAACTGAAGTTACTTAGGATGCCTGGCTAAGCTGATTCTTTGACCAATATTACACAATTTTGTACTAGTGCATAACCTCCCAGATGGACTATACTGATTTTCCTCAAAGGTGGTAGCTGCAGTAGCAAATTCTATTAAAAGTAGCAAATCATTCTAAGGTTTATTATGTTTTGAGTTAGTTTTTGTTTTTGGTTTTTTTCTTTTTGGTTGGTTCTTATGTTTTGGGATTTCTTTAGCATGTTTATGTCTTGCACTTTGGGCATGAATCAATGAATAGTGGTAAAATGGAGGCAAAATTTTATGAACAAGCAATAACATCTTCATCAACAAATCAAATGTTACTCTCATTGTGGCCATTAAAAACAGAAACAGGGATTCTGGGATGTTTCCTCTTACTGATGGCATGTCTCCTGTGTTGCTTTTTATCTGATTTACAGTGCATTTGGTGAGGTGCTGTCTGTTGGAGTTTGAGGTTTTTGTTCGTGGGGTTTTTCCCTCCAGAGGATGGTGTGAATTTTGCAGTCCGATTCCATATTTTGATACTGCTTTTCAGTAAAATTATCCCTGAGATCCAAAACACATTTCATTCAATGCTTTAAAATACAGCTTTTCCTTCAGTGCTTTAATTATGGGATAAATACTGGATACAGAACTGGAGACATACTTGCTTCATTTTAGTGTGGTATCTATCGATTTGAAGGTTAGGCTATTTAACAGAATGAACTG
Source organism: Cyanistes caeruleus (assembly GCF_971803275.1). NCBI lineage: Eukaryota > Metazoa > Chordata > Aves > Passeriformes > Paridae > Cyanistes > Cyanistes caeruleus. The sequence continues at coordinate 42,144,211 of NC_141701.1, forward strand.
ACTATTCTATAACTGTCCTTACTCATTTTGTCACTGCTTAATTTATAGTTCATTCTGAGTTTTGCTTGATTTTAACTAAATTTTACTCTACCTGCTGTGTTAAAGCCTTAAGGCTGTCAGTGCCTAGTCACAAATTGAAAGTTTCAGTTTGTGTGCAGTTGTAAGCCTGCTTGGGGATTCCCTTAATTAAAACAATGATGTGCTGTACCTTTTAAAATCTGGTGTGATGAAACCATGGTCTTGCTTGGGCTATGTTCTTACAAGCCTGATACAGACACAACTAGAAGAGTTCTGTTTGGTTGCTTGTTAGTTTTATAGCATAGGTGTTTTTGAGACTTAAATGGGTTTTGTTCAGGAGGAATACTAAGAAAAATGTGAAACATCCTCAAACAGAAGGAGCAGCAACCTTCCTTACTTGGTCAGGCACACTGACCTGTGGGGCTTTCAGTCAGCCAGTTGCTTACATGTCAGTGGTATCTGCAGCATAAATCCAGCAGTTAAAACTTAATTACCTCCTGCAAATTAAATTCAGATGCTTCTTTCTACATTGATTGAATAGGAGAGGGAGAAATATTTTTTTGGCAAAGCCAGTTGTTTCAATCAGAGTGAAGGAGTAGGTGGGAAGACACTGGAATTTTGTTAATGGTAGAATGTGCACAGGACTACTAGTATACAGCTTTAGGGCTAGACCAAAGACTGAAATTTTGTTATTTTATTTTCTGAAATCACTAAGTCATTGAAGAGCAGAGATTTGAAAGATCTTTATATGTCAGTGTGATTCATGTGTCTTAAAGCATCCTGGGGAAATCAAGAGCTGTTTGCGTAGTTATTTAATAAATTTCATTTCAGATATTCCTTTTATGTTCAGAAAGGTATATTATTTAATATTTTAAGTGTAACAAAAATTCACAATTCTCTCTTGCTGTCTGTGAAGCCAGTAAACAGAATTTTCACTGCTGTATCATTTTAGTAAAAATTTTTATTTTTTATATTTTAGTCGTATAATTTTGATTTTATATGTATTTGTCTGTGTGAGTGTGCTTGTCTATCTGGTGATAGCATCACAACTTAAAAATGCCTGAGAGATGTAAGTAAATAATGTGAACTATTACTTTGTTTCCTGGTGTTCCATTTGGTGCTTTTTTTCATTGTTTTCAAGAACCCTTGTTCCATGGGTGCTTTTTTTTTTTTTGCCCCTTTTTTATAACATGAACCTAGCCTCTATTGCCACAAGAAAAAAAAATTAGAAGAACTCTACCTATTCAGTCATATGTATTTTATATTGTAAAATGTGGAGAAGGGTAAAGTCATTTAGCCGATTGTCTTCCACCGAGAGATTACAAATAGGAAAAACCTGTTTTAGAAAAAAAAATACTGCATTTAAATATACCCAGATTTCTCTTAAGCGGCAATAACTGTTTGGTGCGAACGTAAGTCTGCAATTTCTGGAAACACAAGCCCGGATGTTATCCAGATGCAGCTCCGCTGAACAAAGCGTCTGCTGTTCCCTCGAGGAGTCCTGGTATTATATTAGGCAAAATTCCCACTACGGCTGTCACAGGCAGTGCGCTTGCAGGAAGACTTAATTGTTTCTGCGTTTCACGGGAGGGCTGTGCGCTGTTATTGCCTACCCGTGACTTGGGGAGGGGATTAGAAGGGCTCGGAGCGCCCAGCTACCGGCGCCTGGGGGAGGCAGTCGGCTTTGTGTGGGAGCGCGGCGTGCGGCAGCGGGGGAAGCGGGAATGGCCAGAGAAGGGGGCGGGCAGCCGGAGGCAGGGGGAATTAGCTCAAATGGTAGAGCGCTCGCTTAGCATGCGAGAGGTAGCGGGATCGATGCCCGCATTCTCCATTTGCTGTGCCACCTGTTTTGAAGCCAGATGCGTGTTCCCGGAGCGCTTTCGTAAGGATTTAAAGTGAATCAGTGTGGGGACGCGTTTGCATAGCGTGAAGTGTTTAAGTTTTTAATGTTGATCAGAGCTGATCTTTGGTTTTTTTTTCAGGTGCCAATTAATTTCTTCTCACGGCTAGAGGAAGACATTAAATGATACTGTGGGAGACCGAATATCACTTGAAACTCACATTAGGAACAGGCATGCCCTTCCCATCCTACAGCGAGTGCAAAGTAGCTGGAGAGACACTAATTCTGTGGTGAGCTGATGGTATATATAGACAACTACAGACTTTTGCATTTTCGGAGAGACAATGTCAGTAACTTTCCACATCATTAAAAAGTAATCGTAAATTCTAACATTCGGTGCAGTGGTAAGGGACGGAAATGGCTATTTTTTTTTCCCCTGTGTCACAGAGTAACAGCGGTAGTTTAGATGGGTATGTGAAGAAATTGTTTCTCAGAGAGTGCATAAGTGTAATCCTTACAACTAACATTTCTTCTCCCCTTTTATTTGCCGTGTGAGTCGGTCTCTATTACCGGCTGTGCATTTTCCACCACAAAAACCGGGACATTTCATGGAAGAAAAATCTTTTCCCACCGCGGCGCCACAGCTGACCAAAACACTGGAGAATGCGGGCATCGATCCCGCTACCTCTCGCATGCTAAGCGAGCGCTCTACCATTTGAGCTAATTCCCCTTGCCGCAGGCAGGGCGGGGCGGCTGCACTCCTGCTCAGCCGATGGCTGAAAAGCCAGGTTACGTTCTTGACCTATGCGGAGCATTTTCTGCTGTGTTCCTTGGATAAAACAATTCGTTTTCCTGAGCAGTGCATCCTCTAGCGTTTATTCAAGGAGAGAGAACTCGTTTTTTTACAGTGCACCTACAAAAAGGCTTATAAATCTAGAAAGACTACTCTTAGAAGTCACTCAAGTACAGTGAGATTTTTCTTCTCCTTTTTTTCCCAAGACTTTAGCTCCTTTTCCAACTTTATTTTCTAATTAAACATACATAAATGATAAATACAATGGTTTAAAAGTTTATGTTTAGTTTCTGGAGAGGAAATATTCATTCATAAATTCTTATGCTATTCTAGGAATTATTTGTATTTCTACCTTTATTTATTGACTTTGATAATTCTGTCCAAATAGTATTGCATCTTAAATATATGGGGTTATTAAGCACATGTCTTAAATAGAAAAATTCTCCTGTAGTCATACTAACTGACTTTGCAGTAGGAAGTGCATTGCTAAACCTCTGTTCACTGGCTGTTAAATCAAAGAATGCTTTCTGGATTTCAGGAAGGAAAATGTAGTTTACAATGAGACTGGATACACTGATATGCTCCCTTTAAATGCAGAGGCCTAAGTCCTGCTAGTAAACTGAAGTGTGTGCAGTAATCCAACAATATATGTACTGGTGGTTTTCTCTGAAGGATTTAACTCACGGGATGGCAGAACAAAATAAATTTCAAAACTGAGCATCAGTAAGTTACAACTTGTCCTAGGTAATGTAGTACTCCAAATCTGTTACAATCCAGATTCAGGTCTAGATGTGGAACTACAACTACAGTGTTGCTGCAAGCATTCTCTTAAAGTTCTAATTCTCTCCTGCCTAACTTCAGTCTCTGCACAATAAAAAAAAATAAAATTTATCCTTAACACTTCTTGCATTATATTGGAGATGATTTTATATAACTCACTTGTGTAGACTTGAGGGGGAAATATGCAAAAGCATTTTCAGTCCTTCTCACAAGCGTATGTGTATCTTAGGCTCATTGATGGCCCCCTGCATGCCTGTGGCCAGGATCTCTCCCATATCGTATTTCACAAGGTTCAGCTCTAAGAACAGTTTTCTTTATCAACTCTGTGCAGTTCGAGTCATTATGCAAAATGCAGGTTACCTCTTCCTGTTTTTCACCATAATCTCTCACTCTGCTGCCACTGACAGGGCCTAAAGCTTCACCCATTCGGCTCACAGAAAAACGGTTTATTTAATGCCCGGATAAGGGAGAGGGGAGATCACTGCATTATTCTCAATTATGAAAACATGTATTTTATATAATTGACAGAACTGTTTTGTGATAATGAATTTGTTCTGAGTGTTGCTAAGTTTTCATGTAAGATGGCATGTAAAATGTTCTAATTTCATAACCTGGTTGGGAAAACTTCCTTATCTATGTCTGAAAATAGCCCAACCTTCTTAATTCCATTAAAAAAAAAAACCAACAAATTTAGGGTGTTTCAGTTTTGAAGCCTTTGTGTCCGCATGCTTTCATTTAAGATTGCTTCAGTCCATCTTCTTGTCAGTGATGATGGAAACTGAGGTAAGTTAATTTAATCAGGCTTAAATTTTGCTTTCTAGATGGTCTCCCAAGGGGACATCAGGGCAAATGCGAGTTCTGAATTATCCTCAAGCTGCTTCACTGTGTCGTGTCTGATGTGATTTCCCTGAGTGTAGGAGAAGGACAAATCCAGCGTGTGGCAGGTGGCACTGAAAGGCTGCAGGGCACGAGTTTGTGGTGCACGTCAGCGTGAAGTGCCTTATCACATTACTCGGCCTTATCACCTTAGTTTTTTCGTCATCTCGGGCAAAACGGTGGGCGGCTCCAGGTCAGGCGGTAGTTAAATGTTCTGAACAGCTGCCCTGGGGTTATTCCTCGTGGTGAAAAAGCAGAGTATAGGTGGAAGATGAGTTTGTAGTTGTAGCTGTTGAGGTCTAAAGTTACAGGATGTAGCTATTGGGAACAGGGGGAATTAGCTCAAATGGTAGAGCGCTCGCTTAGCATGCGAGAGGTAGCGGGATCGATGCCCGCATTCTCCAGTGCCTGTTTTCTTCCCCGGGGGAGTCGAAATACTTCATTCTGACTATTTAAAAAAATACTTCAATAAAGGCTGACGCGTATAGCAAGAAAGCGGAATGTCATAACGCACTTTCTTTCGTGATCGGCGAGTAACAAACAGGTTATTTTTTATTCTTACATACATACAGCTGGAAAACACGTCTGTTCCAGTTTGTCTTGCGTCTTGCTTCCTGATTTGGAAATGCTAAATGAAATACTACACACGTATGATTTTGGAATCGAAGTTGGACGTGTTTTCGTTTGTGAGCAGAGAAAGCAGAGCAAGAGGGAAAACCATTCCACGTGTGGAGCTGCGGGTTGAGAGGGTCCTAGAGGAGCAGAGTCCTGTAATCCCCGGAGTGGCCTCAAGGGGGGGAATTAGCTCAAATGGTAGAGCGCTCGCTTAGCATGCGAGAGGTAGCGGGATCGATGCCCGCATTCTCCAGTGTTTTTGCCAGACAGAAACTGATCCACACTATCAAACAAAAATGTGTAACTTTGTTCGGTAAAATATTACTTTTGTTTTAATTGGCTTTAAACTGATTTTTTTCTTTGCTCCTTTTCTTTCTCTGCCCTTACTACCTAAATCAGGCTTACATAACTGTATAGGTCAATCCTCTGTTGTAATAGTTGACAGCGTAAGCTAAATCAAGCGGGAAGAGAATTCTGCAGTGTGACATTTTCCCATGCTTAATGAAAAACAACATATCATGGTTAAACCCCAGCCAGTCACCAAGCCCCACACAGTTGCTCGCTCACTCCCCCACCTCCCCTGTAGGGAGACAATTAGAAGTGTAAAAGATGGAGAATTCAGTGGTTGAAATAAAGGCAGTTTAATAGGGAAAGCAAAAGCCATGTACACAAACCAAGCAAAACAAGGAATTAACTCACTGCTTGCCATGGGCAGGCAGGCGTCCAGCCATCCCCAGGAAAGCAGGATTCTATCATATGTAATGGCTACTTGGGAAGACAAATTACATCACATCAAATGTCCCTCCCTTCCTCCTTCTTCCCCCTGTCATTATATACTGGGCATGTTGTCATATGGTCTGGAATATCCCTTAGGTCACGTGGAGTCACCTGTCCTGGCTGTCTCCTTCCTACCTCCCATGCAAACACAGCAATATGAGAAGCAGAAAAGGCCTTGGCTCTGTGAAAGCCCTGCTCAGCAATAATAGACACATCTCTGTATTATCAACCCTGTGTTCAGCACAAATATAAAATACAGCCCCACAACAGCCACTGTGAAGAAAATTAACAGCACCCAAAATCAGCACACAATGGATGAATGTTGGATGGAGACCTGAATTAATGTGTCTTGATCACACAGTGGAATTAATTTAGGAATGCCTGTTATTCCCCAGCTGTCCATTGTGATCCCTGCCCAGATATGTAGGATCTTCTTTCATTAATGATCTTTATGAAGCTGTAGTATGAACTGGATCAGTCAATTTAAGTTTACAGCTAAAAGCTGTCACCTCTTTCCTCCCAAGTCTGTGTCCTGGAAAGTACAATACAGCATCCATATCTTTTAGCTATGGCCTGTGTGCAGGCTGCAATTGAGCTCCTCAGACTTCTCTCCTACTTCCATTTTGCAGAGGTGCCTTTAAAGCACCTCTAGCATATCTGAAAGCATACTTGTTTTAGAGCCTCAGAGATAACCTTGACCATGTGATTCACTGACTTCCCCCAAAATCTCACTAATTTCTTCTAGTCCTACTCCAGACATTATGTGTTTCATTATGAGGCACTATCCCCTGACCCTTCCAGGAGCTGCACAGCAAGTGCAGCTTTTTAGACCTCAGCCACCAGTTATGTTGTGTCTTGAATGTTAACAGAGCACCTCACAGTGTGCAAAAAGGCCTTATCAGTCTGTTCATGGATGAGGAAGAAAATGTGCGTGAAATCAGCAAAATTTATTCTGTTTCTTGGTGTGTCTCTGGAGGCCAAAATCCTAACCACCCCTTGAACACTCAGGCATAGCTGAAAATTCATAGCATACCCAAATGTGACTACTTTCAGTATGATCAGTAGGTAGAAGATGCCTAGAATGGTCATACTAAATCCCATTGTTCTGAAAAGTTTAGAGCATCTTTATGGCTGCTGTGTAGGCACTTATTTTCAGCAAAGTTTTTCTCAGTTCACAATGTGTTGCCACTGGGTTCTTCTCCCCATAGCATCCTGTTAAAAAAAATCTATGTCTGATCATTATCTTGGATATGTAATTTTTTTACTGCATCAACTGTAAGCAGTGTAGGCAATGGTAACATAGACATCTGTCTCAGGAAATGTCTAATAATTAGAGAAAGACTCCATTCTTTTAGGATGAACACGGTATAATCCAAGATCACTTCAAGTAAGTAAATAGATGTATTCATTTTTTTCCCTCTTCATGAAGTGAAGGCAGAGTACAGTTTGGAATATTTCTCAGTAATATCCAATTTCAAGTTTGGCTGAAACAGGCAACCTGCTCATTGCACTTAAATAAAAAAGACCACATAAAGCAATCATGCTGCTTTGTACAGCATAGCATTGTATTTTTCTATTAAAAAATCACCCATACCTGGCCCTTGGGAATATAATTGTAAACAAGCTGCAAGACCTTGTTCTTTCAGGACTGATTATATGTCATTACACCAAAGGTAGGCATCTTAATTTATCCAGTCATACTTAAAATTGAAGTAAAGAAACGTGGTTTCAAGTAGAATCTATCTATCTATCTATCTATCTATCTATCTATCTATCTATCTATCTATCTATCTTTATTAGGTAGGTTGATTTAGGATACTTCCACAATACAGTCAGGTCAAACAAAACAAGCCAACCAAAAAGTCTTTGATACTCTCACCGAGCTTCCAAAAAAATGCAGAATTCTAGACTGAAAAGTGCTCAGCACAGGATATGGTGATTTGTACTTGAAATGAACATGAAAGAGTCCTTTTAAGTCAAATACTTTTATTTCCGTTTACAGCAATACGAACAGTAAAAATTTCAGTTACTAAAAAGTAATTTAAGATGATTTTTTACAATTCAATTGGAAATACAGGCAATATTGTCACCATGCTCTAAAAACCTCAAAAAAACAGAAAGCCCTTGCTGTATTAGTAATTACATTAAGCTAAAATGTAAATAGCATTATTGACATGAGGATTTTCATAACGTAATGACAGTGTAATGTAATCACTTAATCATGACTACCCTTGTCATAGCAAATGATAGCCCAAGCTGTGAAAATCTTGCAGTGGCAATACAGTAAGGCAGAGTGAAGCCATGACGGGTGGTTGGCAGGGAAAGGCTACGCCTGTCATAGCAGATGATAGTCCCAAATCTCAAAGATCTTGCAGACTGACACTATCTTGAGTAAGGCAAAGTACAAGTCGTGACAGTGGGCTCTGAAGCACAGGATAACTCACAGCAGTCTCACAGTCTTTCCAGTCACAGTCAGGAAGTCCTCATCAGCCAAAGCACGAAGTGCTTCTTCAAACATTTCCTTTGTGACAGCCTTAAAGAAAAGGAGCAAATCAAATAAAGATGGGGAAAATACTTCAAACATAGTAAAAATGCTATACTTTCTACCAATTTTCTAACAAACTTTATTGGAAGTTTTCATTTGTTCTATGTGAAAGTTGAAGCCTGGCCTGGAACCCTGAAGCTGAGTTTGCTAATTCCAGAAGCCAGAATAAACTAAGGTACAGTAGATTCAACTCATTTGTCTGTAAAAGAATTGGCTTTCTAGTCACGTTTCTATTTCCTTCAATATTATGATTTGAAGACAAGAATGTTTATTTGGAAAAAAATGCTTTTGAACATAAATGAAAATGTAAAAATAAAGCAGGAAACTTACTATATCAGACTGTGCTCGGAGATCGTCCAAAAGCTGTTGGTACTTCAAGGATGGTGCTTTACCCTTGGATTGGATGAGCTTCCGCAAGGCTTGGGCTAATTCCTCTTTCCGCTTACGAGCTGTTGCGCTCATTCCTGATAAAAGGAAAGCAAATACCTTTTAGCAATCAGCCAAGGAAGACAGGTCAAGTTACATTTTAAAAATCACAAAATCCCAACAGCGGCCCTGCTTTAACAGTACGGAAGCACAAACCTGTTGTGAGAATGGATATGTCCACAATTCCGGTCTTTGGATCAGTAGCAGATTGTTTCAGTGCTTCCCGATGGAGGCGTTTTGCTTCCTCCACGTCAATTGCTTCAACCCTCTCAGAGAAGCGCACCTTGGCGTGCGCCTCCGCCAGCCGGATCAGAGACTCCAGCTGCCGGGGGTACGCGGAAACCATTCCCCTGCCACTGCCAATCTTCCTCATGTCCACGTATGCCTGAGAGGGAGACACTTGGTACATATCTCACTGCATATTAATTCTTTTTCAGTCCCCTGCATCCCCCACCTCTTACTTCAGAATACGAGCAATTCTGGCAAGCCCTTTCAAATACTCTATTTCTGCCCACACGCTTTCATGGTTCGTCTGCAGTGATGAATAACCACATCAAATAAATTCTTTTCCATTATAAAACAATTAAACCAGGGTAATGAATCAAGTTTTGAACCACTTTAGAATTCTGGATTAGTCTTCTATAGCGGTACTTGTGTCTGTGATGACACATTTTGCTTTGCCAGACTTTAATGTGCTTTATGTGATGGAATCATATCATTCAACATATCTGAAATCTAAATATTAGAATGCAGAATGACTTATCTGATCCCTCTTTCCATTAGAGAGCTTTTTTTTTTTTTTCAAGGATCTTACAGAAGGTTGTTATGTAGATAGAGACTGTATGAACGAGGGAATTCCACCACTTCTGACAAGTCAGGAAGGACTCTGAACATTCCCAGCAGCAATTCCTTTACCTCAATGAGGGCTTGGCTTGCTTCTTCACCTAATCTGGGATTTACATAACTACGAGCATATGCAATGTAATCCCTCAACACTGCCATATCCACATATTCCTCCTCCATATTTTCTTCACTTCGGTAGTACAGTGAAACCAAATGGCGAGCAAGGCGTCTGTCATAAGCTTCATCACGTGGATCCAGCATCAAAAAGATCAAGTCAAATCTGAACAAGATATGATCCAGTATTAGTGTGCATAATTTCTTGTCATTTAGGTACTTGGCTTAGAAGGATTTGACATAATAAATACAGGTAGGAGTTACCAGACTCTGAGTTCCTACCCTCAGTAGAAATTGCTTTCTTACACCAGAAAAAAAAAATTCATATAGAAAAACACAATTTGCTTACACCCTATGGACTTGAAGTTTTGAAAGCAAGGTACATTCTGCAAAATTCAGATGCCTTGTTCAAGGCTGACAAATTTTGTTTCCTTAAAAAACCCACACCCCACACACCCTGCCCAAAGAAAGTTTCAACCACTACAGACAAAAATTCCACACACGTAACAAATGCACAGAACTTACTGCTAAAGATACTGCCCTGAAATACAACAGAAAAAAAATGTAACTAAATAAATTACAAATTATTCAAAAAGCACTTGCAGTTTAATCCTGGAGAAAATGGTTTATAATTTTACAAACAATATATTAAAGTAGTCTCAACTATAAGCAGACGTGGATAATACATTTTTAGCTAGCCAGTAATTTATTTTTGTAGGTTTAAATCTAATAGTGGAACTGAGATGCTGTTCAAACCTAGCAGCTTTTAATTTAAATTAAAGCCGTAAGTGTTCTCAAGATATTCAGTATACCATCAGTGTACTTCGAACTTCCAGTTACTGTGGAAATTCTTAACAAGATGCAATCCCAGCACAGTTTAATTTTCTGTCAGCAAGCAATAAATGTGGCTCTAACAGCAAATGATAAGAACAAATGTCTAACCAGCACTGCTACTTCCACAGGTGAATTTTATGAAGCAGCATGAAGCAGGCACAGATCTGATGATCTCCCTGATCATCAGTGTTTCACTTTAGCAGCTTTATGGAGATAAGAAAAGGATCCTGAGTTTTTGTTGAATAATTGTTGAAGTTACCAATATATTACATTTCAGAACAGCTCTTTTCTAGGAAATGATTACAAAACAACATAGAATTAAACGAGAGATCCTATAGATCTTAGCACACTTGCTCTTCAAGGTCAATGTGTAAATACTAAAAGACACTTCTGTGCTCACACAGATATTTTAAGGACAGCATTTAAAGTATGTGCTATAAAAGTTTTCCATTAGGTCATGAACAACACAATAGTTCTATTCTACTATATGTAATAATTTTATATTTAAATAAAGTATCTTATTATTTTAATATGTAATAATAATAAGAGGAAGTGTAACATCCCTTAAAAATGAGACGTGCAGTGCAGTTCAGTACCTTGACAGCAGCGTATGAGGAAGCTGAATGTTCTCAATAGTAGTCTTTTTTGGATTCCACTGTGATTCTATAGGATTAGCTGCTGCTAGGATAGATGTACGAGCATTCAATTGGCAAATAATTCCAGCCTGTCAAAGGGAAAAACATTTCTGAAACCAGCTGCAGCTGTGCCACCAAAACCTCCCCCCAATTTCATGAGATCACCAATGTTATTAGATGGATTCTGTAGTCAAAAACTGCATTGTGAAAGCCTCCAAGTAAAGCAAGAGCAAAAGCTCTAGGAATAACTTCAGTTTCATTTACCTTTGCAATGGAGAGTGTCTGTTGTTCCATTACTTCATGTAGAACTGACCTTGTGCTTTCATTCATTTTATCAAACTCATCAATGCAGCAAATGCCATTGTCACTAAGTACTAGAGCTCCTGTCTGAAGAACCAGCTGACGTGTTTCTGGATCCTTCATCACGTATGCAGTAAGACCAACTGCACTTGAGCCTTTGCCAGAAGTATACTGGCCTCGAGGAACCAGGTTATACACATACTGGAGCAGCTGGGATTTGCTAGTCCCAGGATCACCACAGAGAAGAATGTTGATCTCTGCACGAAAACTCCCTCTTCCCGTGTGAGTAAAATCCTTTCTTGATCCGCCAAAAAGCTGAAGCAGAATACCCTGTAAAAATGGAAACATCACTTTGTATAGAGATGTAACAGAGCAAATCCAATGGTTCAACTGAAACACCTGAAAAACAAGGACTGCTAAAGTTAACACAACTCAATGCATCTGGGTTTCAAGCATTAAATGACAGAAATTTTGTATGTCGTTGTAACCAGATTTTGGTTGGAACCTGAAGAATTCCCTTTGATGAAAGGTCCTTAGTTTTCCTCAACTCCACCCCCTAGACTAGATGTGCCTTTATTAGCATGCTGAGAAGGTAATAACAAAAGGAACTATTACTGTGTTCCCATTTCATAAGAAAATCATTGTGTGGTTTTGAATTATACTTTCAGTAACCTGTGAACTATGATAATGTATAAATCTATTAAAAAAAACCCTCAAAGGAATACTTTTAGGAGTGTTTAATGTCTAACAATACCTTGAGACCTGCTACTAATTGCAGTTTTCACAATGCTCTAGTACCTCAGTTGACACTTTATTGGAACAGTCCCTTCTTGGATACATCCAAGTGCTTTGATACTTCAAAATTTAGTCAACCAAATGTCATTTTGAAGCTTTTCTTTTCTTCTGGATGCCTCTTCTCAGCAAGCACAGTAACTATGTTTGTTACATGTACTTACTTTCCTTTTCTTATCAGAAATCTTAACTTCCAAGAAATGTCCAAAACGCATCCTGTAATTAAGTTTTCCCAGTTCTGCTGCCTTCCTACCTTTTCAGTTACATTCTCTCTAATTAACAGCTAATTAATAATAGCTAATTAATAGCTTGAAAAGAATTATGATACACTTTAAAACTAACTCCATCTTGACAGGACCGTGACATTTTAAGATCGCTCAAGAGAACAGTTTTTTGAATTTTTAAGTTTCAAGATCAATTAATAACAAACAGGAACTATAAATATATACACATAAAAGTACATGTCTTACAAGAGAAATACAGAACTTTTCACCTTTTTGATATCTTCATGCTCATAGATACTTGGAGCCAATGCTAAAGCAAGCCTCTCATATATGTCTGCTTTTTTAGAAAGCTCTTTGAGCATTTCCACACGTTCCTCTGTAAACCTCTTTTGCTCAGTTTCCTCATCAACACAGTGCAGGCGTGTGGAGTCTGTCTTGCGATAGTGTATCACGTCAATGTGGGTCTTATACACGGAGTTTACGCTGCTGACGCGGGGATTAACTCGAATGGGGACTGCCCTGTAGATACCTAAATACAAATTCCAATCACAGCATTAGATGTGGAGAAACATGCTCATTCCAAACACTAAAAATTTTACAAGGTCCCAGGAAGAGTAGAGCTTTTCTAAACAGCCTAAATACTTTGACATCTAATTACTCACTGTAAGTCATGTAGAAGCCATATCTAAGTTACCTAGACCCATTTTTGCAGATAGACATATATGTTTTCCATTCGTGCCACAAGTGTTCTCAACAATGAAAGCATTTTTCAAAAACAATTAAGGCTTGATGCTTTTGAAATTCCCATTCCAGTCAGCCTTTCCCCCTCTTTTTAAGTGCTAAGCTTAGTAACAGCTTTCTAATGCATTTCAAACAGCTTGTTTTTTTTACTGCAGTTGTTTTAAAACAAAGTGTTTTGTTTATAATATGTTGCTGTAGTATCACAAGATTCAGTCTACATTATCACTCTCCCAACTGCAGACACTATTTAAGATACTGTCTCTTTTTCAGCTAAAGCTTCAGAATGAAGGAATCAAGGTCAGACAGCTTGGCGATGTCTACTCCAATCATGGGGTCAAACTGGAGTCAGCTGGAGTCCACTGGTTGCTAAAGGCTATGTCCCATCACGTTTTGAATATCTCTAAGGGCAAAGACTCCACACAGCCTTGCCAGTCAACCTATGATGAGGCTTGACCACACAAACAGTAAAAAAGTTCTTATTTTTAACCAGAATTATCTCAGTTTGTGCCCTCTGTGTGCCACTGGGCATCATTAAGCAGTCTGGTTTGCCTTCTTGACACTAGCACCCCTCCACCCACACCAAATCAGGTGTTTCTAAACATGCTGCTAAAATTCCCCCAAGCCTTCTGTTCTCTAGGCTGAGCAGTCACAGTTTTCTCAGCCTTTCCATGTACTACCAAGACTTCTGTTACTGTAGCCCTTCACTGAATTCACTCCTTTATGTTCATGCCTTCCTTGCCCTAGGAGACCCTACAACTGGACCCAGTAACTCCCCTAACCTCCTGGCAACACTCCTAATACAACCCTGGAGAATGCTGGCACCACAGCCATGGTCTATCAAGCACTGCTTCCCTCCAGTTTTGTTTTTTATTCTGCAAGTTTGCTGAGGGTTTAGAATACTGTCCCAGTCAGCAAAGGTTTCCAGGATTATTGGCTCTCTCACCTTTCCCAGGGCTCAAGTTGAAGCTGAATGGCCTGCAGTTCCCCAGGTCTCCTCCTCACCATACGTAGGGAGTACGATTGGTTTTTTCCCCTAGTATTTTAGCCAGTCACCATGACTTTTCAAAGATAACTGAGACTTGCAAAGAAAGTGTCCAGCTCCCTCAGCACTTGGAAGTCTATCCCATCACATCCCTTCACCCACAGTTAAGATCAAGCCAAATTTTACCTGTGACATTAACTCTGTCACCTGGCTGAACTTTATCAACAAGGTCATTGTGAGCATAGAGTGCCACCGTATGTGGGGTCTGTCCAGCTGGCATATCTTCAGGAGACTCCTGCAGTTTGATCTAGCAAAAACAACCACTTAAGTTTCAGTTGCAAAAAAGCAGAGCTTTTCCACAGAGTATACAACAGGATTTTGTATTAATACAGCCTTCAGTGTCATTTGCTCATGGACAAACTATCCCCAAACAGCAAAACTGATTTAAAGAGATTATGAATATGAGAATTCTGCTGACTGCTATTGGCACGGATAAAATGTTGCTACAAACTAGGCTCACCTAGTCTAGACAGAAGTGGGCATACTTTATATAAAGGGGCTTCCATACAGAAACATTAAGAGGTATACATACTTCATTTCATCCTCCTAATGTATTTCTTCTCCAAAGTACACTTAACTTTCACAAAGTTGTTTTACCCATTTCCATGTTTCAAAACACTTTCTCTTTTCATAGCATTCGATCACAAGATACATAACTGATACAGTTCATGATTTTAGGAGGGTAGGGGAGCAAAAACTAGCACACTCTTTCCTTTTAGCCACTACCTAAGCCAACATACCATTTGTTTGTCAGAGAACATGGATCTATTGTGAATCAGCGCCATACTGTGCGTTGTGTTGCAGTTCTTACACACTGATGGTTCAGCAATCCTGCCACGGTCGATTTCCACTCTGGTGGTGAAAGCACAAACCTGGCACCTAAAAAATGCTTCCTGCATCTCAGGAATTAACTGTGAGCTTCTTATGACCATGCCACTGATGGTGATGAGTTGATCAATGTCTACAAAAATATAGAGACTCATGTCATGACCTCATACTCTTAAAATTTAAAAAACCTTCAGAATTTCACGTTACAATAGTTTTTAGGCAGAAGGTAGACAGGTTACTACTATTTTGTTTAAGCAAAAAGAATCAAAAATGCATAATACAAATATTCTAATTTATATAACATATATACAAAAGAATCATTTGCATCTGCAGGACAAAGAACACAAGTAGCTGATGATAGGAGAGATTTCCTTTATGGATAGTTATTCTGCATTTGGGCTCTAAAGCATTTGCTTCTGAAACAGACATCAATGGAAGACATTGGTCTAGACCACAAATACAGTTTTATAGCCTTAATGTAATCTTATGTTAGTACTCACTAAGTTTATGAAAATCTTTAAGATTCTTTTCTAACATGGTAAGCAAAAAGTTTACCTTCAGGGTTTAGATTTCTCATATTCCTGGTCTTCAGTGCGTTATATGGCCTTACTTGAATTTGATGCTCTAGTATTGAATCAGGGTAACGATCAAAAAAGATCTCATTGGCAGCCATGTCAAATGTTGGGATAACTTCCTGTGTTAGAAACACTTACAAGTTAAATCACAGAATGAAGTAATTATGCATAAAGCATTTTATGTGCTGCTGATCAGCAAGTAATTACTAAAGTTACACCATCTGAACGTTTTCCTATGTAACACAAAACCTGCTGTTTGGATCAGATTTATTCATTCACTTGTGTATTTTAAGGGGTGGAAGTACAAAACTCTGGACCTTGCAGTTCACCAGCAAACTTTGCATGCAAGAGGTACTCTCTGTTCCTATGATCATCTACTATGAAACAAGACATTTTATATTCAGTAAAATAAAATAGCCACTGAGATTGCACTAAACGCACACAGTATACACCGTATTTAGACAAGCATTTTAAAATCCAGAAATAGGAAAGAGCCACCTGAAAGCCAAAAAACAAGTGTACTACTTCACCTGAGGATAGCAGATCAGTTGCCTGTAGAGATTTTCATCAAATGATCTTAGATGGTCACAATTTACGTTCAGGAACGGTTCCCCAACCATATTAATCTGCAAGGGAGTTAGGAAATCTTTAGCTTGATGGCATGCAAGACTGAAAAGGGAAAAGCTGAATTACGAATTACTGCATTACAAGTACCTCATGAAGTCGTTGCATATAGCGTGGCTCGTTAAGGTCCAGGCCAACGTCTTCATCCTCTTTATCCACCGGATCAATAAAGCGCTGGAGAAATCTCTGAATGTTAGAGGTAAAAGAAAGACAGGAAAAATGAGAATTTAGCAGTACAAAAACCTCCTTTTTGTATCAGATTCGACTAATACATATTTAAATCAAACTAGCTTTTCATTTGCAAAAAAGGAAGAAAACCCACCTGGAATTTTTCTTTGCAGGAGGCCACGTTAACATCTGTTCCCCAAATAACAAGCTTTTGTCCAAGAGATTGCTCGGTTGCTGCTATATCCTCAGCCAGCTGCATGGAAACAAATTTAGCATATACAAATATTCATGTATTTTAAAAGAAGTTGTCAGATACAAGAGGTGAGACATCCACCTACCCCATCTGAGTGTAAATCCACTTGTCTGGCTTTACGGACAGACCCGAGATCCGGCCTCTGCCTGACTGGAGTTCCTCGTACACCACTTCGTGGGGTACCCTCTACCCTGGAGCTGGGTGTACCGTAAGTCAGAGGTGAACTGATGTCAAAGTCAAGAGGAATGGCTATAAAATAAAGTGTTTTGTAATGATTATTGAGACATTTTACATCTAACGCAGACTAAATTCAGCCTCTGCATTTGTGTCATTGTTCCTTCAACTCCATAATAAAATGAGTGATACCAGTCAAGCCCCGTGTTTTGTCAAAGCACACAATAAAGATGTTGTCAGTCTCCCTAGAAGATTTTTTTTCTTTGTATTAACAGTTCTTCTCAAACATCCCAAATTTGAATAAAGCCTCCCTAGGAAACTTAACAGCCGTACTACATTTTAAAACTACACTGGAGTTCAAGTACAAAAACATACAAAACATTAGATTAAACTTTTTTTTTGTATTTTGGGGGTGGTAGAGCAAGTGACACAACAGCTATTGGAACTAAAACCAATCCTATATATAACAGCAAGAAAGGCTTTGTATGGCAAACAACCTACTTTCTTCTGTTTTAGTAGTTTTACTGTTCTATAAGTATTTTTTTTAATTAATGTATTTTCTCTGATACATATTGCTGTGCTAACTGGAAGCTACGACAGAGATGTGCACCGCAGACACTGCCTGCAGTCCTCTAGAGTTCACTATACTAAATTGAAATTATAAACATGAGACAATGCTCATTTTTCCCTCGAGCGTTTTTCAGCCGGATCTGGCCCAAGGCCCCCGGGCTGCATCCCCAGCTGTGTTACACTCTGTTACCGGAGTGCCGGAACTGCGGCGGGCTGGAGAACAGCGCATCCGCCGCGCCGGGGCTCTGCACGTCGGCGGGCGGGGACGTGGGCATGGGCTGCAGGTCCCCGGTGGAGGTGGAATCGTCTGTCCGACGCTTCTGGGAAGGAGGAGAGCGAGCATCTTGTGCTGCAAGACAGAAGCGGACCCGGAGCCGGCGTTACAATGGCCAGGCCGCCGCAGCATGCGGACCGAGGCGGGGGCTGGGAAAACACCCCCGGGGCGGAGGGCCCATCCCGCCGCAGCACTTACGAGTCGGGGGGTTGCTGCCCCGGCCGCGCTTGCCCCGTCGGCGGCTGGGAGTGGAGGCTGGCGACGACATGGCGCTGCTGCGGCTCCAGCGGCGGTCCTACCTGGGGGTAGGGGGTCGGCGAGAAGAATGAGCGCGGCGGGCGCTCCGCCACCGGCCGAGCCCCGACCGGCGGGTTGCGGTGCCTTTCCGCCCCTCGGCAGCCGCGACCCCCGCCCGCTGCCCCCACCCACCTGTACAGCCGCACGAACCCCACCGCGCTCCGCGCCAAAGCTAGCGGCGTGCGCGCGCTCTCCCGGGCTTTCTGGCCAATGGCGAGGCGCGATCGTAACGGGAGCGCCCAACGGAGGCAGGAAGGGGGGGGACACGGAACCGAAAGGGAAAGGAGGAAGGAGATTAATCCTCTGGAACCCCGAAGTGAGGGTCGCGCCCCGCTCGACCTGCTGCAGTAGGGAAAGAATTATAATGCAGTTACTAGTTATGCAAGTTACTACTTGTGGTACGAGACAGAGGCTGTCCTCACTAATGACACATCGCCTCTCCCCCCGCAACCTAGCGTGGAGCCGCCCTCACAGTACCGAATTTCGCGGCAAAACTAGGGCTGCAGGGAGGCGTGGGGAGGCTGGAGCAGCCCATTCTCTGAGGAGGGGGGGGAACCACTGCTGCATCCAGCGTTACTGTCCAGTTGTGAGCTCCTTGGTACAAGAGACCTGGAGCTCATGGAGCGGGTCCAGCGAAGGGCAATAAAGATGATCAAGGGACTGGAGCATCTCTCTGATGAGGAAACCCTGAGGGAGCTGGGCGTGTACAGTCTTGAGAAGAGGCGACTGAGAGGGGACCTCTCTCTCTATCAGTATCAACGTCTATCAGCATCCACAGCGAAGGTGCCAAGAGGGTGGAGCCAGGCTCTTCTCGGTGGTGTCAAGCAATAGGACAAGAGGGAACGAGCAGAAACTGATGCACAGGGAGTTCCATCTGAATGTGAGGAAGAACTTCTTTACTCTGCAGCGACCGAGCGCTGGCATAGTTTGCCCAGGCAGGGTGTGGAATCTCTTACTGGAGATATTGAAGCACTGTCTGGATGCAACGGTGTGCCTGTTTGAGCAGGGAGGTTGGAGCAGATGTTCTACTGTGGTCCCTTCCAACCTGATTCATTCATTCTGTCATTCCGCGTGCGCGTGTCCTGAGCCTGTCTTGCGACGAGAGACATAAAAGCCCCGCAAAGCTTTTATGTCTCCCGCAAAGCCTGCCGGCGGCCCTGACTCGGCTGGGAAGGGTCCGGCGGAGCGCTTTCCCTGCCCGCGCTCAGCAGCGCGTCCCCCCGGCTGCCGTTGGATGCGGCGGGAGGCGGGCCCTTCCCGCCCGCTTCCTCGCCGCCGGCCGCGGGGCGCCGGGGCAGCATGGCTGGGGTGCAGCAGTGCCTGCTGCAGCTGCAGCGCTGCCTGCAGCCCGGCGATGCCGCCGGCAGCGCCCTGCACGGATACAGCCTGCTCCGCAGCCTGGCCGAGACCTGCGTGGCCAGCCTGGCCAGCGGCGAGCAGGGTGCGCCCGCGGGCCCGGCCCCGGCGGGGTGGCGAAGGGGGAAGTTGAGCGGGCCCGGGGAGCGCTCGGTGGCGGCGGGACACCCGCACCGGGCCGGTGCTTCTGTGGGGCGGCTCCCTCCGTGCTGCGCTCCACGCTTTGTGTCACTGGTGATTCTGAGGGAGGGGCGTCTCCTGCCCCAGATAGGCATTCACCGGGGTAAAAGCGCTTGGGTGCGGGCCCCTCCGTGCTGAGCTGGCCCTCGGTTGGCTTTCCCTCGGCCCTGAGCAGGGGCAGGCTCCGGTGCGGGGGCAGGGGCTCAGGCCGTGGGGCAGGTCAGTAGCGCCCAGGCTTTGTTGTGGTTTTTCTGGTGCCGAGCGTGCCCGGGGTGACAGGTGTCCCTTCTGCAGCAGGGGATGGGCTGGGTGCTGTGCATGGAGCCAAACACCTGATGGTTCCTCTGCCTCCCTGCAGCGCTGCACCTGTCCCTGGTGTTTTCCCAAGACCATGGCTTACTCGTCTTTATCCACAAATCCCTCCCCATCGAGGAGGTAAGTTGGAGAACTTTAGTGTTCAAATAGTGCTGTACGCACAACGTGTTACACCCTTCAATTTTATTTTTTAAAAATTTTTTTTTTTTTGTTTTTAACTTTTCAGTTTCGAGATTGCAGGGAAGAAGCACTGAAGTTTCTTTGTGTCTTTATGGAAAAAGTTGGTGACAAAATTCATCCTTATGCCTGTAATATTAAGGTAGGTAAATGAAAATTATTTCCTAAAAGTGTTTTTGCCAGATAGTTGAAACTAGTTGAAAGTAGTGAGGTGGGCGTAATGTCATAACATTCATAGCTATACTTCACCCCTCCCAGTCAGCCTTGCCCATCTCTAGCATTCTTGTTAGCGCTGAAATAATTTTGTTTGATGTAATTCATACCACACAGCAGCATGTAATTGTTTGTTCAGCTGTAGACTTAATTTTATTAACTTTTCTTTATGGAACATAGTAGGTACTGGCTCTGTAAATTAGTTATTTTCACTGGAAATAGTAGCTGGAACTTCTAATTTATACAAACTGAAGTTGCTATTTAAGTGTAAAATTTTAAAAGGGTTAATTTTAATTACCATTTAAAAAAAAAAAAACACCTGAGAAGTTATTACTTTTGCAATATATACAGAAATTGGTGGTAACTACAGTCCTTACTTATTGTAAGGACTGATAGTACTGAGGAAGAAAATTTGCTCTGTGCAAATTTTACTGAAGAAACGGCAATTTCTTTGCTTTTGTTGGGGTTTGTTATTTTGTCAGACAGTACTGCAGTATTGACAGTAAAGCCATTTCCAGGACTAGATGACATTTTAGTCTTTTTAAAAAATTTTAGGCTTGTAAGTAACAGATATTTCAGAGGCAGAAGAATATGTTATCTTTGAATTTCCATCTTTGCTTATAAGTATTGTTATCTTAATTTTCTTTTCTGGGTAGCAAACTTGTCTTAGTGTCTATACAAAAGAAAGAGCAGCAAAATGTAAAATCTCAGCACTGGAACTTCTGATTAAGGTAAACTGCATTTTAAATCTCTCTTGTTTCTATAAAAGAAGTAGAAAATCTGATGTATTGCTATAGTTACACTATATCATGCAGAAAATCTGTATCACAGAGTCACAGAATAAGCTGAGTTGGAAAGGATTCAAAAGAATCATCGAGTCCAACTCCCAGACCTGCACATCACCATCCACAAAAGTCACACCACATGCCTGAGAGCATTGTCCAAACGTTTCCTGAAGCGTTGTCAGGTGTGGTGCTGTGACCATTTCCCTGAGGAGCCCATTCCAGTGCCCAACCACCCTTTGGGTGGAGAACTGTTTTCTGACACCCAACCTAAACTTCCCCTGACACAGCTTCAGGCCATTCCCTTTGGTCCTGTCACTGGGCACCAGATCAGTGTCTGCCCCTTCTCTTCCCCTCACAACAAAGTTGTAGTCTGCAGTAGCAAGAGAACAGTGATAGCTAATATTGAGATGTTAAAAAAAACCAAAACAATGTTTTAACAACAGATTGTCTTCAGTATTCTCCAGAAGGTTGCTTAGATGGGACATGTCATTCCTTCATCTGTTAGAGTAAGACACGGTTGTTTTGGGGGCAGTTGCAGATCTCTCTCAGTTTATTATGATTATATAAGGAGAAATTTTGCTGTTCAATTGCTTTAAAATACTATGTATTATATATACTACTATAATATAAGAGAAAGTATTTGAAAATTGTGGAGGAGGAGGACTTCTTTTCCCAGAAATTTAGCCGTTGGATGAGACAGTAGTTCCTTTGAGTGCATTTAGACCCTTTTGTAAATGTCTTTGTGCCTACTTAGGTTTGTTTATGAGAAACAGAACTCCCTTCTGAGTTACTCTGAGTCAGTTTTTTGAATTGGATTGGCTTTATACTAGCAGGGAGAGAAATACAGTATGATAAAAGTTGCTGCAGACTTGCTAAAGGTGTGCTTAGCAGAGTTTATATATGCATATGTATAAATCATACAATGTATAGGTTTCATGTATATGATTTATATATGTTATGTATATGATAAAAGTTTTAAGTTTTGTATTTATGTGTATCTAGGAAGATAGTTTGTAGCTAAAGCAGATTGCATACCATTACTCTTCTTTGGATAAGTCACCTTAGATCTCTTTCATTGAATACTTGTTTACTTAAGCTGAACTTACATGCATGAACTGTGGTTTCTTTTATTTAGACCATGTACTACTGGAGTATTGATCTTAATGTTTTTCTTTTTTATTTTTAATCCATTTTAGTTGCTTCACAGTTTACAACGTTCCTGTTTGATGGAAGAAATGAAAATTAGAGAGATATTTAATAAATTTTATGGGGAGCTTGCTGCAAAAAGTAAAATTACTGATACAGGTAGGCCTTAGCTTTTCTTCAATTGTCCACCTGTACTCAGCACTGGTGAGGCTGCACCTTGAATCTTGTGTTCAGTTCTGTGCCCCTCACCACAAAGAAGGACACTGAGGGGCTGGAGCAAGTCCAGAGAAAGGCAACGAAGTTGGGGAAGGGTCTGGAGCACAAGTCCTGTGAGGAGCAGCTGAGGGAGCTGGGATTTTTATCTGGGAGAAAAGGAGGCTCAGGAAAGACCTTATTGCTCTCTACAACCGCCTGAAAGGAGGCTGTAGGTTGGTCTCTTCTCCTAGGTAACAAGTGACAGGACAAGAGGAAAAGACTTCTCAGTTGCACCAGGGGAGTTTTAGATTGGATATTAGGAACAATTTCTTCATGGAAGGGGCTGTCAATCATTGGAACACTTCCATGGAAGTGGTGGAGTCACCATTACTGGACATGTTTAAAAGATGTGTAGATGAGGCACTTTGGAACTTGTTTCAGTGGTGAGACTTGGCAGTGTGGGGTTAATGGTTGAACTTGATGATCTTAAAGGTCTATTCCAACCTAAACAATTCTATGATTCTAAAGCTCTTTGTAATCTTATTCTAAGCCTGGCTAGTGTTATCCTCAAAGCTACAGTTTTAGTGTGATAGTTCCTGCATTGGTTACCTGTAATGTGAGCTCATCTGTTCTGCCTTGCCTGATTATATTATATATGACATATTACTATGAGCTCCAGTTTGGTCATTATGACTAGTTACTGCTGAAATCTCAACATTACAGGTCTACTTCTCATAAAATTTGTTGTGCCTACATAGAATCCTTCAGTCTGAATTCAAGCTAGAAACTTCTGCTAGCTGTTTGCCTTAACAAGTGCTTCCTCAGTACATGTAGCCTTAAATTAGTTTTCTGAGCCCTGTTTAAAAATAGTAAATGTTTATCTTACTGATGTGAGAGGAGGATGCATTTTACATTGTATATATATGCATTTTACATTGTGTATATATATATATATATATACATATGCACACATATATATATGTATGTGTGCATATGTATATATATATAAAGATGTTTGCTCCATACTTTAATCAGCAATCATACTGTCAGGGATGGTTTTCTCATGGTTGCAAGTTAATAGGAATTGCACTAGAGATGACAAAGCAATGATTTCAGTAATTAAGATTTAACAATATGAAAAATTACTTTCTAGTATTGGAAAAGATTTATGAACTTTTGGGAGTTTTGGCAGAAGTCCAGCCTAGTGACATGATTAACAACTCTGAAAAACTGTTCCGAGCTTATTTGGGAGAGCTTAGAACACAGGTATGATTGGAATTTCTTTTCATTCTTTGTTTTTTTTTGCATTGCTTTGGTTTTGGGTTGTTTCTTTTTCCTTTGAAGTGTATAACACTGGCTGTTGGAATACCACTGTAGCTACTACAATTTGTAGGGATCTAACAGGACAATCATAAATGCTTTCTGAAGGACTGTTTAAATTGTGTTCTCTGGCTTGGAGAAGGTTTCAAAGTGAAAATTCAAGGCCATCAATAACAGCAAATTAACCAATTCACTGTGTGAAAAGATGGCATGTGATGATCATTCCCCAAGAAATGTTACCTTGTCATGCAGTGGTAGTTTCTGATTTGTTCTGTAATGGCTGCAAAGTTCTTGCATGTGAGGTAAACATCACGTTTCTGCTGAACTTTCATATATTCTGAATTTTTAAGTACTTCTAAGACATTAGTGCATTTTATCTAAGTTTTGGTATGGTTGGTCTTGGTGGAACATTTCCATGTTTTTCAAATGATCTCTTGTGCTTCCCTCCCAACGGTGTGACACTTGGGAGTAAAGGTGTTTCTGTGGAGTTATTTCATAGAGTTGGATCCTGATATAACTATTAGGTTGAAATAAGTTCTTTACCTACACTTTTAGGAGCTGGGAAGCCTTGGTGTAAATTTATCTTAGCTTGAGGGTATTTTATTGTTTTCAGATGACATCTGCTATACGGGGGCCCAAGCTACCTCTTGTGGCAGGATGTCTGAGGGGACTGGTGGCACTCATGTACAACTTCACCAAGTCTGTGGATGAAGGTATGTTCTTTTATTATGTGAAAGCAGTGACACATTTTGATACAGTTTTACAGACTCTGTTGTACATTTAATTATTACACAGCCAAAAAGTAGCGATATTTCTGTGTGTAAACTCAGAATCAAAATTTCCCTGTTAGTAGCTGGTTTATGCAAAATACAGTCACACAGTAATCTGTCTTTGTGTGTAGTGGCTTCATCATCATTTTTCTATGTGTAAATCTTTGAAGTGCTGTTTTCTGACCACATATTGGGCAGCTGTGAGAGTCACATTGAAGCTGGAATACAGTTTGTATGGAGATGTATTTCTCTTAAGAGTCTGCTTAAACACGGGTATTCAGAAAAATCAGCTAATATGGATGTACAATTTTTCTTCAAATTTAAGAGTATTTCAGGGAAAAAATATCTCTGTCTCTTAAAATGAGATATAAGGCTGCAATATCATTTTCTTCATACCAAGCTCACTCTGCTTACTTTATGTCAGTAGTGAAATACTGACTATTGAATTGTTTCACAGATCCTCAGACTGCAAAGGAGATTTTTGATTTTGCAATGAAGGCAATCAACCCACAGGTAAATCTGCTATGTGCTAATTGTTCTGCATAAACAAATTAGCCCTGGTGAAGAATAAATTGTAGTGACAAACCTTTTCTGATATTACAGATTGATCAGAAGCGATACGCAGTACCTCTAGGTAAGATGTAAATTATTTCCGTTCATGCTGAGGTGGGTACTGTCTTTTGTCTGGAATTATTTATTCTTTACTGGATCTGTTCAGATGTCTTTAATCTTCTAAGCTGGCTGGGGGAAAAGCTGCTATACTTCAAATTGGAATATTGAGTTTAACGTGTATTTGGTTAAACTAGTCAATGTCTAATCAGGTTATGAATAGCAGCATTATACTTGATGGCATTTTCCCCTCGGGAGTAGTACAGAACTGTGATGAGAGAAAGGAATGGTAGAAATAAGAGGAGTGTAATTAGGAGAGGAATGTAAAGAGGAGTTAATTAGGAGAAAAGAGGTGACATGGATTGAGTTAAAAGAAAAAACAAGGAGAAAAGTTTCACTGCAGGAAGGGGGAAAAAATCGGAAGACTAGAAATTGGCCTGTGAAATGAGTGGCTTATGCAGAAACTGCAAAAATGCAAGGTTTCAGTATTAGGCCCATGGTTACTGTGAGGAGTAAAACCCTC
Source organism: Cyanistes caeruleus (assembly GCF_971803275.1). Lineage (NCBI taxonomy): Eukaryota > Metazoa > Chordata > Aves > Passeriformes > Paridae > Cyanistes > Cyanistes caeruleus. Next base: position 42,169,758 of record NC_141701.1, read on the forward strand.
TTTAAAGATATCTTCCTCCTATCTTCCCCCTAGTTAATTCATTAAGGATCTTGAGATTCCATTTATGCTTATTTGGAATAGTGAAATTACCTATAATCTGAGTTCTGTATTTGTCTGTGTTACAGTTTGGCAGAGGAGGTGACTTGTGGACTCCTGACAGCACAAATCAGATCCTTCTAAATTGTGCAATCAAGTATTCATATTTGTAACCACTGAAGTCCCTTTCTTTTTTAATATTAATGTAAATTACATCTGAACACAGCTGTGCATTCCATAATGTTGTACATTTAAAAAGAGTATTTTGGAGGGTTGTTTTATGCTGAAGTTCTTAATGTTTGGGTACTGATACTGCAGAGTATCAGTAGAGGCTAGAGGAATACATTTTATACCCTCCAGTCATGGTGGGTCTGCCCATCTAAAGTCCTAATGTGGACTTTCACAGTCTGGGCTGGTTGTGTAAAATGTGAGTCTGGTCTTTAATGAGAATTGTTTTTAAATTGCAGCTGGGTTACAGTTGTTCAGCTGGCACTCTGCTCAGTTTGGAGCCTTGCTCCTGGACAACTATGTGTCCCTCTATGAAGTGATGTGCAAATGGTGTGCCCACACGCATCAGGAGCTGAAGAAAGCCAGTTATTCTGCACTAGATTCGTTCCTCAAGCAGGTGTGGTAACTTCACTGGGATCTCCAAGTCTAAAGCAAAATTAAATTTCTTGAAATAGTGGGAATATTTGGTGCTTGGAAGTTCAATGAATCTATTTAATGAATAATTATTTAGTTTGGAGTGCTTTGTTTACTTTTATTTCTATTTATTTATTTATTTACTTCCTTTACAAGCTAAATATCTTCTAAGACTTACTGTAATTTTTTGTGAAATGCTGGAATGTTTATATCTGCTTTACAGATTTCTTTAATGGTGGCTAAAGATGCAGAGCTACACAAGAGCAAGTTGCAGTTCTTCATGGAGCAGTTCTATGGAATCATCAGGAAGATGGATTCGAGCAGCAAAGAATTGTCCATTGCCATTCGCGGATATGGGCTTTTCGCAGCAGTATGTGCAAAGGAGTTATTCTGATGAGGGAGCTTACTGAAAGCATGATTCATAATCATAATGTAATACAAAGATAGGATAGTACTGCAAATTTTAACGAATTTAATGCTCCAGTACCTATGAATCTGTAATATGTGAAGACACACTAATAGTTGTTTCTGTGTTTAGGTTAAATCTTGGCCAAGCATCAGATACTGGGTTGTGAGGAAGTAGTCTTGGTGATGCTGCAAGTTGTAGCACTGAACTTGTGTTAATGCTTGGTTCAGTTTCAGAGCAGAATATTTCTTTAATTGCTAAAATAATCTTAAAATAATACTTGAAATTATGCAAGTGATAAATGGATAGTCTTAATTTTGTCAGCATGTTTTTAGACTGACTAGATTCAACCTTTAGTCTAACAGCCATATTTCACTGTTATGTAAAGCAATGGTCAGTTCCCAACCACAGTTCTTGCTTCTGACCTGGTTCCTGTCCACAAACACTGTTTTTTGACCTAGTTCATGCTATGAGTTACAAACCATTCTATAGAAATTTGTAAGCTTTGTTACAAACCCTCTGTTACCCTTTGGATACTTTCAACTTGTTTGTTAGTTTAGGAGTAGTCTCTATAGGTTCTGTTTGTACAGGACCTATAACGATAGAAGTTCAGAAATTGGACTGTTTGCTTAAGTGTTTGATAGTAGTGACCTGACTACTAATGATAGTACTAGTGATAGTACTAGTGATAATCAGTTAAGTTACATTAAGGTAAGCCCCTTATTACTTTAATGCAGCTAATACAAAATATAAGTTAATTTAAGCATCCATAATGCCATATTTAAGGTATTTACAGCCAAACTCCGATGTTTTTCAGGCTGAATATGAATTCATGTCACTGAAAGTTCAGGTACTTTTACAGTAAATTACACTGCATTAGTGAACTATTGTTGTAGCCCATGTCAGGTACTGTGTTTCTCATATGTGTAGCAAGTACTTGAAGTTAGTTTATTCAGACGTATTGAGTTTCTGGAAGAACTTCAAATATTATTTCTGTTATGGTTCAGTGAAGACGTGGCTGGGTTTTACTGCTACAGCATGCATTTATTTGCTCAGCTCTACAAAATTGCCAAACCAGGTTTTTATTTTCTCTCTGTAAGCCCTGTAAAGCTATACATTCTGAGGATGTGGACAACATGTATGTGGAGCTCCTTCAGCGTTGTAAGCAAATGTTCCTCACAGAAGCAGAAACAATAGATGAACATCTGTATCAACTACCAAGTTTCCTGCAGTCCATTGCAAGTGTAATATTCCATATAGACACGGTAAGTGGAGTATTTAAAGTACCACCTAATTCTTTTATGCAGTTGCAGATGTGTGAGGAACTGTGTACTTACCTATGATAAAAGGTGTTTATTTAACTGAAGTGTGATGACATCTAGCCCCTAGGGGATGGGAAGAATATCAAGAGAATGCTGTAATGGATTTTATTTGAATACAGAAAATGCACTGAATATGCTAAATAAAATGCTACAGTGCACTGAAATGAAAACCATCATAGGCAAATGTGAATATATTTTAATTTATTTTATGTTCTTTATTTGGATGAAGCCATAACCTTTCTGTGTTTATACCAGTCTGCTGCTGCTTTGTCTTTTGGTAGTGATACTTAGAAAGTTCTTTGAGACTGATATTTTGATTCTGCTGTGATGTTATGCTGTCCGTTTTAATGAGGGCTTTCTGGATATTACCTGGAGCTGTGAAGTAAGATTGGGGCATACATTTTTTATTCAGATGATTATGGATAATCAGATTATAATGCTGTTACTGTTTAACTACACTTTTCTAGTAAGCTTAAAAGTAAATTCACTGAAGCATTAATCTGTTCAGGAGCTACTTTCCATTGTATGGTCCAGGAAACTTTCTTACTCTGTTTGTTTAGTTCTGTTTGGGGAGAATTTCGTAGTTGCTTTTTGTTTGTTTCTTTCTTTGGGGTTTTTGTATGTCTAAGATGAATTCACCTGTTAAGTCTTGTTCTCACAGCAGATCATGATGCAAGCTCTTGCAACAAAATAACATGCTGAAATAATTTCACATAATTTGCATAATGGATATTTTGTCTTTCTTTATTCTAGGTTCCTGAGGTATACACTCCAGTTCTTGAACATCTAGTTGTGCTGCAGATCAACAGCTTTCCACAGTACAGTGAAAAAATGCAGCCAGTCTGTTGCAGATCTATAATAAAGGTGTTTCTTTCTCTCTCAGGAAAAGGTCCAGTTCTCTGGAGCTTTATTAGCACTGTGGGTGAGTCTGTGATACTAACTTCGTTGGAGTTTTTTGAGGTCATGGGTTTCTTTTCCTTTGGTTGTTTTTTTTTTTCCCTTAATTGTTTAACTGATTCTAGGAGAGAAATGTAGAATAGCCATTCAGGATTAAAAATGAAGCTTGTCCTTGGACATTGAGTGTTTTTATGGTGATATTTTTCAATATCCACTGTTAAAAAACATCAGGAATGCATTTAACAATCATTTTGGATAATAAAGTGGATATCATTTAGGGCAGGAGAATACATGTCTGTGATAAGACTTGCATTTCTGCTCTGAAGAATTATGGGAATAAAGAGATTTCATAGAAAAGTGTACAAAAATCTATTCAATGTCCTTTTAGTTACCACTACAAAATAGCACAGAAAGTAAGGGTGAGTGTTATCTTTATTAGAAAAGTAATTTTTTCATGCTCTGGAACTTTTAAATAGTAAAAGTCCAAATATGGAAGTTAGTCAGGTATAGTTCTATGAATGCAATACTGAATGTGTCAGCAGTGGTAACTGACAGTCTCAAGCATGCTGACATTTCTTTTCAATGATTTTCAGAAATTATTTTTGATTTCTTTCAACTATTTATTGTGGCTTTTCTCTATTGCTAGGGCATTTTCATTGTTTCCAATGTTCTTGAGTTGGGAAGTGGTACACCCAAGTATCACATTGATCCTAAGTCCCTGAAAATCATTGGGGGTTGTTGGCTTTTCAATAAGAGCATTGTGGGTGATGCCTTGGTCATCCATTCAGAATCAGGAAAAAGTCAAAGCAGTATTGAGAAAAAGTAGTAAGAAGCAAGTTCAGAATTGGTGGAACCTGTGGAACATCCTAGAGTCAGGGCCCTGATTTGGGCTATTTTGTCCTTAAAGCAAAAAATCTGTGTTCTTTTGCCTCTCCCTTACCATGACAGAATATAGAAAACTGATTTATTTCATTGTTAGTGTGATGAATGATGTGAATGCCATGCTTTTTAAGTCTATTCAGGCAATTTGGTTTTTTGTTTGTTTCAGTGCATCAGGGATTAATCAGAATTTTCTCCAAGCCAATCACATTTTCGAAGGTAAAATAACTGTTTAAACGTATTTATTTAATTTGGATTCCTAGAGCATACATTGCATTCCAGTTCTTGACAACCTAACCCAGCAAACAAGGGAAGGCCCAAAGAAGCAAAAACTGTCCATTTTGTTATTAGTCTACTAGTGTTACTAGATATTGGCTCATTTGTTCTTAGTCTCTCATCGTCACCTCTGCTCAGCACAGTGTGAATGTGCCATTTCTGCTGAATAGAGAAAATTACATGAAATACGCTTCTCTTTGGTCAAGTTATCTGTAATGAAGTAGGTTGTAAGTCAAGTCATCCAGCTTTCTTCCAGGTTAAATTCTGGGCATTTTAAGCATTACTAAATTCTTGTGTTAAGCAAGGATGTTAAAGCTTTTTAATCCTGTGCAGCAGAGTAACTATAGAATTTTTCAAATAACTAAGCATAGGAGGACAACCTTAGAGTTTTTTTTTTTGTTTGTTTTGTGCTTTTTTCAGATTTATAGAGAAAGCTAAACATTTCATGTTTCTACCAGCAGCAGTAATGTTATATTGTGTTGCGTGGGTCAGGTAGTTCTATAGGTAGTTGTACTGGGATTTGACTGAGATGGAGTTAATTTTTCCCACAGCAGCCCTCATGGAGCTGTGCTTGTATTTGTAACTGAAAATGTGTTGATGACACACCAATATCTGGCTACTGCTGAGCAGCACTGGCACAGCATCAAGATTGGCTCCACAACATTTTCCCCTCACCAACAGACCTGGGGGACAAGATCTTGGGAGGGGACAGAGCCAGGACAGCTGACCAAACTGATTAAAGGGATATTCCATGCCATATGGTGTCTGGTCATCAATAAAAGCTGGCAGAAAAGAGGAGGTGGATAGCATTGGTTAAGCTGTTTGCCTTCTGGTACTTCTGCTCCACGTACCAAAACCCTACTTCCAAGGAAGTGGCTGGACATTGCCTGCTGATGGCAAGTAGAGAATAAATCTTTTGTCATCCTTCGCCACTAAACTGCTTTTATCTTGACCCATGAGTTTTTTCAATCTCATTTTCCCCTTCCCAATCCTGGTGGGGAGGAGAGTGGTAGAATGGCCTGATGGGTACCTGCCATGCACCCAAGGCCAAACCACCAGAGCAATGTGTCTGACAGATATTGTGTCCCTTCAGGATTTTTTTGGCAAAGATACTTCTGGATCAGAAGAAGCCTTTGAAGCTGGAGAAGGTGGGACACGAAGATCGAAAGTACCAACTTATAAGGATTACCTGTACCTCTTTAGAAGTCTTCTGAGCTGTGATGCAATGAAGGTAAAGCATAGTTAACATGGAAATACAAAATGAAATGGAAAATGAAAAACAATCCTGAGTCTTGTTGTCCTATTACTGCTTTTTTAACTTTGGATTTTTTCCAAATGTCATGCTGTAGAAGGGCTATTTTCTGGTTTTAGTTGGAATTTATGGCTGATAAATTAATTGAACAGGGATTAATTTATGCTTTCATAGCTGAGAAACATCTAAAACTGGATTCTCTGGATCATGTAAATGTTAGTGTGTATATTAAAGAATTAATTTTCATTTGTGTTTTGAAATATGAACATTTTTGTCCTACGAAGGAATGTGTTTTTGAAGATGCAAACTTTCTTACTGAAAATGCACAACTGCAATCCCTGAGTCGCATCCTGTATGATGAGCTTATAAAATCTATTTTGAAGATTATTGAGAAATTGGACCTGACTGTTCAGAAACTGGATATTAGTGAACAGGTGAGACCTGAAGACCTATCCATAAACTCCTGCTGTTGTAGGGGAACCAAAATCATATCCTTTGTTTTGTTTTCTTTATGCCTAGATAACATGCGCTAGTGTCCTTGAAGTAACATTTATTCTAGATAAAATATTTTGTTTAATATTTTTGAACACTGCATTGCAGTGTTAGGAGATTGAAACATCAGAATCAATAGAAGTTCACAGAATCTGTTATTTTAGACTTTCTACTCTAGAATCTGTTATTCATTTTTCAGCTGGCTTTCTCCTTAGAAGCAGGCATCTCTTATTCTTCCTTTGACTTACTGATGCGTCAGTGGTTAGTCCTTCATCTGCCAGAGTACCTAGGAACAGCTAGAAAAAGACAGACTCTTAATGTGGACAAAAAAGTGTAAAAGGTTTCTGTGTTGTCACAGATCTGGTGTTCTTTCTTCAATATTTATTTCCAGGATGAAAATGTAGGTGACGGTGCTTTGGTTGGGCCTTCTTCTGACCCTGCTTCAAACCTTCAGCCAACAAGGCCAATAGATTATATGGCCTTTATAAATCTCGTGGAATTCTGCAGGTATTGATATGTTTTTGTGTAATTTGAAAGTTACAAAATGGCTGGAAGGAGTTTGAGGTGAAATGTGTGTAAGATGCTTGTTTGTGAGTTAATTTGATAGATCATATTTCAAAATGCACAAGGAGATTAGGAGGGAGATAGAAAGTGTTTTTCAGACACCTGGGCCATAGGTAAACACGTGCAAGCTTGTCAGCTCAGTTTTTTTAAAAGAGTGTAAGAGACATTCATCAGCATTCACTTTTGTTATTTGTGTCTAGTTGTCTTTCATTATATGTTGTAGATTATCCTGACCATGTATCCTAAATATTTAAGAGACCAGAGATACAGTCTTCAGAGACTAGTAAGGGGCATTAAGTGAAAGGTACAGCATTAGTTGCCTGTGGAGGTCCAGTAATGAAATGTGATATGTGAGAATGTGTGTTTGTATAAATTCAATAATGAGATATGATAAGGGATAAATGGCTTGGCCTTCTAAAACAAAACGAAAATCTTCCTGTGCTTGACTGAGAAGGCAGCATGTATTTATTCTCCATCTTTGGAGCTGCTCTGTTACAGCAATATTTTTCTTGTACAGACATGAAAGTTTATAAAAAATGAAACATTGTATTTCATTTCTTTCTTTTTTTTTCCTCCTGTGTTTTCTGTTCATTGGTTTTAGAGAGATACTTCCAGAGAAACATGTGGAATACTTTCACCCTTGGGCATATTCCTTTTCTTATGAGCTTATTATACATTCAACAAAACTACCTCTTATTAGTGGATTCTACAAGCTGCTCTCAGTTGCAATGAAGATTGCCAAGAGGATAAAATACTTTGAGGTGAGGTCTTTTGCCCAGTGGAGGAGTAACTTGTTATGTTAACGACTGTCCCATTCTTTATGTATTGTATTTTATTCCCTATGAAAAATAGTTCATTGAAGCTGTGAGTTGTTTCAAATGTTCATAGTTTCCTATGGCTCCATAATTAAAAGCTCATTAAAAGTCAAAATTTAGACTAGAAGCCCAGTTCCTGAAGAGACACCATCCACATATCATCACAGAATCTCCAGATTGTTAGGGTTGGAAGGGACCTCTGGAATTCATCCAGTCCAATCCCCTCTGCCAAGGTAGTGTCACCTAGAGAAGGTGACACAGGAACTCCTCAAGGTGGGTTTTGCAATGTCTTCAGAGAGGGAGAATCTGCAACCTCTCTGGGCAGCCTGTTCCCAGTGCTTTTTCCAAAATCCTGAGCTGGGTGAACAGAGAGATGGGAGGTACACTTGCAGTGCAGGTGGTATGATAGGTATTTTGGATAGAAACAATCTAATCAGAACAGCAGGGTCATGTATGGGTTAATTACTCAGCTTCTGGCATATACTCCTATTCCACTCACTGATTTCCACAGGGAATGTGATAACTCTATTGGTGGATGCACTGTTTGTGGTATAGAAGCTATTGGGCTAAAGCATGTGGGTGTGTAGCCCAACACAGAGCCCATAGCTGTCCCTGCCACTGCTGCTGATGGCACCAAGTGAAACACATTTGGAAACTCATTGGTGTAGATGCTTGTAATGTGGATGCTGTTATAAATGGTTTTCTTATTACACCAGCCTTCTTGCCACCTGAGCATCCACTATTAGGCAAGTTTTGGTTTTTCTGGTTTGTTGTATGAGAGGAGAAAATTAAACCATTGAAAAATGACTTTGCAGTCAGGTATCTCTTATTTGTATAATATGTAATATATTCCAAAAAGTTGACCTTCAGTGAACCATATTAATATTAATTTTCTAACTAACCTTTGAAAGATCAACAATACATTTCAAGTTTTCACTGATGCCAGTTTCATATTGGACAGTATGATGTTTGTATTCTTAGTTGAACTTGTGGTTCATGTATGTACTATGTGTTTTTAATAGCATTGACATGTGGTTTCTGTTTGGTAGGGTGTCAGTCCCAGGAGCCTCAGAAGATGTCCTGAAGATCCAGAAAAGAGTTCTTGCTTTGCTCTCTTTGTAAAGTTTGGAAAAGAGGTAAGGAATTTTGCTCACTAACTTTCTTAGTCTGAATATAAACATACGTGATTCAATCAAAATTTTATCTTCTGAGGAATCTTACATAAACAGTAGATGTATTTTGAGCTTTTTGAGCTGTGCAACATAGTGGGGTTTTAAGATCTTTTCCTGTCTCTTTTTTTTACTTAATGTCAGAAGAGGTGTATTGGTTACCAGTTTGTATACAGTTGAGAAATAACAGTATAAATACTTCTGGTAACTGTCTGCAGGTGAATGAGATTCCAGTATTGGTTTCGGCTTGTTTATTTTACATGTGTATTAATACAGTTAAGTCAAGATTTCAAAAGGTTTACGTTTTGTTCTCAATCTGTTTATCTGAATTTTAGGTTGCAGCAAAAATGAAGCAGTATAAAGATGAGTTATTGGCGTCTTGTCTGATTTTTTTGCTCTCTTTACCACATGACATCATCATGCTTGATATCAAAGTATATATTCCTGCAATGCAGGTGAGTCAGAGTGATGTACAGCTAACACTTTTTATCCCTAAGATATGTACAAACATTCTGTACCAATGTCAGTATTAAGGTAGCTATTAAGCTCTCTACAGTCTTCAGTAAGATAGAATACAAATGACTTGACTCTATGGATAAAAGATAAATTGTTGGAATTTGCTTTTGCACTGAGCAGACTTTCTTAATGCCTGTGTAGCAATATAAACGTATCTCCTGTGCTGATCTTGAGTGAGATGCTAAACAGAGAAAATTGCTGCAAGGGGAGATATACACTAAATGCTTTTAAATTTGTCTCTTTTACCATTAAGTAACACTGGTCAATAAATGTAAAATGCTGATAGTTTTGTATTTGACACTTAGAATGCATTTAAGCTGGGCCTTAGCTGTACCCCCATGGCTGATCTGGGTCTGGATGCTTTGGAAGACTGGTCAGCTCACATCCCCAGACATATAATGCAACCCTATTACAAGGATGTCTTGCCTCTTCTTGATGGTTATTTGAAAAGCTCTACATCTGCAGGTACATATGTACTAAAAAATTGCTAGTCTTAAGGAAGAAGAAAATGCTTTTTTTTTTGTAAAGATGTGGACATGCCATACTTTTTGTTTGTATTGTGCACTTTCTGTGTTTGGAACAACATGACTTTCCTTGCACACCAAAATGCACTTTTTTCTCAAACTAGGATTTACTTGCTTCTGTTGAACAATCAATTATCATTGCCATTTTATTTATTGTTTTTGTATATGTTCTTTTTCCACTTAAATTGCTTAGTTTTAGTAAAAGAATTAATTTCCTTAATAAAGATTTTAAATGAAAGAATAATTGTCACATTTTTAAAATAAAAATGGGCAAAACAAGAGTAGGTTTTTTTAAAATGAAACTATTAGTAGGTGCATGAGATGCTTGTACCATAAACTGGTGTTGATATGCTGGTTTTTTTGTTCATCAGTTGAATCCCAGAGTAACTGGGAAGTAAGGAAACTTTCTCAAGCAGCCCAGAAAGGACGTAATAAAGTTGTGATACAGCGTATAAGAAAAGCAAAAACATTTTCAGTGGTAAGAACCCTCTTTCATTTTAGAATTAAATGTTAATCCTTTCTTCCCACTGCTTCTTTTCCTCTCTTGCATGCATACTTTTTTTTTTTCCTGTGGGCTAGTTCTACCTTAGAAGAGTTTAATGAATTCCATTCTAAGAGTGTGGCTCTATAAGCTGTTATATCAGCACAGCTGGAAAGATGACATATTCCAGGGTGAGGATGGGAATTAAGCAGGGAAAGGGGACTGAAGAAATCCTGTAAATGAGTATCACTGCTAGACCAATACATTATGGCAACAAAAATTTAACTCCAGCACACAAAATCAGGTCCCAGCTTAGCAACTTTGCAGTATGCAGTACGGTTTTGTGAATGTTTAAGTGTTTGGGGGATTTCTAATTGTCTTGTGGATAGGCTTACAATCTTTAGAGGCCAACATATGTATTACTTTGTCTAGTGGCCTCTCAAGCGTAAGTGTAGTTTTATTTGTATATTCCAGTACACAGACTAACTTGGAATAAACCTCTCTTTAGGTGTGACATTTTTAGTTACTCCTATACATAGAACTCTTTCCAACCTGATTGGTTAAATGTGAGGCTCCTGGAGTGAGTCCAGTGGAGAGCTACAAAGGTAATTAGAGGACTGGAGCATCTCTTATGAGGAAAGGCTGAGGGATCTCAGCTTGTTTAACCTGGAGAAGTGAAGACTTAGAGGAGACCTCATCAATATCTATCAGTATCTGAAGGGAAGGTGTCAAGAGGATGGAGCCAGGCTCTTCTCAGTAGTGCCAAGCAATAGGACAAGAGGCAATGGGCAGAAACTGATGCACAGGAAGTTCCATCTAATATGAGGAAGAACTTCTTTACTGTGCAGTGACCAGGCATTGGGACAGATTTCTGAGAGAAGTTATGGAGTCTCCCTCACTGGAGATATTCCAGAACTGTCTGGATGCAGTCCTGTGCATGGGCTCTAGGATGACCCTGCTTGAGAAAGGAGGTTGGAGCAGATGATCTCCAGCAGCCCCTTCCAACCTTGATAATTCTGTGAAACAAAATGAGTTAATTTTATATTCCACACCGTCTGCTTCTGAAAATCAGTTGCCTGATAGATGCACTGTTTAGTCTGGAGAAAGGAGGCTCAGGGGAGACTTTATCGCTCTTTACAACTATCTGAAAGGAGCCTGTAGCCATGTGGGGATCAGTCTGCAAGTGGCCCCAGGTTATGCTAGAGGAGGTTTAAATTGGACATTTGGAAAAATATCTTCATGAAGGAGATTGTCAAGCATAGGAACAGGCTACACAGGTAAGAAGTAGAATCTCCATCCCTGAAGTGTTGGAAAATGTGGGTGTGGCACTGGTGGACATGGTTTAGTGATGAGCCTGGGTTAGTGGTTGGACTTGATGACTTTAGAGGTCTTTTCTAATCTAAATGATCCTGTGATTCTCTACAGGTACAAGATCTAAACTTTAGATTCTAGAGTTAAAGCAAGTGAAAAGAGAAATTTTTGCTTCAGATTTATTTCTGCTTTTTACATTGTTATGTCATTCTGTAGGTATGTGTTATCTGTGATGATAAAATTTTACTTGAGAAATGGTAATTGAAGGCTCACAAAATGCAGTGAAAATGCTTTCAAGTCTTGCCCTCTTTTGTTTACTAAACCAAAGCTCTTCTCTTGTTCGATGCAATTCTTTCCCTCAGGGTTTCATTTTACCTTCTTCATCTGTATTTAATATAAGCCATAAGACCTTTATTTATGCTGTAAATCAAATTACTTCTATATAGAAGTAACTGTTCTTTCACTAATATTAATCTGTTAAATTATTTAGGATAGTAGTCCCTCCTTGGAAGCAGTAAGGACTAGAGTGGCACGCCTTCTTGGATCTTTGGGAGGACAGATTAACCACAACTTAATTACAGGTGAGTATCCTGTCAAAAATATGTCTCTGCTGTCTCTCTTGAAAGTAGATTTCATTAAGGCCTCAACACTACTTTAGTATACCTGTTTTTTGGTTGCTGTCGTTTAAACAAAATTACTTTTATTCCGTTTTGGAGTTTAGTAGAGCAAAAATATTCACCAACTTAATATGGAGCAGGGAAAGTGTTTAGGAAACCACAGTTGAAAGCAAAAAATTATGCATCTTAGTAGATGGTTTTATTTATTCCACCCTTCACCCTCTGGCTGCAAAGCAATTTTAAAACTTTGCCCCAATTTGTAGCTCCTTAATACTTATTTCTAACTCTAATACAGGTCTCAGTGTTTAAGAACTGCAGTCATGAATTACGTAAATCTCAGCAAGCTTACTTTCTCACTTGTGAGTTTAAAGTACATCATGCCTTTAATATGTGTGGGTAGTAGAGTTCCATTTGGATGCTCCTCAAAAAAGAGACAATGTTTTCTCCATTTCTCTGTTCAGTCCATCAGCAAGTTTTATAATTTAAATATTATACCGTCTAATAAAAATGAAAAGCAATAGTGTAAGGCCCCCATGAGATTCAAGGGATAAATTCAGCACAAAATATAGTTAATCTAAAAATTCATGTCATATTATGCATTTTTTTCCTTCTTTGCATGCTTATGTTTGTTTTTTTCTGCCTTTACAATCAATTTTCTTTCTGCCTAGTACTTCTCTGCTACTTACTCAAAAATACTGGGGGAAAGTAGCCTTATTCTCTGGAAATTAAATACAAAGTGTGGTCAGATATTGTTAACCAAATTTACAAATATGGGAATATAGGGAGAGAAGGGAATAAGTATGCCAGTTTTCCTTGGAGGAAATAGCTATAAATGGCTGTAAATAGAGTCCTTTTCTGTGGGATTGCAGGAGTCAGTATGTTGGATCTTTTTGTCTGATTGACCTTCAAGAATTTCCTGTACCATTGAAGACAAATGCATTATATTGGATGTCTTACAGAAATGTTTTAAATCAAGTGTGATTCTATGTCTTCTGGATTTATTTGTTTCCAAACTTAACCTGTGTTGAAACTGGAGACTGCTGCAACTCTCACCTGAAACATTGCCTACAATTTTTTCAGTAATTTATAAAGCATTAACATTGCGTGGCAATCTAACTGAAGTTGGAAGGTTACAGATTTTTTTGACTGAACTAAGTAAATACTTGCTCTATGCATATTGTATTAAGCTTGTTTTCATCTTTCAAATGCATCAGCTACCTCTGCAGAAGAGATGATAAAGAAATGTGTATCCTGGGACACTGAGAAGCGCCTGAGCTTTGCTGTACCATTTGCAGATATGAAGCCTGTCATCTACTTGGATTTATTTTTGCCTCATGTGACTGAACTGGCTCTTTCTGCAAGTGACAGGCAAACAAAAGTATTGATTTATTTTTCTACATCTTGTTTTATGCGAGCTGATAAAATTGCATAAAATAATGTCTTCCTTGTTACTACAGACCTGTTTTAATTAATTCATAGGTAGCAGTGTGCTTCTTTGGTGCCCTTTCATATTACACTATTCTGAGTGTTTAGAAGCTAAAGAGAAGAAGTTGCTGTAAGCTCTGCCAGACAGCATTTTCCTTGATTTAACATAAAAATTAATGTTTTAAACTAGTGGGTCTTTTTAAACTAGTGTTGTTTAGCCTCCTTCTCATACCCAGCTTACGAACTTTTGAGCTCAGTCCAGCAGAGCACTTAAGCAAATATTTTGGTGCTGTGCTAGATTGGGATTTTGATACCCAAAGAAAGTCCAGACTGGAGATATCTTTGAAGACACCATGGGTGACTTACCTGATGATGAACTTTCTCCAGCTGTTATGTGACTGCCCATCACAGAGACTAAAACACTGGGAAAAAGGCTATTTAAAATGTGTGTAAATTATTTCCATGGTCATGATCCATTCCTGGAATGGTGATTTAGCATAGGTGTGATTTCTCAAGTACACCCTTTCATGTGACTCATTCTCTCCTGCCCACAATTTTGTCTTCTCTGTGAAAGTAATGGATGCATAACCAAAGGGATTTCTAAATTTCAGGTTGCAGCGTGTGAGCTGCTACATGGCATAGTTACATATATGTTGGGGAAAGCCTCTCAGATGCCAGAAGGACATCAAGGTCCCCCACCTATGTACCATTTACATAAGCGAGTATTTCCAGTACTGCTTCGTCTTGCTTGTGACATAGACCAGGTAAGCAGATTTTTTTTATGTGAATTTTAGCTTGTTCATGTACCTTTAAATGTGAGAATTAATTAATAACTTTATTTAGAAGTTTTCTAACATGCTGTTTTGGTTTTTTTTCCCAAATGAAGAGTATTTTGTAGGCTGAAATTCTATTCTAGGGATGGATTGTCCAGATTTTGGGAGTGGGGTTGAAACTTTTTCAAATACTGGTTTCAAATACTTCTATAATGCAGTGTAGTTCAGAGTACCTCAGAAGAGTGTACAAGAGAGATTCAAGTTTCACGGTTCACTCAGGGAGTTTGTGGCAGTAACCGTCTTTATCACCATATTTAATTTCTGTAGTCTTTCAGTAAGAAGTTAATTGGAGGTGAAGTTGATTATGTTGATATTGAGTGTCTGCAAAGCTACAGTCATAGTAAAAGCATTTGGGAAAGAATCTGTAGCTGCCTCTTTGATACCTACAGATGATATATTTCATTCAGACATTTGAACTTGATATTTCTCCTCCTTTGCACAAAACAGAACAGACACATAGGTTCGTCTCCACTGAAATGACAGGTTTTCATGCCTTTTGAGACTGCTGTTTAGACCCTGGCATCCATATCTATTTTTAGATCAAAGGGATTTTGTGTTCTGTTAAAATAGACAGGAAGCTGTGCTACCAGTTTAGGTGAAACCTCTTTTGTTGGTGTGTGGCTGAACATAAACCATAGGTAAATGATGTCTGGATTTATCCAAGCCACAGGCACTGCACTTGAAGCATGTGTATATGCATAAATAAGTGTATTTAGTGTTTCTTCCCTTCATGCTATAGTGTGACAGTACTCAATCAGGTTGACTTACAGGTAGAATTGTTGAAATCCAGGAAGATAGATTTTTAGATCTAAATATGGGTTAAGAAACTAACATCCTTGTTTCCCTGACTGTGTTTTGGCACATCAGTCTGTGGCATGCAGTGTTCTTTGTCTCAAAGGATATTACAGAGGAAAGCTTGGAGGTCGTTGAGACTAGCTGAATAGAAAGTATATAACCCATTCTAATTGTCTGAGGTTTTTTGGTCCTTGATATGGTAATGTAATATGCAATTGGTTATTCATTTCATAGACCCTTTTTGAAACTACTGTTTTTTATTCTTACATATTAATAGCAAAGTAGCACAGAAATGTATTAATCCTAGAAACGCAGTTAATGTTTGCTGTTTTCAGGTAGCAAGACAGTTGTATGCGCCTTTAGTCATGCAACTCATTCACTGGTTTACCAACAACAAAAAATTTGAGAGTCAAGATACAGTGGCATTCCTGGAAGCTATCCTGGTAGGTCTTAAGTTTTTCCTCTCTTTTCTCTGTGCCATGTGACTTTATTTTTAACTAGCATCATTTTACTGCTGAAGAGATAGAATAACCCCTTAACTATTTGAAAAAAAAAAAAAGGTTGCTTTATTTATTTATATTCTAATAACCCTTTAATGTTTCTTAACTGAGATTTTGATGATGGATTTCTCATTCTTTGGCATTCTCAAAATGCAGGTATATCATCTTCAGATGAATGAAAAACTCTTTATCATCAGTGTAAGCCAGGAACAACTGAAGCACATTCACCATTCATCCCCCTAATGCCTTTGTTGTGTGCTTAGTTTTTCTCTAAGTATCTTTTCCTTCACCAGGTGCAAAAGTTTTGCATTTAAAACTAGCTTTTGCACTGAACTGAAGTGGTTGGAGGCAAGACAGGTCAAGAGGATTGGAGTACTTTTTCTTAATGGAAGTCTGTGTTGTCATACCACTTCTTACACAGAGCAAACACACCCATCAGAAAATGAAGTGACTTAGACAAGACTCCTACGCTGATAGCTGAGACAGGAATAGAAATCCAGATCTTTGAGCTGTAATTCAGTACTATGAAGGCTGAATGTTCTGTCCCTCCCTTGAGCAGTAGCAATTTTGAACTTTGTTAATTTCTGGTAAACTGTGAGTACAGGTTTTTAATTTTCAAATCATGCAATGTAGATAAGCTCCTATAATACTGCACAGAGACAATGGCGGGTTTTTTTCTCATTCTTGAGATGAAATAACCTTGTGTAATTTCAGAGTGGCATAGTGGATCCAGTTGACAGCACTTTGAGAGATTTCTGTGGTCAGTGCATACGAGAATTTTTGAAATGGTCTATCAAGCAGACAACACCGAGACAGCAGGAGGAAAGCCCAGCAAACACCAAGTCTCTTTTTAAACGGTTGTACAGTCTTGCTCTTCACCCCAGTGCTTTCAAGAGGCTAGGTGCAGCACTTGCTTTTAACAGTATCTACAGAGAATTTAGGTGAGCAAGCAGAGCTTGAAACAGTAACTAACTTGGCCAGGAGGTTCAGTGAGATAAAGAATACAGCTCAAATAGTCATCCCCTGACACGCCTTCTATTAATGTATATGATGGTGTAAAATTCACTTACTCAGGTTATTTTTATAATAATTGTGTTGTTTGGGCTTTCTGTCTGTGTGAAATGTATAAAAATAAATTTACATCGCAAGTTTATAAGAAGTTTTTTTATGCCTTTTCAGGATGCTCAGGAAATTTTACTGCTATTTTTTTAATTCATTTAGATGTATTTTTTTTTGTGTAAACATCTTTTGCAGTCTATCTCAACAATATTTACTTTGGTTGTTTTTAATTAGGATTTTACATTTAGTGCTTCTTCTACTCATGGATCTCATTAAATTTTTTCCTGATTTTTTTAAAGGGAAGAAAATTCTCTGGTGGAGCAGTTTGTATTTGAAGCACTGGTTGTTTTTCTGGAAAGCCTAGCTTTAGCCCATACAGATGAGAAGTCATTAGGTGAGCTACAGATAATTAAATGTGGAATGAAGAAAAAAGCTACCCTGTTGAATCTTGGGTTAAAAAAGAAAAACTGTAACTGTAAGAAAAGTACATTTGCTTACTTTTGCAACAAAGGAAGAATTATTTTTCATTATCAGTAGAGAGGTCATTTGATATCCAGTTAGGAACTCCTTGAATCAACTCCTTGCGATGTATGAAGGTGGAGTATTTTGAGCCCAGGAGAGAGAACCTTTTAATATTTACAATTATTTACAGTTTTGTAATAACACTAAAAAGGCTGCTGGTGCTTCAGACTTGAGTTGTGGTTTTGCAGTTACATGGTGTAAAAAAATGTAGCTTGATGAGAATCAGTCTATTCTTATATAACAAACAAATGCTCCAAAAATTGTAATTTTGATATATTCAATGGAATATTTCCACTATTTTGTGACACCTTTTCCTCAATGTCTTGTCATTCTTTACAACAGTATGTAGTTGTGTGAAGAATCTGTGACCTCTTTCACAGTACTAACGATTCTAAATCTACTTTTCTCAGTCTTTTTTTTTCCATGATCTTTCATGAATTAATAGTAATTAGAACATAAAGCCAAAGGATGGTGTAACAAAACTTAATTTCTTTCAGAGGAAGAGTTCAGCATATGGTAGAAGTGTCCCTAGAAGAATTACTCACATGGGAAAATTTTAGTTCCTCTAAGCATGATCACAGAAAGTGGAATGGAGTTTTACACCAAAGGCCTCAGGCTTGGCTCAGGCCAAGCTGTCCTGTCTGGTGTTTCTGTGATTTTTCTTCTGCACCTTTGAAAAATTTACTGTAGAAGCACAGAGTAGTGGAGCTGGTAGACATTATCATGTGTTACAGATTCTCTTGCACCATGTCTACAGTGCTACCTCAAATCAAATTACTGGCATTTTTTTAGAGATGTCAATTTTCTGTCTCCAACAGGTACTGCCCAGCAGTGCTGTGATGCTGTTAATCACCTGAAGCGCATAATCAAGCATAAAGCACCTTCTCTGAACAAAGAAGGAAAACGGCGGGTACCACGGTCAGCTATTTGCATTTATTTTCATATTGTGTTTTAATGAACATTATCAGTAGTTCCATTAAGAGCTTGGGATTCTGAAAGAGGATTTCATCTGATGATGATTGCTGATACAGACCTCCTGATGTGTCTGTTCAACCACTGGTGGGAAAACACTGGACATAATATGAAAGGAGCATGATTCTTTATTCCAGCATGGTGAACTTGATACAGTTTAGCAAGAAGAGGCAGAAAAGAAGAGCATGTTTCCCTCACAGCAGTGTGTATAATAGCATTAACACTGGTGCTATAAAGCACTTGGAGGCAACTGCTCTAAAGTCTTTCTTACTGTTGTTAAATGTCACCAGAAGCAGGACAAACTGCAACAGGATGATCAGCAATTAAAGAAGGGAAGCAAGAAAGGTAAAAGAAGCAAAAAAGGATTCAGTATCAGGATGGATGAAGCTCTGAGTCACTTAGCTGACCCTGATTTGGTGAGGAGATTGGACTAGAGACCTCCTTAGTTCCCTTTTTAACAAAATTACCATGTGATCTTAAAGAAACTGGCAGGTGGAGTTTAGATTTGGGTCACTGGTGTGACATTTGATAAGTTATGAGACTGGATGATTATAGGGATGGAGAAAAACTGTGCAGGCTTATTTAATCTCCCTTTTTCCTCTTTGAGTTTACAAAAGAGAAGGAAAGATACCTGCTTCTGCATTTAAAATTGCCACAAGGATTATGCTTTGGGGATCTCAAGTAGAGTGAGGAAAAAGGAAAGCAGTGCCAGACATGATGGTGGAAGAACTCTTTCTTGTAGCACAGATGGGTTGTGGTTAGATAGATAACAGGGATTCATAGTGCTCATGATTTATTTTTTTCAACTGAAAGACTATTGCTTCTTGGTAGATGTCAAGAGGACTGTTATTCCCTAATATTTTTCTGCAGGGGATTCCCAGGTACTAAATCTGTGTGTCTTCAGGACATTGTCATGTGGCTCTTAGTGCAGTGTGGACGACCTCAGACAGAGTGCCGGCATAAGGCCATGGAGCTCTTCTATGAATTTGTTCCTTTATTACCAGGTATTTTAAGTCACAGTGCACTATTATCTTTGCTTCCTATATTCTCTGCATGCCTTCCCTCTGTGTTTTCTATGCATGGTAGTAATTACAAGTATCTGTTCATTCAGCGCTGTTAAATAGAAACTGAGTTGTTGCTTATATTGTAAATTGGGTACTATGAGAACCTCAGGGTTTGAGGGATGTTTTGGGGCATAGAAGAGGCTTTTATTGCAGATTTAATTCCAGCCCAAAACTGCTGTTGTGTATCCAGCTAAAAAGGGCAAAATTTGTTGATGGGGAACTGTGAATGTCTTAAAAATTAGCCTCTTCTTATGGAAGGAAGAGATATGTGGGAATTTTAGGGATGTGACTAAGGATAAAGCAGAACCAATACCTTCTCTGCTAGAAGACACAATTTAAATCACAAAGTTGTTAGTTTCCTTGCCTCTAGTTCCTTGCTATTTTGAAATGTGTTTTTCCTAAAAAATTTATATTTCTGTTTCTGTCAGGAAGCAAGTCTCCATCTTCTTGGCTGGCTGATACTCTAAAAAACAGAGGTGTTTCTTTCCTCATTACCAAATTTGAAGGAGGTGGCACCGATGCCAAGAGTCCATCTGGGATCCTTTCTCAGCCAACTCTCGGTGGCATGCAGGAACCCTTCAGTTTACAGGCTGTCATGCAGTGGATGGACATGTTCTTAGCAGCACTGGATTGCTACAATACATTCTTTGAGCTGCAGATGATCAAACCTTCTGAAGTACTGGGTGAGTGA